>NC_070608.1:21792500-22404687 GCF_027172205.1 Podarcis raffonei | reverse complement strand
TTTCCTACATTTCTGAGGCAGCAGCATGGGACACATTTGGCACTTTTTGTACAGGAAGAGTGACTGGATTTCAGTAAATGAAGACTAGCATGACCTAGCATAGCCTTGCCTGAACTGGTGCTCTCAGATTGGGGAAGGCTGACCTAGCATATGGTATGGCTCTAAACACACAGTGTTTAGAATATTTTGCTTGCAACATTGTTAATGAAACATTGAATTTTTAAAACATTTCATATGAAAAGTGTAACAAAATAACAAAATATAAATGGAAGTTGTCTGTTAGATTTGAGAATGCTTTGCTAAACTAGGGAATGTGTTAACTAGTCTTGTTCACACTTGTTTGATTAGATTTCATGTGGAGGATGAAATTTAGCTTTTATCTACTTGCTCTTAGGATTCGTACACCGTTGTGTGCTTCTGATGATTATTGCAACAAGGATCATCACAGGCTGAAAGCAGTTTGAACCAAGCATTTCATCACAAACTTAATGTATTTACTTTACAGAGAAACAGAGAGATTACTTAGTGATTAACTCTTCTACGAGATGCAAAATACTTGCAATTTGTTCTGTTTCATTAAATTTTTAAAAATATTTTTATTTGTAGCCCTTTTTATTGTTTATAGTGACTAAAATAATGTTAAATTTAATATATTAGTTTATGGTTCAATATATGCTGTAGGTCACATAGCTGATTAAAATAATTTTCATTATTTAAATTAATTCTGTTGAAAGAACTAGGTGTTCATTATGAAATGTCACAACAGTAATTAAGAATTTTAGGTGTTTTTTATTTTATTTTATTTATTAAATTTGTATACCATCCTTCATCTGAAGATGTTTGTGATATTGTAATAATATCATTAGCCTAGTGGAAAACTTGTCTAGATACAAGTTTTGGCAAGTGAACAGGGAAATGACAGCATTCTTTCTGTTGCCTGTCGAGTGAGAGGGTGAGGACTGCAGATAGGATTTGTGTTCTAGTACACTGCACTCAGCTGCACAAACTTATTTTTTTAGGGTGAAAGAAGAACAAAAACCACAAGCGACACAGTAAGTAAAAAAATCTTAAAAGTGTAGTGGGCTTGACTTCTCTACCTTTGCCATATTCTGCTTTCTGCACCTTTTGATGGTATTAGGTTTCACTAATATCTGATAGGCTGCTGGTAGTCATCTGCTTTCTGATTGGCTTGTAAGAGCTGCTTGCGGCTTCTTACTTCATCCACATATTAGCTGGATGTAGTTTCTTGCTACCTGCTTCTGGACTATTTAAATGTAAAACTTTATTTCCCCTTACATCCTATTAGTGGCTGACTTAATTGCAGTGAACATTCCCATTGGCTTTAGCTTTTCTGCCTTTATATGACTATTATTGTTGGGTAAGAAAGCATTTATGCTAGTGTGATTTTATTTGGTTATTCAGTCACATTATTTGCTTATTTAAACAGGTGGTTTCCCTTTAGTGGGATCACTGAGCTGGTAAATAACGTTCTTCAGCCACAGCAAAAACAACAAAATGAAAAGGAGCCCCAGACGTAAGTAAGCCGCTATCTGTAGACTAAGTACTGCTGTAGCATTAAAACATACCACAGAGTATGTTTAAATAATATATAACATCCTTATAAGAACATCTTTCAAATTGAGGCTGCAATCCTGTGCATGCTTGCTGGGTAGTAAATCTTGCTGAACTCATTGTGACTTACTGCTCAGTTAGCATCTATAGGATTAGCTATATAACTGATTCTGCTTTTCAATCTTTAATTGGCAAAAGGAAATTGAACCTGGCTTCAGGTTTGGTTGGTTAGGAATGCTTCCTGCTCTGTAGGGGACCAGCTTCTTTCATGAACTTCATGCGCAGAACTCCTTCAAAATTAAGATGACTGATATGCATGAAGAGCTTGAATTTTCAGATCAGTTGTGTGAATGCCCCTGATAATTATTTACACATATTTACCTACATCATCACTGTGTCATTCCTTTACAATATCTGTCAAGTTGCAAGGCAGATATTGTCTTCTGTGTTTACCATCATGCATAAATGGATTTCCCTTAATGAGAACCATATGAAAAAATGGCTCATTTTTTAATTTAAAGATGTGATGGTTGTGACAGAAATGGCAAAGTCCGGAGACTCAGACTTAAGCTTAATCTAGTGTTAGAGAATTATACATCAAGGATATTAAAAACTGAACATATAAGGTTACATTGAGTATTACTTTTAAGTTTATTTAAATGGCGCTCTCTCTCCCTTATGTCAACCAAATAACTATTCTGAAGCATCAATATTATTTATTTATCTGCTAGTAATACAAAGGCTAAAGAGAAATGGAACAAAATGTTTTCCCCATCACACCTCTACTGGCGTGTGAGAGTTGTCCTTGGATCTTCCTGAACATGGTTGATTGTATTGTATTATTACTTGGGCTTTGCAACTTGATTATTGTATTTAAATATTTTTTTATAGTTAAAAATCCAGGCTGTGAATTAGAGTCCTACATGCAGGTCGTGTACTTATTGTTTGACTGAGACAAATAAAAGTTCTGTTAGTTTTCTTGCTATACAGTGGAGAAGCCTCAATTTAATGTTATTGATTTAATGCAAAGTGATTCTTTTGAAAGCCTATGAATATCTTTTAGTGATTTTTTTCATACTGAATTTATTTGAAAATCTTTTGTTTTCTATAAATTTGATTATAACTTTATCACTGAACTATCCTTCTAACTTTTGCCATTCCTTGAGGTCTGTTCTTTTTTTAAATTGATTCTTAATTTCAAATAACAAAACATACCCATACAAGGAAAACAGAGCTTAGTAACTGCACAGAAAAGAAAGAAAAATAGTGGCTATGGCTGTAGTTTTAGATGTTTCAAGAACGGCAATCAAATGAAAATGTCTCTCCATAAGTTTCCATAAGTTGATGAAGGATTAAAAGTGTGTTCGATTGTCTTAACAAAGTCAATAAAAGGATACCATGTCGTATAGAAGGTGTGATTCTTCCACTTGATCAATATTCATTTTGTGAAATGGTTAATTTGTTCAAAGCAAGATATCTTATACCTAGGAAATCCAGGCCTCAAAAAGATTTGCATTTAAAGTTTTCCCATTGTTTTGCAACCACTAATGTAGCTGCAGTTAATAAATGGGGGATGAAGTCATTATCAGTTATGTTATTAATCTGAGGGGTAAAATAAGATAATAGGGCTTATTTTGGGTCTGGTTGTAGTGATTGCCCAATCATTTAAATTAATTAGTTGAAAAACTTTCTCCCAAAAGGGAATAATTTTGAGGTTGAACCACCACATGTGTGTACTAGAGAGCCAAGGAAATTGCATTCCCACTAGCAAAGGTTGAATGTGTTGTGATTAATTCCATATAGTCTGTCTGGGCACATCTACAGCAATGTGCTATCTTTAAAGCATTTTTATGATTATTTCAAATTTGCTGACCCTGTACCTTTGGAAGTACCTCGTGAAGTATACCAATCTCCACCTCTGCATTGGAGGAAGGATTTTGTATCAGTATTGTGTTTCCTTTTTTTATTTATTTAATGTGTGTCTTGTAAAAAAAAAAAAGGTCTGGGTTATCTCACTTTAAAGCAGACCATATCCCTCTTCTTTTATTTGGTGTACTCAGGTCATTTACGTTGCAAGTTATTTCAGCTAAGTGTGGCACTACAGGATTAATTTAAAATTACACAGCATCTACCAGGCAATAGATCTATTATGCATCATAGTAATTTCAGTGTTATTATCATATTCCATCAGCACAAAATAAAGATGCCATTAATTCCAACAGGGATTAACTTCAACATTCAAACTCTCCCTCCCCCTGCCTTAATCCCCCAACCTTCCCAACAGAATAATCCCTACACCTCTGGTTGGGAGCAGAATAGTCCATCTCTTCCTTCATGTGCCAAGTGCTCATGAATTAAGATGAAATTGGGGGTATACCAACAGCTTCCAACAGAGCTGTGAAACAAAACATACATTACGACGATAGTTCAGGAATATTAAACCAGAGCTGTAAGCAAATATATCTGCAGACGCAGATTTGGGGCAGTGCAACCAAGCCTAGGAGGCGCCACAGGATGTTGCAACTATGATGTAGTGAATTGAACAGAACTGAAGGTGAAATGTGGCCTCACACAGGGTCTCACTAAAATTTGAAAGACCTAAGTTTGCCCTGATGTATGTTGGTTCAGATTGCTAAAACTGTAGAATTAAAATATTCAGAAATATGAGACTAACTACGAGTTGCTATTAACTACTCAACAACCACAGGGTGTTAATTCTTTCTTTAGAAAAGCATTTTAGCATGTCTGGTATTTCCAGTTTCTTTTATAAAAACCACATTCCTAAGCAACTTGGAAGTTCCCTTGAAATTAGTTGTTCTTAATGCCATATGGATTAATTGTGGAGTTAGATAAACATGTAATCTTATTTGTTTCTATGTTAAAAATTCTTAATGACTAAAATCTGAATCTTGGATGAGCTGATGTGATATAAACAGGTTTATGTAGTGGTTACTAGTGCCTCTTGAAACTGGTAGCATGTATGGCAACCAACCAACAGTAGGTGGAGCCAGAACCAATGACAAGCAGAGTTAACCCATTTTAGCTTTGTCCTCTGAATATTATGCTATGTACAAGGGCAGGGCCAAGACATTTTGGCACCTGAGGCGAACGATAAACTCCCACCTCCCTCCCCACGAGGGAAGAAGGGGCGAGTGAAGATCTACATCAGTAACAAGGTGGGGCACAGTAAACATCTGTGTTGGGATCTGCTACCCCTGTGAATACTGCCATCTGAGGCAGTTGCCTCGCCTTGCTTCCTGGGTGGGCTGGATCAGCTATGTGCAGTTGCTCTTATGTGCAGTATTGTGCCTCCTGTCCTGTCCCTGATCTCTGTATGTTTAGCTGGAAGTCCGAACAGAGTCTGTGTATATCCAATTATACATGTTTAAGTTCTGCATGCAGGATCTGAGATGTATTTTTGTAAGGTTCATAATGTCATGGAAAGAAACTACACATGTTCAACTTGTACATGCATGTGTTCTATTCATTTCTTGGATGTGTGGAGGCCAGACATGGGGATTCTGCTTCTATTCCATGTATTCAGTGAACAGTGTTTGAAAAGGGCTAAGGTCAATGAACAACATTAATAATTATACTAAATAGAGAAGAATATATAGCTAGCAGCAACTGGTTTGTGGATTATGTTTTTATTATTTGGAATTCTCAAGGAAACCTTCTTGCCTCTGATCTTTAACCACATGGGCATCCTCTTGGCCCCATCGTACTTTTCCTATTTTGTGGTATACATTCTAGCCAAGGTTCTGTTGTTGTGGTGTTGCATGTATGTTCCAAACTAAAGGAATAATATATACCACCTTATTGTTAATATTCAAAGCTTTAAGGCCCTGTTATGGTTGTGCTTGTAGTTCCCCGACTGATTTTCTCATCAGAGTTTTTGTTAATGCAAAGTAGCTGCAGGTGACTTGAAGTGGGGATTTTGAGTGGTGAACCATTTTTCTCTTCAATATGCCGCTTTAGCTACTTTTTGTCCTGAATGGGAAAAGATATGGAGATCCCATATTTTTCCCCCATGGGTGGGGGTGGGGGGGAGCTTTCTTTCTTCAAAGAAAGGATCTGGGAAAGAAAGTAGAGTAGAAAATTTTATAAATTTGGAATATCATGTTGTGTGTTTAAGTGTGAACTTAAAAAGCGTGAAGTAGCCCCACATATGTGCATAAAAATATAATGATATTAGACTTATGCAGACCAGACCCAAAGCTATAGTGAAAGCAGAGAGTTGGAGCCATATGTCTGTGGGTCAGTAACCAAATAGCATTGTTGTGTTCTGATTAGTCGAGACAATTCTATTCAGTGTAATATAATGAGATTCCTCCTGGCTTTCTTTTCTAGGCTCACAATGGTGCCTATCACTTTGCCAAAAAATGTGTATGTTTTCTATTCTGGCTCCTAGGCCTTACCTATACATTTAGAGTCTCAGCCCTGAGACATCATTGCTGATGGTACTTCTATGGGATTTCCTCAATAAAAAGCCAGAGTGGGGACTAGTAGGATTATCCAGTGTTGTCAGTATTAGCTGTGGAAATACATGTGTTGCTAACAGTGAAAGGAAGCTACTATATGTGTTTAATTATATCTTTCAGCTGTGCCAGTAGCTTACCCATATTATCTTGGGCCATGTTCACTGACCATGCCTAATATGCGTTGGTATTATGTCATCATATGCCCTCGCACAGTTCATTTATGAAAACAAGAACACTCTTGTGTACTTATTTTCACAACCAGGCTATTAGTGTGACCTACCCGCATTACACATTACTGTAAGCAGTTCTCTACCAGCTGCACACTATATTCATTTACGTTATTTATTCTGCTTCAGTTTAGTACTTTTTAGGTGGCAATCCCATACACACTTACTTCGGGGTAAACTCCCCATTGAACTTTAGTAAATCTGCACAGGGTTGGGCTTCTGAATCTTGTGATTTAATATCAAAGAGATTTATTTATTATTTTGGTTAGAAACAGATATTTTCCTGTAATATCTTATCAAAAGTTCTAACTGAACTTCACAAGCTGTAGTGTATTATGTGTAGTACCTGGATCATATGGAACTTTCTCTGGTTTGTAGAGAGGAGAGGGGCAAGCCTGTATTCAGTCACTTGAACACTCTTACCAGCTTAGTACCGTATTTTTCGCTCTATAACACACACCAGACCATAACACGTACGTAGTTTTTAGAGGAGGAAAACAAGAAAAAAAATATTCTAAACGAAATAGTGGATATATGATTTTTGCGATTCATGCTGTGGCCACAGACATGTGATCTGACAGTGAGTTTGGCTATTTAATGAGCATTCATTCTTATTTGGTTGCAGGGAGGTTGGATGACATTGTGTCAAAGCAATGTTATCCTGCACATTATAGTGCATTTCCCCATCACTTTTGTATCTCAGAAAGTCTTTCCCTACCAGAGAAAATGGCACTGAGTTTATCACCCTTAACTTCCATGCTAATAAATGAGTTTACAGAGAATCAACTGTATTCTACTATAAACTTACAAATCTGGTTCCAGATACTGCATGTGATCAACTGCCTGAAAGCTGGACATATACCATATTTTTTGCACCATAACACTCACTTTTTTCCTCCTAAAAAGTAAGGGGAAATGTCTGTGCGTGTTATGGAGGGAATGGCTACGGGTGGCATGCCTACGGATTTTCCTCCTCTAAAAACTGCGTGCGTGTTATGGTTGGGTGCGTGTTATAGAGCGAAAAATACGGTAATTTCATATAGCCAGGTGACAAGATTGGCTATGTTTCAATATCTGCAACTTACACACATTATGGAACAAATAATAGTTAAATATAGACCACCCTGTCAGAATACTAAATTTGAAAGGATAATGATATATGCTAACGTAAAGAAAAGACCTCTTACCACTTTGGCAGCAGTTGTGGTCTGGCATGGCTGTAGGCAAGCAGGGGTTGAGCATAGGCCTTCCTGTACAGTTGGCTCGTGTCATCATGAGCCTTGGCCAACCATGGGGAGTGTCAGGACTCTCCTTAATTTCAAAGTCAAACTGGCCAATCATAGCCAATTTAGGGGGTGGAACTATTGGTGCAGAGCAGATTGAAGCCCACGGTTGGTAGACTTGAGTCAGATCTTTCTCAAGCACATTAAACCAGCTGCACTTGTTTTCAGCATCACAGTTGGCAATGGGTGTTGGGAAACTTGGATGCTCCTAAAGAGACTTAGCAAGTAGCCAAATAATTTTGGCAATAAAGTGGCTGAACATTGTTGGCAGCAGCAGTGGAGCCTTCAGAAGAGGCCAAAGATTGCATGTAAAAGAAAGTGGAAAAGGGATTTGAGAAATTTCTGTTTGACCATAAGACAAACATAATGGATATGGATTTTTAAAACAATATCAAAAACATTAATAAGCACTAATCTAAATTAAAGTTTTTAAAAATCCACCAATCAACACCCCATAAATTAAGATAAACTTATTTTGCTGGAGATGTAGGAGATTAAGGGCTGGCTATCTTCATATTTTCTAGAGTTGTGTAAAAAACAACAAACCAAATCTGGAATTTGGTTCTCAACACAGTTCAGGAAATTAGAGGATATAATATGTCAAGAAGCTCTAAGAATACCCTTTTGTGTATATTAAAAACAGAAATGAAAAATACCAACTTAAAATTGGTTGCTAGTTTATTACCAGGAGCAAGATTATGCATTGGTCAGCTTTGGAAAGAAGAAAAACGGCTCCAACATTAAAAGAGTGGTTACAGAATATATGGACATATCTGAGAAGAATTCCAAATAATCAACAAGACAAATTAATAGAAAGATGGACATTTTAAATTAAGTATTATAATAAAAAGTCAATCCTTGCAACTCTTTCCCATCCATATGATTTTGTATTCTTTCTTTTAACATATTCACAGTCCCAATCTATTACTCATTACGTATCCAAACAAAGCAAAGAAGGGTGGTGCTGTGAGGCTGTGATGAAACACTTAATGATATCTAAAGCCACTCATGTGGAAAATTAGAAACTATTCTGAAGTTTTGGTTTTTTTTAAAGTCCAGTCTTTTTGGAGAAGCAGGTTTGTGGCACAAGAGTTCCAAATCAGCTTTAATTGAGCAACCTTAATTTACCAGCATTTGATTGAATCCCTCCTGAAAATAGTGACGGTCTGGAAGTGCCCCCTTTGTTGGGTTTCTGTATCTGTGTAGATTCCTTCATTCTGTGGGTACATTTATATGTGTATTCCTGGAGATGTCATGTACCTCATTTTCAATGGCAATACTTTCAACTCATACTAACAAAAGTTTTGAAAAGGCTCCTGCAGAATCTAACCAAAAGGGAAAATAGACCTTCATGACATGGTGGATGGAAGGGTATGTATTGGTCTTCTTGCGTGGTTCACATCTCCTGCCACTGGACAATATTGGACTTCATATAAGCATTATAGTAGACTTTAATAAAGAACTTCTGTGAACTACTCATGGACTGTTAACACTGTGTGGGGTGGGCCATTGGGAGGATTTCCCCCCCTTCCCATTTGTTCTCTTTCTTGTCTGTTGCATACCTAAATAAAATAATTAAAAAGGATGGGAATAGAGACAGTGTGTACCAGGGACTGGGACCACAAATCTACTAGGGATGGGAACCACCAGGGATGGAGACTATGTTAAACAGACTGTAGGGCAAGAGCACCTTTGTGCTTTAATTTAAGCAAGTTTAAAGTGATACATATTCTGGAATTGTAGTGGCTGGTGCCCATTAGAACTGGTAGGGTAGAAGGCAGAAGGGTTAACAGAATCAATTACTTGCCAACTAAATCTAGTTTTGCTCCAATCTTTCTACAGACTGATATTGAGGAGTTAGCTAATAGGTGGTACCACCCCCAGAACTGGCTGTAATTAAGAAGTCAGGCAGGAACATAGGAAGCTACATTAAACTGAGTTAGAGCCACTGGCTCATCTAGCTCAGCATTTATGCTGACGGGCAATGACTTTCCATGGTTGCAGACAGGAAACATCCCCAGCCCTACCTGGAGATGCTGGGGATTGAACCTAGAACTTTCTGCCTGCAAAGCAGATGCTATACCACCTGGGTAACAAGTTTGCATTCTTTTAATAAATGAAATTAATGGTTTATCCTCATTTTGGGTATGTTCCCCCAACACCCTTAATAGCAGTGTCTTATAATGTGTTACGCCTGCCAACCTAGCAGTTCGAAAGCACCCCCAGGTGCAAGTAGATAAATAGGGACCGCTTACTAGCGGGAAGGTAAACGGCGTTTCCGTGTGCTGCGCTGGCTCGCCAGATGCAGCTTGTCTCGCTGGCCACGTGACCCGGAAGTGTCTGCGGACAGCACTGGCCCCCGGCCTCTTAAGCGAGATGGGCGCGCAACCCCAGAGTCGGACACGACTGGCCCGTACGGGCAGGGGTACCTTTACCTTTTTATAATGTGTTACGGGAGCTGGTGGCGCTGTGATCTAAACCACTTGCTTATCAGAAGGTCGGCGGTTCGAGTCTGCACAATGGGGTGAGCTCCCATTGCTCTGTCTCAGCTGCTGCCAACCTAGCAGTTTGAAAGCACAACAATGCAAATAGATAAATAGGTATCACTGTGGCGGGAAGGTAAACGGTGTTTCCGTGCGCTCTGGTTTCTGCCATAGTGTTCCGTTGTGCCAGAAGTGGTTTCGTCATGCTAGCCACATGACCTGGAAAGCTGTCTGTGGACAAACGCCGGCTCCCTCGGCCTGAAAGCGAGATGAGCGCCGCAATCCTATAGTCGACTTTGATTGGACTTAACTGTCCATGGGTACTTTATCTTTTACTTATAATGTGTGAGGCTTGTGCTTGGTAGCTGCTAGAGTAGGAGTAGGGAACCTGTGGTCTTCAGGTGTTATTTGACTACAACTTCTACCACCCCTGACCATGATTGCTGAAGATCATGTGAGTTGTCCATCTGCACAGTTGGGTCTCTGTACAGAGTGTCTGGTTCATACATGGTACTGTCTATGTGGTGGAGGTGACGAGATGCATCTTTCCCCACACAATGTAAAGACTTTCAGTGGCTTGGTAAATGCTTGAATTGTACTTGTGGCATAATTGTATCTGTGGCTGGGAATTGCTGTTTCAATATGTAGCAAGGGCAGACATTTATCCCCGATCTAAGTTTATTTTCCTAACCCCCTCACTATATGAGTGCTTGGCTTTATCATGTTTTGCCCCCTGTTGTCAAATAATTCTCTCTGTGTATTACTGTTTGCTGCCAGTGCCTCTGCCCTATTTTTTAAACTTTGTTTTAATTATAGAAACAATTTTAATCTGCTGCACTAAAATCATTGCATCACCAACTGTACAAGTGCAGGGCATAATTGGCTAAAGCAACATGTATTACTCCAGGCCTCCCCCCGCCCCACCCCCCTGGTTACACATACACAGCTCTGAACAGCGTAAGATTAGATGATGAAGTGGTAAACACTCCTGATCCCTGACTATGCTAGCACACCCAGCATTGTCCATGCTTATCTCCTATTCATTAAAAAGGAAAGCCATCAAGTAAGAACAATACTGTTGCAGCAGTAAAAGGATACAAGTTATTTAATAATTGAACATTCTCATGAATGTTGTAAATGATGTGGAATGAACTCATTCTAATCCTGATACTGTAATGTCCAGGGGTGTTATATTTCTGAGTTAAGGTAGACTGATCTATTATTTGGCACTTGTTTATTTTTGTCACGTGAGATGAAGTCTTACAGACAGTTAATTCTGCATTTACTAATGTGGGTAATATCTTTTCAGTAGTAACAGATTTTTTGGCTTCAAACAGATGGCTCTTATCTGCTGTACATAATATATTAGCTGAAATGACAGACTTTTCATAAATGCACTAATGCTTAATTTTGTTATTTTTGCATCATCAGTTTTTAAATATTGTGACCCTTTTACAGTGGGTTAACCACTGTATGAATAGACTAAAAGTATAGCTTACGGAAAGCATGTTGGGGGGGGGTCAGGTACAAAGTTGTGCATATGAAGTAAAATTTGTGCATGCTGAATTTTTTAAAGCCTACCTTCTTAACTGATTTTAAAAGAAATTGCTGATTAATGCTTTTTTGGATTCTTTGGACAAGTAAACTTTCAAGTCAAATATAAGTCAAGATGTGATGAAATTCATTAAGTCAACTGGTTAAGATTTATAGCATGGCTAAGGTCGTAAATATCAATGAGAGATAAATATCAATGAGAGATAAAAGTAAACAGCATTAGATATGTAATGCAGGTAAGTATTATCAGCCGGACAAGATAAATTCTGTTTTGAAATAGGTAAAGAATTCTCATGGTGTCTCTAGCTGAAAAAGTAAGCAATGAAACGACTTTACTGAAGAGATCAAAACAGATGTATGCATTCTGAGGAAGCTTACAGTAATAAGTGCAAATCATAGTTACACCATAAATATATAAGGAATAATATGTAACTTAGCATTGGTCTCACAATTTTAATTGACCATATGGTTCTCTTCTACACATTTGCTTTTGAGTCCCACACTAAACATTGTACTTACAAAGCACTTGCTGGATGGCATATTGGCAGGGAGCCAGATTTGCAAGATTAGTAAACAAAGACGAACTTTATTCAGTACTGAACATTGTGAACAAAAAGGGCAAGCAGGCAGGTCTGCCAAAACAATTCATTTTCTTCTTCCAGTTCCTCTTCCAGTTATTTGGTCTGATTTCATAATATACAGTTGCCTTCAGAAGGCTGTTATTAGTTTAAAAATTGTTTATAATGTCCACGTTAGTGAAATATTATTGTTTCAATGGATTTTATTCCTTTTTCCTTTATGTACATTTACCTAATAGAGTTTTAAAAGCTCAAAATACTAAATCCACTATTCCTTGTGCTTGTCTGTTGTGGGTTAGTAATGAAGCAACAGGCACTGGCACACACCTGCAAACTCCATTCCCTTGCTCTTTTTAATGCTCAGGTTGCCACCTCCCAATTCAGAAATTATTCCTGTTATTTTTAAGGGTTACAGGATGGGCAGAAGTTCAGCAAACTGGAACCAATGCTGCAGCAGTCTGCCTGTTCTGTTTTGCCACCCAGAGCAGATGAGAGTGGGACCCTCAACAGTGTACCTACCTATGGGCAAGGGCTGTAGCTCAGTGCTAGTCTATGTTTTGTGCTGTGTCATGAAAAGGAGTTACCATTAGTCTTCTTCCTAAACTGCATGCTGAATTCTTATATCGAAGTGTCATAGAGTTGCACAGGTATATTTGGCTCAGAATGTTTTATCTGGTTCAATTAGACAACTATGAGGAAATAACATCCAACTAATCCTAATATGTTGATGCAGCGTGTGCTGTAATAATGTGATTAGTTGGTTAATAAAATATTGAAATATTTAAAATGTAATCACTGACAGACCTATTTTCTTATTGCTGTATTTGTTTTATAAATCTTCTACTGTTTGCTTCTGCAGGAAATTGCATCAACAGTTTGAAATGTATAAAGAACAGGTGAAAAAGATGGGTGAAGAATCACAGCAACACCAGGAGCAGAAGGGTGATGCTCCAACCTGTGGTATCTGCCACAAAACGAAATTTGCCGATGGCTGTGGCCATAATTGTTCATATTGCCAAACTAAATTCTGTGCACGTTGTGGAGGAAGAGTGTCGTTACGCTCAAACAAGGTAAGAAAATATATTACGATGAGTATTCCTGATATTTTATTCTGGTATTGTTTATTGCTATTACTTTGAGAATATATGTTATTCCAGATGTGTGAGGTCCACATCAGATTGTTTTGTCTTAATTTTTAAGTGATAACGTGGAAGAATAAGTGTCTGTAAAGACCCTTTCCACATCATAATTGCAGCCTTTGTTCAGAAACCATGGATTAAGCCGGGAATCTTATACCAACTTACAAAGGACTAAGTCCATTTGAACTTAACAGGGTTGGCTTCTAGGTAGAAATGCATATCAGATATTTTTTAAATAACCTGATAGTTGCAGACCAGCTATTTCGCTCATGGCTTTTAAGGGTAGGAGATTAAATTAAAGAACTGTCTTTCCTGGCACATGAGTGGGTAAGTAAACAAATAAGTTTTTGTGGGAGGCCTTTGGCTTTTGTGAACTTATTTGGAAGGTTGGATTAAGTATCTGAAAACCTAGTGTACCAAGTCCATTTCTTCTCTTGGCCAAAGGTACAAGGTTAGGCATCTGGATCATGGCATTACCTGGCAGGAGGGAGGAGTAACCATTTATTCACCAGCTGTTTTCTTACTGAAAATGATAAATGACCACCCAGCCTCTTCTTAAAAACCTCCAATGAAGGAGAGTCCACCACCTTCCGAGGGAGTCCATTCCACTGTCAAACAGCTCTTACCCCCTACAATGCAGTAATCTCAGCTAAAACATCCATGATATCAAATCTCTGCTCAAAAACTTCCAAGGAAAGCGAGTCCACCGCCTCATGGGAGTCTGTTCCACTGTCAAACAGCTCTTACTGTCAGAAAATTCTTCCTGATGTTTAGCTGGAATATCCTTTTTTGTAACTTGAATCCAATGGTTTGGGTCCTACCCTCCAGAGTGGCAGAAAACAAGCTTGCTCCATTTCCCATGTGACAGCCCTTTAGCTATTTGAAGATGGCTATCATATTGGTCCCGCTCCGGCGGGAAGGTAAATGGCGTTTCCGTGCGCTGCTCTGGTTCGCCAGAAGCGGCTTAGTCATGCTGGCCACATGACCCGGAAGCTGTACACCGGCTCCCTCGGCCAATAAAGCGAGATGAGCGCCGCAACCCCAGAGTCGTCCGCAACTAGACCTAACAGTCAGGGGTTCCTTTACCTTTACCTATCATATTGGTCTTCTCTTTACCAGGCTAAACATACACAGTTCCCTCAACCGTTCCTCATAAGGCTTGGATTCCAGGCTCTATCATCTTGGTCTCCTTCCTTCACCTTGCTCTGCTTCTACAACCCTGAACATTTGTCTTTAGTCAGAACCCCTGAACTGCTAAAGCCAATGTTTGGACAGAATAGCCACTCCATTATCCCTTCTGCCTGGTTTTCTGTTTCACCACAACAGTCAATCAGCATTTGGGGCCTTCTGAGTAAGCTTAGTCCCCATTGTCTTGGTTTTGCCCTCCTTAAGGATTTTTGCTAAATATTTTGGTACTTTTGCAGACCTTGAGATCTTCCTGCTATGCATAGATGGTACCATTTTGGCTACACCACTTGGGAAATTGAGTTAAATCTTAGCATTAGCACTTTTGCAAAGTCAAAAATCTTTATCAGTTAGTCAACAGCCATTGATTCTACAAAAAATAAATCATTCAGAGTATGATAAAAACAAAACAGCATATCTGACCTTCTATGCAGCAGTGCTAACAAACAATAGCACATTGTAAAAAAGGTGAAATGCTACATATATTTATAATATTTATCATTTATAACTCAATAGTTTAACCCAAAGTTAGCAGCCACTTATTACTTGCTCCCCTCCCTAACTTTTATTGTTCTGAATCGTGCTGGCAGTCAACCATATTTGATTCAACCCATTCCTGTTTAATAGACAAAGCTGCAACAGGAAAGCCAACTAGATCAAATATGCATCTGGCTTGCCAGCTGAAAGAGCAGAAAGTCCATTTCTTGAACTTTTTGCAGCTCCCACCCTCCTTTGTAATTGAAGGTCGATGGGTGCAAATCAAAGTGGCCCATGGAAAAGGGTGGTAGGGTGAAGAACTTTGCCACACATTCAAAGGAGATGGGTGTGTGTCTGCTTACCATACCACAGCATTTGAAAAATATCCTGCCATACTTGCTGACTGCGGTGTGAGACTCTTCTCACCAAAGTTCATAAGTCAACAGCACTTTCTATACTGATCATGTGACCACATGATGTCTCTCTGTTTCAATAATGCTGTGTTCTAAAATTCACAACAAATTTCAGACTCCTGACTGATTTTCAGTGTACAGGTCATACTCCCAATAGAGGTCATACTTCCAATTTGTTGTTGTTGTTGTTGTTTAGTCGTTTAGTCATGTCCGACTCTTCGTGACCCCATGGACCAGAGCACGCCAGGCACTTCTGTCTTCCACTGCCTCCCGCAGTTTGGTCAGACTCATGTTTGTAGCTTCGAAGACACTATCCAACCATCTCGTCCTCTGTCGTCCCCTTCTCCTTGTGCCCTCCATCTTTCCCAACATCAGGGTCTTTTCCAGGGAGTCTTCTCTTCTCATGAGGTGGCCAAAGTATTGGAGCCTCAGCTTCACGATCTGTCCTTCCAGTGAGCACTCAGGGCTGATTTCCTTCAGAATGGATAGGTTTGATCTTCTTGCAGTCCAGCACCATAATTCAAAAGCATCAATTCTTCGGCGATCAGCCTTCTTGATGGTCCAGCTCTCACTTCCATACATCACTACTGGGAAAACCATAGCTTTTACTATACGGACCTTTGTTGGCAAGGTGATGTCTCTACTTTTTAAGATGCTGTCTAGGTTGGTCATTGCTTTCCTCCCCAGAAGCAGGCGTCTCTTAATTTTGTGGCTGCTGTCACCATCTGCAGTGATCATGGAGCCCAAGAAAGTAAAATCTCTCACTGCCTCCATTTCTTCCCCTTCTATTTGCCAGGAGGTGATGGGACCAGTGGCCATGATCTCCGTTTCTTTGATGTTGAGCTTCAGACCATATTCTGCGCTCTCCTCTTTTACCCTCAATAAAAGGTTCTTTAATTCCTCCTCACTTTCTGCCATCAAGGTTGTGTCATCCGTATATCTGAGGTTGTTGATATTTCTTCCAGCAATCTTAATTCCGGCTAGGGATTCATCCAGCCCAGCCTTTCGCATGATGAATTCTGCATATAAGTTAAATAACCAGGGAGACAATATACAGCCTTGTCGTACTCCTTTCCCAATTTTGAACCAATCAGTTGTTCCATATCCAGTTCTAACTGTAGCTTCTTGTCCCACATAGAGATTTCTCAGGAGACAGATGAGGTGATCAGGCACTCCCATTTCTTTAAGAACTTGCCATAGTTTGCTGTGGTCGACACAGTCAAAGGCTTTTGCATAGTCAATGAAGCAGAAGTAGATGTCTTTCTGGAACTCTCTGGCTTTCTCCATAATCCAGCGCATGTTTGCAATTTGGTCTCTGGTTCCTCTGCCTCTTCTAAATCCAGCTTGCACTTCTGGGAGTTCTCGGTCCACATACTGCTTGAGCCTTCCTTGTAGAATTTTAAGCATAACCTTGCTAGCGTGTGAAATGAGTGCAATTGTGCGGTAGTTGAAGCATTCTTTAGCACTGCCCTTCTTTGGGATTGCGATGTAGACTGATCTTCTCCAATCCTCTGGCCACTGCTGAGTTTTCCAAACTTGCTGGCTTATTGAGTGTAGCACCTTAACAGCATCATCTTTTAAAATTTTAAATAGTTCAGCTGGAATACCATCACTTCCACTGGCCTTGTTATTTGCAGTGCTTTCTAAGGCCCATTTGACTTCACTCTCCAGGATGTCTGGCTCAAGGTCAGCAACCCCACTACCTGGGGTGTACGAGGCATCCATTTCTTTCTGGTATAATTCCTCTGTGTATTCTTGCCACCTCTTCTTGATGTCTTCTGCTTCTGTTAGGTCCTTACCACTTTTGTCCTTTATTATGGTAATCTTTGAACGAAATGTTCCTTTCATATCTCCAATTTTCTTGAACAGATCTCTGGTTCTTCCCATTCTGTTGTTTTCCTCTATTTCTTTGCATTGCTCGTTTAAGAAGGCCTTCTTATCTCTCCTTGCTATTTTTTGGAAATCTGCATTCAATTTCCTGTATCTTTCTCTATCTCCCTCGCATTTTGCTTGCCTTCTCTCCCCCGCTATTTGTAAGGCCTCATTGGACAGCCACTTTGCTTTCTTGCATTTCCCTTTCATTGGGATGGTTTTCGTTGCTGCCTCTTGTATAATGTTGCGAGCCTCCATCCATAGTTCTTCAGGCACTCTGTCTAGCAAATCTAAATCCTTAAACCTGTTCCTCACTTCCACTGTGTATTCATAAGGGATTTGATTTAGATTGTATATTACCGGCCCAGTGGTTTTTCCTACTTTCTTCAGTTTAAGCTTGAATTTGGCTATAAGAAGCTGATGATCTGAGCCACAGTCAGCTCCAGCTCTTGTTTTTGCTGACTGTATTGAGCTTCTCCATCTTTGGCTGCAGAGAATATAATCAATCTGATTTCGATGCTGCCCATCTGGTGATGTCTATGTGTAGAGTCGTCTCTTGTGTTGTTGGAAAAGCGTGTTTGTGATGACCAGCTTGTTCTCTTGACAGAACTCTATTAGCCTTTGCCCTGCTTCATTTTGCTCTCCAAGGCCAAACTTGCCCGTTGTTCCTTTTATCTCTTGATTCCCTACTTTAGCATTCCAATCCCCTATAATGAGAAGAACATCCTTCTTTGGTGTCGCTTCTATAAGGTGTTGTAAGTCTTCATAGAATTGGTCAATTTCAGTTTCTTCAGCACCAGTAGTTGGTGCATAAACTTGGATTACTGTTATGTTAAAAGGTCTGCCTTGGATTCGTATCGAGATCATTCTATCATTTTTGAGATTGCATCCCAGTACTGCTTTCGCAACTCTTTTGTTGACTATGAGGGCCACTCCATTTCTTTTGCGGGTTTCTTGCCCACAGTAGTAGATATGATGGTCATCCGAACTGAATTCGCCCATTCCCATCCATTTTAGTTCACTGATGCCCAGCATGTCAATATTTATTCTTGCCATCTCATTTTTGACCACCTCCAACTTACCCAGGTTCATGGTTCTTAACATTCCAGGTTCCTATGCAATATTTTTCTTTACAGCATTGGACTTTCCTTTCGCTTCCAGGCATATCTGCAACTGAACGTCCTTTTGGCTTTAGCCCAGCCGCTTCATCAGCTCTGGAACTACTTGTACTTGTCCTCCGCTCTTCCCCAGTAGCATGTTGGACGCCTTCCGACCTGAGGGGCTCATCTTCCAGCGTCATAACTTTTATATGCCTGTTGTCTTTGTCCATGGAGTTTTCTTGGCAGGGATACTGGAGTGGCTTGCCGGTTCCAATACTTCCAATAGAAATGGCAAAAGGATTTATGAATTTTCAACTGATGTGTACTGATTGACCTCAGGCTAGTGACGTAGTGGCATATAGGAAGCGGGCAGCAAAGTGAAAGCACACAAGTTTAACATCCCAGTACATTTTCCACATTGTGGCTGGTATAAAATATTTAATCATTTTAGAAAATGTTTCTTTAATGTACTTTTCCCAGGAGGAAATGAAGGCTGAGGCCCATATACATAACTGAGTAAGTATAGAGTTCTAGGAATTAAGGCCCATTTTCCAAAGGCTGGAAGACAAGTGAACCCTATGAGGCCTTAATCATATTGACGAAAAGGAGTAGGGACAAGCATCTGCCCAATAGTAGGAAGCTGCAGCTGCAAACTGGATTTCCCAATCTTAATCTTGTGCTCTTTTAATAGTGAAAAACTCAGGATAGAGAAAAAATTGACCACTCTGCACCCTCCTACAGATTAATAGCAAAGAAGCATAGCCATAGGAGTTGTTTAAGGTATTTATAACACAATGTGTTTGAGCAAGGTACTTTTGCCTAGTAATGAAGGGTTATCACTTCAAATGGGAGAATTCCACAAAATTAAGACAGGCAGAATCCACAAAACACTTTCAGATATACCCTAGCTAGGAAAAAGTTGTGACAAACAGCATATCAGGAAAAGGAATGGAATATATGTGCAAATACTGACCTAGAATAGGCTTTACCAGTTCTGGGTTTCTTATGAAATGGAAGTTGACCAGACTTTAGCCTTCTTCAGCCATAATGCCATAAATGGACTTTGGGCTTGCATACTTCCCATACTGTATTTTGCAACAGAGGTCAAAATAGGCAAAATATGATGGGTGGAAAGCAAATTTCAAACCATGGTTTTCAGGTATGGTTTTATGGAAAATTATAGTTTGCCTGAATTAAACTCCGCATAAACTAAAATTTGCTCAAACTATCAAAGAAGGGAGAGATGCAGAAGTGGGAGCATAGAATCACTGAATTGTAGAGCTGGAGCATAGGACTGCAGTCTAAAATTGTATTCCATATTCTTCAATATACCTAAATTCTTCATTCGATATAAATTGTGAGAATCAAGCAATTTTGTATAATTTATAATACTTGTTTTGTTAGGCTTGTGAATGGGCAAGAAGCCTGTAGGTTACCAAAGACCCTCTCCTAAACTTTGGAAAAATTATTTAGACATGCACCCTCTTTTATGAGATTTCAGCAGGTATTGACTGCAGACTTTTACCGTACCTTCATAGCTGTAATGTCTGGAATCTTTCTATTTTTTGTCTTTTTATATGAAAGGTAACTTTCGTAGGAAGTTTGATTCTATGACCAGTACTGCATCCTAGAATTATGCCTAGATGGTTTTGACTCCTTGTAGTCTGCAATTTCTGTGTAGTGTAGAATCTTCAGTGATACTGATGTTTCTGGAGGACTGAGATATTAGATATTACTGCTGGGAGCTATTGTACTCATTTCTATTAAGACACTCACAGCTCTTGGCAATATATATTTCATATAGCTTTTATAATGATAGTTTCTTTGCAGTCTATGTACTAACAGATATTACTGGTGAGGGGAGGTTTCAGAATAGAAGTAACTTTCTTTTTCTCTTTTCTCTTTTCTTGTTCTTTCTTACTTGCTTTCATGGATATGCTCTCCAGGAGGATAAAGTGGTTAGAACCTTTTTTTTGTCTCAGATAATTTATGTTTTGGTATTTTATGTTCAACTGGGTTGCATTGCTGAGGTGCATTATGAGTGCAAGTCAGTTTGGCAGTACTGCTGGAACATGGGCATTTTCCTATTGTTGCTTTTGTAAACTATATAAAGTCTAAAGAGGAGATGCACATGATGAGATACTGGGGACATGCAGAAGATTTTCACCATGTAGCCGCAATTGGCTGCGGTTACATGATGCACATCCACCACATGTTTGAAGATGCAACTTCTCCACTTCATACTTTATATGTTTATAGTGGTGAGGAAGATACACAGATACTATGTAATGTGACCTGGTTTTCACTAAAGTCAGTAGTAGTTGATCCTTTTCAATTAAAGGCAAACAATGGAAATTGAATTTCTAACAAAAATTAATCAAAAAGAAACCAACCTTGTGATATATGAAAATTCCCTCTTAAGCAAAGTATTAACATTAAGCATATATTTGTTTTGCATTTTGCACATGATGCATGTTGAAAATTAATAATATCTTCCTCACTAATTGCTTTTCTCTTTAATATTGCAATATGGGATCATATTAGGAGGAAGAATCTGTTGTATAATAGCTATATTATTTGTAGCCTCTTTTACCCCATGTTCTAACTGGGCCTCAGCAAGTACATCAGCATATTTATAGCTGTATCCAGAGAGCTCACAGTATAAGCTTAATGGGTAAAAATGCAACCTTAAATTTATTAGTGAGCAAGCCCATGAACACTAATACATTGGGTTGTATTCAGTGCTGCTGTTCTGCTTATGCAACATGTTCTCACATGCTCACTTGAACTTCCCTGACCTCTCTTCCCATTCTGGCGTAGATTTTTGGGGTGCACAGGGGGAGAAGAGGAGCTCTGCTTCTGTGGGATAAAACCCATACTTCCAAGTTAGCATGCAAAAGCTTGCAAGACACATGCCATTACATAACAAAACCCTAATAGAAGCTGGTTAGATAATGTAAAGCTGTAGACCTTATTGACCTTTAATCTGTAAACATTGATTAATATCATTATGTCCCACTGCACATATAATATGATTTTTATTATTAATACAAAAGGAATGTTATAAATGTAAACCTAAATTTTCTTTAAATGCTTATTTCATTTTAGTTGCTCGATGAATCCATATTGCATGAGTTATATACTAATATACACAGGGCAGTGTCTGAGTAAGTTATACTCAGGGTAGACCTATTGAAATAATAACTTAGTTTTGACTGACTTAAGTCCTTTGATTTCAGTGGATCTACTCTGTGACTTAGTTTGCACTACTCAAAAGTAAATGGTGTTTTAAGAGCACTCTCCCAATCTTGTGTTCCCAGCTTAATAGCTGATAGAAAATAATAAGTAGTACATAAGGTCAGAATAATATAATGTGTTGAATACAGGCTTAGCCATGCTTAGAGTAGATCCACTGAGATCAGTGGGACAAGTTAAATGATGACCAGCCAGTCTCATTGATTTTCAGTGGGTCTCCTCTAAGCATGGCTAAATTTGTAACCAAGCCAATGTTCTGGGAATGCTGCTGCAGTTTATTTTGATGAAAAGAAAGAATGCTGCTTTTACAAATATTACAATTTTAAAATACTGGAAACACTTGCTGCTGTCTATCATCTTTTGTGTAACTTTTTGAAATGAAAATAATTTGCATAAGAGCACAGTTGTTCAGTAAAAGCCATTAGGGGGTTGTGCCTAAAGTCACTTATGCAGTTATTTAGAAGTCACTGGGGTAGTAAGAATGTAAATTTGAGGACTGAAACTCAGTATGCTTAAGATCAAGCTCTAAAGCATTGTTTAATTTTTAAAGTTGTATTAATTCATTCTTCTAGCTGTTTTTAATCAACTAAGCAGCCCGGAGCACTGGACTTATATTGGAAGAGAGGGGTATAAATTCCCTCCAAAAATAATTAATTTATAAGAAACCTTCTAGGGATTAACAGGGTCGTTCTTGGTTTCCCCTTTGTACTGCAAACTATTGTGCTCCATTGGATACTGTTCTGTACTTCTATAAGGGGGAATATTGCTGCTTCTTTTGAAAACAGTAGTGCCCTTATTTATCTATAGCTTTGGCTTCCAAGTGGAATTTAAAATGATGTACCACTTGCTTGACACACTGTTTGTATAAAGTTGCCCTTATTGTGTTACTGGTTTCTCTTGGCCAGTGCTGTGACTGGCAGTAGTTCTTCAAGATCTTTGGAAGAGAGAGGTCTTTTTCAGCCTTGCTGCCTGAAATTCTTTGAGTTACTGACCACCTCTCATCATTGCAGCAAGAAATGAGACATCTTCCTTTGACGCTGGGAGTCTAGGATTGCCCTCAAAATTAGCATTAATATAAATTATTCTGCTTCTGAGGTTTGGATTAGCCTGTAATTTGTATGGCATCACTTGTTCTTAATACATTTGCTTTGATGATTAGAGAAATTTTGTCTAGTCCCCCCCCAACTAGTTTCAAATTATATTTCTAATGTTTGTGGAAAGCTAAGATATAAATTCTAAAAATAAATATAATATAAATTCAAATTAGTTCTCCAAGGGATTCTCTATTCAGCTTTTGAAAACTTAAGAAAGAACTGTAAAATCCCCCTGAATGGCTGATAATGGCTCTAACATGATTTCAGTCAGATTTTTCAGTTCCATGGGGTACATTTTTGGAGCTTCCTTAAATAAGTGAATTTACACCAGGGAAATAATTACTAACTAGTCCTTATTATGGTCATTTTCCCAATTCTTCTGAATTTTTGGGAATGCATTCCTTTGAGATCCCAAAGTTTGCTGTTGAGCATGTGTGCAGAGTCCATGTGTGAGCAGTGGGAAGTAGTGCTAAAATAACCAGGTAGGAGAGGTACTACCCCCATGGTAGACAATCCATACCACTGAAGAAAGGCCTCTGTCGTCCCCACCAAATGCCTCTAAACACACTGAGCAAGTCTTGCACATGTGCATGTCAGGGCCAGCCCATGTCCAAAACCAGAACTGGGTGAAACCTTCTCAGAAAATGAGATTCGATTCTGGCACCAGCAATTTCTGGGAAGAGTCATATTCCCAGAAGGAAACCACAACACCTAAGAATACACCCCAGCTCCAAACCCTCCATCCACCAAATCCTGAAGGCTCTAGATCATTTGCCCTTGGAAATCTTAGCAACTCCACAAGTAAAAGTGCATATGAGAAGGTGCAACACTTGCTTGGAAGCACAGAGCACCCAGTGTTTGGATCTTACTCAAGAGATGATATCCTTTTAAAAATCGTCAGGATAAGTGAGCTAGAAGTGTGGGTCGGCCAGGCTGATTTTAAAATCCTTTTGTTGCTCTCAGGAAACTGGTGGAACCAAAATTCTACCCCATTTTCTGGTTTCAAACTCCAGTGTCTATCTGGACAGACTGTTCAGCACTAGACCTCTAATCGCTGACGAAGGCTGCTGATGCTGCTGGACAGATCCTCTGTACTCCAGCCTCCAAGCTGCTTACGTTTCCTGAATCTTGCTGGTCTGTGTGGATCGACAATTATTTTGCCCTTCAGCGCATGGGTCTCAAGCCCTCTGATTCTTGGTGAATCATTTGGCCCTGGTGGATTGCTTCCCTATCTAGAATGAAAGACCGGAAATAGGACAGTACTTTGCTTATACTGATGCTAGTCTTCACTTGTTAGGGCCTAAAAGTGATTATGAAGGAAGGAATAACATTGATCTAAAGATGCGTAGCCATTCCTCCTCATCCCACATTATGCTCTTGTTGAAAGGGGTATTGCTCTTTATTGCCCAAAGGATCTTGAGAAGAAAGTGAATTGTGCAGGGAGCATATTTTTTTCTGGGAGTGCAATTCAGCCTCAACTATCTTGGCACCAAAGGGTGCTTCAGCTCAATCCCCTTTGCCAAAAAGGGATCAAAAGGGGAGATGTCACTCATGCATTTTCATGAGGTTGGAATGCAAGAGGATTGACTAGAGATGCCCTCTCCCCAACAGAGTGGCATGACAGCTAGGAATATATAGCAGTGCTGAAATCCTACAACCTAATACTGAGTGGTGTTGTGTCATTGAAATAACTCTTGATTAGGTTGTTAAAGTTTTTCTTTAAATACCAATCTACAAATGTATCAACCATCCTTTAAACACTTTTTGATATAGTGATAAGTAATGAACATGAAGGAAATGCCACCTGTGGAATTAGATTAATAGTCCCTGTAGCCTAGTAGTGCCAACCCTGATATTCTGTAGCTCTTTAGGATTCATGGTGTGATCTTTGCCCTGTTACGTAAGTTCCTTAACTGGATGCCAGGGATTGAACATGGGACCTTATATATGCAAAGCACATGTTCCAGAGCTGAGGTAAAGCCCCTCCATCATGACATCGGTTGAGGTGTACTCTAAAAGCTTTTCAGCTGCAGAGCCAGAATGTTAAATTGGGTTTGAGTGTTATGTTATATTGACCAGCTGGTGAGGCATTCAGAAACCATATCAAGTGCTGTTAAGTTTCAGACATAGGCCTTTTATCAAACTTAGCTAAGCAAATCCCTTCTTTTAGCCACAGGTGTGTAACAGCACACCTAGGATTCTTTTGAGTACAGTTGGACATTATGGCACAGGAGGAGACAATGAATATTTAACCAGATAGATTTGGCTTCAGCTGCTGGAAACCAGTGCCGATATATATAAATAATGAAGACATTGCTATTAAGAGAGTAAAGTAGAAAGTATAACCAGACTTTCTTTTGTTCTTGGCTGCTTGCTCAGAGCTCTGTGTGGATTGTATCTATAACAAATAGATGATTGAAAACTTCAGGAGTTACATGGAATTGTCCTTGCTTACAGTGGGATTACACCCTCTTTTAAAACAGTAATTTAGTGCTTTATTTTCTTTTGAATGGTAATTTCTGGCAAGTGTATCTTTTACCATTATGTACACTGGATGTGCCACAGCATAAGTTTATGAGAAGCAACTCTGCGCTCAGATATAGATAAGATTTTGGATACAATAAGTGTGCAGCATTATTTTTCCCTTTGAATGCATATCGTGTTTTAACAAGCTACAAAATATCAGGAATGGATCATTACAAATCCACTATTTTTAAAATTAAAAAGATGTCTACAGTTGTGATCCAGGGGATCAGCGGAGAAGAATGGATTTCAGGTAGTTAAATTCAGTTACTTAATCTGTGTGGGTTAATATTTGTGGTTTTTGTAGAAGATTGTTAGTATGATAATTTAGTAAGGTAATTTGCTCAGTACAAGTTGTTTAAAGGACTGTCTAAATATTAAAGCTTTGGAGATAAGGGTGATGACCAGAAAAACAATAAAATGAGGTACTGTACCTGAAATTGTTTGTGACAGTATATCTTTAATAGCTGCATTTACTTACTGTATACTTACAATTGCATTTCCCCAATGTTGTTAAACATATATTAGTGTAATTTTATCTTTCACAATTTTTTCTCCATTTAACTTGAACTGAAATAATAATAAACTAATTAAGGATTTGCTGGTGCTAATTTGCTGAATCATTTGATTAACAAGGATCTAGTTAGGTGTCTGGTCAGCTTTTGGTTTCTTCTACATATTCTGCATAGATGTAGTGTTTTCTATAATGTTGCAAAAATAATACTATATACTAGCATTTTGTAGATAAGTGGTGTAAGTACTCCTTTTCCGTAAAGATTATATTTCATTTCTCTCTGCCGCAAAGGGGTAAAATAGTTTCAATCAATACCTTTTCTTATACGATTCAGTTGTCAGAGACTTAGAATTTGCTGTGGGGTGTAAATCATGTAGTTGTTACATGTTTTGTATGATTACTTATGGTAGAAGAACCAGAAATATTTTTTTTAAAAAAATAAAAAATTGTCCAGTAGCACCTACAGATATATCTGAAGAAATGTGCATGCGCGCGCGCGCGCGCACACACACACACACACACACACATCTACTGCGTCAGACCAACACAGCTACCTACCAGAATCCAGAAATATATTTGTTTGTGAAATAAAAAAGTAAACTGTCAGGTTAATTTATCTGCAACATAGTTATTACTGAAAAACCATGTATATCTGTTTTGTCCTTTTACTGGTTTTCAAAGATGTTATACCTTTATAGTGGACTACTACATCATTAAAAAAATTATAAAACAGATTATGTCAGCAAATATCAGCAATGCATAAGTATAGCAAAATATTAAACATTAGGAAAGTTTGAAGAGATGCAGTCTAATAATCCAGGTCAGAATGCCCATTCACTATCCCATTACAGAATGATAGTGTATGTTTCTCAATTCTTACGTTAAATAAGTTGGAGTTCTTGTTATTAAATATACCAAGAAAAAAGCACACCAAGAACTCAGGCCAATGTAAGTTTCAATAGTGGGAGTGGTCGCACTATTTGAGTTTGTAATTCTTGTCAGAATACATACTTTTGAATGGATTAGCTTTTGTTACTATTGACTATTGTCTTGTGAGTAGGGACCACTCCCACTATTGAAACTTACATTGGCCTGAGTTCTTGGTGTGCTTTTTTCTTGGTATGTTTCTCAATTCTGGCATATCTGTAATTTGAAAAGAGCCATTTTGTACTTGCTGAAGTAGCTGAGCACTGGAGGATTATAATTGCCCCATTAGTTCTACTTAGCTGTGTTTAGTTAATCCCCAAGCCCATCTCTTTGCTGGGACCACTGCTTTGGCCTAAGCTTTTGCTGGGAAATTAACAACACTGATTTGTTTACATGTTCAGGGTGCAAATTATAGGCTGAATATAATGAAAAGGAGAACCAACTATTCCTGGAAGAATCAGGGTATCAGCATTCATCTGGGGATAATGAATAATAGTCAATACTATCTCTGGTGGCTGTAGTTCAGGGATGGTTGGTTCTCCTTTTCATTATAGTGCCTTGGGCCCAAGGCCTGCATTTCCCTCATGAGCAGCCTTCCAGGAACCACATGCCAGTAGTGGGTGGACCAGAGACAAAAGTGGGTGGAGCAGTGAATGCCTCTCTTTACAGTGGTACCTCTGGATGCGAACAGGATCTGTTCCAGAGCCCCGTTCGCATCCTGAAGAGAACGCAACCTGCGTCTGCGTGAGCGCAGGTCGCGATTTGCTGCTTCTGTGCCTGCGCGTGACATCATTTTGAGTGTCTGTGCATACATGAGCAGCGAAACCTGGAAGTAACGCGTTCCATTACTTCTGGGTCACCGCGGAGCACAACCCGAAAATGCTCAACCTGAAGCAACTTTAACCCGAGGTATGACTGTACTTTGGTGCAGTCAGTTTTATTTCAGCATGCAAAAGCTGGATATTACTACATACTGTACATGCATACAAATACAGCTTTCTATCCAGGCATAGAATAAACATCATCACAGTTCAAGGACACAGCTTGGGGATAGGTTAAGCAAGGGTGAGTTTTTTGGGTGTTATTTGGATAGGAACTTAATTGGTTTGCCTTACTTTTTGTGATGTGAATGAACTCTAGCAATAATTTCTTGTAATCAGTTTTTGTCAGTTTTCTTGTTTAAATGTAATGGGTTTTATTGCTTTATTTATTTATTTATTTATTTTTCTCATGACTTGTGCACCATTTTGTGTGGCAATTGCCATAAAAAGCAGTATAGAAGCCTTCAAAAATAATTTCTAAATTTGCATCTCTGCAAATAAATTGGCATATGCAGATTTGTGACCTATGGGTCTATGTCCCAGATCTTCTAAATAACATTCAATGCGTCTGGCTGCATGTGTTAGAAATAAAAAATAACTTGCATTTGTCTTGCATTTGGAGCTGAATTTTACTTGTGAAATTGAATGGTACAAAACATTATACAGTGTACCTCTGGATGTGAATGGAATCCGTTCCGGAGCCCTGTTCACATCCAGAAGTGAACGCAACCCATGTCCATGTGTCTGCGCATGCGTGGGTCGCGATTCGCCGCCTCTGCGTGTGCACGTGACATCATTTTGACCGTCTGCGCATGTGCAAGCGGCGAAACCTGGAAGTAACGCGCTCCATTACTTCTGGGTCGCCGCAGCGTGCAACCTGAAAATGCTTATCCTGAAGCTACGTCAACCTGAGGTATGACTGTAATGATGTTGCAGTTCATATAACTCAATTCCATGAGCCCACTACTCATGGAAGTCTGAGAATTAGTATAAAAGCAGCTCTCACCTCATGTTTCAATACTAGGAATCCCTTCAAGGGAAGTGTGGAGGTGACCAGTAGCATTCCTTCTTGTGGAATTCTGTTATTTATCATAGTTACTTCAGTTCAATTGTGTTATCCATTGCTTGCCTCTGCCCTACTTGCTACATTGAGGCTGCCATTTTTAGGAGGAAGAGTTTAAATCTCACTGTGTGACACTGCAACTAAAGCAACCCCTAGGTTTGTCTCTTCCATGAATAATACTTAAAATCAACCAATAAAAGTGTGTGGCACAAGTTTACCTTTGTATTTTTTAAAATACAGATACCCAAAAGCCCAAGCTCTTATTTGTAACATGACTGTAGGTTGATGCAGGTCTGACATGGGAGTTCAATATATTCATGGCAGCCATGGACCTGTCTCAAATGGTCAACGGCTCAACACACAGAACAAGACATACCATTGGTTTAGTCTTCACACCATGTGGGAAGGAGGGTGGTCTGGAAATAGGGTGGTGATGGATATCACTCCATTGTCATGGTAAGGACATGTTCTGGTGAGATTTGGACTTGCAGAAATGATTCTCCCCTGCAAGGATGCGGGATCAGTTAGGATGGTTCACCCCAAGAGATGATAGATTTCTGAGTGCTCTAGTTTCCCCCCAGTAGGTAGTGGTTCTAGTGGGATAGTGATACTTATGAGCCATTGACATGATCATTTCTGTAGGCCCTCTCCAGTGCTGTGCAGTCCATTTTGTTCCTTGGTATACTAAGTAGCTGATGAAACAGACCGGGAGAGGGCTGGAGGGTAAGTGGTGTAAATCTTACCCAGGAGCTGACCAAGCTCATGTTCAGGCTCATAACACATCCTACCACATGGCAGGGAGAGCAGCAAAGAGATTCTACTTCACTGCCTCCGTTGCATCCTCTAGGAACTATCCAGCAGAGTTGTTCTGTGTGGTCTGGAAGTTGGTTACTTGTGACCAAGGGGGCAGACCTCTGGAGCGCTTGGTGACTAAGTGTAACCAGATGTCTAAAGACATCAAGAATAAAGCTGCTTGGCTCTGTAGTGACTTAGATGCTGCTATTGTGACAGGGCCGGCTGAAAAGTCCAACACAATGTCAAGCACAGTGTTATGGGATCGTGTCCAGTTAATGTGGTCTTATGTTGGGTATAGGATACTTGCAATGATGTGCCTGACCACCTGCTCATTAGTTCCTTGTATATCCTGGCTTATTTAAGACTGGTGGGGTGGGGTGACTGAGCAGGTCAGAGGTGTGGTAAACACATATTTGTGTGATGGTGGTACCTACTGCCCTTAAAAATGCAGTGGTATGTCCATATCTCAAATAGCCTGGTCTAGACCCAATGGAGTATAATAACTATGCACCCCTTTATTGGCAAATGTGGTGGTATATACTTGGTTGTGGAGAAATTGTATTCCTGAATGAGACTGATTATCTAGATCAGGGTGGTCTAACACCTGGCCCGATGAATGCACATGGTTCTCAAGTTTGCGGCCCATGGCAACATTTGACTCCCCCCCCCCCCGGCTTTCTGCTACCTTTCCAAATTCTGGTAAGTGAGGTTCTGGCCTTTGGGGAAGGAGGTGTGAGGGCTCTGACAGGGTCCTAGATTCCCCTGGCCTCCTTCCCAAAGCCTAGTTAGCACTTTCACAGCTTTGCAAAGGAGGTTTTTATTGCATGGTTTTATGCACTATTGTTGTAAACCACTCTGATATTCTTATGAATGCAGTATATAAATGTGTTGTGTTTTTTTTTTAAAAAAAGAACAAAAAACAAAATAACTTATAAGTAGTACCTAATTTCAGATTAACCCACCATGTTGCTTTACTGCAAGGCTGGGGAACTTGCAGCCCTGATTTCATGTGAGTTGCAAAGAGGGAGAGCAATCTGGAGAAAGGGGTAGCAGAGGTTTTTCTTTTTAGTCTGGCCCAACCAACTTCTGGTTCTAGCCTCTCTCACAACCATTATGCAGTCCCTAAAAGATTCTCCCCATCACAAGGTAATGCAATCATTGCCAGAAAAGAGGCTGCTCAACCCTAATTAAACTCTGGATATTTTATCAGTTTAAGAATTCAAGAAAGTAATTTTGTCTCAGTACATGTGCTTGGGAACGCGGGTGGCTCTGTGGTCTAAACCACAGAGCCCAGGACTTACTGATCAGAAGGTCGACGACGGGGTGAGCTCCCGTTTCTTGGTCCCTGCTCCTGCCAACCTAGGAGTTCAAAAGCACGTCAAAGTGCAAGTAGATAAATAGGTACCGCTCCGGCGGGAAGGTAAACGGCATTTCTGTGCGCTGCTCTGGTTCTCCAGAAGCAGCTTAGTCATGCTGGCCACATGACCTGGAAGCTGTACGCCGGCTCCCTTGGCTAATAAAGTGAGATGAGCGCCGCAGCCCCAGAGTCAGTCATGATTGGACCTAATGGTCGGGGGTCCCTTTACCTTTACATGTGCTTGAGGCTCAAGGTAACACAGAACAAACTTTTAACAGCATCTTGGTGTTAGCTGTAGCATAGGGGTGGCTTGTCCATTAGGTGAAGGGAAGTCATTTGCTTCAGGATCCAACCCCCTCTGTTGTGTGGCTACCAGCCCTGCAGGGGATTAGCTTGCACCACCAACACAGTCCCATTGTCCTCACCGCCGCTGCTGTGTTGTGGTGGCAGTGCAGGCAAAGCTGCAGGTGAGGGTACAGTTGTGATGCTGGTGCTGGCAGCAGTGGGGGCAGGGAGGGGGTGAGGTAAGGACCCAGATAGGCTAGTTCCTAGTGGGATTATTCTGATGAAATCTGTCTGACTGCCTCTTGAGGAAAGGTGTGTGAGAGGTAGTGAGTCATATAGCTTCCATCAGAATAATCCCACTATACCTTTAGGAATTATCTAATTCACTTCCCTACTCCAGGTTCACAATGTCCCTCTATATTTCTTGCTATCTAGGCTCCCCTACTCCATGGCTCACTGCAAGGTGGCTGTTCTTATACTTTCCTTATACTTCCACTGTCCTCCCAGGTCTCCTCCTCCTTTCTGTGACAGTTCTGCTCCCACCACTTTCTCTCTCTCTTCATGTTCTATAGTCTTTTATGGTCTATTATTGTCATCTCTTTCTTCCTTTTCACTTCCTCTTCTTCCCAGGTGCTCCAGCCCCAATGATTAAGAGTGGGCCAGCCACATCTGGTGAGCTGAAAAATGCTACAGACAACAAGCAATCCGTAGGCTGCCAGTTCCCCACCCCAGCTATATAGACAGAGCAGGGTTGCAATACATCTGGGATTTCCCAGACATATCCGGAATACTGCAGTTGACAGCAGTGTCCGGGCGGAAATCGACGAAAATGCCCGGGAAAATACGGATGTATGGCAGTCCATGTTGGCAGTGCCGTTTTCGCCGATGTCCCATAAAAATAGTTTTTAAAAAGGCATATTTTTGTGATTTTGTAAAAAATGCTAATCAACTTTGCTAAAAAAAGCTGTCAACCCTAAGACAGAGTGGGGAAATGTTCTAAACTCTAAAAGACAGAAAGTGTGAACCCAGACTTTCTGTGATAGTAGTTCCAACAGAGATGTTAGGGTGTCAGCTGAAAGCAAAACAAAACATACATAGACAGCTTATATAGGCTTGCCATACGTCAGGAAAATTCCTGACAAGTCCTGGTTTTTGGGTGTAAAAATGACATCTAGGGGGAATTTTGCTGAATCAGCAAAATGTCAGGGAAAACCCAGGTGTATGGCTATGTGATGGAAAACGCCGAGACAGCAACTCCAAAAGCTTAAAATCACTACTTTTGGGGTCTTCCTAAAAAAAGGAAATATGGGAACCCTAAGTTATAGTAAGTATTTTGCAGTGTGTGTGTGTGTGCATGCCATAAGGTTAAAAAACTGCTCCTTGCTCTATAAAGCGATTTTTCCTTCCTTCCTTCCTTCCTTCCTTCCTTCCTTCCTTCCTTCTATCTAACATCTATCTATCATCCATCCATCTATATCTATCTATCATCTATCTATCTATCTATCTATCTATCTATCTATCTATCTAATCTATCTATCATCTATCTATCTATCTATCTATCTATCTATCTATCTATCATCTATCTATCATCCATCTATCTATCATCTATCTATCTATCTATCTATCTATCTATCTATCTATCTATCTATCATCTATCTATCTCTACAACTTGATCGTAAATAGAACCTCTAAGCTATAAAACAAATGCTATATAACTATTACCTTACTTTTCTGTGTATAAGACTAGTTTTTTCTTTTACTTTAAAATAAGGCTTAAAATCTTGGGGCGTCTTATACATGGGCACGTCTTATACATGGAAAAATACAGTAAATTCCCAGACTTGGAACTGGCAGGCCTCTAGCAATATATAACACATCAGGGGAAGGCGTCAATGAGGTGGGAAAGATGAAATATTCTGTTCCCCATTCCAGTGAGTCCTGAGCTACAAGGCTTCTAGGCTGGCTGAATCCTCAACAAAAACACTTCCCCATTGGGGGATACACTGCAAAATGTTGTTGTAAGGCTCACTTGCTTGTATGCATTTTGAAAGGGTCAGAAGGGCTGTAAGAAACAGCAGCATGATGACCTCATATTATTGATAGGATTCAGCGATGGTGACAGTGTACCCACCTCACATAGTTGTAGTAGTTGGTGGCAGAACCCACTTTTTTGTAGCATTCCCTGTGCTTCACCTTGTAGCATGATCCTTCCTTCCATGTGACTACAGATGAGGCTGATAAGACTGATCTATAATTAAAAGAACTAACTATGACATAGTTCAAGAGCCTTAGGTTCAGTGTGAAAACAATTTTGAGCTTCTCGGCTTTTTGAATTTTATTTTAGGGTTTCCCCTTGTTTGTGGGGCACAGAGGAATTGCTGAATGCATTAGTATGGATGTATGACAAATAATGAGCATAAAAGAACTGGCATTTGGCCAGCTTGGTATCCTCACTGCTATATGAAAGAAAGTACTACAGCACAGACTAGTGGCCTAGGGAAAGAATAGAAGAGGAGAAGTTTTCCTGTAGATTTGTGTGTAACATAAAAAATAAATGAATAAAGGCTTTTTTCTGTTATCTCCATGGAGTAAATATAATAAAAAAGTGGTTGTGTTGTGGTCTGAGTAATAATAATATTTATTATGGATTATCATTACGGCAAAATGGTTTTCTTTGCAATAGTGTGTTGTGTGAGGAACATAGAATCGTAAAATAACAGAGTAGGAATTGAAAGGAACTTTGGAGGCCATCTGGTTCAACTCCCTGATCCATACAGGATCTGCAGTGCTGTATTTAATGGCATCAGTCCTGATAAGTGGCTGTCCAGTCCCTGTTTAAATAACACATCTAGTTGGGTTTTAAATGTTAAGGGTTGTTTCCAGCAAAGTTCTGCTTACAGTAGAGCCACTGAAATTAATGAAGCTAAGTTAGTAATGTCCACTGATTTCAATGGGTCTGTTTTGAAAAATGACTAACATTGTAAACCACCCTTACTATTTAGCCAGTATAGCATTTGATGTAAATTATAACTGCGGCCTATTGCTTCTTTAAGAGTGCCACACTTTCTGGAATTCCAGACTGGTAAAGTGTTAGTCTGATTTACACATGCCTCATTCACATCTGTCATGGGTCAGCAAACTAAGGTCCGCAGGCCGGATCAGGCCCAATTGCCCTCTGGATCCGGCCCATGGGCAGTCCTGGAATCGCTGCTTGGATCGGTGTGATTGTTCGGGCTGCACCAATTTTTTTACAATTTTCTTCAGGCGCCATTCCCCCCGCACACACTGCGACAGCGCCTCCTCCCTTCCTCCTTCGGGCTTCTCCCTACCCTGCGGAGGAAGGGAGCTGGGCTTTGATTGGTGCCAGCCAATCTGAAGCCTTGCCACCCACGCGCTGAGGTGCGACCCAGGCTTACCACCTGCCAGCCAGACTCTCTGTCCATGGCCATGCTGTGGGCATCGTGACGGGCATGTCGCGGGACTTCGGCTGGAGCTTGGTGCGCCTGCTGGCCCCACACCTGGCGCCTGGGAAAGCTGGCCTGGAAAGGAGAGGCGCTGCCACCACCGTTGGCTCCCAACCGCAGGCAGAGCGGCAGAGAAGGTAGGAAAGCAGGAGGAGGGGAGGGGCTGGGGGAGAGAGGGGGAGAGAGAGAAGCCCTCCTCCACCGCGTGCATGTGCATGCAGTCCGGCCCTCCACAAGGTCTGATGGTGAACGGGCCCCCTCCTAACAAAATTTGCTGACCCCTGACATATGTGAAGTACAACCAGAGGTGGAGCTAGCTGCTCCAGCACCCAGAGAGGTACATATCCTCCCCCAGGGGCAGGACGGTGAGCGTCCCACAGGGGCGGGGCGGTAAGTGTCCCACAGGGTGGTAAGTGGGGGGGCGGTGCCCGTGGCAAGTGTCCCAGGGGCGGGGCAGCGATGTCACCCCCCTCAGGGATGACACCCAGGGCAGACTGCACCCCCCAACCCCGTTCTTCCGCCAGTGAGGTACAACCACTTGGAAATGTCTCACTTGGCAAACCATTGTATGAAATGGTGCATTTTAAAAGAAGGGTCTAAAGCACCATGCCTTTATGACCTTGCACACAACTTTTGGACACAACAAACTAAGCCAGAAAGAGTTAATGCAAGGCCAATGTTGACTGATTTCTGAATTATCTTATTGCTTGAAAGCATCTGGGAGGGGCTTTGAATTTATTAGAGTAATGGCACTAGAGTAGAGGTATTATTGTTAACTATTCCCCACATCCAGTGCCATTTTCTCAATCTAAATCCCCTCCACGAGCTACTGATTGTCCTATGTGAGAATATATAAATACCCATGGGAAGAAAATAAGGATACCATATTTAACCCACATCAGAGCAAGCAGCAATATGGGGGGGGGGGGAATGGCACAATTTAGATCAAGAAGCAGTATGAATAGAAAGCATTTAACTGCCCCCTGATCTTATTCTGATCAAATCTGGATTCCTTCCATGACTTCTTTTAAACAACAACAAAAAAATCAGGAAATCCACTCATAGATCTTGCAAAGTAATATGAAGTTTCACCATTAAGGTGCTAATATCAGGAACCACCAGGTCCATGTGCTAAAATCTCCTCTTCAACATTAAGGATGCAGGAGTCCTGTCCTCTGTTTCAGCTAGTCACTGGACTTTCCTCTCCTCAACAGTCAAATGCCATCTATACAGTAGGAGAGAGCTTTCCTTGTTTTATGGCTTCTTAGAAAATTGCCCAGGAAATAGGAACCACTTCTGCATTATAAATTGCTTAGTGAAAAAGGAGCCTCCAGACACATGGCTGAGCCCCTTGGAGAAGCAGCGCTGTGAGTTTTCCTCAGCTGCCCAAATTTCCTTTATATAGGAGAAGGTCTCAAGCCTTTCAGGTTGCAATCCTATTATATAATACTAATTTAAGACTAAGTCCTACTAAACTCAAATAACTAACTTCTCAGTAGACACCTGTAGGATTGCACTGTTTGAAGCAGTCTTTATTCCTCCTCCTTTGCTTTCCTCCTATCTTCACACAGAGTTACAACCTAATATTTTTCTGTAAGCCTTCATTATATGAGGTATGTTTCAAATCCTGAATGTCTAGTCTTCAACCTCAGGAAGTGCTTTAATATTTATCCGCACAGAAATTGTCTATCACTGGTATAGGTGATGCCCCATTATATCTAGCTGGAATATTGAATTTTGAATTTAATTCCTTTAACTTGGTGCCAAAGTATGATGAATGAATGAATTTATTAATACGGTCACAGACCAGCGTCAACACACACAATATCACAGATCATAAAAAATATATATCAGAAATACAAAAGACAATATGAATATAACAAGGATTTAAATATAAAAATTAAAATTAATTATTAGCGTGCCCCCTGTAATTAACATTTAGGGGTTTAGTCACTATGGAATACCACTTGCTTCCTGCAATTGATTGCAGACGCGCAGAATTTAGCTACATTTAATGTAGTCTTGGGATTCTTGTTCTCTAGCAGTAGTTTTAAACTATGGTGTTCCGATTCTTTCCTGGACTTTTGCAAAACAGGTGTAATAAAAGTCAAACGTATATCCTCATAAAAACGACAACGTAATAGTACATGTGAAGCAGTTTCAACTTCCAACGAGCCACAAGGGCAGACCCGTGCTGTGTATGGTTTACCCTCAAATCTGCCCTGAAGTAAGGCAGAAGGGAGAACGTTGAATCTGGCGAGGGTAAAAGACCGTCTGTATTTGGGTACCTGAAGACCTGACAGATAGTTAGCTGGAGAGAAACCTCTCCCATGGTCCCTTATTGCTGGATGTTTAATCATTTCGCTCATGTGGCATTGTAATTCTACGTCCCAGATACGCTGGCGAATTGTAGTCCTAGCTTTCTCGAAGCCTGTCGCTATCAGGGTCTGCTGTGGGATCCCCAAGCCTTTAAGCTTTTCCAGCAGTGTAGCTTTCCATTTGGATTGGTAGGTATCTAGTAAGGTTAAAGGTGGCAGCCCAACCGGGAAGAAAATAAGCTTTAGCCAATAATGGATCTTCAATATCCATATCCGAGTACTGATAGGAATTTGCCCAACCTCCAAACGGACCGCTATGTTGGATACGCAAGAGGGGATCCCCAGCAGGCAGCGGAAAAACTTAGTTTGGAATGCCTCTAAGAGAGTAAGGTTTTTAAAGCTGCAGATCTGGGATCCATATAACAATTGTGATAGTATTTTGGCAGCAAAGACCTGGGAGGCTGCCGGTATGTGTTGGCCCCCTTTCCCATAGAAGAATCTTATTAACGCTTTGGTAGATCTTTCTGCATTTGCAATAGTATTATTAATCTGAAAGTGCCAGGAGCCCCTTTCCTGGAAGGTTACACCCAGGTATTTAAAGGTTGCTACCTGTTCTATTGAGCGATTGTCTATTCTCCATTTATGCCTCCTCCTTTTTTTAGAGAACACCATGACTTTGGATTTGTTGTAGTTAATTGTTAGTTGTTCGATGCTGCAATATTTGGTAAGAGATCTCAAAAGTTTTCTTAATCCAACACAAGAAAAAGACATTAAGACTGTGTCATCCGCATATAAAAGGACCGGGAGGGGCGTACCAGCCAATTTGGGGGGGTGGGCATTTTCTTTCTCCATATTTCCTACTAGCGAGTTGATATAGAAGTTAAATAGAGTAGGCGCAAGGACACACCTTTGCCTGACCCCCTGGTGGATTTGGATTTCCTTGGATAGGTGGCCCTGTCGGTCACACCTTACCCGGATCCGTGTATTTTCATATAGACTGTGGATGAGATACAGTAGGCGTTTGTTTATATTTGCGGCGCTTAGCTTTCCCCAAAGCCTGTCCCTCGGTATTAAATCAAAAGCAGATTTGAAATCTATAAAGGCCACGTATAGGGAACCTCCTTTTCTTGATGTATATTTCTCCACAAGATGTTGGAGAACAAGGCCCTGGTCTAAAGTTGACCGATTTGCCCTAAAACCAGCCTGCGCTTCTGAAAGAATGTGGGTTTGTTCCAACCAGTTCACTAATTTGTCGCATAGGTGGGCAGCGTACAATTTGCTAATGATACTTAGGAGGCTGATTGGCCTGTAATTAGCCGGATCTGATCGGCTCCCTTTCTTGAATAAAGGGATGATGGTTGCTAGTCCCCAGTCCTCAGGGAAAGTGGCCAATTGATCTATGCTGGTAAATAGGGCAGCTAGCACAGGGGCCCACCATTCAACATTAGCCTTAAGGAGTTCCGGTGTAATATTGTCTACGCCGGGTGCTTTTCCAGGTTTAAGGGATTGGATGAGCCTATAGATCTCTTCTGTTGCTACTGGGGGCCATTCGGCGCCAATATCACTCAGAGCTGGGGGCATGGCCTGCAGATGTTGATTTGATGTATATAAAGACAGAAAGTAAGCCTCCCAAATCCCAACTGGTATAGTATAATCAATTTCAATCGGGGAGTCTTGCCAACTTTTCGCGACTATTTTCCAAAAAGCAAAGTATGATTTTCTTTTTTCTTGTCATTTATGACTCTTCACTGTGTGAGTAACACAGACCTGGACTGTGGAAGCACCATATCGGAACCATTTGATATATTTTTTTAAAGAATTGTTTGTGATATAGGGTGTAATCCCAAGTACCTCCTCCTCCTCCTCCTCCAGTGGGACTTTGTGGAGTGACAGGGCCACTGCTTCATCTACAACTCTGCTGTAGGTGGCAGCCACAGCTGAAAATGGGGGAGGGTGGGATGATTGAATCTGGTTGTGACCCAATTGCCGCACTAGCTCCACTGCACTAGTTGGGTAAGTCATTGGTGCCACACCAGCCCTAATGATGTCATGTGACAGCAACACTGGCTTGGCATCCAGCAGATCTCGTGCCAGCTCAGACCTGCCTCTCCCCACCCTGTTTTGGAGCTTTCTGCTGGCTCCCACTATTTGCTAGCTCCCACTAATGAAGATAACATCAGCAGACCTACTGCCTGTCTGCATGTTCAGCTGATGGAAGGGGGAGGTTGGCAGGAGGCTGGAAGAGGTGGGATAAAGACACCTTCACCTAATCCACCCCAGCCCAGTATAACAACTTCTTCTTCTTCTTCTTCTTCTTCATCATCTTCATCTTCATCTTCATCTTCATCTTCTTCTAGCAGCTAAGTGTCGATAGCAATTTTTATTAGGGATTGCAATAGATAGAAAAAATGTACAGTTAATTGACCTGCTGTCTTTCACTCAATTTATTACATTTAAATACTTTGCTTTTCTGAGATATTGCAGAGATTGTGACCATTTTAAAAACTAAAAACTGCCTTTTATTATAAGGAGGAAATGCCATCTCAATTTTTTTAAAAACATATTTCTTTGAAATATTTGGTGCTTTTCTGCTTATAAAACCATCAAGAATAAAATCCAAATCTAATAGATCAAACCTAAAATCCAATTTACGATATGAACAGCAATAGGAGCAGTAAATCAGTACAATTTAAGATATGAATCAACAATAGGAGCAATAAATCAACCAGCCATTAAATACCTGGGAGAAGAGAACAGCCTTAATTTTGTGCCTCAAAGATGACATATTTGGCACCAAACTTGTTTCTGTATGTGGGGGTGTAGCCACAGAAAAAAACCCTATATAGTGGGCACAACCAGTATCTCAGGGACACTTGGAACAGACTTTCAGAAGATGGTGTTAAATAACTGAAAGGTTCAGATGAAAGAAGGTATTTCTTTACATACCTCCTTGCCTCCAGACCACATAGAACAAGGCAGCCATCACAAAAATCATGACTTGATGGACGTATCATTTCTATGGGTTTTATATACCTAATACTGATCTTTTTTTCAGGATATGGACTCTAATGCTTGCTCTATGAACAAATGTACTTATTTTACATGCCTGGATATAGTTGTGTTTTTTTTTTACTGTTTTATGTTTGCATTGCTTGGTTCTGATTGTTTTCTTGTTTTGTACTTACTGAAAATTGAAATAAAAATATTTACTAATATATATATATATATTGTGCACCACCCTCACCATGGCATCAGGGGAATTAGGCTCAAGTGAGTGAGGTGAGCCTGGGACTACTTCTGAACCTGGAGTTAGAGAGAGATGAACCTTTCCCTGCCCTAGAGTTCTACTGAAGCCTGGCATTTGTTTGGGCCCTGCACCTCCTGGGTGAAATTGCAGAGCCATAAAAAGCTGCCTCTTGCCATCTCCAGCTCAAAGCTAGAGGGAGAGCAGAGGCGTGTGAGCTTGCATCTGTGCCCAACTGATCATCTGCAGGGGCAGATCAAGCCCACATACCCCTGCTTCTCCTTTCCAGCTCTGATCTGGATAAGAAAGGTAAAGGCACATGTGCTTAATCATCTTCTGTTTCCTGTTCGGTGCAGATGTAGAATAAGCCTCTGCCTCCTTCCAAGTCTGAACTTTTGAGGAAGAGAGGTGCTTATTTTCTGCCCCCTTAGAGCCAACTTTAGATCTGGAGGAGATTCTTCTCTGTTCATGCTGTGTTTTATTTTTATTTTTATTTTTTTTAAAATAATATTTATTAGCATTTTCAAAAAACAAACAAAAACAAAAAATAAACAGAACAAAAGAAAAATACAAAAATACATAACAAAATTAAACAACAAAAGAAAAATAGAAAAAACACATAAAGTTATCGTTCTTAACCTTATTTCTCAGACTTCCTCACACCTCCCCTTCTTGTATTCCAATTTAAGTTGTCAGTTCAGCAAGTCCTTAACTTATTTCTTTACCTTAACTTATACATTTATTCTAACATACCATTTTTTACTTTACTTCCTTTTTTCCATTTCCTCCATTTATTTTTAACAGTCTTATTTTCAATTAATTTAGAAAAGAAGAAACCAATTTTACCTCATTTAAAACACACATCAATACTTATACCTCATTAGCTATTCTTAAACCTTTTTCCTAAAGTCGACCAAAATTTCCCTTCCACGATTTACCCAATTTCCTTACCACTAATTAAAAGTAAAAGAAAACATATTATCCTTATGTGCCCTTTGGATTCCCAACCTCCACCCACCCTTTTCCCGGTTCCAATCCCCGACCAATGTCCATCAGTCTTTATGTTATTTATTTAACCTGGAGACCTCACATCTGAGGCCCTTTTATCTCTCTCAGTTCCTTTCTGCCGGTCTCTTTGATGGTCCTTAATGTTAAATCCCAAGTCTCGAAGGGGCTCCGGACCAGCAGAGTCCTTGTTGCTTCCAGCCAGTCTTCCATACTTAAAAACAAAGCCTATGGGGGGCTCCAACTTTTGTTTCAAATTTCTTACAGATCCAGATGTCCCCAAGGCTCCAGCTTTCACCTTCCGCAGATTTATAATCCTCAGGTCTTCAGATTTCCTCCAAGGGAGATCTCTCCATTTTCCAGGCTCCCATTCAGACCAGGCTTTCCACATCCAATTTTTATTATCCTTTTTTATCATCATGTCAGGCCTCATATTGTAACTCTCCTTTAGCTCCTGCACGTCTCCTGCTTCTCCTTCATTTTCTTCAAAAACAACACCTTGCTCCATCATTTCTGCACTTTCAGTTTCATTTATTTGTTCAGTTGAATAGGCTTCCTGTTTCAAATCTTTATCCAGCTCAAAGCTGTTGTTTACTGACCGGTGTAGTAGTGATATCTTTGTAGACATAACATTGTATTCATCTTTCAAATTTCCCAAGAGAACGAGCGTTCTGTCCAGTTCTGCTTGGAATTTACATACTCCAGTCATTTTTGTAGTGTAGTATCCCTATTACCCCTCTAGGGGGATTTTAGTTCCTTAATGTTCCTTTCAGCTCGAAACCAAAAGTCCAGTTATTTTGTATCAGCCCTCGTTATTTTCAACAAAGTTATACCAGATGAACCAACAAAAACAGCAGAAACAATGTTCTCTTTTTCCAGCTGGCAACTAGCTGACTAGCAGCTCTCTTGACAGCTGTCAAAATCTTCCATGCAACAGACTTTCTCTTGGGGCGTTCCCGGGTCTCGGGGGGGGTGTGTGAAATTCCAGTCCCCAAATTCTTTTTATCCTCCAGTAAATCCTTATAGTGTCAAAACCGTGAAATCAAGATCTTTTCACTAGAAAACAGGTTCTCTCGACCTTGGTTGCCCAGTCCTTTGCTTTAACTTGTTTACAAAGAGGGGGGGGTGACTTCCTTTTTAGCCCCTTCCCGCTCGTTCCAAATTCAAAATTAATTTTTTCTTTAAAGTCCCAATCTCCGTATTACTCACGGGTTAGTATTTTAGAGTCCAGTCGATCTTGGAAGAAGTTGGCGCTCTCTGTCAATGGCTTGCGGCTTCACTCCGTAGGCGAGGGAGTACTCTCAGCACCACGCCTCACCCTGCCTCCGTTCCGAAGCCTTTAAAAAGGCTCCGTCGCGGATTGGGGGGGCGCAAATGGTGCCCGCCGAGTCTCTGTGTTCACAGGCATCCGCGCCTGTGATTTTAAGGGTCCCCGCTTCGCCGCAGCGGCCAGACCCAGACGCTACGGAGCCGATTCCCTCCGGAGCTCGGAGGGAATCCGCCATTAAACAATGGCGCCAACCCGGAAGTCCCCTGTTCATGCTGTGTTTTAGACACAGCATGTGGTCCAGGACAGTACACAGCCTGTTGGAGAAGTCCGCTCACTCTTCCCGGTGGGCACCATTGTGGGCCGCCATTTCCTCCGCCCACAGAGATCCGACAGGGAAGCCCCAGGGATGGGACGGTTTCCTAAGCAGCAAAGGAAGCTTCTGAGCTGAGCTTGCTGCCTGGGAATGGATCCCACCCGCTTGCTCAATTAGCAAATTGTGAGTGGGCATGGAGGTGGGCCACCAGGGGGCGGGCTCAGCCAGCCCCTCTAATATAGAGCGAAGGCCTGTGGCTGGAACTGCAGCCAGTTTCCAAATGAACTACAAGGGGAGTCCCACATGCAATGCATTACAGTAATCCAACCTGGATGCTTTATTCCTTAGAGGCTATCTGGGTATCCAAAGTGAAATCTAATAGTATCTTAATATGCACATTTGATCCCTAAAGGGGAGTGTAGCCCCTCCATTACTTCACTGGATAGTTGAATCATTTAATATTTGAATAATCTGATTAAAACTTGCAACCTGTGGTTAATTGCTTTGATCATGGAAAGGTGAACAGAGAATTTTAAAGATCACATAATGTTTCTTTGTAGCCTGTTATCATTTGCAAAGGTCATTATTCTATTTGGGAACATTGGTGCCTCACATATAGTGTAGCCACCCCCATAATCCCTCCCTTTTTTCTTTGGAGTAAAATAGTAATAGAGCATAAACTGTAGTTATCACTGGACACTCTTCATAATAACCTAAAAATTGCCTTCCTGAATGAGATCAAAGGTCCATTAAATTCAACATTCTAACTACATTCAGACAACCATCCATGGCTGCATAAGCCTTCTCTCCTCCCATGTGCACTAGTTTATCAGTAAAGATCCTTATTTGTATTAAGGATTATTTCTACAGATAATTTTTAAAAAATCATGTATAGCCATAGCCAATTTTAGACCTCATCACCAATATGCAGTATAGGGTGTATTTCAATGTCACACTCTTCCAATTTTTCCATTTCAGATTGTCAGACAGAACAATCCCCCTTCTTCCCCAGCACACTGTTCTGTGGGTTCTCCTGGCTACCCCAGAGCTATTTGGGGGGGGGGCTGCAGGGGGCACAGCAGGGAGAGAAATGGGAAAGTCTTGTATAAGCAGAAATTCTTCCTCAGAGCTTCTGCTGACAGTGTTCAATAGGTGAATCCTGCCCACAATCTCCAACATATAATATTTGAATTCAGTATACTGTACATCTATACTGTACAAACTACTTGTTCCTTGATTTTAACTTCAGTCTTGCCTGCATCTTTACTGAGATCCTCCAAGTGAATTTAAAGTAGTGATGGAGCTTTGCTTCAAACTTACATCCACTGAAAAGAAAATTTAACAAATGTATTTCTGGAAAATTGTATATTAAAATTGATAAATGGGTGGCTTTTTTAATTTAAAAAATGCCAGGCATTGTTGGCATCTGTCTGTCTTGGGAGATAATGGAGGAGTGTGCCTTTGGGGGTGAGGTCAAGCTGCTGGAAAGTTGCAGCGTCTGCTGTGACTGTAGAGACCGATGTGGGAGAGGCGTGTTTGACTGCAGTTGGGACAGAAGAAGGCATCCAGTTGTGCTGTTGCAGATGCACCATGGCATTTATTCTCTCTGCGCTCCTCCCAGTGGTCATTTGTCCTCTGGTCACTGCTATGGATACATGACTTGACAGCCTGTCTCCAGGCACTGTGGTCATCTGCAAGGGATTCCCACGTGGCAAGGTTAATGTTGCCAGCCTTCATATTTGCAGATATCTTTGTAACACAGAGTTGATCTACCAATTAGCCTGGTGCCAGAAGCCATAGAACACATCCGTGGTGATCCTGCCATCTTATATGTGGATGTGACCAAGCCAGTGTGGACATCACTGAGACAGGAGTGCAAACATGTTGGAATGTGGGCTTGGGAGAGCACATCTTTGTTTGGAATTCTGTCCTGCCATGTGATACCCAAAATCCTGCTGATGCAGTGCATGTGGTGTCGCTTCCTTGGGTTGTAATTTACAACTCACTTCCATAAAGCAGCATGCTCAACATGCAAGCGTGATAGACCTTCATATTGGTATTGGTTGTTGTCCTAGCTGCCTTGACAATATGCTTACCCAGCTCAATGTTGATGGAGAAATTGCTGGTTATGGTGGAACCCAGGTAGACAAAATTGCCTACCACCTCAAGTGTGTGGGGTATTTGCACCATCTTGACCCAAGATGTTGGTCTTTGTCATACTGATAGTAAGGCCAAACTCCCTGCAGGCTTGGGCAAAATGGTCAGTGAGTCTCTGTAGACTCACTGCACTTTCTTGGAGTGCACTGTCAAGGCTGTGTCATCTGCAAACAACATCTCTTGGATAAGGACCCATTGGACTTTTGTCTTGGCACAGAGATGTACCAGGTTGAACAGACTCCTGTCACTCCTTGTTTGGATTTCCACACATTTTTCAGTTGAGCTGAAAGCATATGAGAGCAACAGGGGGACAAACAACCCAAAGAGGGTTGGAGCAAGAACACAGCCCTTTCCACACTGCTCTTTATAGGGAAGGTGTCTGAGGATTAGCCATCATGTTACATGGTGTTGCACATGTTCTTGTGGAAGGACACAATCACCTTGTGAAGCTTAAGTGGACACCCTATCTTGTTGAGCATTGTAAATAATCCTTTTCAGCTGGCGAGGTCCAAGGTCTATGAAGGCAACATTTTTCCTGCAGCTGGTGCAGTGAGAAAATCATGTTGACTGTTGACCTCTGAGCTCTAGAGCTGCAATGTGACTCGAGATAGATCCTGTCAGCTAGTGACTATAATCTGTTGAAAACTACACTGGCAAAGGCTTTCCCAACAGTACTTAGCAGGGAGATCCCACTGTTGTTGCAGTCTTGGTGGTCACCTTTGTTCTTGTAGAAGGTCACAATGCTGGATTCACACATGTCTTGTGTCATGGATCCTTGTTCCCAACACTTCAAGAGAAGGCTGTGGAAGTGTGTCATGAAGGAAGAATTGAAACCGGCTTTCAGCATTCTCCAGGAACAAAGCAATACCAATACTGGACACAAGGTGGTGCTCCAGCCTGTGCCATGAATAGCTTCCTCTCTTTACTATAACATTTTAATGCTTAAGAATGTATGCATGCACGAGGTGTTTGCTTTTTAAAACAGACCACATTATAGGTTCTTTAAAATTTATATATGCACTATAATTTAATCAGGTGTTTTTTTGCTTTAATACAAAAAGTTATAACATAATTAAATTTAAGGCAGCAAATGTATACAACAATAATTTTCTTTCCATACAATTTTGTGTGTTTTATCCATTCATTTATTTCTTTATATTATATATAGACTTCCTTTCACAAAAAAATCTTCACAAGTTAATTTACCGCTGGACAAGGTGGTGGAGGCAGCCTGGGTTTAAATATCCTAGCAGTGGACCAGAGTGAAGCCTTTTGCCTCATTCCTGCTTGCTCCTGGGCGGAGTCCTGTAGCCTGCCCACCCATGATTGGCCAAATGTTGGGCAGGTTTGCACCCACTTCCCAGGCTGGCGAGAGGCCAGTTTCTGGTGTCGCAGCAGCCTGGGAAAACACCTTGCCTCCATGTCCCATGCTGACTTGTGGTGCATGGGGTGCGCCATCCCACATAGGTGTCTGACTCTGAAAGTGAGCATCATTCTCAGGCACCTTCTCTATAAAGAGCACTTTGAAACAGGGCTGTGTTCTCACCCCAACTCTCTTTGGCATATTCTTCTTCCTCTTGCTCTCATATGCCTCCAGTTTGACTGAGGAGAGTATGTACTTTCATTCGAGGACTGATGGGTCTGTTCTACCTGCTACAAAAGTGCTGCAGGTCCTTATCCAAGAAATGTTGTTTGCGGATGACACAGCCTTGACAATGCACTCGGAGGAAGCTCTACAGGGACTCATCCACCAGCTTAATGAAGACCAACATCCTGGGTCAGGATGTCATCAGCACTCCACACATCGGCAGTGGTGACCACAAGCTTGAGAAAAAAGCAAAAAAGGGCAAAAAATAAAAGCAAGCTACACAACTATACATCCATTCCAAAACTCACCTATATTATGTAGAGCTCACCATTCTTCCACTAGTGCTGGATGGATTTGTGGGAGGGTTTATACAAAGTAAAAATGTGGCTATAGTGTGCTTTGCAGCATCATGTGGGTATGTGAGATAAACATTAATGCCTCACAGAAGGAATAGAGAGAATCTGGGCCTATGCCCATGCTTGACAAAGTGTATGAACAAATTGCATAGTGGGACTGTAGAAGTATGCTCTAGTTGCCTGTAGTGCTTCCAAACATTTAATGAACATTTAATGTACAGCATACCTTCACAAATTCCTATGTTGCTGTTGTTTTAAAAAATCCAATAGAACACACAGGATTATCCAATAAAACACATTATCCATTACCGTTCAATATCAGGAGGTAAAGACTGCATGAATGTACATATGGATTTCCAGAGGCATTAGCTGCGTTAATCTACTGCAGAAAAAACAACAGAGAATCTTGTCGGAAAAAATAAAAAAATTGTCCAGTAGCACCTTAGAGATCAACTAAGTTTGTTCTGGGTATAAGCTTTCGTGTGCATGCACACTTCTTCAGATACACTGAAACAGAAGTCACCAGACCCTTATATATAGTGGGAGGGTGGGGTGGGGTTTTCCTCAGAAGGGTAGTAGGAGATGGGTGATTGACTCAATGGGTGTGGTAAACCTGTTGACGACTGTTGTTGTTGTTTAGTTGTGTCCGACTCTTCGTGACCCCATTCCTGTCTTCCATTGCCTCCCGCAGCTTGGTCAAACTCATAATGACTGTTATCAAATACAAATCCAAACTCTTCTTATGACGACTGTTAACGACTGTAATTAGTCCTACAGGAAAAGACAAGTGATAGTATGCAGATGACCAAAAATAGCTTTAGCATATGTAATGAGACAAGAATCCAATATCTCTATTCAGACCAGGTCTCTCAATAGTTTTCAGTTTTAGTGTTGTTGTTGTTTAGTCGTTTAGTCATGTCCGACTCTTCGTGACCCCATGGACCAGAGCATGCCACGCACTCCTGTCTTCCACTGCCTCCCGTAGTTTGGTCAGACTCATGCTGGTAGCTTCAGTTTTAGTAAAAAGTTGTAATTCAGCAACTTCTCTTTCAAGTCTGTTTCTGAAATTCTTTTGTAATGAGACAGCTGCTTTGAGAGCCTGTATTGAATGTCCTGGGAGATTGAAGTGTTCTCCTACTGGCTTCAGTGTCCACACAATGTTTTTGGCATCAAAATGCCAGGCCCCGTTGTCAATGACCCATTTGTGATATGCCATTCCAACCTGGAAACACCCTAACAACTTTATTATAGTATCAACTTTCATAGACTACAGTATATCAGTTGCATCAGAAGTATTACTTGGAGTTACAGGTGTGTAACTCAAACACACACAGTCGAGGGTGGAATTACAAACTGTCAGAAGGAAATGAAACCCAGAAAGTACAGACTGTGATGATTAGGTTATTAAGAGTGACCATAAATACTTCCTGCGTTTCATTTCCTTCTGACTTTGCTGGTTAGAATTTCCCCTCCCAACTGTGTGTGTCTTGAATAATAGAATTATAGAGTTGGAAGGGACCCTCGGGGTCGTCAAGTCCAACCCCCTGCAATGCAGGAATCTCAACTAGCTCATACATGACAGAAGGCCACCCATCCTCTGCTTAAAAATATCCAAGGAAGGAGAGTCTACCATCTCTCAGTGGAGTGTGTGTGTGTGTGTGTGTGTGTGTGTGTGTGAGAGAGAGAGAGAGAGAGAGAGAGAGAGAGAGAGAGAGAGAGAGAGAGAGAACACATTCACTTCACACTATATACTTCCCAGCCCTTTCCCCCCTGCTGGTTAACTCTTCCTCAGCTGGCTAAAGCTTCTCTCCCCTGTGATTCCCATGATGATTGGCTCCATGCTGCTATTAAGTTTTTTCCAATGCTTAATAGTGGCCTACATTTCCCCTTGTGCTGTTCAGCTAATTGGAGAACAGCTGAGAGTGATGAAAAGGGCACTGGAGCCCCGCCTACCCCAGGCCTGCTGCTTGTCTGATCAGTGGGATACTATGTTGTGAGCCATTAAGGTTAGGCAGAGTGCCAGTTCTGAGAAAGAAATATAAAATAGCATGTTTCTACTTAGTGAGCATGCATGGAGTTGCACTGTTGTAAAAACACTTGTTATTTTATTGATGGACTAAGAAGCACCTGTGTGTGATCTAAAAAATGATTAAACACACTGCAAAACTTCTGGGTTAAATTATTTTCCTATATATTTTTGTTAAGATTGTAATGACTATTATGAGGAAGTGGTGTTTAAGAGGCTGTTTCTGGATAACTAGGACTATATTTGGCAGATATTTGGTGTGAAATAGCCTTTGTTTTCCACCTTCTGGGAAACTAATACACATGTCCTCTCTTACTTTATATATAGGTAATGTGGGTATGTAACTCGTGCCGAAAACAACAAGAAATCCTCACAAAATCCGGAGCCTGGTTTTATAATAGTGGAACAAATACACCACAGAAGCCTGATCAAGAAGTTTTTAGAGGGCTGCGTAACGAAGAAGCACCTCAGGAGAAAAAAGCAAAGCTGCATGAGCAATCCATATCAGGGTTGGAACGAGGTAGATCTCAAGGGCTCACAAGGCAAGACTCCATAAACGGCTCAGGAGGGAAGGTAGCAGGTGACACGGCAGACAGGTAAGGAATTGGCTCATTATACTTCAAAAAAGGAGTCGTCACATGTTTATGAGTCATATTATCTTTGCATTTCTTTTTCATGTTTAATAAGTTGTTTTATCTAAGCAGAATATAAAGAAGCATTTATTTTCAGAAGTATTCAAGGTCTGCATTATTATTTCCTTACCATTTATATTGGGATGATTCTGTAAGTGAGCATACACTTTTCTGTAAATTAGGAAGGGCTCCATTTTGCCTTTGTGGAATGAAAAAAGTCCAAAGTTAGGCCATTAATTCTGCAGCATAAATTAGATAAAAGATGCATAAAAATTGGAATTTTCACTAGTTCAAAATGTCAGAGATTTATCTCTCTTTCTACATCTGTGTATGTGCTGAGAGAATGGATTTTATACATCTGAGGCCTAAATCAGAAATACATTAACTGCTCAAAGGGGACTGCTAATCTGCATATTTTAGTTGGGTACAATTTAAATTATTTTTTCTCAAACTGTAGTTTATGAATGTTCTGCACTTATTTCTTAGTGGTCTTCTTACATTAATATATTTCACACTGGTGGAAAATATCTCTAAGCCCTATTAAAATATTGGTATATGTGTCTCGGAATCATACAAGTTGAAAAGCCTAGTGAATTTTCTCATTGTTTCTTGAACTATACTGTACTACTGTTTCCAGCTCATTTACAAATTTACCTATGCTGATATAATGACTTGCAGCAGAATCCTATGCATGTTTACTCAGAAATGAGTCCCATTGTGGTCAGTGCTATTTATTCGCTACTAAGTTGATGGCACAATAGTGTTGAAATTCTGTATCCACTTACTTGGGAGTATGCCCCATTGAACGCAGTGGGACTTCTGACTAGACATGTAAAGAATTTAACTTTAAGAATGGTCATTTGAATTCTCTGGACTTCAAATAGGCATCTGTAGGCTATATGAACTATCTCATGCTCTACATCTAGTTTATAAATAATGCTGACTGTACTTTTAGCTTTGATTAAATTAGATACTTTATCTTTAAAATAACAAACTTTTTCTAGCCTTTCAAATCTGGATTGGCTATTAACACAATTCTAACTATGTTTACTTTGACTTAAGTCCTATTGAATTCATTGGAATAAATGGGGTTAGGATTGTGGCCTTAGATAAATTTTAGCTGTGATTGTCATGAAATAGATTTCTTGAAAAATGTAGGCAAATCAAGCTTTCTTACTAGAACCTACCAGATTGAACTGCTTCTTTGCTCATTGTCCTTTGCTCCATTTTAAATTGGCAGGTCAAATACTGATTGGCTACAAGTGCTCCTTAATTATATTCGTTGTCTTGAGAGACACAACATGGTGTCTGGCAGGTGAATTCATTGTTAAAGGGTGATAGCACAATACCATTCATAGCTAATATTTTTCTTAAATATGTACAGAAGATGGAATCTTGTGGGCTCTTCATTTTTACAAGAGAGACTGCGGAGCTGTCAAGGGTATAATTCTAAGTGCTTTGGCTCAACTATTGTAGGGAGACTGAGACCACAGAACTGTTGTGGGGAGAAACCAACAATGTTTGCTTAAGACCTTCCTAGTACTCTTGGGTACAAATCTCAATATGCCTTTGTACAGACACAGTTGTTAACAATTACAGCTTGGCTCTACTTTGTTACAGAAGTCAGCAAGTGACCACTCTGAGATTGACATGGGAAAATGGATTGAGATTATTTTAGACTGGAAGGTCAACATCAGTAAAACCTTAATTTATAAACCAGTACATTTAGATGATGGATTAACCAATTCTACAGGCAATATGTATTCAAGTAATTGCTATCTAATTATCCAGATTATTTAAGTCTGATTTTAAGCCACTTTTCTTAACGCCCCAGTGCTTTTAGTTGTCCCTTGTGTTTGTTTATTTATTTAAATATTGCATTCATATTCCACCTTTTCTCCAAGGGGGTGTGGGTGGTTCAGCCCCTCCTCATTCAACCCCCACAACAACCCTGTGAGGTAGGTTAGGTTGAGAGGCAGTCACTGGCCCAAGGTCACCCAATGAGCTTCATGGCATTTAGTGTCGCTAGTCTGTGAAACAATCTTCCAGCAGAGATTTCACAGGTGTCCTTGCTTCTGATTTTTGGGTGTCTCTGCATACTTTTTTTTATGATGACAAGCCTATGCAGTTTAAAATTTTGAATGATTGCTCCATACTGCTTTTAATGATTTTCTTATTATATTGCTACAGTGCTTTGATACTTTTTATGAGAGGGTGGTATATAAATATTATTATAAATATGAGAATGGAAAGCTATATCCTGATAACTTGAAACTAACCATGGCTTAAAAATTTGCAGAAGAATAACCCAATCTGTGTGATGCAGGCAGGGGTGGCTAACCCTTGGCTCTGCAGATGCTATACTCTTCACATCTATATTCTCTAACAATTGGCTATACTGGCTGTGGGTGATGGAAGCTGTAGTCCAACACGATCTAGAGGACATCACATTGGCTACTCATAGGGTAAAATCTGAGTTACAATGATGGGAAAAAGTTCAGGATCTTTTGTAATGTAAAATTTGTTGTTGTTTAGTCATTTAGTCATGTCTGACTCTTCATGACCCCATGGACCAGAGCACGCCAGGCACTCCTGTCTTCCACTGTCTCCCGCAGTTTGGTCAGACTCATGCTGGTAGCTTCAAGAACACTACCCAACCATCTTGTCCTCTGTTGAGCCATCTCCTTGTGCCCTCAATCTTTCCCATCATCAGGGTCTTTTCCAGGGAGTCTTCTCTTCTCATGAGAGGGCCAAAGTATTGGAGCCTCAGCTTCAGGATCTGTCCTTCCAGTGAGCACTCAGGGCTGATTTCCTTCAGAATGGATAGGTTTGATCCACAACTAAATGACTAAACAACTAAATGACTAAACAACAACATTTTGCCTTGGGCAGACCCTACCTGGGGTACTGTGTCCAGTTCTGATCACCACTTTTTAAGAAGGATATTGACAAGCTGGAACATGTGCAGAGGAGGGTGTCAAAGATAATCAAGGGTGTGGAAACCAAGCCTTATGAGGAACGGTTGAGGGAATTGGATATGTTTAGCCTGGTAAAGAAGAAACTGAGAGGAGATAATGAAAGCCATCTTCAAATATCTAAAGGGCTGTCACCTATGGAGTAAGATTGTTTTCTCCTCCTGGAGGTTAGATTCAAAGTACAACAAATGGGATTCTGACTAAACACCAGGAAGAACTTTCTGACAGTAGGAGCTGTTCAACAGTGGAACGGACTCCCACTAGATGCTGGACTCACCTTCCTTGGAAGTTTTTAAGCAGAGATTGGATATCATGACTGTTTTAGCTGTGATTACTGCATTGCAGGGGGTGGGATTAGATGACTCTTGAGATCCCTCCCAACTCTACAATTCTATTTCTCTTCTTGTCATTATGAGGGACTTTAATTTGGTATAGTATACAATGTAAACTTGGAATTTAGTACTGCCTGTGATCAGTAGATTGAAAGTTAGATTGTTGTATTCATTTGTTCTAAACTTCTAGATTCTATAAGGTATAAAGAAGCACTAATTCACACAGGGAATGCAGATTATAGAAAAATAAGTAAGAGAAGCTCAGAATCTGGAAGGTAAAAGAATCAAAAGAAAAGCAGGAATGAGCAAAAGGTTTGAGGAACCCAAAAATAAACTTAAATGAAATGGATGTAAATAATGGTTTTGGCTTCAATCATTCCTTGCATCATTTTGTCCACCTAGCTGTGGATGTTGAACTGTTAACCGATAATTTATTGTGTTAAAAATAAGCTCTTGAGTGATATAGAACTAAATATAGATATTTCTTTTCCTAAATGAGGATTTTGGACTCTTGGTTCCTGATAGTCACAACATGCTTTGTCAGTCTGTTCTTGTCTCAGAGCCAAATAGCTTACCTATCATTCTGGCTCATTTTAAATATACACATCACATGCAGAGTCACTATCTCTATAGTTGAACAAATAACAAAAAAGGAGCTAATGTAAATAATAAATGGAGACAGAACACAAATAATATTTCATTACTACTTGCATGGAGCATTATGGAGCACCTTTAAATAATAGAGAGAGAGCGAGAGAGAGCAGGGCTTTAGTTTCTCTTATATACAAGATTAAGAGACGGTGGTCTCTTTTGGATGTAATGCTAAAACATGGTTTAGTGTTACGAAAGTGAGCTGCAGCTAATCTTGATCTTGCATACACCCTTCCTTCCTTCCTCCCTTCCTTCCTTCCATGTGTCCACAAGGTGGAGTCTAGCAAATTTTGCTTCGATTCTAGGTTAACCAATCTGTCCCGACATCTGAATGTAGACAAACTGTGATCAGTTTTAAATATGACATGTTGAAAGAAACCAGTATCATGGTTTATAAAGCTAGGTTATTTCATTTAGTTGTAGTTAAGATTATTCATAGTTAAAAATGGCTAAATCATGGCTAATCTAAAACAAGAATGAAAGCTTATGTGTTTCTTGCAGCTGTGCTAGCAAAGGAGAAGGTGAGTATGTGTGTGTTTGTGCACATGACCCAGAGGCTCACTGCAACTCATTCTTACAATGATAAACCAGAGTTTACCTATGAATGCATCCAGTGACTTATCCAATGCCCTCTGGAAAGCTTCATAACTTACTAGGAATACAAAGAATGCAAGATAGCTAGATAGCAGATAGATATAACATATATGCTGGTCCCACTCTATGAATGCTTGCTGTGAGACTTATCTGAACACAGGGAATCCAAACATTGCTATATGCACTGCAGATTCCGTGTTCGGGAATGCATTATAAATTTCCCCATAGGATTAAATGGAAATTGTTGACTTGTTATGAGAACAGAAATCATTGACTCGTTATGTGAATTTTCGCCTAACAAGTGATTTCCAGGGAACACATTGTATTCATAAAGTGGGAACTGCATACATGCCAGATTACCACGCATAGCCATGTGAGAACTGCTAATCTTTTAGGGTCAAACAACAATTTGTTGAAAAACAAATCAGTCTTGGGAGGAAACACAAAAAATGGCAAGCTTTACATTTATGATGGAAGTGAGTCAGGAAATATAAAGGTGAAAGGAAGTCTCATAATTTATCATGAATCAAATTAAGCTTGAGAGAGGGGGAAAAATCTGGTGAGAATAGATTGTCTTAATTGGAATTTGAGAGATGGTGAATGAGATATCAGTTCGGTATCCTAAACCTGGAGGATGCCTCAGTCATATGTTTTTCACATCAATTTTTAAAGCAGAACTAGGAGTGGAACTTCCATTTTTCACTTAGTCTCCAAAAGGTTTAATTAACTTGAAGTGTTCAGAATTAAAATATTTTCTTTGCTTTCCTGTTGTATTGCTACTATTTAATATATATTAAATACTAGCAGTGAGTCGTGTGCTTTACAGAAAAGAGAAGTTGTAGTCTTATATTAGACAAGATGGGTAGTGCAGATGGTTGAGGGGAGAGGGAGTTCAGAATGGAGGCAAAAATAAGTTTATTTTCTAAAGAGATATCATGCCACATAGCTCCATAGAGCCCTCAGGTCAGAATGGAATATTAAAAAGCCTAGCAAACAACTAGTTCTTTCCTAAACAATTACAAACAGGAGACCAGTTAATATGTGTTTCAGAAGCAAAATTTCCCTAAAATTGTTTTGATGAAACTGTGCAGTCAAGTTGATAAATACTGTATTTTAAGTGCTTGCAAGATTAAATATGGGATAATATGTGTTTCTAGCTATTCAGTCTTGGCAAAGAAAAAAGGATAGCATTTCCAGTATTGCAAAGGCTGCTCATGACAAGCCATTATTGCTTACCATTTATAACTTCAGCAAGACCTTGCTAATCCTGAAGCAGGCAAACATCCATCCTAACAGATGGACATGACTCTGGGGTGCCCATTGGCACTCTATGCATAGGAAATGTGTGGTTGTGATAATCATGTACAAATGATGAAATAGCTATTTATTCTCAGATAAAAGAGGAAAATGACACATGTTATTATAAGCCAAATTTTGAGAGATGCTGATTCCGCCTCACCTTTCTGAATAAAATCTCAAAGTACCTTAAAAAAAAGAAAAGTTAGCAAGACAGAAAGAGTTGTTTAGTGGGCCACATCATATGCACAATGCACAGAAACAGAAATATATGTCTCATGTGTCCTACACCAGTGGTTCCCAATCCTGCCCCACAGACCACCTGAAAATTGCTGTGGGTCTTGGCAGAGCACTTGGTGATTTTTCTGCCTGTTGTAGCAATTGTTGTGCTAGATGCTATATGATCCTTAGTCCAAATCACGTCTGTAAAAATACAGCTATCTGAATGAAGTTCATCTACAGACCACTGTTTGGGAACCCCTGCCCTACGTAAACTCCGTCATGTCTGATGAATTCATATGTGCAGATCAGATCACATATCTGTAGGAAACTACAGTTTTTATGTAGTGTGCTTATCTAGCAAAATAGATTTGTATGCATTTGCCATCCATGTTGGAGGGTGCACATAGCTTTCCATGTGAAAATTATTTTTATTCAAAAATTTCATAATGTTTGAAGCAGACAGTATAGCTCAAACTTTAAATTGTTAACCAATGGGAAGTGCTTTTAGATGACCTGAAATACATTCCTCCAGCTACAGCTAGTCAGTAATCGGGAAAATGTGTTTCATATACCCAAGGCTATGAAGAGCTATCTTATACTGAGCTAGACCAATGATCCATGCAACTCAGTATTGTCAACCCAGATTGGCAATATCTTTCAGATCCAGCTCTGCAGTGTTTCAAGCAGAGGGCTTGCTCTAACCTACTGCTTGGAGTCCCTTAATTAGATATGTTGAATAAAGCCTTATGCATAGAAGTATGTTCTATTTCATTTAGCTATATATGTAATATGTTTGAATATCTTTCAGTGTGAAAACTTGGTATAGAACTAGAAGATAAACAATTTCAGCTGAGAATTGTCTGTTTCTCATTTTTGAAAAAAAAAAGATTTACGTTTGAATCTGTTCCATGTATCATCTCCCTCCCTTGCCATATATAACGTTTATAAAATAACACACAGTTTCTCTCTTTGAATAAAGAAAAAAACGTAATATAATTTACCAGTTGGAAATGTCTCCTTCTTTGGGAAAAGCTACTAATCTGGGAAAGGATGGTTACAAAGATGGAGAAGGATGGAGTTCCATGACAAACATTCCTGTTTGTGCCGTGTAAGTACTTTTCCACTGCTAGCTGAACAAGGAATCTACTCCTTCAGATGGTATAGACAAAACTGTCAGAAGGTTTTTGCAAAGCTTCCAAACAATCAACAGGTAGTCATTAATTAGAGATTAGTTCTGTACACTTATAGACATCTGCTGACAACGTATCATTGGAGGTGAAATTTGTTTACAGGAAAAACATTTTTTTTTTCAAAAATAAAAGCAATACCCGAACTTAATCAAGTTCATGTTTGCATTTGCAATCTAGGAAGAGTGTTCACATTGTTAAATAAACTGAATACTGTAGACAAATTATTCTGAAATCTTAATTTCAAAATGTTACCCTAGTTGTCAGTGATGGTTGCTTGGTGTACATTAATATTATAAGTGACATTTGAGGCAAAATAGTGCCAAAAACAGTCCCCCATACTTCATACCTTATTTGAATTTGAAAATAATATAATGAGTAGAAGTAGAAGTAGAAGCATTTTGGTTTCTTTATGGATACAAATGATTACAGAAATAACATCATGCAAGAATGAATCAAAATAATGAGCTATGTGGTTTTTTTGGGTTTTTTTTAGTATTTACAGTTTAGGGACCCATAATGATTTTATAAGCAAACTGGTACCAGTAAACCCTCTGCTGTGAGTTGATAGATTCATTTTTGTCTGTCAAGTAGCTTGTACAGATGCTGTTGTCCATGGTAACTAATAGAAAATCAATGAGAAAAAGAGCAACTTGCAGCGCTAATATAACTATCTAGGTGATTTTATAAGTAACTTTATAAATCAATATTATGCTGAGTTATGTCTGTTGATCACCAAAGAATTCCTATTGATTCTAGTAAATTCCAGGGCAAAGAGTTCAAATTAAACACCTTAACTAACCCTTAACTTACCAGCAAACAAATTGAATGGCTTTTTTCAAACTTTTGTTGTTGTTGTTTAGTCGTTTAGTCGTGTCCGACTCTTCGTGACCCCATGGACCAGAGCACGCCAGGCACTCCTGTCTTCCACTGCCTCCCGCAGTTTGGTCAAACTCATGCTGGTAGCTTCGAGAACACTGTCCAGCCATCTCGTCCTCTGTCGTCCCCTTCTCCTTGTGCCCTCAGTCTTTCCCAACATCAGGGTCTTTTCCAGGGAGTCTTCTCTTCTCATGAGGTGGCCAGAGTTTTGGAGCCTCAGCTTCAGGATCTGTCCTTCCAGTGAGCACTCAGGGCTGATTTCCTTGAGAATGGATAGGTTTGATCTTCTTGCTCGAAAACCAAGGTTCCACTGTACTCTTCTTTCTAAGTGAGGTTAACTCTGAGAGTAGATAAATAGGTACCACTGCAGTGGGAAGGTAAACAGTGTTTCCGTGTGCTCTGGCTTCCATCACGGTATTCCGTTGCACCAGAAGTGGTTTAGTCATCCTGGCCACATGACCCGGAAAGCTGTCTGTGGACAAACGCTGGCTCCCTTGGCCTGAAGTGAGATGAGCATCGCAACTCCATAGTCACCTCTGACTGGACTTAACTGTCTAGGGGTCCTTTACCTTTTACCTTACTACATTATTTTCATTCTATTTCCAGCCTAACAATTGGTTTTGTATCCAAAAGAAAATCATTTTCAATAAAAAGTAAAGTGAATGACTTTGAAATATAGAACAACAGCTTTCAAATGGCAAATAACAATCACTATACTTTTTATGAAATGTATTTTTTTTAGCACAAAGACCAAGGAGTGACCAAAGGAGTTAAAACAAAAGAGAGATTATTCTACATGTAATCATAATGTATAACTATAGAAGCTATTTCCAGTTAAAATATTTAGACAAAACAGCAATAAAACAAAACAGCACCAAAATCAATACCAGCCAGGAAATTCCATATATTAAATTACAGTCTTTTGCTGAACATAAATACAATTGCTGAACAGAAATAGTAAAAAACAAAACAAAAACACTTCTGCAGAATAATCCTATGCATATTTATGTGGAAGTAAAGCCCACTGTGTGGAATGGAGCTTACTTCTAGCTAAGTGTACATAGGATTAAATAGGTTTTTGCCCTCAGTATATCAATATTTAACAGAGATTTTTCTTGTGTGAGACGGGTGGGAAATGAAGAAAAAGAAAAAGAAATGCAATGCAATGAGATAACCACCTTACTTCAGAGAGTCTTCAGTGAGTAATACATTCTTTTAACATAAGTTGCCAGTTTGTGTTCTGTATCTAAGGAACACATTCTGTTTTTGCCTACTGATTTCTGCACTGGGAAAGCTGGGTAGCTGGCCTGGTCTTCAGTGTTATCACCAGGATCCTTAGTCTGGGTCATCTTACAAGTCAGCTTGTTTCTGGCTGGCAGATCATGTAGTTTAATCTCAACAGTATTAAATTAGAGACTGCCACAAGCCTTCTCCAGCCTGGTATTCAGAAGCTTAAGGGAACAAGATCGGAAGAGCCTAATACTGTCCTTTGCACTCCATCACCCTGCCTGGTCTTCTGAATATACACACATATTCCAGCCAGTAGGCGATCCCTGATCAGCAGTGTCTCCCTTTTGGAATCACATTTTCAAGATCACAAGAGCATTGATCATCTTGTTGGTAGTAAGTTACATAAAATGGATTGGGGCAGAGATAACTGCAGCAAGGCACCATTACTTTTTCAGGGAAGCTGTTGCTGTCATGTATTCAACTACTGGACCATTTGCCACTTTTTCTGAGTCTGAGGCTCTTACCCATCTCTGTGGCTCCTCTTGAAAACATCTACTCTTCTCATTGTAACATGGTACAAATAAGTAATGCATTTTCTTGAATAGCCCTTCAAATATCACTGAATTGGCCTGACCCACTTTTACTTCCAGCTCAGTCTTCAAGGCAACCTGAGAGGAAATGATAGGTTTGTATATGGTTGATGGAGTGCTTCAGAGGCAGCTACTCTGTTCAGAGCTTCCAGAAATTATCTCCCCCGGGCAATCTGGCAAGCCCCCTCCCTTGCTGTCTTTAGATGTGTTGTGAAGACCTGTAAGTTTTTTATGAGTCAATCTTAAGGTCTTTATGCTAACTCTGAATTGAAACACTGATTTAAAGCTTATTCTATGATCTTCCATTCAATGCAACTTAAAACAGCTTTAAAAGGCAGCACAAAACAGTCCATCACCTGAAGTGGGTAGCAGTTGCTTCCTGTCATTCCCTTCCCCCCTCTTCCACACCTCACTGCATTTTCCTTTGTTCTTCTCCTCTTCCTGCCTGCCACCACCTTGCAGTTGTTGCTGCTCCTGCTCCTCCTGTCCATACTGCCACCTCCAGTTTGGGGCCATTCATACCTCTCAGTGCTGTGTTCTACAGGAATGAGGCTGTTCCTCAGAATGAGGCATTGTGGCTGAGGTAGGCATAGAGAGTGTCTGCTGCTCTGCCACTATAGCAGCAAAAATAATTCATACTTTAACCAAGTTAAACTAAGATGGCCACGTGTTTGCCACTTTAGTGGCAAAGTGGCAGCAGTGATGCAGGCACTCTCCATAGTCACCTTAATCACAATACCTCACTCTGAGGAAGGGCCCCTATTTCACAGTAAGGAGTGGTGGGCTCAGATAACCCTTTTGGAGTGCCGCCATCCAAATCCCCGCAACAGGTGACTGCACTTCACAGCAGGCAGATAGCCAGTCATTTGTGGATGTGATGGCAACTGCTTCTACAACAGGCAGACTGACTAGTGACTGAGCAGTCCATGGACTTCTGTGATCAGCCACCTGAGACATATGTCTCATCATGCTTAATTATAGGGCCTTCCCTGTTAAATTCATGCAGGAGAAAGCTACCAGTGGCTACTAATCATGGTGACTATATATTATCTCAAATAATGGAGGCAGTATGAGTGTGGAAAACTGCTATTTCACTCATGTCCTGCCTTTGGGCTTCTCATAGGTATCTGGTTGGTGACTGTGGATGGGCCTTTGGTCTGATCCAGAAGGGCTCTTCTTATTTTTAGTATTGCTTTTATAACTCATATTGTAGGCCACCTTGCAAAGACTTTATCTTAAGTGAAATATAAAAAAACCTTCATCTTATTTATGCCAATCATACTCTGTGTGCTTTCTATCTTCTGAACTGGAATTCCACCTTGTTCTGTGAGCCTCTCTGCACCCAAAAAAATACATCAGCCAAGTCCCTAAAAAAGGGAAAAAAGGAGGAAGCTGTTTGCTTTAAGCATACAGGCTACTAGATAGTTGCTGTACTAGACAGTTGCTGGATAATAGTTAAATTAATAGCAGTAGTGTTGCTTTTTAGTTAAATTGCTGCTAAAAGAAAAGTCAAAATATTTATTGAGTCCATTATGTAATTTTATATTGTGTGCTCTCTAATGGGAACATAGCTACTAGGCTGACCTGCATGATATTCTCAAAGTACTTTTTGGTGATATTAGTACATGCATAACAAATGAAGAAGAATGTTGCATGATGAGATATTTGAGTGTTTTAGGCATGAAGTTCTCATTTTTAAAGACTACCCTTAAATAAGTGGCTTCAGGGTTGGAAGTCATAGCTAGTCTTGGAGAATTACCTTTTATCAAAGTAAAAATAAATAAAAGTTTTTTATATGTTACACTTTGACTGAGATATGAATTAGTACCATTTCCAATCAGGAGCTCAGCAGAACAACTGAGTATTCTAATAGAGTTTTTCCACTTAAGGTTTAAGAAATATGTACAAAACTCTCCTAAAGCCAGCAAAGGGCCTTCCATTCTTTATTTAATTACACTGACTTGATTTAATTAAACAAAGAAATGCAAAATCTATGTTGTTCCTGTGCTCCAAGGAAGGAGGGAGTAGAGCACTTCTAGCAGAGCAGTTAAGAAGAGACTTCCTTTTGTGTTGCACTTTCCAGGCACAGGTCCACGCTTTAAAGCTCCGTATCTGAGTGTTTTTCTGTTTCTTTTGGTCCCTCTGCTTCCCCTGGGAAAACATGCATTTGACTGCTGAATCAGAGCAAACAGCCATCCACTGAAAACCCATTGCCATTTGCTCCGATTCAGCAGTAAAACATGGGTTTTCCGGGGGAAAGGGCTGGGACCAGTGGCGTAGCAAGGTCAGGGGGTACCTGGTGCAGAAAATTTCTTGTCAACCCCCCCCCCCACTGATTTTTGCATGCAAAAATGATTTGACTTTTTTGGGGGGAGCCAGAGTTGTTGAACTTTTTTTGGGGAGCAAAAGTTGTGACGCCTCTGGCTGGGACCAAAAAACCCACCACCACTTGGACATGGAGCTTTCATGCCTGAACCTGTGCCTAAGTGTGGCACAAAAGGAAGTCTGGATTTGCCCTTGCTGGCTGCCTGGACTTTCTCCTTCCTGTTGCTGCTAAGCTGCCCTAGCAGTTGAGAAAATGGAGCAGCAAAGAAAATTAGCTTCAAGAAATGGCAAAGATGATACAGCTCCTTTCTTTCCAGAAGTGGATGGACGGTGAAGGGTGAGGCAGCATTTGAAATTCTCTTCAGCCCTTTCTTTGTGTAGGGGGAGCTTGTAGCAATCACTTTCAGCATTCCATACAAAGTTCATTGCCTGGCGTGCGAGCAACGCAATGCCTAAAATAATTTTACAGATTAGTGAAGTTTGAGAAATTATGCATTGAAAAGTAGAGATAAGTTACATTAGTAAATTTAGAGCCATTCAGTGCTCATCATGTCAAGCTGTATAACATCCCATATTCCAATTTTTCCTCTTCTGCTTACAAGAACATTTACAGTGTTAGTTTTTTCTTGCCCCAACCTGTCTTGTGTGCTTTGTTTCATGCTTCACAGTCTTTTGAAAACAATACAATACAAAGTTAGTGGTGACTCTTGATGATTTCAGTAGGTTTGAAATGAATTTAACTGTGTGTGGCTTTGTGTCATTTTCCCTGCTGTGACCTTTGTCATGATCATCAACATTCTTTCATGCCTCGTAGGTAATTTTTCTTTCTGTCTTGCCAGACGCTATCCCAGCTGAAAAACATTTTGACAGGCTTGCTGTCTCTGGATGCTTACTCCCAGAAGTCTATTAATGTCTCTGCTTGCCATTTTTCTCTGCTTTGAAGAATTTAGGTGCCCCATCGTTTAATATTGTGATCTGCTGTACATTCCATCTTCCTGACTTGCAACATATCTGGAGACCAGACCCACCTTATCTCCTCACCCCATCCTAGCACTTTTAAGGGTAATCAGACATGGGGGTCTAGCTGGTGGGGCAATCTGGAAGGTTAGCAAAACTGAGATGGAGATTTTCTACAGTTGTTGGGAATGGGTGTAAAGTGTAGCTGCGGAGCATGGAAAGAAAGAGTGGTGGCAAGCAGAAGGAAAGACTCAAGGCTGCTGTGCCAAAGAGCTTCAGGGCCAAGGTGAGGGACAGGGCTGCTTATCTACAGAGCCTCCCTAAAGGGTTGTACCTTGAATAAACCAGTAAAAGAGCCAAGCTAAAGGTGAGTTAGGACCAAAGAGACATTTCACATTAGGAACTTAAAAATTGGGGGAGGGGGTGTACTAGGGTGACAGTACCATAGATGCTATTTTGTTGAAGCATATGACTTAGATGTAACAATACCATAGACTCACTGATAGGATGTCAACTTGGAAGAGAATAGAGGACAGACAAACAGGATGGAGCCCATGGTCCAGTCACCTTGCCAATATTTTTTTTATGAGAAATCAGAAAATTTTAAAAAGAAAACGATTTTTCTTTTTAAAGATCAGCTTAGTTTGATTTAATATTTGAGTGTGTTGCGTAGAATTAGGCCTGGGCTGTGCTTTTTCCTCAGTTATAACTTTGTGTGATTCTTTTCTGCAGGCAAAAGCCCAACATAAGGGCATGAATTCATGATGGTGGGGAAGCATTCCGAATTGTTTCTGGGAAGGGGTGCTTACTTTGTTTTTCATTTCATTTTCTAACAGTTTAAAAATCACTGCCTCTTTCTGCAGTGGTGTTTACTTTTGTTGCCTCCCCCTGCCAAATGTTTTAGCTGTAGGAAAAGTACCATATTCTCCCCCTCCCCATTGTGGCAACATTTGTTGCAGATGATCACAGCATTTTTGACACTATCTTCTCACTTTGAATTTTGTTCATTTAGTATAAGGATCTGAGAAAATAAAAACAAAAATAAAATTACAACTCCCATTTTAAGTTGTTACAATGCTCCTAAGTGAAATATAATTGATGTGTAGGTCATTTTAATGGTAACACCCACAACCTCTACTCACAGCTAAGTGAACTGTGGGGAGGGGCATGAGTTTACATGTCTGAAGCCAGCTCCGGACTTCACCAGAAGTGTGATGATCTACCAACTAACTTCCCCAAGTCACCAACAAGGGATAGCCTGGCAGCAGTGATTCATGCACTGGTAAACCTTGATGCTTTCTTACTGTAATGTGCTCTATGTGGGACTACGCTTGCATCTGGTGTGGAAGCTCCACTTGGTGCAAAATGTTGAGACCTAGACTATTGATGGGGGCAGACTAGCTCGTAAGTATGATTCGTAAAAGGTTGCACTGTCTCCACATGTGTTATTGGGCCAGGACCCAAGGTTCTTGTGTAGATTTACAAGGCCCTGAACAACATGGGCCCACGATCAGTGATATCCAGATCACTGTCAACTTTGGGGGAGTCTCTGTTGTTGGTTTGCCATTGCTCAGATGTATGGCTCATGACTTCTAGAAGTGGTGACAGATGACATGATAGAGATGAAGGTGAAGATTTAGCATGATTTTCTGCTGCTCCAGAGAGTAGGACCCAAACTAATTATAAGAAATGAGATTTTGACTAAACATCAGGAAGAACTTTTTGATGATAAGAGCTCATCAACAGTGGAAAATACTACCTCAGAAGGTGATGGACTCTTCTTCACTGGAAGGAGAGGGTTTGAAAGGCCATCTGTCAGGGATTCTTTAGCTGTGATTCCTGAATTGCAGAGGGTTGAACTAGATGACCGTTTGGGGCACTTCCAACTCTATGACTCTATGATTCTAAGCTTTGCATTCAGTGGAACTGTCTCCTGAGATTAGACAGGCACCTTCCTTACTGAACTTCAGGTGCATGACAAAGACTTCCTTGTTCCAGCAGACATTTTAAGCTAACATTCAGTTTTATGATAATTATTTATTGTCCTACTTCCTGGGGATAATTTTTATGTACACTGTTTAGAAATGCTAATAATTCAGCAGTTTATAAATTTAGTAATTAGATAAGATACTGTTTTAATATAAATGAAATGGTATTCCTTTCCAGACTGAAATCATTAGGTAAAATGTAACTCATGGTTAAGTTATCACATCTAAAAATTAACCCAGAAACTTTAGTTGTCAGGTCTTGGCATCATATTTCATGGAAGGGCAAAAGTGCAGGATGTAATAAAGCTCAGCTGGCTGTCTCACTTCAATAAGAAAAAAAATTGATCCAGAGTAGCCCTCTGAGATTTCTCTGAAATCTACATTAATTGATTTTTAGGGAAATCCATAACCAAGGCTAACCTTCTATACAATAGGCTAAAACCTGACTGTTGCTACTGAGAGCCCATAGTTATTAGCTAAGCTGCTTTGAGGTTGTGGAATGTCTGCAAATACTCTTAACTGCTTGGTGTGAATGTGAAAATAATAAGTTAATTTGGCCATAGGGAAACTTCCAGTGTGGCAAAGGAGAAAAGAAGTCATTTGGGTGACATTCCTCAAAAGCAAATCAGCTTGTTTACAGTATGTGAACAGAGTAGATGGCAGATATTCTTCTTAGTAAGCACAAACCTATTCTCATAAGGAAGATAGCTTGCCCAAAGATGACACACAGGAAGGTGAAGATCTCCCTCATCAGAATCTTATTGCTTCATCCATAGTTCTTAAGGCCTCTCAACTAGTTAGATGGTCTTAAGGAGGAAAAATAGGGCCATATCAGGCCACAGTTCACAGTTAATAAGCTGTCTTTGGCAGCTTGCCTACATGACAGATGCCTCTCTGTCAGGGCCATGGTGCCAACATTGCTAAAAGATTCCAATTATGACTCAGATCATGAGAGGTGAGTGACCTATCAAAGATCTCACTAGTATAGATGTTGTATACAAAGGTTTTGTTTCTTGATTACCACATGAACAAATTGTTGCAGAGCTTATGTCCCTTCCCCACTTTTTCTCTAGTGGTTTTCATATCCTGGTTTCAAATTCTGAAAAACAGTTTCTTGGTTGTGATGTTATGAAAAACACTGTTTCTTGTGACAGTCTGTTGAGAGACTATTGGACACTGGGACCATGGAAGAGTGTCACCCCCCCCCCAAATATATATTGGAAAGGAGCCGTACTCAAACACTTGCAAGCATGCAAATTATAAGGATGATTTGAAACCTTAGAAGGAAAATTGCCTTAGCTTTTGATCCAATTAGTTCACTATTCTCTACAGTAATGTTCACCAGTGTTAGATCCCCAGATGTTGGACTGCAACTCCCATCATCCCCAGCCACCTTAGCGGTTGCCAGGGTCAATGGAAGTCATAGTTCAACAATATCTGGGGATCCAACATTGAAAAACATTAGTCTACACTAACTCCCAGCGGCTTTCCAGGGCTTCAGGTAGAGCTGTTAGCCAGTCCTTCTGTAGATACCAGAGACTGGATCTGAGGACACTGTGTATGCAAAATGTGTGCTTTACTGCTAAGCTATAGCCATTTTCCCCAAACACAATAATTCAGGGCTGAGCTTTGTCTCTGAGGTCGTGCCCATTGCATCAGCAGTCATTTGTATAGCACCTTAGAGGCATGTACTTGCACATTCTAGCATGTCCATCCTGTTGCATAGGTACTTTTGATGGTATTGTCAGCATATGGAACTGCTGTTTGATCTTTCTATGTTGCCCAGAACTTCCATAAAGATTTTTAGTGTCACCAGTTCCTTAGGTGCAAAGGTTTGTGGGAAATAGAGTGCCGCTTCATCAGACCTTTCCAGTGAGAAAGCAGTGTAAGCCAAAGCTGTCTCTGTAGTTGGAGGTGCTGAAGGAGCAAGACTTACTAGTAAACTGGAAAAGAAGACTCTAGAGTTAGCCCCGACCACTCAGTATTTGTCAATAGTAGCCCAATTACACAAAATCTAATATGTAGGAAGCAAAAGTGTGTTAACTGTTGGCAAGCATTCCACCCTTCTCTGCCCCAGAGCCTTCTGCTTTGATTTCTTCCACTGAAGCCGTGCATTAGGTAGACTTCCTTCTGTGCTATGCCTTTCCATTTTGGAACAGATGTTTTAACAGTGGTGGTTAATAGAGAGGTTACCAGATCCACAAATCAGAACGAAAGTAATTCAGTTCTGGATATGGGCAGAGAAAAATTAATGTTCTTCCTGGTTATCCACATCATGTCACCAGGCTGATAACTGTAATGAGCCAGATCTAGCAGAAAGACTAAAAAACAACAAAATAAAACAACACACACACACCTCTTGAAATAATTTTTTTTAAAAAAATTGTCCAGTAGCACCTTAGAGACCAACTAAGTTTGTTCTGGGTATAAGCTTTCGTGTGCATGCACACTTCTTCAGATACCTGCTACTGGACAATTTTTTAATTTTTTATTTATTTCAACTGCATCAGACCAACACAGCCACCTACCTGAATCTAGAAACAACTCTTGAGTGATTGATGAGGATTTCAGCCATCTGATGGAGGAACTTTGATCAGATGCAAAGTAATCTGCTGTATACCAGGTCTGAATATTTGTCCACCTATCCCAATATCATCTAATCTCAATTGATTAGTTGTTCTTCATTGTCTCCACCAGGAGTCTTTCACATCACCTGCTACCTGATTTTTAAAAAAATATCAGGTATTGAACGTAGAACTTTTGGCATGCAAATCATGGGCTCTGCCACTAAACTGAATGAATTGTTCTCAAAACTAATGAATATATGTACTAGACCAGTATATACTGATGCCCAGAAGTGGCCAAATTAACTTTCACCCATTTTCACTACTTGGATGACTTCTCAATAATTTTGTATATCAATTACAATACATATATTTTAGATCCAAATTTTGTAACGAATCACTAGGCAAACCTCCTACTGGTTTCTTATTTAAAGTTTTCTTACATCAACTTTGTTCCTTAGAAAAACTTCCCTGTAAATAGGACTGTGTGCCCTGAAATTCAACTAAATACATGTGTGTAATCTAAAATCTCAAGCAATAGGGTTGGGATAATTTCAAACAAAACAGTTAAGCTTTAAAATCATAAAGTGGCTTTTGAAAGTAGAATAGTTAGGTTGAACACTAATCTTACCAAATCAATTTCTAATTAACTTTGGGTAAACACAACCATCTTTCTATTGTGTTTTTGTAGGCTAGTGACAATTGTAACCTCAGAAAATGTAAAAGGAAGAATGCATTTTTAGGTAGCTTTTAAGAATTGTCTTTACTTTCTGGTAACAACTGATTGATATGACTGGCCAAATTTTATAGACCTGTACAAAAATGCTAATATGAGTCTTCTTGCTGTTGCTCCTTTGTCCAAAAAGCATTTCACTTATGTTATTTTCCCACCCCACCCCAATAACTCCAGTGTGGTGTAGTGGTTAAGAGCAGTAGACTCATAATCTGGCGAACCAGGTTCGCGTCTCCGCTCCTCCACATGCAGCTGCTGGGTGACCTTGGGCTAGTCACACTTCTCTGAAGTCTCTCAGCCCCACTCACCTCACAGAGTGTTTGTTGTGGGGGAGGAAGGGAAAGGAGAATGTTAGCCGCTTTGAGACTCCTTAAAGGGAGTGAAAGGCGGGATATCAAATCCAAACTCTTCTTCTTCTTCTTCTTCTTCTTCTTGCCTCAACAGTACCAGAGCTCCATTTTTCTCTCTTCTAGCCAGAATATTCTTGCTTCTCTTCCCCAGAGTCCAGCTACTTTGCATCCTCCATATATTACTTTCATTTCCTCTTTGGTTTTACCTTCTTCACCAATATTTGAATGGGAGAGTAAGGAGGGCAAAAAGAGGACACTACTGTACGTTAGATTCACTTTCTGAAATTGCCCTGGAATTGCATTGAATGATTGGTGAGTCGCACTATGTCTCTTGAGCCACACTTAAACCATCCCTGCGGTATGCAGATATTTGTTAATTGATCATAATTAAATCTGTTGTCTATTTGATATTTAACAAATAGCAATACAATAATATTTCCGTGAGCCCCCAGTGTGAAACTTTGGATTGGAGCCAGACTAGTTGCACTGGGTTCCCATTGAAATCTATATGAAAAGTTAGTCATGACTAAAGTCCTATTGATTTAATGGGAACTTAAAACAATTAAAAATTGGACCTCAATCTATATTTATTTAAATTTCATAAAATCTGTTCACTGTGGGATTGTAAAAACAACCCTCAGAACAGTTTGCAAAAAAGAGGTAAAGCAATAAAATTATTGATAAAAAGAATTAACAATGATAATTTAAAACATTAAAAAGTTAAAATAGACAATAAACTTACACTGCCCATTGATCTCTACTAGCGACTTCATGTAGACATTCGATCACTATGACTTCTCTGTGCTCATAATATGCAGACAAAAATGTAAAAATGGAAATGATCTTCAGTTATTTATTTATTTATTTAACCTGTTTGTCGCTTGACACCCAAGGGTCCCCAAGCAATTTATATTGAAAATCGTATATATTATACATTATACCATAGACAGAGGGGATCCTATAATATATTAATATCCTATACAACCTATTGGGGGGGGGACTTTAGCAATACTCAAAAATAAACAAAGCGAAACAAACAAACCCTACACACTAGCAGATAAACATCAAAACTCAGCACCAACACCCCACTCCCTAGCCCTAGTTCATATCAAACTTGTGATTTCTTTTTCTTAACCACCCCACCCCACCCCAAAGTCAGGTGTCAAGACCAACTGCTTTAAATCAGGGGTCCTGGGTCCTCCAGAGATTGTCTGACATTTCCTCCTTTCAGGGAGAGCAGCAGCAAAACAGAGCAGAAAGATGGTCAAAGTCTAACATCCTCTGCAGTTGTCCCAGCTGCTACTCCTCTCCTGCTGCAGATGGGTATCTGATCAACTTACTATTGGAGAATTTTAAGAAAATATGTGGTTACTTTTTAATAAGGAATGTTTGAACGCTATCAAAATGGAACTACCTGCCATGTGCACGGAATGCTAATAACATTGGCAATGGTATTGAACATTTAAATTGCCTCGCTTCAGTATCATTATGAGAAAATGCAAGCTTCCCTAAAACACGATGTTGATCCTCTACAAGGGCCAAATAAAACTATACTTCAGACCTCTCACTTTTTATTTGACAAACCTTCATCTGGTAAATATGAGCATGACTCACTAAAACATGCTGCTAGAAAATCAAATCAATAACTTAGTTCTTTCAGTTAACTGATTAATGTGACATTATATATTATTTAACATGTTTTAGTGTAAATACCTTAGTTTTCATGGTCTGGGTATTCCTGTTTCTTCTGTGTTTCCCTCATCTTTTCATATTCACTCTGAAACACTGAGCATTGTGGCTGTCATTCATTTGGCTCTGCAGGGGTTCCCTTTTGAGCCTATCAGTGCACTTCCTTAATTAGCTGTAAACCTGCTTATTCCTTTTTCCTTAGGGGCTAAAATTGCTTTCTGTGCACAGGCTTTCATAATAGCCCTCACTGTATTTTATTTTATATAGGGAGTTTCCAAGTGGCTGATAGAATATCTGATTTTCAGCATGCAGTATTTAATATTATAAGGCAAATCTTATTAATTGGCATACTCCCCTATGATAGTGATAGCATATATAAGCTTCAGTTTGGTCCAGAAGAAGAGTGAATAGCAGTGGGATGATAATTTGTATTCATGAATGGTTGTATTTTAGATTTTCTCTGCTGTGCACACTACAAAACCTTTAACTGTGTTCCATTAGATGAATAGTCTTGCAGGCAAGTCACTGCCTTGCTGCACTGTACATGTATTGGAGTGATAGGTCTACAATCCTATAGTTTGCTAAGCTGATAGACTGGTACAGAGCACTTGATTGGTTTGATTGCTGTTAACATTAGTGAACAGAATGCAGCAAGCATCCAAAATGTGCTGCAGGTTTCTGCCTTTGGAGCTTTCAGAGCCCACAGTATATTTAAGTGGCAAATTATTTGGGGAGAATTTGAAAATCTGTGTGATAAATCGTTGCTTCAATGCTTGGAGCACAGTATGTGCAGTAAGTAATAGAACAATAATGAAGAGTAGGCTGTGTGCTGTACTTTTAGCTGTCTACGGAGAATAAATTAAACTGGCAAAGGACAGAATTGCCTTTTATCTTATGCAAGATATGATGCAGCTTTTCAAAAAGTGAAGACAAAGAACCTATTGTTACATTCTCATTGCTACATGTTATCATTTGAAGAATATGGTTGCTATTTTTAGAGGGGTCTTTCTGCCTTGTTCTGCTGGGAGGGGGAGACCTACGTACGCTGTCATTGGTGTTAGTCATTTTTACAGGAGAGGAAAGGAGGAGGAGAAGCTGCAGAAATCCCCCCCTTTCCTCCTCCTCCTCTCAGGCAGTAGTAACTGTGTGAAGATGCCTTGTCCTCGTTTTTATTACTTCTGAGATTTTATTGCTGGCAGCCAGATGTGCAGAAACTCCTGACGACAGCATCTATTCACTGCGTGTTTTTAAGAGGCTTAGAGAAATATGAGTAGAGTACATGAAAGCAGCTCAGCTTCACACTTCAGTTGGGAATGCCCAGAAAGCTCACTGCTGTTTGGAATTCTTGCTACCGTGAAGAGAAAGCAGTACGGGTGCTAAATCTTCCACGACTGAATTAAAAGAATAATGACTGTACAATTAACTATCAACCCTTGCTCATTTAGTCACAGTTTTTATCGAAATCAGGAGAAATATGGAACTTGATTGGCATGTCTGCATTTGATGGTGACTGCAAAACAGATGAGTTTTTGCACAAGTGGTAAGGAGGAATAGAAGGGAAGAGAGAAAAATGCAATTTGAGACATTGCGCCAGGTCTGCAATTCTGTATTATCGCATTTTCATGGAGTTTTCTCATCTCCTCCAAATATTTTACAAAATGATATTTTTGCACAAACGTTGGATAATGCTAGGTAAGTAAGACTGTAGCATTTCCCCCTTCAGCACTGGAACGTTCATGACAGCAGTATGTGCATGTGCTTGCTTTTCAGTTAGTAATTGCACATAATCAGACCTTGAAATATTAAGATGTGTATAGCAGAAATTAGTGTTTCATTAGTTATCTGTTGCTTTGCATAATATATTTAAATTAAACTTGTTATGCAGGAATTAAATGACTGCATTACTGCAATAAAAATGTGCAAGCTGCAATGTGGGTATATTCTGAAGCACTTTAACTAGCATGATCAGATAGGTAGCAGTAAGTATAGATCCCATACACTTATGAAATATTCATGGAATATTTGTGAGGCAAAATCATTGCTGTTTGAAAATGGCAATGCACAAGGTTGTGACCACTTGACCGTAAATAATTTGCTATAGGGTGTAAATTAGCAGTCCTGCATACATTTTGCAAAAATATGCAGAAGGAATATCCTTGGGAGGGAAAGAGGTTGTTTCTGAGCTTAGCACATTTCCATAACTATCTTAAGTATATCCATTATGAATGATTAGATTATGTTTTGCAGCAGGTCAACCAGTCTTGAACACTATTTCATTATGGGTTCTCATTGTTATTTTAGTGAAGTGATTGGAAGAAAGGTTTGTTGATTAAAGTGAGTGGTGGTTGTTTCGGGTTCTTACATGTATTTAATGCTATCCTGCATTTTCTAGTAATTGGTATGTTTTGTGACATTTAATCAGTAGGCATTCCCTGCATAAATGGCATTTAGAACTTTAAAAAATATTTAGGTATTTAATGAGGCAAGTAAAAAATATTTAGCTGAAAGGATTTGTGAAGGTGAACAAGGGAGAAAGCAAGCAATAGTTTTAGGTTAGCAATGCATTGTCATAAGTGTTCTAGAATAGGGAGCAAGTAATACTCTGAACAGCAAATGAATCTTCATCTTTTTTATTTGAAAGAATTTTGGGAAATGTTCCACTTCCCCCCTAAACAGCACAAACTGCTGTTAATTACAAGGCTGTTATGGTATTATTGATTATTGTCCTTAGCACTTTCCTCTTCTGTGTACCCACCATCATTTTGGTTCTTTTTCAAAACAAGTTTTGCATCACTTTTTATTGCCAATAATTAAACTGACAAGCTTTCACAATGATGCAGCCAGGTTTTAGTAAATGGTGTTGCAAGATAGTTCAGTTTAGAAGATCACAAGTTGTAGAGTTTTTTCCCCTGGGCTTTTTTTTTTGTCATTTCTTCAAAACTTGACAAATTGAAATAAAAATGGTTGAACTACAGATTATTAGTCTAAAACACTGCATTCCCCTAAAGTGCATATCACAAGGCCTGCAGGCTAGCTGACTGTTCTCAGGCACCCACGAACCTATTCTGTTCTGCTCATGTGTGCTGTTGCAGTTCCCACTCAGCAGGCTGCATGCTTGCTTTTGGAAAAAGACAAATTCCTTTTCTCTCTATGCTTTTTGTGTCTGTAAATCTTTGTACTGTGTTTAAAATAGCTTTAGATGTAGCAGTAGGCACATTCCATGAGAATGATTAATAAGAGAAGAACTGTGGCCTTAAACTTAGTTTTATATTTTAGTCTGAGGCTTATTTTACTTCTTCAAACAATCCTGAGCTAGTTGTCCATGTCAGTTTGTGCTTTAGGGAAGAAGCTCTTTTTATGCCCCCCCCCCAAACAATGGTATATATGTAGTATTAGGAACAAGCTGAGCCAGGCCTGCCTGCTATGGTGATTGCATTTTTATAGTGTTACTACAGTAGTTGAAAACTTTTAAAGACTTACATATGGAAGTAACTCCTTTCCTGTCACTTAAGGAACCATAAATTATTTCAGTTGTCTTATTATCAATAATAAACTGAAGAACATATTGATTTGTTGGTAAATTGTTTTGAATTAAAGTAACAATTATGAACAACTGACATGTATCTCATTTGTTACCCTTTTCTGCTTACTATTGCAATACATTCATCTTTTATTTCTGATTGTGCAGCCCTTCTCCTTTAAATATATTTAGACTGCAATCCCATGCACATGATCCTAGTAGTAAGCCCGACTGGACACTGTGGGACTTACCTTTAAGTAAATATGCTTAGGATTGTGCTGTTAGTTGTTACTTTGTTCATAACTAATTAATGAGTAGCTTGCATTTTTTTAAAAAAAGAACATTTAACAGGGGGACATGCAAATGCTTTTAACAAATCATTTATATTCAAACTGTAGAAGAAAGTAGGTTTTAATTTTTTTAGTGGTTAATTAGGAAGGGTTCCTTGGCAGTTTTGATTTGATTTGTAGCTAGTATTTTATACTAGAGAGAGAGAGAGAGTGAGAGAGCTGCTGACCGGTAGGCACTGAATAAAAAAATGTTAATACAAAATTTGTGCAGCCAGCATGTTCTTGCTTTGTACTGGTAATGTAGCATTAAATTTTATTTTCCTGGAGTGTGCCAGACACACACGCTTGTCTTTTGTGGAATCCTGAATATGTGTTGCCTTCTCACACGTACTGCATGCTAGCAGTAGTATTTATTAAAGTGCCTCCTCCTCCACAGTTAGGAAGCTTACTGAGTGGCTCTTCTTTTATTAGCTGTATATTTAACTGGGGGCTTTCTTTTATAGCTAATCCTTTTGCTTCTATTAACTACACTGCAATGCTGCTGCATATACTGCTATTCTGGCCTGCATGCATGTGATGTTGTGGTATGCCGTGCACTCCCAAACATGTGTCACTTTCCTAACATTCCCAACTCCATCTTGCTGAAGCAGCACAATTTTGCTCACAGGCCCACGGCAATTGGACACACATGCTAATAACGTGCACTAGTCTGGATGTATTCTTTATTTTAGTCATTGTATTTTATTATAAAATCCCCTTGTTGGAAGAATGATGTCTTTGCTTTAGCTGGTGCATAGAATGAACTTGTTTTTGCGTCTCCCATGTTGCAATGGAAATGAAAGGTGGTAAAGGGGAAAAAATAGAATAATTATCTTACTCTCTTCTAAAAATGAATTGTAACAAGGTCCTAATTCAGTGCCTGCATTTGCCTCAATATAGTTTTATAGGGAGATTCTCTGGTAAGACGCTAATGTCCTGTGGGCTTTGGTTTATTTAATCTTTAATTTTAATTAAAGTGGTTTTCAGAAAACCCTTCATTTTTGGTTATATTTACTGGCCTTTCTGAATGCTAGTCTTTCATCAAAGAATGAAAACCCAGCTAACATTGGGTTGTCAGAAGCTCTATTTGCAGCAGTATTCTTTGCACTGCAATGGAGTTCAGAAGTGCTTTGGGCATATTCAGATGAACGTATCATTGCATAAGAATGGGTATCTTTGGTGATCAAAATTGCTACAAACTGTACAGAACCTAACTCTAATTATGCATTTTGCATTTGACCTCATTTGTTGTCCTTTGAGGATGAAAACATAGTGCCTTTAATGCCCAGAACAGCTTTCTTTCTCATCTCTTTTTTTAATTCCTGCTGCTAACAGTAAGAAGGTGCATGTTTGGCCACAGAGGGGCATAAGACAACTAATGGTTCCAGAGAAAAGTCAAATGATTATTCCTAGGCACTGTGCATGACAGAGAAGCAGCAGAGAGCTTTGTTTTGATGTTTTCTTATTTACAGTCTTTCTATTGAAAAGAAAGACATATTTCTTAAAAAATACAACAGGGTTGGCCTTATACTATGAATTTTCATGCTTCCTTTTCAGTTGTTTAGTGATTTGACTCAGCCTTGGGGAGAAAATAATACTGGATTACCCTTGTCGGATTATTATGTTAATAATAATATTATTTAATTTGGGAGAAGAAAAGGCTAATCCGGAGTGGGTCCCTAAGACGGTTGGATGGCGCCTTGTACACCTTCTTCTGACAACTCTTGCAGCCAAGCTAGTGCCAAACATATTGTTTTGCTTTCCTTTGGACTACATCAGCGAGGCCGAGAGGGGGGATTGTCATCTGGGCAGCTCAGGATCGCCCTTACACACTGCCCAGGCTTGCGCCCTGGCGGGTCACTTTGGTGCCACTAACACAGCAGTTTGACTTCACCCCCAGAGGCGCACTCCCGTGTCTCTCAAGACAGAAGGATGCCAACAAGAATGACAAAACATTGTACTCTAAAGTTCACTGCTTTTTTGACTCATAACAATGTTACAACGTGATATCCAGTACAGTATTGTCATTGTGCTATATTTCCGTAGCAATTTTCTGTTTCTGTAGAAAATATTTTTTTCTATATACAAACAATAAATCCAAAATGAACTGCTTCTTACACACATCTTGTATGTTTTCAATGTAAATGCACCATGAACCAACAATAGTGGTTAGGGAAACTACTGTATAAGGGTAGTCCACTTTCCACAAATCCAACAACAAACTGTATCTAAACTGTGAAAAAGAAATTAAGTAAAGTGTCTGATCCTTTTAAAAATGTTGTGACTGAAATCATTGTATTTTACTCACTTTATTTCTTGTGTCACTCTGATTCCTGAAAGTGTATTGCCACTATTTTCATTTGATAAGAGACCTGCAGTATTGCACTGACTATTTGGTTCTTTTCTTTAAGTTGTACAGTGGTACCTCGGGTTACATACGCTTCAGGTTACAAACGCTTCAGGTTACAGACTCCGCTAACCCAGAAATAGTACCTCGGGTTAAGAACTTTGCTTCAGGATGAGAACAGAAATCGTGCTCCGTCAGCTCAGCGGCAGCAGGAGGCCCCATTAGCTAAAGTGGTGCTTCAGGTTAAGAACAGTTTCAGGTTAAGAACGGACCTCCAGAATGAATTAAGTTAACTTAACTTGAGGTACCATTGTATCTTCAAAACTATTGCATGAAACTGGAACAGTATTAACATGGCCTCATTTTCAGCGCAGTGTTTTCATATTATTTCACCATAAAAATCTTTTTATATTTCTTCTTGAAATACATGGTGCTAATAGTGCTATACCATGGTGCTATACCATGTCCTAGAAGGGCACTACTGGAACTCTTCACTAGGTGGTGAGAAATGAGTGGGGGGGAGAGACTTGGGGTGTTTTACAGCATTGCTCACAACCCACTTGTCTTGATTTTTTGTAAAACCTCAGAGGAGGTGAAGAAGACTGGAAACAGATGGCCTTTTTCAGACTGATTTGCCCATAGCCTTATAAAAGGCGCCACCACAAAGGAGCAGTAGGCTGCTAGAGGTAACACCATGCGGGGTGGTTCTGAAAGCAGTGATACTTGGGGAGCAATGAGAGTATGGGCACCACCCTCTAATATTCTGGAGAGGATGAGCTGCTGCTGAGTGAGAGACAGGAGTGAAAGAGTGTAAAGTGTGAGTGGGGGATACTGAAGGAAACAAATTTGACAAGAGTTTAGATGATGAGTTCTTGGTTACAATATTGGATCATTTGGTTATTCTGGATAACTAGCTAGCTAGCTAGCTAGTTAATTGTGTATGCTGCCATTGTTGTGCTGGCTTTGTGGTTATTGTGTCAAATATTGTACTCTCATTGTGGTGAAGCCTATGATGTCTGATGCAGAACAGGCAGTGTGATATGTGAGGGTGGTGGTCATGGGCATCCTGCGACAAGTTATTTCCAAGAGAGTATGATATGGCATGGTGATCCGAGAAACAGAGGAACAATGGCTTCAGGCCATCCTTTCTACTGATCCTACCTTGCATGTAACTAGTGACTTGGCTATTGAGGCCCCTAGCTGTTATTCAATGCCAGGTAATTAGACTACCCTCATCCATTATTTAATTATTGATGAAGGAGCTGACCTGGCTTATACAACCGAGACTGAGGTTGGCAAGCTGCGTAGAGTGGATTTGACTCGGCTCTGCCTGCTGGGGTTCTTGGTGCAGCACCATCCACAGTGGGAGAGTGGAGTCACTGTGGTCTATAGAACATCTATTCTGTTTAGCAGAAAACTCTTTAACTCCTAGTGAGCCTTGAGAGCCTGTACCTGTTGTTAGGACAATGAAACAGATTGGTGTATTGCCTACCCAGCTGCACCACAACATCTCTGGCCAAGCTGGAATCAAGTGTGGTGTTGGAATATCCCCAGATAACTGTTCAGGGTGACTTTAATTTTCATGCTGAGGCTACCTTGCCTGGACTAGTTCACATCTTCATGCCACCAGCACGACTATGGGACTGTCCCACAAAGGGAGGGGCACATCTTCTATTTGGTCTTCACTTCAGGGCACATGGGGGATAGTCTGGGTATTGCAAGGTGGTCATAGTCAGACCACTGTCTGGTAAAGTTTGGGCTTATGGCCTTAGTCCCCTCTCCACCACATTGGTCTTCCCCTGGAGACTTATGGAATCTAATAGATTCCTGAATGCTCTGGGGGATTTTCCAGTAGCCAAAATTGCTGATTCTGTTGAGGACCTTACCTAATTTTTGAACACTGAGCTGAGGAGATCTATTCACATGGTCATATTAGGTTGCATGCTGTGACACTGGAGCTTTTTGTAATCTTTGGTATTCCTCAGAGCTAGGGGAGATAAAGCAGTCTAGGGCTATAGCTAGAGCAGAAGTGATGCATAATCCATTGTGAAACATGTGGAGCATTGTCAAGTAGCTGCCCAGCAGAGCTCTTTCTTGAGGTCAAAAAGTTGTTACTGCCTGCCCCACTTAATAGGACATTGGAAGAATCAAAGACCTGCTCAGATAAGTTTGCTAGGCACTTAGGGGACAAATTTGCTCATCTTTATGCTGATCTTGATGCCACAGTTAGTATCTGGTGAGTCGTCTAGAACGATGTATTCAGTTCTGTGGGATCAGTTCCAGTTACTGAGAACATGGGCAGAGTGCTTGTGGCTAAGCCTTCTTGACCACTGCTCATCTTGGCTTGCTTATGCAAATGGGGATCTGACCTTGCATGTTGGGTGTTCCCCACCAGCTTGAAGGAGAAGGTTGTGGTGTGTCTGCCAATAACCCCTTATTTAGGTAAGGTAATTAAGAGGGTAGTGATGGTTCATCTGCAGACACTTTTGGAGGGAACTGATTAGCTGAACCCATTCCAATCTGGGTTCAGGTCTGATTTGGGCATAGAATCAGCCTTGGGTTGTCCTGATGAATGACTTTAGCTGTGGAAGAGACAGGGGAAGCATGATTCCATTACTTCTGCTGGGTCTCTCCTGGATTGTCTCTGAGTTGGAGTCACAGTTTTATGGTAGTAGTAGTAGAAGAAGAAGAAGAAGAAGAAGAAGAAGTTGTAGTAGTTGTTGTTTTTGGAAGTATCAGAGCTCCTTGAGGGTTGTGCAATGCAGGGGTGAACTCACCATACCTTGTGTGTGAAGTTGCAGAGTATAAATTGTTGGGATACTGCCAGGGAGATAAAGTCCATCTGAGCCCCAAGCTCGTTGCCGGACGATCCATCGACCTCCCGTAGTCACGCAGTATCAGCAATTTAGCGGCATGAAGCCTCAAGAAAAGATAGCCACATTCTTGGACTTGTGCACACTCTTTCAGCAGAATTCACACAGCAAAAGTTGCACAGCATGAGAGCATATTTACAGTTTATTTGGCGTTGGTCAGAACAAAAAAAACATGACCGTCTGCTCCGACTGCTCAGGCAAACAGCAGAAAACGAAAGGAACAGACAACATAAACATCCTGTGAGACAGGAAATGCGCAGGCTGTTATACAAACATCCTGCTCCCTTTTAAGGTGGAACGGAAATATCCTAACATAAATACCCATTAGAGAGAGTACCTGAACTAGGGATTTTATTTAAATGCCCTAACTCAAAAGTATGATTCTCTATAAAACTATTACGTTGAAGCAAATGTGTCAGGGGAAGAGGAGTTGGTTTTGATAGTTGTAAAAAAACACCTAACTGTTGATCTTTATGTCCCCACACCTGTGAATTTTTTAAATATTTTATTTCCTCCATATCTTATTTTCATTTATAAATTGTATTGCCAGTAGACTCAAATTTTATCACAACAGACAAATGCAACATAATACTAAGGCAGTAACAGCACTCTGAAGGGATGGAGCTTCTGCTGCTGTTTCACTTTGCTGCATCATGGCAAAAAGATATAATGGAAAAGGAAGTGCATTCTTAAAACATTTTTGTAATGAAAAGACGGTTTACTGCAAACGGTAGTTGTGGGCCTTAAGAATCCAGGCTAGCTTAAACAAATGGAAAATTTTCTTTCACACAGATCTCTTTTGTATCTCTGCTCTTTTGGTTTTAAATCAGCATTGAGCTATGTTGGTATGTATTCTTTGCTGGCTCTACTGACTGACTTTTCTTTTATTCTTTCAAAACCTTGCTTGATGGAACACAGTGAGACAAGCTGTCAAGGCCATAGAAAGCCTCCTTTAGGAGCAGTGGTAATTGAACTCCAGCTACCACCTGGCACAGGAGTAGGGCTCAGAGCCAATGAGTCAGGGGTTACGGAAATATGTAGCAGCAGTCACAAGCCAGGACAAGAGTCAAGCAGGGTCAGAATCAGGAAGTCAGAGATAATCCAGAGACAGAGTCAATAGCTGTGCTGGGTGAGAGCCAAGTAGTGAAACTGAGGCAGAAATAGAGCTAAGTTGTAGGCAGGAATATGATGGGTCTCAGAATTTCTGGTAGTGATACAGACTTAATTAGTGTGTAGCATGGAACTGCCCAGTTTCAAGAAGTTGAATTCATCTAATTAAGAGCTAATGGCATTGGCATATCACAAACAAGCAGAAATTATCTAGATACTGATCAGATATCAAGGTTTCTGCACTTGTTTTGGGAAGATATTCAAGATCTGGCCATAGTCACTTCTGAAGGCAGTTACAAAGCAAAGGAATCTGTTTTGCACATAGTAGATAAATACAGTGGTACCTTGGGTTAAGTACTTAATTCGTTCCGGAGGTCCGTTCTTAACCTGAAACTGTTCTTAACCTGAAGCACCACTTTAGCTAATGGGGCCTCCTGCTGCTGCCGCGTCGCCGGAGCACGATTTCTGTTCTCATCCTGAAGCAAAGTTCTTAACCCGAGGTACTATTTCTGGGATAGCGGAGTCTGTAACCTGAAGTGTATGTAACCGAAGGTACCACTGTAATATGGTGCTTGTGAATCAGGCATTGAGAATTGGGGAGGTGTTAAACCTTGTTGCTGCTTCTCTGGCAAGGTTGAAATTGGGATGGAACTACACATTGCCTTCTATTGTTCCTAATCCCATGTCTGCTTTGCAGTGCTAATGCAGATCATTTCCAGAGAAATGTCAACTGTGGGTTGCTTAGCCATTGATTGTCTCCCATAAATTTATTTGAATACTAATGTTATTTTTAAGCTACCCTTTATCAAATGAGATCCTAGGTTGGTTTACAAATATTTATAAACAAACCATTTTTAAAGCCCTTTCCAGTAATGTTTAACCTGTTTTCCCTCAGCTGGCCTCCAGGTAACCTACTGAAAGGAAAAGGCGGGAGGAGGAGAATAATTAACTGCCTCCCATGCCCACCAATTTCCCCATACAAATGCCTTTACCCATTACCTTGGTAAACGTGTCAAGTTTTGCTCCAAAAGATAAGATGTAAATAGAGCCCTGTATTCAGCTCTGTCTCTTTGCACCTCCCCCTTTTTTGCATTTTTCCTTTTACAGTCTCACAAACATTTTTAATTTCATTTCCCTTAGATGGTAGCCTGTGTTTCACTTGCTGTATTGTGGGGTTGGTGTAATCAGCACTGCAGCAAACACTTAGTTCTCACTCCTCTTTATTTAAACTTCATGGGAACCTACCATATATTTCCTGCCATGCAACTCCTTCCTCCTCCTCCTGTGTTTTCAAACCTGAAGTATGTGGCAAAGCAGAGGAATTTTAGATATTCTTTGTCCTGCTGCACAAGATATTTCCTGTATAAAGTTGTGGGGTATGATAATGGATGGATGAAGTACTTCTTTATAATACTGTATTAATTACAGAACTCTGTATTGGAACATGCAGGTGTGCTAGAGGACAGCTATTGTGCTACAAGAAATACGTTAATTAAATAAGTAAGGCTGATGTGAGCTCAGCTGCAAAAGAGACTTTCCAATACATCTGTGCATAATTCATTGTTCTGCCCTTGGCTCCTTCCAATCAGCTTCCATTGTTGATGTGTACTTCTGTCCTATTCCTGCACTGGGTGTGATTGGATCATGCCATAATTTCCAGCACAGAGAAACTGCACTCTTGCCTGCCTTTGAACTAGGCTGCCTGTTGTGTCTGACTAATTGCTCTAGGTTTTAGGGCAAGTAATATGTACTCTCAGTTTCATTCAAAGTAAAGTTTTTTTGGGGAAGTATAAAAGTGAAGTGTGCCTAATTTTACTTCAGAGGAAAAGTATTGCAGTTATCAGACATATAGCAAACACTGCCTCCATTCAGTATGCTTCCTGGAAGAGAAAGGGTCTTTTTTAATCCTCAGTGAAATATGGATCACTGAGAAAGACTGCACATACAGAAGGAAGATGGTTCTATTAAAATAAGTATCAGATCTTGATAAACTTGGTGTGTGTATTCTCTGTAGTTTTGTTAGAGTGCAATCATTTTGAACTATGATCTATAGTGAATATGACTTGTCTCTATAAAAAACATACTTAGGCTGCAACAAACTCCCCTCCTCTCTCTGGGTGTTCCTCCGTGGCAACTAGCTGGAAGTTTAGTCTTGTCTGTGCAGTAAGTCTTACCTGCCATGTCAAGTTGTTAATCAGTTGTTCTCCATTGAATACAAGTTCTCCTGACTTCTGCTGCTTCCTGGTTTTAGGGCAGACCCATTGCAAGGTTTCCTCACACAGTGAGTACCCTTCCCAAACCCTCCGGATTAGTAAGAGAAATTATTGTCTTCACTTGGAAGGAAGTAGGAAGGAATGGAAATATTTGAAAATGTGTGAAAAACTGGATATTCTCCCACTTCTAAAACCATTAATCCATAGTTTAATCCAGGAAGTCCAAATTGGAACTCAAATGGGACAGGACTCATTTGCCTATTTAGGGGGAAGAATTTCAGAAGGTGAATGCTGCACATATTCAAATTCCCACCCTGCTCTGGGTGGCCAGGTGAGGCATGCAGGCTACTCTGGCTTCCTCAACAGAGGAGTGCAAGGGACAGTGGAGGTGCTGATACAGCTCCTTTTTTAACTATTTCAAATCAAGCCTGCTGATGCTCCCCTCTTATGTTGGATGTACCATTTGGCTATGTATGGACAGACTCTTGGAGAACTGAGATCATTAGCCATGCATATGATGATGCATAGGTGTCATAAATTGTTTGCAATACTAGTGGGATAGGGAATCAGTTATATAACTAAAAAAATATTGTAGAGCCATTACTGTGCTTGATAAAGTGTACATTTATCTATGGCAAAAGAAACATTTTTGCATGTAAAAACATGGTTTATAGATGTATGTCAATGTTCATTGGATTTCTCTCTTTTAGTATTAGCTTATTTTCATAGAGAAAAAATATTCACCTGACAATCTTCACTGTGAAGGACGAAAAGCTCAAGCAAATTGCATGATGATCTTTACTTAACACATATTTTGAATGCTTGGATGGTTGAATAGAATTTTCAATCAACAGCAACAATGTGCAAAATTAAAATTCATATATGGTATTCAGTTCAGCTCTGCTGGGGAACAAAGTGCTTTTTATAATTACTGATCAAGAAAGGCATTATTCAGGTTTCATTGTGCTTTAAGTGTGTTATTAGTTATTTATAAGCTATTGAAGCATTGCTGATTTCAAAAACTGTTATGCAGATTTAATACAAATGCCATCTGAAACTAAAGATGACATTTTGCAATGGAAAAGCTACCCTTAAAATATGAGTTAATAGTGTGGTCACACAGCAAAGTGCTGTTCAATCAATGGGAATGAGAATGCCATATATTTCAGTGTGTAGCTACTCCAAAGAGAATTGTTTGGCAGGGGAAATAACCACATAGCTGATTTCTCCCACTAATGCAGAAGTTTAGCATTAGATGGGTACAAAATATTTCACTTCTTACAATTCCATATTTTAAGTGGAAGTTGTATGAATATGAAAGTTTGCAAATCACCCAGGAGATTCTCTCTCTTCATGGTCCAGGTGGTACAGGTCACTGAGACTGTTCAAGTATAAATTTGCATAGTTGCAACTTTATGTAAAAGATCTATCAAATTTTGTTGCGTAGGCTAGACAGATCTCATCACCAACAACATTATTTTCACAGGCATTATGTATTGCATTGTATCAAACATAGCATAACCTTTTGTCCAACTTTATCTTCCCAGAAATTTGGGATTTATGTGAAAAGCTGTTCTTTCATTATTTTCCCAGCGATATCTCCTAATCCATCTTCTGTGAAGCAACAATTCTTTAGAAATATGTTTGAAGATTATCCCAAGCCATTGGGTTTTAAACATAAAAATGCAACCATACATTCCGATTGGCCCACGTAGAACCTTAGCATAAATGTAAATTTACTGGTAACCAGAAATGATTCTCTGCCCCCAAACTCCTGAACAAAATATGATCTTCCCCATTAACTGATGTACCTTGAAGTGCAGCCATGTTCCATCTGATACTGATGAAGCAGCCAATAGTAAATGGCCATTTCACAGCCTTGCTCCTTTTTTCTATGCACCCATTCCCCCTTTTTAATACTCATTTGTCTTTGGTCTATTGGCACTCTCCTTGTTAAGCCTCAAAATTCATCATCTGTTGCCTGTCTCCTTTACCATTTACTTACTTACTTACTGCCCTATACCCAAAGGTTTCAGGGCAGTTTACAGGATAAAATCACAATATAAAATCAAGAAAATACATAATCAAAATAAAATCAAAATGGCCCCTTCTAATGAAATTCCCTGCCTCACAATAATATGCTTGCTTTTCCAGTTGCCATGTTTAAACATCAGCAGTAGGACCAAACTACATGTGACATGTGAGATCTTTGATTAGATCTCATGACATTTTAATTTTAGTTTCAAAGCTGCCATGTGGAGCCCTGAATTTTATTGGAGCAGCTGTGTTTTGTGGGAGGAGTTTAATTCTATCCTCTGCACTGTTTTCCCCATCTAAACCTGCCCCCTGAAATGCCATTAACCCCAGCAACAGAAAACCAATTAGAGGTTACTGTTATCCACTTCCCTCAAGATGGATCCCTCCAACTCTATTCTGACAAAGTCAGCTCTGATTAAACTGCAGTAGTAAACTGGTTATAGAACATGAACATGGGGAGGGGAGGGGCGCAATCCTCACAAGACAGGGGAACGGGACTGGGATGAGAAAATATGATATCCGAATTGAACAACTCTTCTGACATTGTAAGCTAAGTCAGTATTGATGTTTTATGATTAATTTTGAGGATACTCGTATTTCTCCCAGAGCAGGAGACATGAGAGTATCTATAGAAATAACTGTCTTTCACTGTTACAAAATGGCATTTGACATATGCCTGTGCATTTGAGCTGGTTGAGTCATCAGTAGGGCTGGTCTTTAACACAGAGGCCAAGCTTAAAGCATGAAAAGCAGCTAGCAAAAGCTATATTCTAAAGTGAAAACCTTTTCCTTTCACCACTTTGGCATATGTAACAGCAGAGGAAAAAAGAAAACACATGCAGGTTCCTTTTTCCAATTGCATGTCCATTTTCTCTTTCTGTATCTTAATGTTGAAGTCTTATTATGGATATATATTTTAAGTGAGCTTTTCTTGCATACTTTCAAACTCCATCCAAAATATTTGAAAGTTGTTGTTGTTGTTCTTATATTATCCTTGCTTTACCCTAAGGCCCCAGGGTGGGTTACAACAATTTAAAATACAGCATTAAAAGACTTTAAAACAAATTACAATCACAAAAATAGGTAGGTCTTAAAATATGTATCTCAAATGTCAAGTTTCAGGGTAAACAGAGAATGCATTCTTTTTGTACATATATTCTTCCCAAATTAGTAAGTAAGCTCTGGAGCCAACTGACGCTTCACAGGTAAGATTCACCTTCCGTTGTGTGGGCAGGGCGGTCCCTCCACCTACCTGGCCGATCCCCTGGCAATGCCTCCCCAGGCAGGATTGGGCGATTGGCTGAGGTAGGCGGAGACCTCCAGGTATCCAGCCTGGGGAGGGCGAAGCCAGCCCGTATTATGGGGAGCCGCACTGGGATCCAGAGGGCTGACCATGCAAAAGGCGCCCCCCCATTTAATGTGGGGAGCGGTCATTGTACATATATTCAGTCCAAGTAAGTAAACATTAGTTATTAATATAAAAGTTATCAGCACAATAGTTAATTCTGCATTTAGTAATTTAATCATTGTTCTCCGTAGGCATACTTATGTAAGAATATGTCCACAACCTGTAGATATTAATGATAAAGATAACTTTATTTGAGTTTTTAAAATAACATATTTGAAACAATCTAATGAAAAGCAACACAAGATTGTGCCTCTTGTAATTTGTAATTTACTACAAATATTTACTGGCCTTAGTAGTCAGCCAAACACCTGATTTATCGGACCCCACATACTTAATGGGATCTTGTTCTTGGCCATGAGGATAACCTCATCTTCTGTTCCAATGTTGGATCTTGGACAAGGGTTGAGAGATTGTTTCTCAGTTACACTGCACTGCCAAGGTAGTTGGAACACTGGAGGATCACATTGGCAGAAAAAACCTCAGCTTGAAGCCAGAAAGGAGGACAGGATTGCCTTCCATAGGCACTCTCCAAAGGAACTTGGTAGCCCAGCTTAATTGCAGGGATGGTATTTTTGCTCTCTGCACCTTTGCAGAGGAAGGTAGGAACTTGCTCACTTGTCCTCTCCCAGGGTGCTCCTGCCCTGGCAAAGATGAGCGCATGGGAGCCTGGAGGAAGCAGGTGAGACAGTGGTATGGAGTAGGGAACTGACATCTGGGTTATTACCACACAAAGGTCAAAAGGCAGGATTGCAACAAGCAGGCCCATGCAGAGCTTGTCTGAGGCCCAGGGCCAGAGTCTTGTCCCCAGTTGCTGGACTTTAGTTCAATGACAGTGCCCAGATTTCATACTGCTCTACTCACTCAGCCAGCTGCTTTCCCTCCAAGTTAGTGTTTGAGTTATTTCTGGTTATTTGTGTGTTCTGACACCTGACAGCTGGACTCCGACGTCAATTGACAGTAGTAGGAAACCGCCTTAATATAAAGACTTGCAATCAGCAACTGGCTGTTCTGTAGATTCCAGGGCCTGTTCATCTCTAGATCCTGCCTCCACCCCGCACAATCTAATGGCTGCTTTTAAGGCTCCATGGAGACCTAGGGAGAAAAGACTCAGAGGGAGAAGATGTGGATTTTACTTCTCAACTGGGTTGCTTAGCAGCAGCACATGCTCAAAATTCATATCTTCTTATCCTTTGCTTTAGCGGGAGATCAATGATGCCACTACACTGGTGCTGTTCATAGATGCAGTGTCATGCCTTTCATCTAGTGTTAGATACTAAAGAACTAGCAGCACATCTCAGTGTTCGTTTTGTGGATTGTAACCTTGAATCTATTAGTTTAAAGTGTTTTATGTTTTGAAATATTTTGAAAAATATTTAAGAAACTTCAAGTTGGCTGTAGTATTTATATGATAAATAAGCATGTTTCATCACCTCCTCCATCTTCTTTTCTATTCAGTCTCGCAGACCTCCTACTACCAGTCTCAAAGCTGACATGACTTCCTTGTTTAGCAAGACTGCCAGAGGCTCTTTTATGTGAAGCCAAGAAGTGAATACTTAGGTATTCTTTTTCAACTAGTTAACAAATATTTGATCAGCAGGCCCCCTTTAAGTGTCCATATCTTTTATAATTAGTTTTCATTTTGTAGTCAAGCCTCATCTAACCCTGATCTCCTGGGTTCTGAAAATTCAAAGGAGAAAGAAAGTCACCACCACCGTCCTTACACTACTGCTGTCATAATTAAAATACAAGAAAGTCAAAATGCATAATTCATCTTTTGTTTTCATTTCATTCATATCCCCCAAAATGTTCAGTAAGCAAAAATTTCACATTCTGTAAATTTTAATCTAAGCATCACTTGCTTAATTTGATGCTTGAGGGGATAATTAATTAGAACTTCAATTTTATGCACACTTATTTTGGATTAAATGTATTGAACTGAATGGGACTAACTTTTGTGGAGGTTGCATAGAATTGGGATTCAAGAAACTCCACTCAATAGAAGCAGCTAGATAATTTCAATATGAAGTCAGAACAGAGGCAGTATAAGATCACATTTCAGAGTGGGTAGGGTGTTTGTTAGCCATCATAAACTTTGATCATTTACTGGCAATGAAATTGAATTTAGGATTAAGCCTAGAAGGACTTTTTTTACACACCCATGCCCACACTCTGTTACATTGAATTTAGGCCAAGGGATCATGTAGTCCAGTATCATTTATGCATTTAACAATGGCTGGCCCATGTCCCCCAAAAGTACACAAACAGCATGAATGCACAAGTCCTCTCACATGGTATAGCAATGGATTTCCCAGTGTTGGTTGTTTTGGGTGATTGTAGTGACCATTTTGGCATATGTGATATATAAATTAATAAAATAAAGAACAATAATCAAGGCCCCTTTGGTTAAAATTGCTCACGATTTCACGGTCACCATGTTTGCAATGGGTCTGTTTCAATTTGTTGTTGTTGTTAATTACATTTATATACTGCCCTACATCCAAAGATCACAAGGCCATTTACAGTATAAAGTTGTTGGATGCCTGACTTCTATCAGCCCCAGCCAGGATGGCCAGCAATCTAGAAGCATCTGGAAGAACTGATTTCCATCCCATCCATGCTGCAAGGTGTATTTCTGACTTTCTATCTCTTTTGGCTGGATGGTGGTAATCCGTGAGTCAAGGACTTTAATGTAATTCTTTCATCAAAGAAACATAGACCTGATAGGATTTATATTCTCTAGGACTCCCAGTGGGTTGGGGGCCTATTCATATGATTGGATCTTGGCTATCTGGATGGATTACTGAGAGCCTTTGGGATGGGTGAGTTCTTTATTACGGGGACTGGCAATTCTGTCAAAATCCTGGTTGACTTCTATAATGTGGAAATGAGTCAGTTAGCTAACACAGTTGCTTCTAAGGGTGATCTCCTGCCTGTTGACTTCATGGATTTCTATGAAGCTTGGTACAATGTTGAAAAACAGGGACAATGGCTAAAGTAATCATGAAGCATTTCAGTCTGTGGATGCCCAGGAAGTGCCTGTTATGTTATGAATTTGTTCAGCCTGAGGAAGTGGAGAAGGTCCTTGGCAGTCAGAAGCCAATGCTCTGTACTTTTGCCATCTTGGTTAAAGATTCTGGAGGAAGAATTTCTAAAATGATGGATGTTATACGGATTTTCTTATGGGACCGGGGGGCAAGAGGGCGATATATGTTAAAGGAGCTCTCACCCAACTCCTCCATTCTTTCTTTTTTTTAAAAAAATTATTTATTCATTCTGAATAATATTTTTGGTTGAGATGCTGAAGCATCTGATGGCAGCACATCTATAATTGGGTATTATCATATGCTAGTAGTGATCTCAGTTTATTGAGTAGTGTTTCTTATGTAGCTACAATGGTACCATGCAAGAGAAAGATATCAGAATGGTCAAGTGAATCTCAAGATTTACAGAAGCATATTTATTTTAAGGAAAAACTCCTTAAATGGGGAAACGCCCCCACCTGCCTGTAACACTTTACAGTGGTGTGGTCTCTCCTCTATCCACATTGAGGTTCTTCAGAATGCTGGGCCACTCTTTATGCAGAATAGACCTGGAGAGCTCTTCGTTCTCAGAATTCATATGGGCAGCTCTATCCAACTGTGCTTAGATTCTAGCCCCCCTTCTCCTAGTCTGGCTTCTGTACAGAATTAACACAGGCTGTGGTATTGCTTCTTTCATCATCTTTGTATCCTTCCCTTTGGCTTCCTAGAGAATGAGGTTGCCAATCTTCTACTTAGCCTGTCAGCATTGGGTTGTCTGCTGCATCCTTGTCTGTATGTGGACAAAACACAGCAGGGCTTTTCCTACAGCCATATCTTCAACTGTCCTCTTCTTTTCTCCCCACTTCAAGCCCCACCTCTGTCTCAGTGTTTCTGTTTCATCTCTGCACATTGCGAGAGAAGGTGTGCCCTCTAGCCTGACCTTGATTGCTGGGGAAGTTTCCTGCAGATATTCACAACAATGTGTGTCAATGACAGGTTCCACTTCACACTGCCCAATGAGGACCAAGCAGTGGACATGGAATGCTGACTGTTGGGATGGGGCCATGCCAAGACCTAGAGAAGGAATGAAGTGGTTGGACTCTGAACAGAAAATACTCCTGTGGCACTGGCAACATTTTGTTACCGGTCCCATTTGTGTATTAGTGAAACATTTTTTGTCCAGTTTCCAGATTCCAGCCCAGTTTTGGGACTGAGACTGTCTAGATCATCTTGGTTGACCTATGCTTGCCTGTGTATATTTATTAGTTCTGCTGAGTCTCTCAGCAGAGTTTATAGGGGAGTGTATATCTGTTAGTTCTGCTGAGCCTCTCAGCAGCTTTCACTGCCATCAGACATTTGTACTCCATTGTGCTGGTCAATAGTAGTCAATAGCAGTCAATAGCAGGTGGATGGGAGCCATGGAGCTGCCGTCTTAAAACCAGCATCATGGCAGTTTATCTGTACTGGGGTGGGGCAGCCCTGATCTTGCCACCACCCTGTCCCACACCAGCTCATCCAGGTGAGTTTCAGCAGCACATGTTTCAGGATGATGTCTCCACCCCACACCATGGGCTGCTAGTGGCACAAGTTTTAGTCCTGCCTAGAAAAGCAACTAGGGCTGAGCCTAATATTGAAGAGAACTCTTAAGTTATTGTTAGGAGCACCTTCAACACTTGATTGTTTGGCTTATTCCTGTCTCTCTTGTTGGTAGTGCCATACAGACAGAAGCATGGTCACAATCTGATTTTGTCCACACACTATTTTTAGAAACTTCTAACACATGGCCGCTTTTCTCTGGTGTGGTATCCATAGGCGTATTACTAAATATCAGTGTGGTATTTTGAATATGGTTCCTTCTATATGGTGGCTACCACCACACATATGGAAATAAGAAATAAATAGGATCAGTTCCCCTAAAGCAAATGTTTCATGTGAGAATTGCTTTGGGGTCATCATAAAAGCATAAGCAAAGTGTAGTGTTTTCCTTTATTCCACTTTGTCTTTGCACTACATCCTCCTTAATTTTTAAAACAAGTGTGGGAAGGTTGGATATTTGAGGTTGATAAGGTGTGGATATTTTAATTTTTTTAGGCCCAGAGCATAGGCCATACATTCATTTGTTTTGCTTTACCTTATATGAAGGTTTACTGCCTTTCATGCTCATCTCCATAAAAATCCCCCTAAATTCTATTTACCCATATCTTCTAACTTGGAAAAATAAGTTCAGTGTGCCATAGATTATTCAGAAAAGAAGCTTTAAAAAATGTTTTTCAGCTCTTTCACCAGTAGGGATTTTAAACCTGTTTCAGTGCAAGAGTGTAAACATATTAAAATATTTTGATATAACATTAGAATTAGACCATTTTGAACAGTTTAAAAATGCCTAGTGATGTCCTTTTTGCAGGCAATACTATTGTAGCAAGGCACTAATCAGCTAAGTACCATAATCCTCCTTATAGGGTAAATTCTTACTTGACCTCCAGCTATATACAGCACATAGTAACAGCATTAAACTGTAACCCTTCTCTCCTGCTCTCCACAGCTTCTCTACTGGGTCAGCATTTAGGCCCAAATAATTTTTAGTTCTATTTTATATAGTTTACCTTTCCTCTCCCAGATGCATTATATTTTGTATTTGGAGGTGAGGAAAGGTTTATGAAGAAATTGTTTGGAAATCTGGGCTCCTAAATTGAAGTGACATTTCACATGGTTTCCTCAAAGCTACAAGGATTAAATGAAGCAGTAGGCTGCACAGAAATTGATGCATTCTCGGGAACTTGATGCTCCTGACTTTCCAGATGTGCAGTGGCTGATCAGAAGGTAAAGAATGAAATAATACATGGACTTTTAAATTTTTACATTATTGGTTTTATGGGGAGTATTAAGAAACTTTTAAAAAGTAAATTGAGCTTTAAATTATTTATGACAAACAACTAGGTTTATTTTTTAAAAAGGGTCTAGTATATCAGATTTTTAATATCCGGGCTTTTAAGCAGAATATCACCATCCATAGATTTATAAACTTTAGAATGTGATTGTGATTCTTAAAAGTGTAAATTTGAGTCACTTAGCTAGTATTAGTTGCGGTCCAGTTTGATATCTTGATATCTTGATTTTTTATTTGCTTGATTAATGAGACAAAAATAGTAATTCTGCATATGATCCAGTTATTTTATCTGGATCATCCCATTTTCTGTCTGAAATGGCAAGTGTGTTGCATTTTAACTACTTTGCTATTTAAAGTATTTAATACTTTAGGAAAGCATTTTGTATTATAGTTGGTGTTTAGTAACAACTAATGGTAATAATATGTCCAGAGGGATAACAGCAAAAGAAGCCAAGTCTTGTGGGGCCCTAAAAAACTCAAGCCCAGCTATCAGTTGTAAAAACATCTGAAGTCAAAGTGAAATAAAACATGTTATTTGCACTAGATGTTACAATTTCATCGTTAGTAAAATATTTAGCCCAAAGCTAATTATAATATTAAAACCACTATGTCATTTTGATGCATGTTAAGTTTAAGATTCAATCAGTTTAAAACACTAAATTGCAGAACTTTTAATACTTAGTTTTAAAACACTGAACCAAACAAAGGATCCAGTTCTACTCATGAGGTGGTGGATTTCTGAACCACTAAAGAATTTCATTTCAGAGTAATAAAGAAATGTGCATATATTAGGCATGGATGTGAAAAATGTTCATCTGGTCCTATTCTCCTCACCAAATGGGGCTTTGAACTTGTGTTTCCTCAAGTAGCAGATTCTTTAGCCACATGTTAAACTTCTTTTGAAACTAAGGGGCATTTCAAAAGGAAGTTGCAAAATGGCATGGGACTTCCTTGTTGCTTAAATTGGGGAAGTCAATTAATTCCCCGCTGTGTTTGGGCATCCACAAATGTAATGGCTTTAGGGGTTGCTTGTGCGTAAGTTGCCGCCGCTCTGGGCTAGGTTGGCTGGTTAAACCATTTCTCGCTGGACAGCCATCCACTCCGTGGCTCTTCAGTCGCTGGCAGAATCCGTCAGTGGGCGTTTCTTAAACCTTTTCCAACATAAAAGTTGTTTGACGCCCAGTCTCCTCCTACTCTCCCTGCGCGGAAGTCTTCTGCGCAGGGAGGGCGTGGGTAGCGGAGGACCTGTGCTCTCCCCGCTGGTGTCCAGTGAAGAGTCCCGGAGCCTGCTCTCTGCTTCCCCCATTGGCCCCCCTCTATCCCTGGTGTTGCGCTGATTTTCTTCCCCAACAGGAGACCTGCCTCTCTCCCTGCTTGGCCCCTCTCCAGCATCGCTGTGGAGCCTCGCCTCCTCCTCTAGTTCCGATGGCAGTTGCCTGACAACAAAGAAGCTCTTTAGATCCTGGCCAATGAGTAAATGTCTTCAGAAGTCCCAGTGAATGCTGTAGTTCTATATAATATGTTTTAAAATAAATAACTTTGGTATGCTAAATAATCATTTTATTTGTTGTTTATTGAAAGATTGTATGTAAAGGACCTACGGCAGTAAACACCTCCCCAGATATCCTTCCCTCCAAAGCTATGATGAAAACTTGGCAAATATAGGGAGGGGGAGGGAAGGGGAACTAGAAGAGACGCCAATAAATGTGGGTGAGGAAATCAGGACTCAAAGAGTTCTTAGAATTCAGACCAGATATCATTGCATTTAGTCCTAGCATCACATCTACGAAATATTATTTGTTTTTTGGTTTCCAGGTCCAGAAGTTCATCCACCCAGGTTTTGAAGTGCAATGGGGTCAATGCCTTCAGGTATTGGAGAGTAAGATGCTTATGAGATGATAAGCTATCAATGGAGCTAGCAAGATCCAAAACAATCTTTTTTATTGTTTATTGCAGAAAACTTCCACATTTTTCTTGCACATCTTAAGTACTTCTTGAAGTTTTCACCAACGCATGGATTTATTTACACTGTTACACTGTTTATTTGATTTCTTGTTGAAATGCGATAAGTTTCACAATGTAATATTGTATCTTTTGGGGAGGGGGAAACGAGCAGTTGAAATCTCACTTGAGTTTTCCCACCTCAGTAATACAGCATCTGTAACATGATTTATTTAGTTAGGTGGTTTGCATAAGCAATTTGTATCATTTTTGTTATTGTCCTAATTTGTGCTTTGGGAATTCTTACATGGAATCAAGTAGATAATCACAAGAACACTTTTGTCAAATATTGCTTACAAAGGGATCTTGAAATAGATTAATGAGGTGAGAATACAGTGAATGGAAACAGTCCTGTGGATTTCAGTGGATTTTTAGTGAGATTTCCAAGGCAATAGATAGGTTTTCTGGACTGAAGACTTCTGTCCCAATCTGGCTAAGGTGACACATCATCTAAGCAGGCTTCTACATCCATATCATTTGGTGGAAAATACATTAGTAATTGTAATATTGTACTTACGTTGATGATTCTGGAGTACCGCTTGCATGTACTGTATGCCTTGTAATAGTGGGCACATTGTGACGAATACATTTGTTGTACTTTGCTTTCCATATATTGTGTTTTGGTATGCTGGCCTGAACCCCTGCTTTTTCTTTTATTGTTAGCTACAAGCAGAGATTCAAATGGCATGCTAAGGCAAACTTTGGTTCATCTTAGCATGACACAGCAGTAAAAAGGACCTGGGAGAAACAAAGTAGCTGCAAATTCTTTTCTGGGGGCACACACATTCTCACACCTGTGGTAAGCCGTAACTTGGCTTACTGTTGTTATTTCTAAAGCAAAGTCACCTGGCTGAAATTTAGAACAGAGAAACTAGAAGGAAATGCATGCTTAGGTGATGGAATGTTGTTACATATTTTAGCATGTAATTCATAGTTTGCCCTAGACTGCATTCTGGCTCTCAGCTTGCTATGCTCTAATCACAATACTTCCATAACCTGGGATATATTCAGAATTTTACACAAGATACACCGTTCTTCAATATTTCGCTTCGTCACTTGTGAATTATGATATGATTTATGAACGTAAACAAGCTAATGAAAATATTTTTTTTAAATTATAACTTTCAGAAGAAGTATTATTTTTATTATTTATTATATATTAAATTTCTATACCATCCTTCATACAAAGATCACAGGGTAGTTTACAAGGCAGGAAAGAAGAAAACGTACATATTTTATTTCTTTAATTAAATATTTATAAACCACAACTTCATATAAAATACAAGGTTGTATACAGGATAAAAACCCAATATTACAATAAAACAATAAAAATGTGAAACGAACCAGTAAGAGCTGATGATCTAGCTTATCCGAGAATTGTTTGTGCTTTGATTTTGATTTTTCCTTCTGTTCTGAACTTAGCTCATTTTGTTTTAAAAAAGTATTTAGCTACGGTGGGACATATTGTAAGGCAGATACGTAATGGCTGAAAATAATAAAATATATAGTAGGTAGTTGTCCTACAAGAAATTATGTGAGCATTTGTATTGTCAGAAGATGCATATTGTTTGTTAATTTTATTTTACTTAAGTGGCTACTTGATATAAACAATACAAATAAGAATCCTGCCCTGAATTATTGAATAAGTTTCATAATTTCTTTTTGTATTTTTCCCTTTTAATTAATTATGGCTTGGAGCCTAATTTTAATTAAGTTACAGTGCAATCCTGTACATAGTGAAACATGAAACTTATTCCAGAGGGCTGGTGTACAGAGGAGGGAATTGCCAAAAGTGGGCAGTGGACTTCTCAATTTGGGACACCCCCCCCATGCTGCTGATATCCCATGTAGTTTAGGAGGGTCATCAACCCTCTGGAAAGGTTTCTGCCAGGGCTGCAGGAAGGAGGAAGGTGTGGAAACTTACTTAAGTTAACCCCCTTAGGAACCAAGTCCATCTGTTTATCTGTGAGTAATGCAGACATCATGCTGTGAATATGAAACAGATACAAATACGTTTTAAAACATCTTGCTAGGTTAATTTTTGAATTTTTCATTGCATATTGTATTTTGTATTTTTGTTGTCCTGCTTCAGACCTCCTTTTGGATGTGTGAAGCAATTATATAAATATAATAAAATAAACTTAAACTAACAAATGTGGTATGAAAAAATAGGAGAATTACAACTTAATTGATTAAACTAATGTATTTTTGTTTAATTAACTCACTGTATTATTTAATATTTATAGAACACTTTTGAATGTTCAGATATTTCAGATACATTATCCTCTTGTAACCATTAAAACAATGCTGCAAGTATCATTATCAGCATATTGCAGATGGTGGCCACGGGAGGGGGAGGCTGAGCCTGATACTGGATTTACTAAGGCCACCTAAGTGAGTTTCCTGGAAGAGATGAAATTTGAACTGGGGATTTCTTGATTCATAATGCAGTCTCTTAGCCACTATGCTACATATATCAGCTCTGGAAAACAAATTCAACTTAAAACAATGTGCTTCCATTTGAGTGAGTGATTATCAGGTTATTAGAAAGCCAGTACAGTTATTATAGTTCAGTCAACTAGAATAATTAGTTTGGAATTAGTTTGTAACAAATAAATTGTAAGCATTGAAAATATTGATAATGTTTACTTCTTGTTTTTCTTGATGACTTAGAAAAAGAAGCCCATCAATATCCAGAGATCAGAACAGGAGATTCAATCAACAGGACGAGAGAGACGACTATTCACAGTATGCAACATCAGACAGTGCAATGCCAAGATCACCATCAGATTATACGGACAGACGATCACAACATGGATCTCAGTTATATGAAGAAGCTGAACTTGATGACTACAGGGATTCGAACAGGAGAAGTCGCAGGCGTTCGAGGGAATATCCTTTAGAGGAAGATGATGTGCAGAATAGAGAGGAATATGAGAGGCAACGGCGGGAAGAGGAGTACCAAGCACGATACCGAAGTGATCCTAATTTGGCTCGTTATCCCGTCAAACCACAACCATATGAGGAACAAATGCGTATTCATGCTGAAGTGTCCCGCGCGCGTCATGAACGAAGGCACAGTGATGTGTCTTTGGCAAATACTGAATTGGAAGATTCCCGGTTGTCTATGATGAGAATGGAACGGCCATCACGGCAAAGGTCTGCATCTGAACACAGAGCTGCCATGGACCAATGTTCATATTCAATGGAAAGAACTCAGGGACCAAGTCCCAATCGGCAAAGAAACACAAATCACAGCCCTCCAACACCTAGGAGGAGTCCCATTCCTTTTGATAGGCCAGATATGAGGCGAACTGATTCATTAAGGAAACAGCATCATTTGGATCCTAGCTCAGCTGTACGGAAAACAAAACGGGAAAAAATGGAAACCATGTTAAGAAATGATTCACTAAGTTCAGATCAGTCTGAATCAGTTAGGCCTCCACCACCAAAGCCTCATAAAACAAAAAAAGGGGGTAAAATGCGTCAGGTTTCATTGAGCAGCTCTGAGGAAGAGTTGGCCTCTACTCCAGAGTATACCAGCTGTGACGATGTAGAGATTGAAAGTGAAAGTGTTAGTGAGAAAGGTAAGAATTTTGCTTTTACTGTATAGATGGATTTTGTGTACATTCTAATTCTGTAAAAGAGAAGCATCTCTGCTGCAGACCTCAGGTGTTTGGTGGGGGGTATTTTGCTTTGTTTTTACACTTATGGGTCACATACAGTCCCTTTGATCAGCATGGGTAGATGAAGCTACAAATTAGTCTAAAGTCTAAGAACTGAGGTATGCACTAAATATACATGTTTCTAACTATATACTTATAAAAAAATATAACCATAGTGGTGGGAGTGATATAATTGGATCAAAAAATTGTACTAAGGTATTTTCTGTTTGAAAACCCTCACTTGCTCCTTTTCATACTATTTTACTGTTTTAAATTTCTTCCCCCACCCCCCATCACACACACATATACACACCACAAGAAGGTACTATTAGCTCTTCTGGGGAGGAAAACAAATACAAATGTAGTTCTCTACAGTAGGATTAATACTAGTTTCAGGGAAGGTGATTTCAATCTGCAAAATGATGTGGACAAAAGTTGTTGTTTTTAACCCTCTGCCCTAACATCAATCTCCTGTTCCAATTTAGCCCACTCCCTGTGGCTGCTTTTAAGTGAAAATGAAAAAATCCGGAGACCCAACCACATATCTCCCACATCAAAGTGTAGTGTGATCTTCCATGATGATTAAAACAAGAACACAATTATAACACGGTAGAAGAACACTTAATAGAAACATTCACTGTTCTTGTTCACTGATAAAGCACAGGTTGTGGTTAGTGTTGGTTAAGTACATGAAAGGAGGAAAATTAGTGGGTCATAGTTTCAGTTCGTATGGGTCTGCACATGAGTGCGCACACACATACATGCACACATGACAGTTTAGCAAAAATGTCTATATTGTAACCAGCAGTGGGACCTTATAGCACATCCTTTGGACTGTCAGTATTATAACTGTATTTTATGTTTAAACTGGATTCTAAGCATTGTGTTCCTGGAAATGGGAATGAAAACTTGCTTTGTTTTTAGTGATAAATAATGACCAGTTTACACAGATGGAAAAGAAACAGTGATTAACACCAACTAAATGAACAAACAACTGTTAACTAAACAAGTGTGCTTAGCACTACAATCTTTTTCTTCAAGTCATATTTCTTCTACCTTGCTCTCTAGATCAAAAACATACACAGAGTGTAAAAGAATTTTGTAAGGTCTGAAGTCAGTCTTAAACAAAGAAATGATGATTGTCCTCCTTATGATATAGAAGTGGTTCATTTTTTATTCTGTAATATAGTGCTGTGGACTTCGTTTGTTCTTTAATGTGGCCCAAACTGCCATCTTTCAAATGGTTTGCCCCTAGAATATACATGCACACTCTCGTGGACAGACTGGTCACATTCATCTGAGCCAATGCTGTGGTTTTTCTCTCTCCAAACAAACCACTACTCGAAGCCAATATTTTTTTAATTGGCTTCCCAACTATGATTTGTTTTGGAGAAACAAACCACAAGTGCTGGTTCAGATGTAATGCTAAACCAGCTGCTCTGTGGTTTGCTTCCCTGCTTGAGTAAGGGAAAAGTGAAGCAGGAACACTCTAAGCTGTGTGATCAAAAAGCAGCTCATGCACAGTATGGCTAAATAAACCACACTTTGTGACTTAGTGTTGCACCTGAACATGGTCATTCACAGGTATGTTTGTATCCTCATAGACCGGTGACTGTTCTCTCTCTCTTTTACATTCCCTCTTTCTGTTATCAGCATTGCTTGGTTCATGCATTAGCTGTGGTTTGAGGGCTAGGAAGGAAGGAAGGAGAATGTGTGGAAGAAACTGAATGTATACACTACATGCTTTTCACCCCCTGTTTCTGAAATTATGGCAGATTGCTATAAGGCATGGTACCAACTTATATTTTTCCATCTCCAAAGACCTTCAACTCTTGCATATGTGTTTTGTGTCTTCTGATATCCACCACTGACTGGTGTCCATTGCCTTTCAGTGAGATATATTGAGAGGCTATACAGTATTGTTTGAGTGTTTTATAGTGGACCATCTCCGAGCAAAATCTATGGAATCTGAATGTATCTTCTTCTGCTAAGCACAAGGAATAGTTACCTACATGGCAGTGGAAGTATCAATGAAAAATGTGGGGATGAATCCACACATCAGAAAAATAAGTTCAGAAGGATTAAGTGTTTAAGAATGCAGTAGTTAATCTAGTGTGTAAAACTGGTGTCATAGCTAGAGCTGTATTTTCACCTGTGTGCATTTATACAGTGGTATATCTGTGTATTAACAACTGATGCCACACAGCAGTTCTGTAGTGCTTCATTTACAAGCTATTGTTCAATCCCACTAATAAGACCATATGTTTTTAAAGTTAAAAATAGTTTACTTACAAACTCTCCAAAGGTCAAATGCATGTGCTTTTCCTTACAGCATTCAGAAAAAGTTGCACAGGCAGTAAAACTTGGTTTAGTTACAGTGGTGAAAGTTCCTAAATTATTCTTCTTCTTTGGCGATCACTCGTAGCCGAGTAAGATTGTCTTCCATAAACACAGTTTTAACAATGAGTCCATAAGTGACTGTGGAGGCCAATTCTGGATCCACACGTCCTACCACAGTGGGGACATTGGTTTCCGGGCGGGAGTTGATCATGGTGTGGATTTGCCAAGCATGCCTTCCTCTTAGCACGTTTCTCCCTTGCATCCTGAGTTCAAGTGTCTTCAAAGCCCATGACACCTTTGATAAAGGCTGTTCTCCAACTGGAGCGCTAGCAGGCCAGTGTTTCCCACTTGTCAGTGTTTATGCTACATTTTTAAAGATTTGCCTTGAGAAGGCCTTTAAAGCTCTTTTGTTGACCACCAGCATTACGCTTTCCATTTTTAAGTTCGAAATAGAGTAGTTGCTTTGGAAGACGATCATCAGGCATCCGCACAACATGACCAGTCCAACGAAATTGATGTTGAAGAATCATTGCTTCAACACTGGTGATCTTTGCTTCTTCCAGTACACTGATATTAGTTTGCCTGTCTTCCCAAGTGATGTGTAAAATTGTAAAAGCCATGCTGCTGGAGCTGCAGCAACCAGCTCAGATCTCCTCACCTGCTGAGCTTCTCTGGTAGACTGAGGGAAACAAAAGGCTTGATTCCCTTCCTCCCAAGGCGAGGAGAAGTGACCTAGCTAAGCCTGGCAGGACAGTTTACTCTGTGGCATTAACCCCTTAATAAAATCACTGCAGATGGCTATTCTATTTTAGAGCATAAGATTAACTGATAGTCCCACACAGAAGTATGGTTCCCATACTGTCTCTTCCATGTTCATAAACTGGTGATTCTCTACATATTTTTCATCATAATTCTTGTTTATTTTACTTTATGATTTTCATAATTTCATTCAGACCATTTGTTTGAAGTATATAAATAAATTTCTGAAAAAATCTGATAATATAGTTTTTCTCACCTATTTGCAGTGACATACACCTTGTAGAGATTGGTGGAGAGCCAATAATACATATGAATAATATATGTATACTGTATAGAAGGGTAAACATACCTTAGCATTTGCATATTACTGAAATCCTGTTTTCCTGCTTCCTTTTCAGTAGAAGCCACTGTAGAACATACTAGGCCCCAAGGGTATCTACTAAAGATAGTTACACATTGCATTCTAAGTGTCTACATGCTTAAAAATGAATATTATTAAATTAGGTAAGGCAACTGGGCAATATGGTTGATTTATATATCCATGTATCTCTGATTTTGTGGGCTCCAGAGCTTGTAATGTGGACTGCTGAGATTTTTGCTAAGATTTCCTCAGTGTGTGCCTTGACTTTAATATATGTCAATATAATCTAGTTATTAAAGCTTATTAATGGAATGGAGAAGAATTTTGCTTCCCCTTTCTGATACTAGTTGACGGTGAACTTATTTATTCTTATTTGTGTCATCTATGCAGAATAACTAACATGTTCATTTGAAACTTGGTATTTAATTTTACATTTTAACATAAGATAATATGTTGTAATAACAATAACAATAACAACAGAATAGGATTTTATTATTCCTTTAGGCCTGTTGACAAAAGTCATTATACAGTCCTACCTTGGAAGTCGAACGGAATCCGTTCCGGAAATCCATTCGACTTCCAAAACGTTCGGAAACCAAAGCACAGCTTCTGATTGGCTGCAGGAAGTTCCTGCAGCCAATCGGAAGCCGCAGAAGCTCCGTCAGACATTTGGCTTCCAAAAATAGTTCGCAAACCGGAACAGTCACTTCCAGGTTTGTGGCGTTCGGGAACCAAAACGTTAAAGTACTAAGCTGTTCAAAAACCAAGGTACGACTGTATTAAAAACAATTAAAGAAATTTATCTTGTAAACTTCCAGACAGTTATCTTGTAAAATTCCACAGACAAATCTGTTTTGACACAGAATAGATACCAGCTACATCAAAAGAGACATTTCCCTGACTCTGGAATTTTAAATATAACACATCCCATCATTTCTTTTAAACCAATGTGTCATGCAATGGTTAAGAACAAGGTAGTTTACTCATCCACCAAGAAAATAGAACACAAGACTAAGCTAAATATGTATAAAATACATTTGCTTATACATTTAGAAAATTTAGAACCTGCTTTTCAGTGTACAAAAAAGTGAGGAACAACAGAACATAAAAATATAATTTAAAACAATAAACAACAGTAAAAAAATATTCATAATAAAATAAGCAGCTAACAGGAGAGTTTAAAATATAGTGCCACTAGTACCTCTATCTAAAAAAAGTTTTATTTTTGTGGTTAAATAGACCACGTTCTTGGAACTGGCAAATTTCAGATGGGCAGGAGTTTATTTAAATGCAGTGCTACTATTGAAAAAGCTTTATTCAAGGATGAAATCAGTATTGCTTTTGATTGAATCCCATTGTGCAGCTGAAAGTAGGTATGAAAGCAAATATTCCTTCAGATATCATAGACCCAGCGGACCTTGGCATATCAAGTTTTAGTGTGCCCTGTGCAACGCCAAAGTCCGGCACCTCCTCGCCTCTCACCTTCTGTTGGATGTCATAATTGCGGTGCCCTCTGTGGCGCCCCAGAAGCTCTGCACCAGGGTGACCACACTGGTCACATTCCTCTCGGTCTGCCTTTGGACCCTGGCTATATGGAGTTTTAAAAGTAAAAACCAGTACCCTGAATTTGGTCTTGAAAGTAATTGTTAACCAGTGTAGGATTTGCATTACTACTTCTTAGGATTCATGTTTTTTTATTTCCCCCAATATTTGAACTTCCTTGCAGTGTGCATTTGCTGCTCAGAGACCTATGCCACTTGCCATTAATTCTTCCCTAGCTAATCGAAGCACATTTTTTTGCTCCATATCACAAAGTACAAAAATTTATAGTACAGATAGAAATGTACTTACTAATTTTAATCTGTGTTTGTATTTACCCGGTCTGTCATAGGACAGTCAAAGTCATATCCTTGTTTTGTAAGCAGTACTTAAATGAGAGTTTTCCAGTTTAGACATAACAAAAAACATATAGTTTAACCAATCACAATATCTTCCTCAAAGTCAGGTGCTGAAGGGGTAGTGGCAAGGGGAGAGCACATGAGCAAAAAGGCTTACTCTCAGTCCAATTGAAATTTTTTTAATTGAAATAGTCAACAAGAAGGGATGCTTGAGGAAACTGATATCCATGAATTCCAATATCAACGGATATGATCCACAAGTTGGAAGGTATTAGCTGAAATTTGCAATCAGCTCAAAAAATAAATTATGTGTAAGATAAACTGCATTTTAAAATGTGTACATCTATGGCTAGGAGTACCTTTTGCCAGCTTTGCCTGGTATGCCAGGTGTTGCCATATGTGGATCAGATAATCTGGCCATTGCAGTCTATGTAGTGGTAATCTATGGACAGAATTACAGTGGTACCTCGGGTTACATACGCTTCAGGTTACATACGCTTCAGGTTACAAACTCCGCTAACCCAGAAATAGTACCTTGGATTAAGAATTTTGCTTCAGGATGAGAACAGATGGGTGTTTTGGATCACGTTAGCCATATTGATTTGTATGCTGTTGGTGGATTATTGTCATTGTCTTGTTGGGCTGTGTATGTGATAAAGGGGAGCCATACCGGGGTAAAGGCGTCTTCTTCTGTTTGTCCCCATGTCAGTTTCAGTTTATTGGTTAATTTTTCTGTTAGGGCTGTTTCCCATACTATTTGGTATCATTGGTCCATGCTTACTCCTGACAGGTCTCTCCAGTGTCTGGTTATGGTGTTTCTGGCTGCTGAAAGCAGGTGGGTTATGAGTTCTTTGTGGTGTAAATGGGCATTGTTGTCTTGGAAGATGTTTAGTAGGGCCAATTCTGGGGTGATTTCTAATACTTGCTTAATTATTCTACATATTTCTCGTATGGCTGTTGTCCAGAATAGTTGGATTTTGGGGCACTCCCGCCACATGTGGAGGTATGTACCTGTGGAGGTGCACCCTCTCCAGCATTTTGGTGAGGTTCCTGGGCATATTAGCACTAGTTTTCTTGGTGTTAGGTACCACCTGTAAGTGAGTTTCAGAGTGAGTTCTTCCCCCCCCCCCGTTGATATGGATTTAAAGGGGGGTTTAGACCACATTCTGGTCCATTGAGTGGGGTTAATTTCATAGCCTATGTCATCCTCCCATTGTTTTTTGATTGCGTCTAGGGGGTTTGTGGGATTTTGGAGTAGTATTTTGTATATTGCGGATACCACCCCTTTACCGTTTCCCTTTGTTATTAGGAGGAGGTTTTCAAAGGTTGTCAGGGGCCTAGTTGCTGCTGATTTTACTGTTAGGTTGTTTAAGAGGGCATGTAATTGGTGTTGTGTTAACCAGGGCATTTGGGTGTCTTCTAGTTTGTCTTGTATTTCTTGTGTTGACAAAGCTTTGCTATTTTTATAAAAGTCTATTAGGCGATATAAGCCTTTGGTTTGCCAGGTTTGTATCTGGAGGTTTTGTGCTGCATGGTGGAATAATGGGTGGTACGCCAGGGGAATTAGTGGGGATGGGGCTGGAGATAGTTTGCCTATTTCTGTTTTCCATGCTTTGAGCATGGTCTGTGTGCACCTGTTAAGTGTTGTGGGAATTTTCTTTAGTTTGTTTGGGAGGAGTGGGTACGCTGTGGTGCAGGTATTTTCAATTGTGTCCCTCTCTAGGTGTACCCATTGTTTTGTCTCATCTTCTAGTATATATGGGATTATATGGCGTATTTGGTTGCCAATGTAATATGCTTCTATGTTGGGGATTCCCCATCCTCCTTCTGAGGTGGGGAGGTACAGCTATTTGGGGCTTATTCTTGGTTTTTTATGTGAGAAGATAAAAGAGTGTAGTTTTCTCTGCCATCTGCGGAGTTGGGTTGAGGGAATCCAGATTGGGAGGGTTTGGAATAGGTAGGTTAGTTTTGGGAGGGTGATCCTTTTGATCATGACTATTTTGTCTGAGAGAGTGAAATTCATGTTGTTCCATCTCTTTTGTTGTTGTTGTTGTTGTTGTTTAGTCGTTTCCGATTCTTCGTGACCCCATGGACCAGAGCACACCAGGCACTTCTGTCCTCCACTGCCTCCCGCAGTTTGATCAAACTTATGCTGGTAGCTTCAAGAACACCATCCAACCATCTCATCCTCTGTCGTCCCCTTCTCCTTGTGCCCTCCATCTTTCCCAACATCAGGGTCTTTTCCAGGGAGTCTTCTCTTCTCATGAGGTGGCCAAAGTATTGGAGCCTCAGCTTCACGATCTGTCCTTCCAGTGAGCACTCAGGGCTGATTTCCTTCATAATGGATACGTTTGATCTTCTTGCAGTCCATGGGACTCTCCAGAGTCTCCTCCAGCACCATAATTCAAAAGCATCAATTCTTTGGCGATCAGCCTTCTTGATGGTCCAGCTCTCACTTCCATACATCACTACTGGGAAACCCATGGCTTTAACTATACAGACCTTTGTTGGCAAGGTGATGTCTCTGCTTTTTAATCCATCTCTTTAGGTCTTTGTTAATTTGTCGCCGCAGAGGCTTGTAGTTATGGAGGTACAATTTATTGAGGTTTCTAGTTATTTGTACCCCATGGTATCTGAACTTGGTGTGGCAAAGTTTTATCTTGGTGACCTTAGTGAGTTCTTTTTGGGTGTGAGGAGGGGTGTTGAAGCACATAGCTTCTGTTTTTGCAAAATTTACCTGTAGGCCCGACACCATTGCAAATGTGTTGAGTTCTCTGATTAGGGAGGTTGCTGTGCTTATGGGGTCTGGTGTTGTGACCATTAGGTCATCTGCAAAGAGCCCTAATTTATAGGTTCTGCCTTTTATTTCCACTCCCTTGATGTCTGTGGCTGATCGGATTCGGATTGCTAAGGGTTCCAAAGCCAGGATAAATAAGAAGGGGGAGGCAGAATGCATTATAAATTAACACATGTGAAATTCACATGGACTGGAAATTGACAGGTCCATTCATCCCTAGTTAATGTATGAATCAGGGCTTTTTTTGTTCCCTGCTGCAAAAACAGCTGTTTCATATTCATTCATTCTCAATAACAAATGGATTACAACACTGATCTCATATGTTTGTCTAAACTGTATAGATTACTCCAGAGGGTATAGATTGTTATCATTTATATAATGTTCTTAATTTCATTTCAATTGGAAACCTGACCTAACTAATGTACATTAATGTCAGGATTTTATTTTAGAAAAATTTGCGGTGATAAAAGATGGAGTAAGTGAATATATGAGGGTGAAAATTTAGCTATGATTTCATTGCCCTCTGTTTTGTCACATATATGTAACATAAATATATTGTTAACAGACATTTAATTTAAAATATTTTGAGATTTACATTTGATGCCTTAGTGAACATTTAGATTATGATTCTCTTTGAGGGCTCTAGTTATATAATCTGTTTACTTGGAAATTGGAGAATATGTGGACATCAGTTATATAATATGAACTACAGTCATACTGCAGTTTTCATCACAATGCTCTATGGTCCTTTTTATATAAAAAATTTGTCAGTAACAAAAAGAGGAAGAACTTTTGTACAACATCTCATTAAAACAAAATCTATTTGCCATTTTGGCAGCTAAGTGCAATACAGTGCCTAGATATAATTCTAGGATCAAAAAACCTTCAGTTTAAGACATACTTTACAAGCTTTAGAAATTCACACACATAACAAAAAGCAATATGTCAATTAAGGCAACTTAATTTCTGTGCCACATAGATAGTAAACACATTGTACAGTCTCACAGATTGCGCTTGCTTATAGCTTAAGTCTCCATTCATCCATATTTTCCAACTAAGGCCAGATTGTCGTTTTCTGCAGATTGGAGGCAACTCTCAGGCTCCAGGCATTAAAGAAGCACCGGCTATCTAGGTGTGTCCTGTCCTCTTGCTTACAGTATATACTTTCATTTGGATTAAAAAGAATAGCATATGTTGTGTGCACGATCTTCTTTGCTGTATGTTTACTGCTTCTGGAACAAAAATTAAAATTAAAACAATGACATTAGAAGCTGCCTTATCCTGGTCAGGCCGTTGATCCATTTAGCTCAATATTGGCTGAGCTGACTAGCAGTGGCTCTCCAGGGTTTCAGACAGGGGACATTTCCAGCCCTACCTAGAGATGCCAGAGATTGAACCAGTTGCCTTTCATGTATCAAGCAGGTGCTCTACCTCTGAGCCCTAATGACAACAGCAGAGTCTTCTGGCACCTTAAAGATGTACTCATCTACTGAGGCATCACCTTTTGTGGACTGAAGCCCACTTCATCAGATTAATGGAGTGTTCTCTCAGCTGGCAGCTGTGTATACATAGTTACTGTGGATGGCAGATGTATATACACTGATATACAGTACAGGAGAATCATAAACATTGGAGCTGGAAGGACACAAAATACAAGAGGTATAAATTCTGTTCCCTACTTTAGAAGCCAGAAGCCAGTGTGGTGTAGTGGTTAAGAGTGGTAGACTTGTAATCTGGTGAACTGGGTTCGCTTCCCCGCTCCTCCACATGCAGCTGCTGGGTGATCTTGGGCTAGTCACACTTCTTTGAAATCTCTCAGCCCCACTCACCTCACAGAGTGTTTGTTGTGGGGGAGGAAGGGAAAGGAGAATGTTAGCCACTTTGAGACTCCTGAAGGGGAGTGATAAAGCGGGATATCAAATCCAAACTCTTCATATGTGGAGGGGGAACAGGAGCAGGATTCTGCCTGCTGCCTGTTCCCCAGCTGTTCATTCAACCAAATGGCCTCTTAGCACTACTTCGGATAAAAGCTATTGTGTGGAAGTAACTGTCCCATCAGTGCAAGGATTTCCACTTCTGCAGTGGAATTCGCCGCCAGCACACATGTCTCAAACCCTCTCCATATCTGCTCCAGAGGGTTGGGGGAACCCCCAGAACAGATTGTGGAGGTGGGGGGGGGAGAATGAGAGAAAGTCCCATTGAGCAAGTGGAAGTCGTTGCACTGATGGGATGGTTACTTAGCACTATATTGGATACAAGCAAAAACCCTGTATTTGTGGTATGATCACATTTCTCCATCATATGAACAGCCCATTCTTGCCTGGGGTTGAATGTGTGGAGATCAGAGGTGTGGCCTGCGGGCATAAGTCCTGCTCCAACTCTGCATGTTCAGTCTCTCCTGATTTTGAAATGGAGAACAGGGTTACAGTCTATTACTTTTCAACATGAAGCTCAAATGCATATGTATAAGATATGCCGTGGTCATTAACAACAGCAGTCATATTATTACCTGTTTATTTAATTTATATCCTCCTTTCCTTACTGTGTCCAGACTGAATAACAGCATAAAATCTGATAAGACTATATCTTCAAACAATAATTAAAATGACAGTTTTAAAATCTACAGTGCATGAATGTTCCTATCCCTTTCCAAAGTGCTGGACAAATAAAAAAATGGCTCTAAATTCCTTATGTCTCCACCTCAACAGACCAAATTTGACCAGTGGACGGCCCCACTTACCTGTCAGTTACTTGACATCAGGACTTCTTATTTCCAGACGTTTAAAGGAGCAGCGTGGGGCCATTTGAATCATATAATGTTATGGCTGTAAGGGACCAAAAGGGTCAGAGCCCTTTGCAAGTGCTTTGTGCTGCTCCTTTAAACATCTGCTTTTCATCTGTGTATAAAGGAGCAGTGCTTGGAGGGAGATGTGATTTTCATTGTTTAGAAACTGCTTTTACTTCCTTTAGCACACCTTGCTTCAGCAAAGGAGCAACCAGAGCTCATTTTAAGTTCCCAATTGTTCCATTGAAGTCTGACCCTTACCCGCACCAGTCATAGGGTAAGTGGACATGGTTTCCCCAAATGAGAAGGCCTATCAGACCATGTTGGGCCAATGGGCTGGAGCTTTCCCCCCAACCCCAATATAGATATTGATCAACATGGAAGATAAAAAGTCCTGGGGATCCAAGCAGTGATCCCTCAGTGCTGTTATCTGGAAGCAACCCTGGAGGGTAGGAGTGGAAACCCACAGATCACTCCAGGATGATTCAGTGGTCAATCAAGGAGAATCAACAGCAAACCAGTCCTACCATCTCTTTCCCAATAATGATAATCAAGCAGGACATGCAAGCAAGAAGCCATTCTTCTTCTCCTTCTTCTCCTTCTCCTTCTCCTTCCCCTTCTCCTCCTTCTCCTCCTTCTCCTTCTTTGCTTATACTCCACCACTTTGCTGAGTTGTCTGGCGCCTAAAGATATGTAATGAAAGTGTCAGACAAACCTCCTTGAGATGAGCATTCCACTGTAGAAAAGACCCATTCACATGTTGCCATCCTCTGGACGTCTCATGAAGAAGGGACTCACAATCCATCTCATCCAAGTATGTCTGCAGTTGCTAGGCCAGTACACAGTCAATCAACCTGGCCCCAAAATGAATAGTAGCAACTAGGTGGTAGTTGCCACCTAATGAGAGAGTCTTTTCAGAAGGGAGGTGCACTACTGCTTCCTTCAGTGCACTGGATCTCTCCCACTTCTGTAATGAGGTCTTAATCACTGGGCGAGGATCAGGAGGGCACATGGTCAGCCTGATTCCTGCAGGCGTCATGCTCATATCATCATTAGTGCTAAACGAGAGGTGTGTAAGAGATAACAGAGACAGAAAGTTACATGGTGGGGGGTGGGACTTGTTGCCACAATCTCAGGGCATTCTCACCTTAGGACTTGCCATGAGTGTTGGCTTTACAACTTTCCCAATTTGCTCTTTGACATGGGGAATGAACACAACCCTGTGTGACTAGCAATTGTAGGGTGTAACAACAGTACTTAGCAGTTGCACAGTGTGTTAAAGTGTTCAGAATAGTTCACAAAGTTATCCTTACAACAACCCTCTAGTGAAGGAGGTCAGAATTAGTAGCTCTGTCCTGAATATAGAGGTTTGAGGATGAGAGAATAGGAGCTTGCTGAATCAGAGCACTTGAACTTGTGGAGTGGCTGTAAGCTTGGCTTAGGCATAGGAATTTAAAATGTCAGTGAAGCAAGGAAGTTTACTGCCATTTTCAAGTAGCACTTTATGAAAGGTAACACAGACTGAGAAAAAGCAGTATTTAAATTTTGACCTAAAAAGGAAGATGAACTTTCCATAAGTTGTATGTTTGAGTAAATTTCAACTTAGCATAAATTTCAACTTTCGGCAACATCACTGGAGGTGGAATTAGAAGCACTAGCTTCTAGAATTAATGAAGCAAAATGGATGGCATGGATCAGTGAATGAAGCATCTAATCCTTAGTTCCGCCCCCTGATTAACCTTGGGAAAAAACTCTGTTTTATATGAAGAATGTGAAATCAGAACAGGATCTAGCACAGTCTGTTACTGCAGAATACAGAGCAAGGAAGAATATTAACTGTTATTACACAGTTATTTATGGAAACTGGAGGCAAGGATGTCTGAGAATATAATCTTTAAAAGGAAGAAGAAAGAAATAATGCAGATTTGTGTTTAAATGCCATCCAGGTTGGAATATCTTTATTCTATGTCGCTTTGAGTAAAGATTGCCTACCTTTATGGGGATGTTTTGAAGTAATAAATTGATGGTAATTTTTTTTATATTTAGAATTTAACCATTTTCTTATTGAAAGGGACAGGACAACTGGCAGAAAATAATAGGATATTATTTTATGCACATACATTTTTCAATTATTTGGTGGGTTAATTGTTATTTAAATGAGCATATGAATGATACTTCACTTTCAGCTCAGTCCCACTCATTTAAGCGGGATACTAGCTGACATTTGAAATAGAAAATATGTGGGGGTTTTTCTTTAATATAGTAAGACAATATACGGTCTAATTTACTATGGGAGTACATCTTATGTAAATCATGATGAAAGAAATAGAAGTTGCTCAAGAGCAGTGTCGGCAGTATTGTAGTTCCTATTTTCAGTTAGGCTTGTTCAGGGAAAGTTACAAGCAGATTATGAGCTTGATTTTAACAAGCTTAATTTTCTGAAGTGGCATGCTGAATCTTTACATTTTATTTCATATGGTTTTATATTGCAGTTTCATATTGATAAAGTTAATGTGGAGGCAAAAATGGAAATGAAATAATTTTGCTTTAGGCAATAATTTTCTTGAAAAGAGAAGCACCACGTCCAAAGACAAACTTTCCATTCTTTGTAAAACTGTTATTGTTATTTGGAAACTCAGATAAAAAAAATCACTAACATGGCCTGAACAAACTTAAGAGGCTGCAGTACTGTTTAATTTGGTTTTAAAGTGCTGACCACTATGGAGTACAGTGGTACCTCGGGTTAAGTACTTTATTCGTTCCGGAGGTCCATTCTTAACTTGAAACTGTTCTTAACCTGAAGCACCACTTTAGCTAATGGGGCCTCCTGCTGCCGCTGTGCCGCCAGAGCACGATTTCTGTTCTCATCCTGAAGCAAAGTTCTTAACCTGAAGCACTATTTCTGGGTTAGCAGAGTCTGTAACCTGAAGCCTATGTAACCTGAGGTACCACTGTATGCTCAATCAACAGGTTTTATGAGTGTGTTTAATTATCTGGATAAAACCAAAGCAGATGTTACTAAGCTGGGCTTAATTCTTCTCTCCCATGATCTCTGTGGATTGTTTGGTTCTGCAAAACAATGGTGTTCTGCTGTTGTCTTAATTTTTGAATGTTTCACATATTCTTACAGAATAACAGGTTATTCTCCAAAGTGAGAGAACTGAATGGAATCTGTTCAATATTAAACACTATATAGTGGAAATAATATTCAGCCCAATGAAAACAATGAAGCTATTCCAATATACCCTCAACTCAGTGCGGTTTATTATCTAATTAAATGCAGATCAAGCTGTAGAGGTAGATGCCCTGTATCTGAATTAGTTCCTCCCCCTCAGGTGCTCATGGAATAATACTGCACCTTTGTTTTACTGCCTAAAATGTTTTCTCTTTCAAACTATCTACCTGTATTGCTAAAAACTTATACTGTAAACACCCAAGCATTGTGGATAGTGGGAGAGTATGAAATTGTTTTCGTATGTAGACTGTGGGCCAGAATGAAATGAACTGCAATCTATCTGCAAACCTGGTAGGGAGCCTTAGGTATAAGTACTCCCTCCTTTCCACATCCAGGATGATTTCCACTTGCCTTTCTATGTGCACTCATGCTAACAATGGTTAATACAGACTAGGTTCCCTCATAATCATGGTTTGCAAACCCATTTCGGAACCATAGCTTCAATTTTTATGTGTTAACCATGCCTTGCATTGATTCACATGTAATACAGAAACATGTTAAATGCTAGAATGGTAGCTCCTGTTTTCCAGAGAAACAATTTATAATTTATAGCTACCTTGAGTGTCCATGTTCTACTCTTAACTTGCATATTTCTGACCCCAGACATAATCTCGGAGTTCATACATTTTCTGACTACTTCATGATAATAGGCCACCATCATTTTATTATTTTCCCCAGTGACAGCGCACCACATTAAATATTTAGCAGTCTAGGTTTATAAATGTGTACTGTCAGTGGTACAGATTTCTCTGGATCCATCTTCCCCCCTCAGATTTGGTTAGACTGATATGAAAGCCAGTTCCTAAATTTCCTACTGTAGGAGTACGAACATTAACTGTTGAAATTAATGGTCCTGTTCACGCACAACACTAAACCAAACCAAATCATGGCAAGCTTACAGCTTGTGGTTTGTCAGGATCAAGACAAATCAGGAGCTGAATTATGGGCATAATGCTAAGCCAACCCATGGATCTGGGAGTCAGTCAGCTAGGCTCCCAGGGGATGGGGCTTCTGGAGTAGACCTGACAGAAGACGACTTTGGAAGCCAGTTCTACAACAGGAGCATATAAGGGGCCAGCTTGCTGACACCTCCACCACAGTCTTCAGGTGAGCTTCTCACCCACCTTAGAATGCTAATTACTGTAATTTTGGCATTTCCTTTTGTCACAACTTTTCTTCAGCAGAATAAGCATCAGGATGGATCCTTAGAAGAGGGGGCAGAGATTTTGGAGGATGGTGATTTTTGGTTGTAAACCTAGCTCAGGGACTGATTATCTATGTTGCCCACTACCAGCAGGCAGGGGAGGTACTCCATAAGTGGTTCACACCATTGAGAACCTCAGCAGTGGTGAACTCCAGCTAATGAGAGACAACTCATCAACCAGCAGACAGGCTGGTTGATCACATGGATGCATGCCCAATGCATGGCCTAATTTTATGCAACCTAACGTTGTGTGTGTACTTATTTATTTATTGCTTGCTTGCACACCACATGGCTGCATTGTGCATAGGTCCGTAACCATTTTTCTTGATTAACCTTGGGAAACCTTGGGAATAATTTAATAGTTTTTTTTCTACTTGTACAGGCTCATTAATGCAAGGTTTCCAGTCCTGTGTATTGATAGATTAGATACAAATATTTAAAGTAATTTATAAATAAATGAATTCCTAGCTAGATGCTTAATATTGTTATTGCAGTTGATGGACTTTAATTTTTTATGATAGAATTCTTGTCAATATTTAATGTGACTAATTTTGAAACCACAGGAGAAGAAAATAGAGCATAAGAGTTGCTACATGGAGGAAATTAAACTGATGGATAATGGGCATTTTGTTTAACAACGTGCTGTTAGTCGTATAATGCTTCCTATGGCTCCTGCTAGCTTAGAACACATTAATATAATTGCTGCCACTGGTAGAACATTAATTATGAAATCAGACACTTTTTTGAAAAATCTGAAGGTTTTTGAAAATTTGAAGGTTGTTTTAGTGGCTTTCTAGACTTAAGTTGGTGGGTATGTTAAGCAACAGACAATTGTAATGAACACTGTAGTACTGAATACCCTCTAGAACCTTCCATCACAATTAATACTTCCCCTCTTTGGACTTGTTCTGTACAACCCAGTTTATGACACATCAGTCTAGTTTGCATATCACAGTGAGCTCTCAAAGAGAAGCGTTGTCTTAGTGTGTCATTTGTAGCCGGGACTGTGATTACATAGTCTCCAACTGCCCTGAAAATGCTGAGACAGTCACAAAACCCCTCAAGCCATCATAGTTTCTCACTGTGTCATGCAGAGTCCCAAATTCTGCAAGTGGGGAAAGGGAGTGGGGAGAAGGAGGAGGCAGCTTGGCCCCACACAGTGGCACAGCGGGACCTGAGGGGTGGGGAGAGGGCAAGGTGCCAGATTGCTGCTGCTGTTCTCCTCAGCTCTGCCAGCTGGTAGTGCTCAACGCATCCAACTACAGTGATGGATGGTGGCAGCAGGTACCTGGATCACACAGGCGCATGGGGTCCTTTGGAAGTCATAGCCACTGACTGTAGAGACTATATTGCTGGTGTGGTGCCTTGTAAACATCCGGTGTGGGTGCATCCTCTGACGCCCAAGGCAAACTGATGGAAGCCTCATGGTTTTACCATATATATTCTAAGGCTCCTGCATATAGCCAAGACATTTGCCTGTATTGTATTACTACATACTCGTCTTGGTAATAGCCATTGGGGCAGCCCTTCACTTTTCCCGTATTCCATCAGCAGTGCACGTATATAGGGGGTGGGGTGATGACACTGGTTTAGAATAGAATGTCCCTATTTTACCGGAGGAATGTGCTAAAAATGGCATCTTTGTGCGATGAACTACTACTCTTGTGTAGACATATAATACATACCATCGCAGCTGTATTGCCTACTGTTCTGCAAGGCAAAATTTTAGAATTACATGTCACTTACTGTATTAGTTTGGAAATCAAAAACAGGAAAATCAGAATATAAATGCCCGTGCTTCACAGTAGTTGCCACTAAAAGTCAGAGTAGATCTAGAATTCCATACCATTTTCCTCCTTGTGCTTTGTAACCAAAAGGTGGCTAAATTAGTTTCCAGTTTGCCCAGAACAAACGCTAAGCAATAAGCTGCTTCTCAACTCTCCCCTCTCATCATTTTTTTCAGGTTAAAATAATTGTCCCAGGCCACTTTTTCTCCCATGGGGAAAAGATTCTGAATACCAATATCTATTCCGCCATGTATTAAAGAACAACAGGAAAGGTTTAAGATATAAACCATTACCCATGCGGCTTTTCTTTGCTCAGACTGACAGCTGAGTGAGGCAGCTTTTCATTGGGGGGGAGGGGGGCCATGGAGGAAAATCACACAGAGCTGTATGTATGTTTGGCCATATAAATTGTATATTCTTCCCATTAAAGTCCTTGCAGCAAATGGCTGCTGTAATTTCCAATCTGAAATTGTTGAACTATTTATATTTAAGATTTTGCTTAAAGCTGGATCTGCTTTAAAAATATATATTAAATGTTTATACTGATTTTTAGAAAGTATATAATTGTTTGTTGCATTGATCAACTTTGAAGTTGTTTGATTTGTTGGCTGGTTACCTCATACTACAAGCCAAGTTCTAAGATCAATTATCCTCTAGTTTTGGTTGCAAAAATCACTAAGTGTGATTGGGAAAAGGACGAGAGTGGGAAACATGATTTAAATCAATAAACATCTTGATGATCTTCAGTTACAATGAACAGGCAGCCTATTAAGTTACAGATGAGAATTGATTCTAGAGATGATGCTCTTGTACTTGCAAACACTTCCATGTAAGCACTATCTCTTTTTATAAAACTTATCTCGGTGTATAACTCTTGGTTTTCTTTTCTGGTTATTTTTAAGATTTAATGTAGTATAACAAAACTCTTAAGGACCTATTATGGTTTGACATGGTTTGAGGTAATGTTTTGACAACAGATATGCATTACAGATTGTAGATTTAGAAAACGATCCTTTTAAGCTCCTGTGAACATGTGTAGTAGATAATCACCCCAAACTTCTAAAGCTTGGATCCCCATTCAAATAGTATTTTACTATCTTTCCACCTACCTCCTCCAACCGCCAACTATCCATCCAACAGCTGGCCTGACCACAGTTGTAGTACAATTGTGGTACATCAATGCAGGAGATGGGAATAGTGCTGGAGCTTCCATCCCTGCAGGAATCAGGTTACACATGGAGCCATCTAGGTATTAGTCTGGCCTTGTAAAGTTTATTCTTGACTGCTTTCTCAGTCTGAACAGAACAGTTCATTGCTCTGGGGCAGTCCAGGCAGTCTTTCTGCTTTTCTGCTGCCTGCCATCTTCTTATGAACATCTTTGACCAGTAGAAATAGTGCTTGCTTCTGGGCCTCCACTCCTGACGGAAAGTATGTGAAGAAGCATGGCTGGCTGGTATTAGCATTTCTTCCAGGTGAGAGATTATCAGTGATAATTTATCACTCCCATTTTGGGAGTTTGGATGGGGATAAGGAAAGGATAAATGGGACCTTCCCAACTGCTATCCATGTTAGTTGCTTGACTTCGGCTTCTCCTACCTGAAGAGGGAATTTTGCTGTCTGCTAATTTGTAAATCCTTTAAATGATGGGCAGATTGAAAGCATAATGCATCCCCTTGCTGACAACAGAAAAAAGATAGAATTCCTTTTCTTTTTCTTAAGTAAATGTTTCAGAAGCAGAGAAACCACAATGTCTTTGATAATGATAAAGTTAGCTACATGAATTAATTTTCAACTGTAGTAAATAATTCAGTTACCTTTATGTGAGTGGACTAATATTTTGTATAACTGCTGTAATTCTTATGCTGTCCATACCAGCATAATTCTTATGCTGTCCATACTCATGGAAAAAGGTTAGTAAATTAGAAAGTCTATCTTATGAAATAAACAAGATCCAGCCATATTAGACTGGTTTGCACACAATTCAGTGTGTGGCTACCAGCAGCAAGGCCTTCTTTGTGGTTGCACTAGCATTATGGAACTCTGTGTCTACAGTGATTAGACAGGTGCCTACTATTCTGTGCTTTAGATGTCTGTTGAAATCCATTGCTTTTACCCAGCTGAACTGTTTATAACCATGGCTTCAGATTGTGGTTTGTTGACAGTAAACAAACCATAATTAAGTTACTAGACAGGATTCAGATGAACAAAGCATAATTTAATAAGCCATGGTTTAGAGTTGTGTGCGAACCAGACTATTAACTCATCCGTGTCAATGACACTGGTATTATTTTTCAGTAACTATTATTCAGGCTTCCTGCAGGATAATTAAATATATATATACCTTTAGGAAATTTGTAAATATTTGGGATTTACAACTAGTTTTATAGAAAGTATTAGGTTTTCTTTTTTCAATTTTATTTAATCAATGGACTTCACATGGTAAACCAAATTGTGGCTTTCTGGGACCATATGAACGTGCAAGTTCCTGAAGAGGAACTCACTGCTGCTTTGTTTGTTCCTGGTCTTTTTTGATGGTCCACCACCCTGAGTTAAGCTAAGGTTTGGTTTAACATGTTGTCCAAACCCATATTTGTGGTTGAGCTCTTTTCTCACTAACCATGAGCTGTATCCACAAACAAACATTTGTTTTTTTCTTTCTACTGACCATTTCTTTCTTCATTGCCTTCCTCTCAACTCATTCCAATTTGTCTATGTCCTTGTTAAGGTGCAACAACTGAAAATGTATACAATATTTCAGATGAAGTTTTGACTAGTGCTGAATAAAGTGTAACTATTACAGTACTTGGAAAATATGGGTCTATTTAATGCAGTCTAAAATCACATTAGCCTGCTTTTGCAGCTGTATCACTTTGCTGACTCATGTTCAGCTTGTAAATCAACTACAGTCCTGAGATCTGTGTACTTCTGCCTAGTCAGGTATTCCCCATTCAACCAATTATTTGTGTTCAGTAATCTTCAGATGATTGTCTTCTGTACTAGCTAAAAATAAGTTTCGGAATTAAACTGGACAGGACACTAAATCCATCATTTGCAAGGGTGTGTGTGTAAGGTGTGGGGGCTCCGATTTTTGTTAGGTCTGCAGAGCATGGTTTTTAGTGACTGTTCTCTGAGGGGCAATTTTTGTCAGGATTGTGGAAGTGGAGGAAAGTAATAAGGTCCTTTCCTCATGTGATAGGATCCTGATTAAAATGGGGGCTCTCAGGCTTTCTATTAGTGGAAAAAGAAAATGTAGCTGCAAGTGATGCATTTAGTGTCACACCTAGTTTAGTCCTATGTGTACAAATACAGGATTTTATTCACGATACTTATGTCTTCTTGAAGCAGGTTTCCTTAATAATAATTTTGTTATTTATATTTATACCCTGCCTGTCTGGCTAGGTTTCAAGTTGTATTTCCCCTTTTAGTAAAACTTCACCCTTATTGACTTGTATCTTTGAAGCCAAATTATTCTTCATTTTTCTTTGTTGCATATTTGAACTGCCAATTTTAAGGTCCTTGCTCTGAATCATCTGCGTGTGAATTCTGCACAACTTTCAGTCCACATAACCACAATCCTGTGCACAATTAAGAATTGAAGAGTTGTCGTCAGTGTCTTCAAGCTTTCCTTGTAGCATTAAAGTTAGAGCAGAAAATTGTTTAGGGGTGAGGATAGAGCTTACGGGGAAGTGAAAATCTCTCCTTTCTTGCCTCTGACTACCATCACAGGATTTTTAGAACTGAATTAAATTCAGAAGGTTTAATGTCCCAGAAATCACACTTTAGTGTAGCATTCTGTATTTCTGAGAAGTGTAGGGCATGGTGGTGAAGTGTTTAGTACTTTCCTACATACTAAAAGCAAACTTATTCCCCAAGTGTGAATCCTTATGCAGCTGAAAGGGCACCGCCCATGGAGAAGAGGAAGGTATCAGCAGGTTTGAGAGAGCCAGGAAGTTGATAGAAGTGAAAATATATTTAGGGGTAGGGATCCAAAAGAGCCCAATGCAATGGAGATGCAGTGTTGGCTAAGTGATGGGGTGGGTGGGAATGGTGGGTGGTGGAAAGGAGTATTACACAGACTGGAATTGCAAACAGGAGCACTGCTTACTACATTTTATTACAGGTCTCAAATGTACCTGAACAGCTAAATCTCCTAGAATGCAGGGTTGTAGCCCTGTTGAACACTGCAGAAAATATGTTGGATCTTTTGCAGAGGGAAGTGACCTTTGACACATACAAGAACATTTGATGTTTTTGTTGTCAAAGTGCTAGGTCTAAAAATGTCTTCTGCTCCTTCCTATTTCCCCCCTCTTTGTTCCAGCTCCCTCCACATGTTTATCCCCATCCCTTACTTAGAGCTTGTTGCATCCATACAAAGAGGTGAAGGAGAAGAGGAACGAAACATGAAAGAATGCATAGAATTATGTCACTGTCTTAATAAAATAATATTTACATAGTTTTTTTAAATATTGTTTTAGATTAAAAACAGTTTTATAATTTTTATAATTTAGCATATCAATGCTGATGTTCAGTTTAACAAAATTTAATTCCAGGATTATTTTGTACTCTTTCTTAACAGTCTATCATTTTTTGGCAGGTATGTCAACATTTTGAAAACATTTTGGCAGCATAGTGGGATGTAGCATAGCATTACATTATTTAGATGTATTGTTATAGTTAAGGGGTTTAGATATCTGCACTTTTTAAAAATCCCTAAATTCCGCTACTGCTAAACTAAAATGTGGCTTCTGGAAAGATTCATTGCATATTTTATGGCCTATTTTTTGTTGCATCACCTGAAAGATGTTTTTAACCAAAATCTGAACTATATGTCTTCTGAACTGAAGCAGGTAATTTTGCTTACATGGGGTGGGGTGTACAGTAGAATAAGACTTGTACAAAGTAAAGAGAGTCCCATGCATGAGCCCGCTTGCCCTACCACCATGGCACTATTATTATAATTTAAATAAATTAAATTTGCAAAAGCTGTCTACTTATTTTCAGGTTTGCTTTGGCAACCATGAAAGCTATAAACTTGCCGTTTATTGTAATGTAACTGTTGATAAGCTACTGTGAATCTGTCAGATGTTAGAAGCCATATTTTATACAGCACATTCTCAACCAAGCAGATTTCTAAACCCCTCATTGTAGTTGTTTATATTTAGTATTATATTATTGCTCTTAGGGGGAAAAAGTTTGAACATGACTTTTTAAAAGTTTCTTCTAAGCCTATTTTCTAGTTCAGTGTTAACAAAGTTGATATACATCTCAGCTGAAGGGCAGACTAATACTAATCTATCCACACTGCTTCTGGGGGTTCGGGTTCGGTGGGGATATTCCTCTGCTGGCTCTGTAGGTGATGGGACTTGGCCACAGCAAAGACCCCTGATTCACCTGCTGAAATTGTGGCAGAACATTTTGAGGAAAGCGTAGGGCTGGACCTTATCTGGGAAAGGAATCCTGATATTCTGTGCCAGCCTGGTGCTGGTGCAACAAAATAGGTAAAGAAACTGCCCCACACCTTCTAGTGGGGCTGCGTATATGGCAGAAAACCCAGTGTTCTGCCCTAATACAGCTGCATTGCTGTATTGGTTTGTCACTAATATAAATAAAATAAATAAGCATTGTGCTAACCAATTGTGTCATGAACCTATATTGGCAGCAGCCTCTTTCATTCTACTGTCTACATCCCAGCGATTTCAGTGGAGCTTATTTCCAATTTAATGATCTAAGAGCACAGCCAAATAGCCTCATCCTAAGCACATACACCTAGGCGTAAGCCCTTTTGAAATAAATGGAAAACTTACAATGTTCTATGATATCAGCCCTTAGTCGTCATCCTCCCCCCGCCCCCCGTTCATAATGGTTCTAATATTCTCATACACGTTTGTGATATTTGGAATGTAAAGTGATGTTAGAAATACCAAATCTTTCACGTTGACATGCCATGTATCTAGATAATGTGCAAGCACACTCTCACTCACTGTCTTCCACACTTTATAAGCTTCATTCTTTTGGAATTTCTGCTTTTTTCTAGAAAATACGGTAGTGAGCCAAAACTTCTAAAGGCAGGATGATACACAAATGCAAAGTCTATTATATCTGTCTGTCCTTTCTTTCACTTTTCCGTTACTGCACTATCTTGTCTGTCTGATCCTCACAGGAGACATGGATTACAACTGGGACCATACGTCTTGGCATAGCAGTGAGGCATCCCCAATGTCTTTGGTGAGACATGTGGAGCCTTACCATTCAGTTTCCTTTACCATTTCATGTTTCCTTTGTTTTATTTACATCTCTGCATGTTTTCTTTTTTGTATCCTTTTTATCCCACACCTGTAGGGGACAGTCAAAGGGGAAAAAGAAAAACTAGTGAGCAGGCAGTTTTGTCGGACTCTAACACCTTATCTGAAAGACAAAAGAAAATGGTGTATTTTGGTGGCCACTCTTTGGAAGAGGACTTGGAATGGTCTGAGCCTCAGATTAAAGACTCTGGGGTAGACACCTGTAGTAGCACAACTCTAAATGAGGAGCATAGCCATAGTGAAAAGGTACTGGCTTTGTGGTGCCTGCATTTTAATCTGCTCATTTGGTCTTTGTTTGCTCTCTGTCACTCATTAAACCAGATCAGTAATAATAAGGCAGGTCTAATCTAACATTTCTTCAGGTGCAGAAAAGAAAAACAAAACCACAAACACTGGATTGCTCTCTTGTTTCTACATCTTGAAGCATAAGGAGAAAACATTATTCAGGCACTAAAAATAAACATCACTTTTATGGTCACACAATAGTATTTGGTGATCATCACCTTAAACCAGAAAAGTGATTTTTTAAAATGAGACCTCCTCTGGATTGGCATGTTTGATTACTGCTAAATGCCCCTGGGGCTGAAATTAAATTAATAGTTTAATTCCCAGGTTGGAAAAAATGGGTGGGGACAAAATTACATAAGTTTACACAGAAAAGTTGTTTTTCTTTTTTCCCTTTCAATGTCATGTTTGTTCATTTGTTTTGTTGCCATGTCATTTTTGTGCATCATGGAGTAGTATTTGTCCTTGCCATCTGCTTTGTGTTTTTGGTTGTTGTTTTCACTTTTTATTTGAGGCTTTTTAGTGTTATTAAATTTAATGAGGGATAATTTTTGTGCATGCTGATTTCTGCATGTGTGAGGGCATGAAACTGATGCACAGCTGTGAAAAATTGCTATGATTACACAAACCAAAGGTGCTAAAATATATATTTTTAAGTTACCATACAATATAAAGCAAAGAATGTGTGGTAAATGAAGTATTTAATAATGAAATTACTGTGCATTTCTTAAACTTAAATTGATACTAGACTGTGAACTTAGGTACCTGCAATTGGAAGCAAGTTTTGCTAAAATTATGATGGGAATTATTTCAGGTAAGGATGCCTTATATATATAAAAAAAGAAATGTAATGAAACACTTTTGGACTATCTCAGTTGAATTAAATTTTAATTCAATCTCTTTAATTAAGATTTAATCCATAATCCATACTGTATCTTAAATATAATATTTTGAATAGATACAAAAGGAATGTGACATCTAGAACAGTAATAACATAATGATTAATCCATAATGTTCTGTCTTAATTGATAAATTGCTTTAGAGTAGAGCTTTGGTGTAGACACATTTGGAATTAAATCATGTAAAATGTTTAAGGAGTAACTGGATGACCTAATAGGTTGATATCAGTTCCAATTCTTTACATATAAATACAAAGCCAGTAGTGGTGTAATCATAGCCATTTCACAATGCTTAAATCTGGCAAATGGGAATGAAGATGATACTGAGACATTTTCAGAGACTGAATTCTATTCATCTCCCTCTCTGTTAACTATATTACTATAGCATCCTGTAACCTGGCAACCATCCAAAGATGGAGATCGTTTAATTGGTCGGATTTTGTTAAACAAGCGACTAAAAGATGGAAGTGTGCCTAGAGATTCTGGAGCAATGCTTGGATTGAAGGTTGGTAACTGAGCTTTTAAATATATTTATCAGTTGAATCCTAGTGGTTAAAGGTATACTTCTGATGCAAGAAACCTACATTTTACAGACATGTTACCTTTTCATACATTACTAAAATCTTGGGCAACATCCATTTCAATGCAATTGGGTTGCATGACTATGGTATCTGGTATTATTAACAATAGTTCAGTCAATAGCTTGCTGTGTGCGATATGCAAAGCAATTTGAGGGCAAAATCACTTGGATCTATATCAAACTTGATGCCAGAATTTGTGCAGATCTATTGGAGGTCCATATCTTATTATAGCTTGTGGGGTCAGATTCAGTTGTTGCTGCTTGAGAACATGGACAGAACACTTGCAGCAATAAGGCTAACTATGTGCCCTCTTGATCCCTACTCATCATGGCTGGCAAAATCAAGTAGGAGGGGATAGATATAACACCTTACTCTTTTCATGGACAGGCGGAGACCCCCCTCCCACCCCCAGGCAACTCCCTAGTGGAATAATGACTCATGACAACGTGTTACGGGATTAAAATTGGCCACAACTTTATTAAAGATTCAGATGTAGGGAGACCTTGGCTTAGGCATTGGGCGTTTATCCCTCCCAGTCCCCAGCCGGGGATCTGGAGAACATCAGGGTTATCCAAAATGTGTGGGGATTGGGCTGACTCTGGAAAACGTATGTTTAAGCAGAGAGACCACCCCCCATTTTGCTGCAATGCAGGGGAGACCACTGACACCCTATTGGCGTATGGCCAATGACTCCCCTCAAAACAACCCCTTTAACAAGGAACCCTGGCATCGCTGCCGCAGGTGGGGCATAGGCCACTGCTTCACGCCCCCCCCCCCCATTTAGAGAAGATAGACTAAAGGATTCCGCCCAAGGCCTGAAACCGCCACCCAAGACCGCAAAATCGCAGTCTCTCTGCCAAGACTACTTACACCTGAAAAGGCCCTTCATAGTCTGACAGCCATTCCAAAAGGCCATGCCTAACGTCGCCCAACCATTGCTTGTTACCCATAGTTGTGAGGTACACTCCGTTGGGCCTAAAGAGTTCCTTCCTACTCTTTAAGGCAGTTATGCCCACTGTCTTTCCAGAGTCAGGGTGCAGCCTTTCCTGGGTTATCAAGAGTGTAGGAGCCAGTCAGCTGTGGACAGGCGCCTGGAGGAAATAGGTCTGGTTTCAGGCTCAGTTTTAGCACCAAAACAGCCTTTTCATTAGGATTAGGAGAAAGAAGGTGGGCTGTAACCTGTTGGTTCTCCTTGATCTTTAGTGACATTCTATACAATTGACCATAGTGTGCTTTTAGAAGAACTTAGAGGGTTGTGAGTTGGGGCACTTGGAGTTATTTCTTGAAATTCTTAGCAGTGAATATATTTGATTGTTTTAATATGTTTTCAGATTTTTAAATGCTTTTAATTTTTTATAAAAGTGTTTTGCTTTGCAGGGCTCATTTGAGAGGAAGAATGGGATAGAAATTGAGTGAATGAATAATTGCTGTGCCCCCCCCCCAACCTTTCTTCCAAACAGGTTGTAGGAGGAAAAATGACTGAATCAGGCCGGCTATGTGCATTTATTACCAAAGTAAAAAAAGGAAGTTTAGCTGATACAGTGGGACACCTCAGGCCAGGTATGAGAGGAACATTCAGCTGAATTATGTAACTGGGCAGTGTCAATAATGATTGTTTTTTGGTGCATTGTGTGATTTAAATGCAGTGATTTACTTCTGTGTTGTTGAGAACACTGTTAATCTCTTCATCTAGTCTAATTCTTATATTTTATTTGAGGGTTAAAAATTGTGGTTGTATTTTAAACATTTTTTAAAAAAAATCAAACCTTATATTCCTTTGGAAGAGCTGAGATTATCCATTCTTTGAGTTATTCTGCTTCTGTGGCATAGCTTACTTACATTTTTTATTATGTTAATTTATACCAATTTCTGTGCTGTTGCTTTCTTTCCCCCAGGGATGTCATATTATTTATTTATTTAATTTCATAAAATTTACATACTCCTTGATTGTTTAAAAAAAACCCTCATAGTGGTTTACAAAAGATAAAGCAATAAAATCAAGAAAACATTACAACTCTACTTTAACAACCCTTTTTATTACCAAAGTTAAAATACTAAAACAGATTGAAGGTACCTCATATATAGACCATGTAAGTCATATGCCAAGGTCCCGCTCTTTTGTTAGGGGGACCCAATTACAGTTTTTCCTTTGTTTGAAGATATACATACTGTTTCTAGTTCTCAACCTAAAGTGCAGCTTGCTTAAACTATGCTCCCAACTTGATGGTCTCACCCACAGGTACAGGATTGTTACATGTCTGTTTAACATGCAGATGGCTTATTATCTCAGTGTGTTCATTTTTGAAAAATCTAGAAATGGATGCCTTCAAATTCAGTTGGGTTATTCTGTAGAATATAAGAGAAGGTGAACAATACGAAGGGAACCAATGGAGCAGCTGTTCTATTTTGAGGCTATTCTGTTAATTTACATCAGTAGGAAAACTGTGTTTCTTCACAGACATTTTCCTGTAGAATAATATATTCTCTTAGAAGGAATTCATATTTGGGTTGAATTATATTTCTGTGTTATTAGTTAATGTTAGGGCTGATACATAACTTTAAAAAACCTTTTCTAGATTAAAAAAGAGTCAAACGTGAGCAATTCAGCAAGAACACCACCTACAGGCAAGTTTTCCTTCTGAAACAAACTCTTATGGCTACCATTGCAGGTGATGAAGTGTTAGAATGGAATGGAAGGCTTTTACAAGGAGCCACCTTTGAAGAAGTGTACAACATCATTCTAGAATCCAAACCAGAGCCACAAGTGGAACTTGTAGTTTCAAGGCCAATTGGGTAAGTACAGGTTCCCTTCATGAATTGTTTAGAATATACACAGGCATGACAAAATTAGGCTCCAAACTGAATTTCACAGCTTTGTTTCTGTACATATGAATGTTCCGTAATGAATCAGCTTCTTTAATCTCAGCTTGCCTCCTCCTTCTTGCTTTGGTACCTTTCTTGATTACTGCAGTCTGTCCTATGGGGGGCTTTTCTTGAAATGCTTGGAAATATCAACTAGTTCAAAAGTTATCTGCCAGATTTATTTAACCAGAATTTATCATATCTTGCCAATATTGAAAGATCTGCATTAGTTTTCAATTTATTTCTGGGCAGACTTTAAAGTGCTGCTTTTGACTGAGATTGAAGCCCTTCGTGTTCCACACGAACATGACTTCTGATTAACAAAACCTTCTAAGGCCATATTTCTCCATCTTTGGAGGCTATGCAGATGGTTTTTGGAGAGAGGGCCTCTGTGATGGTTCATAGTTTTGGAATTTGGTATCCAGAGAAGTCTGGTCTGATGACATGACTGTATCATAATCATTCCGGTACCATGCTAAGTCTGTCCCGTCTACCCAAACTTTTAATGAACACCGATGGCTTTTAATCTCCATGTGACTCTGTCGGTATTTATTCTGAATGGCGGTTCTAGTTTTGTATTATTAGTTTTAGAGTATCTAATTGTTTGATTTTTTTTAGTCGCTCTGAGGATATTTTAATAGTATAAAAATGAGCTATACATTTTAAACAAATAAATAAAATCAATTTCTCATCCCACTAGTTATTCCCACAAGAGTTTAAACTCACAGATGAGTTTAATGATTTTCCTAAGAATAAGCTCTTGGAATTCAAACCCAAATTCCCCCTTTTGGTTTAAGTATATAAAGCAAATAGTCCCTCGTTTGATTCATTTGTAAGCCTAAAGTTATAGATTAGAGCTTGTGTTGCTTGCTGAGACTGCCCACCAGCAGCCACTTCCTGCCACCACACCAGCCCATTGCCAACCACCTCCCTTTCTATTATACCTTGCTCCAAAACTCTCTTCTCCATCTCCTCACAGCTCCCCCAATCCCCAGTCCTTCTACCATTGGTAGGGCAAGGGGGATAAAGGGAACAAAGCCTTTCTTCCCCTCACCCAATCCACCCTGCAGCTACCACCACACGCAAAATCCAGGCTTCTTTCTGGTAGGGGCGCAGTGACAACAGGGAAGGACAAAAGTCTTTATCCTCTTCATTCCCATTCCCACAACAGTGGTAGCAACAACAACAATTACAATAGTGGGAGTGTAGGAAGGTTGGCCTAAACTGCATGCATGTCAGGGAAGAGTTAGAGTTACAAGTTTCCAGTTTCTCAGAGGGAGAAAGCCTTCCCCAAGGGGGGGGGAGGAGAGCAGTGAATCTAACAGAAGAGAGCAACAGACAGGAACAACAGGCAGGGACAGGATGTTCACAGGAAAGGCAAGGGTTAAGTTCTAGCTCAGATTCGGAGGAGGGGAGATACAAGCCAGCTCTAGTGAGGAGGTTAGAAAAAAGAGCGGGAAAGCGAAAGGAAGGGCGTGTTCGACATTTTGAGAGTGGCTGGTCACGGAGAAGCAGAGCTCAGAAGGTATCTGAAATAAGTGACTCTGAGGAATAGTAGTTAAAGAGAAGAACCATTTATAAGTTTCTTAATACGCAATAAAAAGTTATAAAAGAACAAGAAGCGTTTGTGTGGTGTTCTGAAGAGGACAACGACCAGTCCTGACAGAGCGTGCCTGCCTGCCTGCTCCACCTGCCTGCTCGCTTGTGCCATCTGCCTGGGCCACCATCCTGCCTTCTTCCCCTTCCCCTGGTCTGGTGGCAATGGCAACAACAGGGAGCATTCTGAAAGCCCCAAGCAGACTGAAACCATGGTTTGATATCCTGCTTTGTTCACCAGAGGGGATTGGAAAGTTGTAGGCAAGAATCTTTTACAAGCTTGTTCTCTTAATGAAACCATAGTTTCTTGTTGTTACATCTAAACCAGACCATTCGAATTGCAGAGCTAGGGAGTCACATTCAAAAGCTAAATAACTCTAGATGTAATTCTTTATGGAACTAAATCAATCAATAAAATCTAAGCATAGTTGAGTCTTATTGAAATGAATAGAATTTGTGCACATTGTGTGTGTGTGTGTGTCATTCCATATGGCTGTAGAGAGAGCTGAAAAGGTGAGAGGTAGTTTGGTTTACCGGAACAAAAAATGCTCCTCACTTCTGATCTGATTTGGATGCCATTGTTAGAAAATATCCAACTTAGATGGTTTGCTTGGATCACTTTCAGTGCGTTTTGTTGACATGTTGCCCATTATCGGATATTAGTAGACATTTGTGGGATCTGCTACATATATATGAAGTGGGAGTGTATACTTCATCAGTTGTACACTATTCTTGTCACTGTAATTCATTTTGACTGTTTTGAATTTTGAATTATTGTAATTTACCATGGAGTCTGCTTGTGAAGGGTAGACAATAAATAAATAGATTTCCAAGATACTCTTGTTAGTTTTTATCTCTATCATACTTTACAACTGCATCTTTACATCAATGGAAATATTTATATATTTATAGAAAAAACAACAGTATATTTTCTGTGATTTTGCAGTGTAATATTCTGTCTTCAAGTTCCATATTGTTATGTGCTAAGTAACCCTATAAGACATAGATAAAGTATAAACATGATTTGTTTTTCATAATTGCAGAGATATTCCCAGAATACCTGACAGTACACATGCACAGTTGGAGTCCAGTAAGTTTCATTTTTCTGGATTGAGCGCAAGCTGGAAATTGAAAAGATGTTTGTGTTCCTTCTAAATTTTGCCTCTTTGTCTGTATCTGTATAGGTATCGCTCTTCTATGTGGCTTATCTATGTTTTCTATCATTCTTCAATAATAAACTATCAGAAGTCAGGAAATCTAATGCTATGGTTGGCATTCTTTTATAAATTCACTCTTCTCTTTATTAAAAAGGGAAGAACAACCTAGTGGGTAAAAATAGGATTGACGTCAATCCTGACTTCAATTTCCTGCTTTTTTGTTAATGCTGTGTGCTGCAGCCTTATTAAATAAAATGCATTTCATTATGTTCAATATTTAAAATCAGTATTTTTATATTTTAGAGAAAATACTACACCATACAAATATTTTAGAGTGATTGAATATTTGGCCTTTATGGATCTTATTAATGTTTTGGTATATGCCAGGTATCAAGAATAGAGCATGCCAACAGCAACGTTGGAGTGACAGCTCAAAACATTAAGTTTTGGCAGATTCATCTGCACAGCTGTGTAAGATTGAGATGCTGTTTTCTTCTTCACTTTAGTGTTGGTTGGGGGAATGATCCCATATAGGGCAGATTCTTCCACACCATTTGGATTGAATTCCTTCCCACTCCAGCCCCGGAAGATATAGCCCACAATGCTCGTTTCGTTTCCCTGACCATCTGGAGGCATGATTGGCCTTCCACTTGTACAACATTGGATACAACCCATTAATTTATTGTTGTATGTAAAAACCATAATGATTTGAAGACCCCTATAGCATCTTCTTACTGTAGAAATAAAGCTTGTAACCCAAAATATTTTTTCCAAGATGCAAAATGTTATTTCCTTGACTTACTCTAAAAATAATATAACAAGCAAACAATTTATTTGAGGAGACTTTATCCCGCCAAACCCAAATATTCAAAAACAAGTTCTTGTTTTGCAGCATTTTTAATATAGGTGATAGCAATTGAGCTGCAGTCCTCAAGATACAGAGCATTTGACTTCGATCCAGTCCCAATGATTCAAGCATATGTTTAAGTTTCCATTAATATAATGGATCTTTAAGTGCTTAGCTGTGGCAAAATTATACCCATTGTTTTGCTCATCATGTTCATATTTAGAGATTAAATCAAGTTTTAAGATTACCTGTTATCTTTTCAACACACTGTGTATTCGTGTATTTTTGTTCAAATGATCCTTCTCTTAATGTTTATATAATCAGAATATGTTTAATAAAGTAAAATAAATTATACTTTCAGGTTCTAGTTCGTTTGAATCTCAAAAAATGGACCGGCCTTCTATTTCAGTCACTTCTCCCATGAGTCCAGGCATGTTGAGGGATGTTCCACAGTTCTTATCTGGACAACTTTCAGTATGTAAACATTTGTTCAGTTTGTTCTTATTTACTTTGTTGCTTGTAATAAAGTAATGTTAATGGAAAATGCCAGGTAACTATATACTGAAGTTGTTACTATCCTTAATTCTTTTATTCAGCTATTTCTCAACATGAATTACAGGCAACCCCTATTTACGCGGGGGTTATGTTCCAAGTCATCGTGTGCATTGGTGGAGCATGCATAAGGCCACCCCGCCCTGTTTTGTTCCTGGCCCTGTTCCACCCTCTTCTGATGCTGAACATGGTGCACAGTTGTGCGTGCATCGAATATATGCAAAATTGGAGTTGCCTGTAATTACAATCTCCTCCTGTATTCAGGATATTTATATCTAATATTTTCAGTTTGTAGAATTATATTTTTCATTTCCATATGTAAATCATGACTGTGCACAGTTGGCTACAGCTATTCATAACATATTCTATAAAACATATTCAAGGAAAATGTAGAGTCCCATGTAAGGGACTGAAAAATTCAATAATTTGAAAGAACTGAAGCACAAGCTTCCACAACCCTTTCCTGAGCTAGTCTGAGAATCTATCCACTAGTTCTTGATCATATTCATTCTGCTAATTATCACTGTGGCATAAGATTTCACACAGAGAACAAAGCATTTTGGCGACTGTGAACCTATTCTTTTTCATTGGAAGCACGACATTGGAAGTGTGTGACATTTGAAATCTACACCAGTGCTTCCAGTAAAACAATTCATAATATTAATGAATGATATTAGTTTGAAAAGTGTGAGCATGATGATCAGCAGTTTCGGAAGAGCTGATGTTTAAGTGGTAGTAGGTAGAGAATGAATACAGAATGTATTTATGTCAAGAGAATACACAAAATACAGGGAAATTCGAAGGCAATTTCTTTGGCAGCAGGATGTGCAGTCCACCGGGAACTTGTTCTGACAAATAACATTGGGATATGCTGAAGAATGGGAAACTTCGGCAGGGACTGAGATTTTCTTGTTCAATAATAATAATAGTAATAATATCCCATGTGTTTTCCCACATTGCTTATATTGAAACCACTAGAGTTTTACTGTGACAGAACGAGAACAAGGACTCTGATTTCTCTTGGAACTAGCTTGTAGTAGCATAGCTTACTTTTCCCTTTGGTCTGACATGATGGATTGTAGTCCTCAATAGACATAGGAATCAGATTGTAAAAACTTGAACAATACCTAATTCTCTGGAGGGAGAAGCTGCACTTACTCACCCTACATTAGGAAACAGTAGACTATTGTTCATGTCCATTTTTATCCCCTGGGATAGACAAATCTGCACATGTTTGTTTCTCTTGGTTTCTCATTTTTCAGTCTTAAATTCAAGTCTCTCTGCAGCAATTTGGTATCATTGATTTTTTTAAATCCTCATGAAAATTTTGCAGCATCTTAGTGTGATTTTCTCCTGCACACACATTTTTATGCAGTTTTGGCTAATAAATAGATTTTTAAAGGAACTTCCCCCCAAATAATGCATTTTTGATTATTTTAACTAATGTATCTGTGATGGGATGGTGAGCTGCTTGTGCGTAAAATCCTAGTCCCTCAGAGTTTGGCTAAGTCCACAAACCTCTGTCTGTGACGGAGCTCCTTAAGCATGGCTCCATCAGTCACTCGTTGAATCGGACAGTGGGCGTTTACGGAACTTCTTCCAGCATAAAAGCTCCTTAACGGAAACGCGTCTTCTGGACTCTCGGCGTGACAGTTTCCGGCGAGGAGTGGGTGTCCCTACAGGAGGTCCTGAAACCTCCCCACTGTTCTCGCTTGAAGTGTCTCTGAGCCCTCCCTCCGACTCACTTTCCCTTGGAACTCCACTTCTCCCCCTGCTGGTCCCCTCCTCAGCTGAATGGTCTCTCTCACCCTCCGTGAGCCCCTTCACCTCCTGCGTCTCAGATGGCAGTTCCCTGACAGTATCCATGTTCTGCACACCTTTACCTAACATATGTGTTTTTGTACATGTTGGCTAGAGAAGTACAATACAAATTTTGGAAAAGTTCAGATTTTGAAGGATAGTTGTATTTCAGTTCCCAAAATGGGTGAGTTATGGGTATTTGAGTGTACACACTCATGTGTTTTTTCGCAAGGAAAATAATGGATGGAGGGTGTGTAGAAGTCATGCTGTTTTGCATAGTTTCTCTCACTAGTGATCCTCCTTCTCTTGCTTATCAGTGTTGGGTGCCTTGTCTTTTCAGTACTGTTTGCAAAAGTAGGGCTGAGGTTCCTTGTTGGCGTTTATCTCTAAATTATTTTGATATGTTTAGTACCTGTTAACTATAAGTGTGATTCATCTACAATATATGTTTTGTCTGGCTGCTGACTTCTTGTTAAAAGTGATCCCATTTTTGTACAATGTGTTCCATCACTAGGTTTCCCCTTCTGTGCTTATAATTTTCTAAACATGGAAAATTTAATATAACAGTAGTCCATGCTTCTTGATATGTGTACTGTGTTCCCTAGTTGGGGGGTGATCAGCTGGTGTGCCATGACTTGCTGCTGATTCACTTAAAATCCCATTTCCCCATTGTGACTTTGAGGACAGTGGGAGAGGAGGTAGGAAAGTCATCTGGGCCTTCACACTGACTTTAGTGTGAGTGTTTTGTATCACCTTTTCTGCAGGTATAACATCCTGTCATTGCTGGGGCTTGCTGGGGCTTGCACCAGACCTTCACCTGAGCATAATATCTGGACTAAATTTTGCTATTCCTCCATCATTCCCCCAATTCCACTGAGATTTTGCCCTGGTTCTGGCAATGTTCCTTCAGTGCAAGGCAGGGATGAGGAACCTTCCATTCACAGGCCTAACTAGGTGCAGGAGGAATCCTAATTTGGCCTGGGAGGTCATTCTCTCTCCCCCCCAGCCACACCCATCTACCCTGTTATGTCATCCTGTGTGACATCAGGTGGGAGTCAGGTAAAGGTGTGGACTGCACTTTGCCTGCACAGCATTTCTAAGCTGTTTCAGTAGCATTTTTGTCACGTGATGTGATTATGATGTCAGGTAATGGATGGGTGGATGGCCATGCACTCCTGGCAGACTTGGCCTGTGGGGCTTGTGGTGATACGATCTTGGCCTGCTGGGTTGAAAAAGTTCCCTACCCCTGTTACAGGGGTTCCACTAGCTGTAGTACCATCTGTCACTACAGCCAGTGTTAATTTGCTATGTTGTATCTATTGGGCTACCAGTGCAAGAGCATTTCATAGTGAAAGTATCCCACCCATTAGGCAGTGTAGTGATTTTCAGGTGTCCCTAACACCTTTTCTTCAAACAGCCATTAATTTGGTCACTAAAGACCAACTCGATGTGTGTTTTTAAGTTTCTCTTAGCATGTGTGTCCCACAAATTGTCTTTAATTCATTATAATCCACCTGACAGAATATGCTTTTGGAAAGATAAAAAGTGTATTTTCCAACCAGCTTTATTTAAACACTTCTAAGACCTAATGATTTCATCAGGAGAAATTGAAACAAATGCATAATACTCCCAATACTGAGTTTTGGCTGATCATGCCCTATGTTTTATAAAGACTAGCCCTTTCAAGAAGAAAGTTTAAAATCCAGGAGGATTTTTTTCTGCACTATCTATTTGAAATGAGCTGAAGTGGTATAAAATCATTAACTTGACTGAGTTTTATATGGAGTCTACAGCATTTCAGAGCAAGTCCAGATTCTGCATGGCATCGTCATGAAGCCAAATCAGAGTGAGTGCAGGAACAGAAGGTAGTGATTCCTACCCTCATTCTGATGTCTTATGACAGAAATATTGAATAAAACAACACCCAACAGAGCAAAATATAACTTCTGCTAGGATCCAGCAATGGAAAGAGTAACCTCTACTATTAGGACCATATGAACAGGCAACAGGGGTAGCAAAAAATGCATTGCAAGCACAGTTTTGTAAAACCTTTCATTCCTCCCAAGTCTCTGTTCTATACCAAAGAATATTCTAAAGTGCCTTTGGCGTGCCTCTAGCTTACACTGAATAAAACCTATTGGAATCAGCTTTTATTCTGGGGAAGTGGCCTTACTGATACTGTTGGTTTGTCTTCTGCAGTAGGTTTGGGTGCACCGCAGACTGAAATTAGTTGTGGCCTTGGTCTAGGATTTTTGCCCTGATGTTGATGTTGTCCACTCAGACTTTTTGATACCTTTTAACAGTGTTGATATTGAAATATCAACATCTTGATGTCGAGACCTGCTAAGTGGTTTTCATTAAATGATTAGTTCAAGTCGGCCCTAGCAGAAATGGGTGGTTGCTCATGTCTTCAGAGGAATTTGCCATATGAAGTACTGCAGGAGTCCATCTTGCTCATCCTACTGTTCAGCTGGGGAAATCTTGCATAATATTGAAGTGGAGTCAATATTTAGATGACTCACAACTCTGCTTTCTTTTTCATCTGACCCATATGCTGCAGTTGTATTCAGGAACCACAAATGAACTGTGCACTGTTCCCTTGAGTACAACTGAGTCACTGGATTCCCTCTTCCTTCCTTGTGGTTCAGGCAAAAACTTGCTGTAGGCCATCATTAAGAACCTTGCAAGGGAGATGTATAAACAAAGTTTTAAATAACTGTAACAGTTAAATTACCAACACGTTTGGAGCAATTCTGTTATGAAGGCTCAACCTGAAAACACAGATGGTGGATAGACAATCATTTAGCACCAAGTGGTTCTTTGACACATATGCTGTTCATCTATAATGACTGACATAAAAAGTGGTGAAAACAACTTTGTCACCCATTGGCAGCCATCAAAAATCTGAGGAATAAGGGGTGGGGGGTGGGGTTCATGTAGATAAGCTTAATAGAAACTAAAGCCAGAAACACAGGAATGATAGAAATACTCATATTTTGATTTCTTATTATCTGGGCTTGTATTATTGCTTTGCATACTCTTGGATATCTCATGATACTTGAAACTACAGTATTGGCAAAGGGCGCTTTTCACTAATTTAGTCTGATAAGGCAGCTTTCTGTAACCTTGGGGATTAAACTATTGTTCCACTTGGCACTGACTTTTAAAACTGTTCAGAAATTGTAGTGAACACAGTATGTGATGACTTCCTAACTGTGAAGTGCTTATCTGGAAGCACATTACTGTAGTCTCCTGGAAGAAATGTACACCTCTGGTTTTGTTTTTAAAAGCTGACATTGCTTCAGCTATATGCACACTTAATAGAGCAATTCTGCGCTCTGTTCTACTGTCATAACCTCCTAGAACTGAGCCAATTCTGTACTATTGTGTGAAATCCTGTCCATAATTGTGGAATTTCTTCCTGACATTTTTCAAAAGGCAAACTTTCAGTGACCAGGATTAATCTCGAGATGCTGGTGTTGTGGTGATGATTCTTGTGGTTTGAAGGGATTATATTTAGTTGATTAGATTCAAATACTTATTCTTACATATTTATTTATTTATTGGATGCATTGGCTCATTTTGAATCTTTGCAGAAGTGTGAGGAAAAACAATCAGTAAAGAAGAAAATATTCAGAATGATTTAAAATTATATAACTGCTCTGTAATGTCAGAAGAGGTACTAGCAATATACTGATCTCCAAGAAACGGACAGAAATGTATTGTTGGTTTGCTAGCATAAGCAATACTTATGAAAAATATTTGCCATATCATGAAGTCAAAAAGAATTCAGATGGGGCTCTGATTAGGACTAGAGCTAATCCTATTCAGGATACTTTTGTACAGTTTATTTACCAGCATATGCATTTTACAACAAAATGTAAAATCCATTTGGTCATGTATTTTATTATTTACTTCACAACATTTATGCACTCTTGACTGTAATGAAACTTTAAACCAGTTCAAAGCATGTTTGTTTCTCTGTTAGTACAACTAAATTACTTTGGGGTTTATCCATACACACAGGCTATGTAAATAGACTAACATTCCTCAAATATACTCAGTATAAGCTGATTCTTCTTTTTGATATTGATATAGCACATTTTGAAGGACAACTAATTAGCAAGTGTAGCAAAACAACCTTTATTAGCGAGATCTGCAATGTATCTTGAGTGTTGTGAACCGCCCTGTGATCTTCAGATAAAGTGCGGTATACAAATTTACATAGTAACCATCATCATCTGCATCCAAGAAGGAAGCTTAAATTGAAACAGTTTTTCTGGTCAGGCAGAGAGCAAAAGGAGATGAATTAGGAAGCATTTAATTGAGTTAGAAGTACAGTCCTGATATTATTTTGGGAATATGGATGCTTCCCATGGGGGTGTTATCTTGCAGATGGGTTGTTCAGATCCTTTTTACCTGTGTACATGATGAGCCCTTGAGGGTAAACACTCTGACTTCTGAACCATTATATTCATTGCTATTCTGACTACAGCGCGCCTCCCCAAAGCCTCCCCTGCACCCCCACCAAAGAACCAGGGAGATCCTCTCATGTCCAGCCCCTCACCCACACCTGGGAGTGCTTGTGGGGGCAGCAAGGGCATAGCCACAATACTGACAGGATCGAGCCCATTGTCAAGCCTACTCTGTAGCAGAGATAGCAGGAAAGTGGCCCCTGTTTGGGTCTTGTTGAGCAAATCGCTTTGAGGTGCCTGGTTGTTTCCAGTGTACCATCTAGTCTTTAAGTACAGATGAATGTCAGTTGCTGCGGCCCAAGGCTGTGGACAAGGAATGGTGCAGCCTCCACAAGTAGTGCCTCATTGTGGGAAGAGACATGCCCACCTGCCATGAAGGAGGCAGCAAGTCACGGGCTGCTCCGAAAGAAGCCCTTCCTTGGAGTGTAAGGACCAGAACCACTATGAGCTAGTTGATAGGTGCACATTGACTTGGAAATGTGTGGAATTCCCTCCTTGCAGACAGATTATGTGCACACTCTTCAGGGGCCCAGTGAATGAGCATAATTGCTGATTCTGCACATTAAGCATCCAGCTTATTCTATTCTATTCTATTCCCCATAATATATGCACTCTGTATTGCCTTTTACACTTTTATTGTAGGGCATTCTAGGGATTTTGGAAATTGAAGAGCAAAATAGAAATGCTATAAGTAAAATAAAACATTTCCCAGTTGTACTGACCCACAACATTTTACTGGGAGATGCTAGGGTCATTTTGCCTGTGAAACATGCAACCATTGACTCTCACTGCCCCCACTTGTGGTTAAGCAGCTAAATATTGGCTTGACTGCCTCCCAACGCTGTGGATGGGAAGTGGGGAAACAGCAGAGGGGTCCATTCTTTTGACATAACACATAGAGGTTCACATGCTCCTGATATCCTTTGGTCAACTGTAAACAAAATGGCCAGCTGTTGCTCAGGCAAGAAGCAAATGAAAGTAAGGATGTGGTGTTAGAGGTCACACACCAGAACATTGCCACACAGGTGACAAACTGCCCATTAAAAATGGGAAAGCTATACCAGCAATGACTGTGGGTGTGTAACAGGTTATTTTTAGTCATTAGATTTTGTATCAGATGGGTAAATCTGGATTTAACCAATAAAAAGTACAGACTGGCATTTCGATCACAATAATGTTGTGTGGATGGTGCAAAAAAGTGTGCATGAGTAGCACTGATTCTGCTGTAAACTCGCCTGGAAGCACCCTAACAATGCTTGCTTTTCTGTTTGTCCCCACAATGCTTACTCAACTTGTAAACTTTATTTTAAAAGAAAATTTAAATATTGTTATGCTCTCTCCTATGAAATGCAGCATATATTCTAAGAGTATATATTCACAGCTATATTTACCACTATTGTATGATTTTCTTTTCAACCATTTTGTGCCAGATATCTATATTTCCACTTTCCACTTTAGCATTGGTTTATTTTTAAGCTCAAGATGCATGGAAACCCTGGTTTTAAAATCCATGCAATCTGTGGTTGCTCAGTGCTAGAGAAAATGCATTCTGTATAATCTCAGGAGTAGTCTTATGTTACTTCTTCAGACACTGACGATCTTAACCTTAGCTGTGCTTTGCCCCTAATTATGATAAGCTTGGAGTAGTATAGCTTTATTTTAGAAATGCTAAGTGCTCACAACAAACACAGTTTCCCCCCCATTACCATTGACTGAAACCACAAAGAAAACGTTGATGAGAAATTATGAAATATATGGTCTTAGATCTGCTAATGAATTGCATCTATGTCTCTGATACATCATTTTATACTGGTTATTATGGGCGGATTCACCTAACGAGTGCTGTGCAAGAGCTTCTACTTGTGTAAGAGGGCTTCCCCTCATTCCGCCCTCCTGCGGCCCCTGAAATTGCCTTGGGGGGTTGAGAAAACCCCCAGAACAGAATCGGGGAGGAGGGGGAGTCATTATGTCTGGCAAGCAGATATGCTGGGGCAGGTGGAATGTTTGTAATTGTGGCATGTTAAATTCCACTCAGTGTTTCTTATAGTGCGATCCTGAGCATGTCTACTCAGAACTAAGTCCCATTGGTCCAATGGGAATTACTCCCAGATGAGTGTGTATAGGATTGTAACCTTAGTTTTTTATACCTTAAGTTAATGGTGGGGAACCTGTGATCCACCAGATGTTGCTGTATCCTTGACTGCTAGCTATACTGCCAGTGGCTGATGAGAGTCCAACAACATCTGGAGGGAACATAGGTTCCCACCACTGTCTTTAACTTATTATAACCGACATTGCACACAGAAAAATGTCTCCCTCTTCTAAATAAGGCAGCTTTTAACGCAAGCCACTCACTATGTGAAACAGGTTGTGTTATTTCTTATTCAGTTGAAAGTATGATTGGTGGAGGAACATACATAAATTTTAGTTTTTTAATAATGCAATTGCAGATTTAATTTATGCACTGCATATTTAACAGTTCTCATTAGATAAACATGTTTGTGGTGTAAAGCAGTGTTTTATTAAAGTTGTGTGTCCTTGTTTTACTTTTGGTCTTTTAGTTTCCAGCGTGTTGTCTTTTTGGTTTTGTTTTATTGCTTTTTCTTTAATTTTGCTTACCAGAGCCAAAGCCTTAGTAGAAGAACAGCGCCTTTTGTTCCTAGGGTTCAGGTAAAGGCTTCATCTGCCTGACAGAAACTAAAGTTGTGTTCCCCTCTCCTACGTTTTGTTTGACTTGGAAAATGCATAGTAGGGAAATGTCACAGTTTGATCCATTTTCCCATTTTAATTTTAATGTGTTGCTTCAAACCATATTAACAAATTTCATATTGTCTTGTGAGCAGCTTGAAACTGCATGGTGATTAGAATACTGTACTAAACTAAAATTTAAAGAGACAACTAGTTTTTAGTTTTACTTTTTATCTATATCTAATTAAACAAGCACAGATTTCAGCAATGATAATAACTGTGTGTTGCATAAATACATACCTTGAACTAGAATTAGTTGATCTTATGCTTTGGATGTTTGGCCTCATTGTATCAAGGTTGGTGTCTCTTTAAATCATGCATTTTCATTACAAAATTTCCTTTTTTGCATTTTCCAAATGACAGTAGTTCCCTGAGCAGAAGATGGGCAAATAAATTTGTACCTTGTCTAAGGAATGTGTACCTTGCTTGCATTTTGAAACATTAGTTGAAATATTAAAAACAATAATGATTACAAAACAATTTCCCATGACTACTAGGGATGACTATATTCTGATCTTATTTGGGTACAAGTTGTTTGCCTTTTTTCATTAGGAATCCCTTAAGGTACTGTAGATTAACCCAACTGTAGGTTGTAAAAATGTCATAATGCTTATCTTGCTTTGCTGCATGCTTACCATTTTATTTATATTTTTTGTACAGAGAACATTACCTGCTTTTGTTATAAAATATTTTTGTGGAAATGCTCATCATTTGTATAAATGCTGTATAAGCTTATTCTTTTCATGCTCTTTCACTGCTTAAGAAAATATAAAAATGGAAAGTTCAGAGTTACATGAATTATAGTTTTTGTTATTGTTTAGAAAGGAAGGCACTTATTATTTTAAAAGATAGCTACATGAAACAGGCCACAGAGAACTTAATGGGAGACAGAGAGTCAAGTCTACATGCAAATCCTAATGCGTTCTCAATTCTTTGGCTAGCATTAAGCCTCATAATGTTCTCAGAATTTATTATGTCACTAAAATGCAAAATTATTATTTCAGAATAAAAATCAGGGCATGTTTTTGCAAACATTTCCATAACAGAGTTTTTGTTAATTTGTGCTGGGTGGACAGTATGGGGGAATGCTAAGATGTATCTTAATTGAGATGTATTCTGACAACTGTTCCAGTTCAGCTCCTGCAAGCTCCTCCTCCCTAACTAAAATCCCGATCAAAGGAAAAGAATCTTCAAAAATAATGGGTGATATCTAGTGTTGCATGAGTAGATTTCCACTTGCTCAATGGCACTTCCCCTCCCTTTCCTCCGACTGCACCCCTCACCTAAAAAATCTGCTCCAGAGAATTGAGACAAACCCCAAAGCAGATTTTGTTAGCAAGGAGAGGAAGTCCCATTGTGTAATGAGAAGTCTTTTGCTCAATTGGGTGGAGATCATTAGATTTCTCCCTTCCATGTATTATCTAGCCAGTATTGACAATATTGTTCAAATCAGACTACATCTAAGCAGTATGGATATCCTATCTGCATTGAAATAGAAATCAAGAAACCAATACAGCATTTTCTTGATTTTCTACAAATGTAAACACTCTTAGTTGATTATAACTTCCTAAAATTATTGCTACATTTAAAGGTATATCTAAGTGAATTAGCATTGTTTTGAGTAAATACGAAATGGCATGGCCCTGACAAGGTGGCCAGTCTTTCTTTGCAAAGAGTGTGGGCCACAGCTCAGCACTATGGAGAAAGTTCCTGCTTCCATCAAAACGAAGCAAATGGCAAATGACATGTGAGAATAATAATCATAGATCACCAGATGATAGCCTCAGTCTTAAATACCTCCGTTCTGTCATCTCCCCATTCTATTGGTTAGTTTTTTTCAGGAATTGTAAGCTATTCCAAATCTAGGAGATGAATTTGTTTTATAAAGATTGAAATAAAAAAGGCTGAGTGAATGCCATATTACCTTTAAGTACAGTGCAGAGTTGAAGTAGTAAGTTGGTTGCCGTATACTTGCATGTAGAAGACTTCTGTAAACTGAATGTAAAATGCCTTAACAGGTCAATTACTGTAATGTGAACAGGTCTGTAGTGTACACAACCTTATTTCATGGTCTTTCTACATATACTAATCAAAATCTGAAGTAGTCTTTCATGAATTCATATCGCATATAAAAAGGTTAGGATATCTGTTGCTCCACACATGCACATCTACAGCATATACATAACAAAAGTAAACAATTTTGCATATTTTTACATATGTAATGTAGTGCTAAACAGATTATACATACAAAATAAATTTCACCACATTTATCATTTTGGGCCTTAAGGCTACAAATTAGAATGCCATGAAGTTACCTATACTGTAATAGTAAAACAGATACGGTGGAAGTCTAAAAGTTACATTTGCTTTTAAGGATAACTGTATTATGAAAGAAGTAGATTGACTAATTTATAATTTTTCTTTACAGATAAAACTGTGGTATGACAAGGTTGGTCACCAGTTGATAGTCACAATATTGGGTGCAAAGGATCTTCCTTCAAGGGAAGATGGGAGGCCGAGGAATCCCTATGTTAAGATTTACTTTCTTCCTGACAGAAGGTAGGATGAAAAAAAAGGCTTAATTACTTTAAATTAAATTTCTGTGAAAAATTAGTAATGTTTGGTAACTAGTATTGATCATAATATCTCAGTTACTGTATTTTTGTGAGAGAAGAAATCCCAGACAAGGAGCACACCTGATCAAATAACTGAGGAAGTTGTAAGGGTGAGCTTCTTTGCAGGGAAAAATAAATGATGGTCTTATTAATGATGGTCAATAAATTTTGAAACTTTTAAGCAGGAGAAGATAAATAATATCACACAGAATGATGTGCCTATTCAGATTACCATTGTTTATCTAAGTCATAATAACTATGCTTTTCTCAGACATTTGAGAAAGGAATGTTGACTGTGGTGGTAGCTTGCAGTAATCCTGGTTAACCCAATAAACAATCTTATATATTTCCATAACCCTTAATGAGAATTTGTGAGTGGATGTTGAGAGTTACAGAGATATTTTACAGGGTCTTTAGTGGCAGAAAAATATGATGATTCAGAACAACCCCATGCTGTCCTACAGGCTTTCTAGATTGGTAAAGGCTGCACATGCACACTGCCCTCCTAGTGCAGTTAGAAATGTGAGTGGCAGAATGAATGCAAGTGGCCTACTGCTTGTTTTTCTTCAGCAAGCACAAGACCATGTCTACTATCTGACCTTGAAGTCATCGAAGAAGTTTGAGCAGATGGCATGCTTGACGATCTTTGTTATGGGTCCAGAGCTGAAGCAGTGGGGAGAAAGTGGAGTCCCTTTGGCCTTGAACCCGCTGCAAGAGTCGGAACACCTTGGATTTGGCAGTGCTTTTTGCTAAAGCCCAAGAGAAACCTGATCAAGAGAAATAAATTGTGGCAGGAGGGGGAGAGATGCCAAATCTTAGTAATTCCTTATTTATATAACCATCGGTTGATCAACCTCTTTATTATGGTCAGTGATCAGTAAAAAAATAACTTTGTATAACTGCATTAACTGTAGTAGGGATTAATCTAACCACTGAAAGCCCTGTGTAAGAACTTCTGCTTGTTCAGTAGGGTTTTCCCCACCTGTCTTCTCCCCACATGCCCTGAAATTGTATCTGGAGAGAGTCAGAATGACCCCTTGAACAGCATGCGGTGTGGGAGGAGAGGGAGAATCATTCTAGTGGCTAAGCAGAGATATTTGTGCAAATGGAAAAAATGGAAGAGCACAGGGTCACTTAGATGTTTTCCTGCTTTGCTTTGCATGTGATTTCAGTTTTTTAGAACTATCCATATTTCTCGGAACATGCAATTTTCAACCAACTATGAATTCTTATAACTATCCAAATTAGGCATTTTAAACATGAGACAAAATTATGACATTTTGTTTTTGAATCTTGTGGTAATTTTGATACTAGTTTGCAATATGCTGTCAGTGTTCATATAACCCCCCTCCAAAATATATTTTAAAAGTGGGCCAGTTAAAAGGCACTGCTATAATATCTTTATCAGAAAGCATTTTTTCCAAGCAATTTACCATCTGTAGGTGTATCATATATGTATACTATGTATGTATAGAAGAAATGCAGTTTGTTTATTATTAATTATTAAGACAGTGCCAGAATGTACATACTTTGAAATTATAGTGCCGCGTGTTTCCTTTTTATAATTTTCACAGTTGTTGCTTTTCTTTTAAGGCAAATAGTGTAGATGTTTTCCTTTAATTACTCTGGGTGTTTCCTTTCAAGTTCAAAAGTAAAAGCAGCTTGTTCTATTGAATTTGTTTTCTTCTAACAGTGAAGCAGTCTCTCCCCTGCCTCCCCCACCCCCGGAAGAATAAGCTTAGTAGGCAAAAATAAATCTCTTTTATATGGAAAAATAACCTGCTAGAAATAAAGTGCAATTAAACAACTCAAGCATTTAATTAGGTGAGGCTGTGAAGTTCTGACTAAACAAATTATACAGGAGAAACTTGTCCAATATAACCTAGTTCAATTCTCCAAAGTAAACAAATCTTTAGTGTCTAAAATAAAGTCATTAAGGCTACATTAAAAAATCCACATATTCCAAAGGAGTTTAGTGATAATAAGAGAGCTACTCTGAAGTAAGTTGTTTGATTCTGTCATTGGGTAAGATCCAGAGAGCCAGTTCTTTTATCAACTTAGATTAAGTTGTGCCAGTGATAATAAACCTTGTCTTGAGCTGCTGTTTTAAAAATAAACTTAGCAGAAGTTTATACATAGGTGTATTAGCAATTTCAGTAGGGAAGAACCATGTTCATCTCTTACAATAATACTAAAAGAGTGTTCTGTGGCTCCTTAAAGACTAACTGCATTTTATTTGGACTTACGCATGAAAGTTTACTCTGGAATAATGTTGTAAGCCACTTTGGGCACAGTTCTGTGGAAAATTAGCCTACAAATAAAGAGATAAAGATGAGCATGTTCATTGTGTAAACAACTAGACCAAGGATTGGATCCAAAGGACTGCACACTAGTTTTGCATACCTGGATTTCTCCAGTGGATTTTGCACTGGATTTCTCAAAAAGCACTCCCAAGTGCCAAATGGGAACCATTTTTGGAACTGGAATGTTAATTGTTTCTAGTATGTCACCTGAGTCTGCTGCTTCAAGAAACAAGTAAAATAATGTCATTAGATATGTGTAAAAAAGCTATTTGGATACTGGCCTGTGCCTGAAATGTGAAGCTAACACTAGAATCCTATGCAGTATTAAATTAACAGCACAGTCATATACAGTCCTGCACACTAGGGAGGCCAATGTGCTGCCCTCCAGATATTACTGGACTCAACTTCCATCACCTTTGACCATTGGCTATGCTGTTTGGACATACTGGGATTTGGAATCTGAAAACATCTGGAGGGCTACCCTGCACACTGGGTTGCATTAAGTGTTAGTCATACTCAGAGTAGTCCCAATGAAATTAATAGGCATGACTAACATAGGTACCGGTACATTAATTTCAGTGGATTTACTCTCATTTATTTGGCTAGAACCCACTAACTAGGGGTAAGCCCCATTGAACACTCAAAGGATTTCAGCCTAAAAGCATTACTTCAGACAATATAAGGAACATGCCTACATAAAGAAAAGTATTGGGGCCTTGTGAGCATTCATTTGTATTTGCTGTATATATTTGCAAAGAAGTTTCTGAAGGCAAGTCTCAAGCAAGCCTTTGTAATCTTCTTCTGGCAGCCATTTGTTTTATAAATCACATATTCAATGGAACAGCAACACTTAATCTATACTTCTCAATTACAGTGATAAGAACAAAAGAAGAACAAAAACAGTAAAGAAAACATTGGAGCCCAAATGGAACCAAACATTCATTTATTCTCCAGTTCATCGGAGAGAATTTCGAGAACGAATGTTGGAAATTACTCTTTGGGACCAAGCACGTGTTCGTGAGGAAGAAAGTGAATTTTTAGGAGAGGTATTCAAAGCATTTTAAGTAGACTATTAAGAGTTGTTGAGGGGGGAATCAAAAATATATTTAATGTAATTTTTGTTGGGCAGAGTAACCCTGTGGGTTTGTTGACATAAACAGCCACTGAGATTTCTTCTCCTGTTCTGCATTTCTGTGAACTGCTGCTCTGTTCTGTGGTCCTGTGTTATGTTGTCATGGGTAGTTTTATATTATTTAATGTAAAATGTACTTGTTTTTAATTATGATTGCAGGGTCCAGGTTGGTTTGTATGGGGAGGGACGGTTCTTGAGGTATTGCGTTCCTGAGCCATTTAAGGCTTTATAGGTCAAAACCAGCATTTTGAATTGGGCCCCAAAACTAATTGGCAGCCAGTGTAGTCAGGCCAGGATTGGTGTAATATGCTCAAACCATCATGCCCCAGTGAGCAATCTGGCTGCCAAATTCTACACCAGCTGAAGTTCCCAGGCCATCTACAGAGTCAGCTCTACATATAATGCATTGCAGTAATCTAACCAGAAACTCAATTTACTTTCTAAGCCAGAGAATAATTTATTGAGAATATAGTGCTCAATTTGTAATTAAGTTCAGTTTTTGAGCTAGATAAATACAATTTTTGGCAACATCAGTAATCCTCATCTAGTTGGGGTAATTTGAGGATAGGTTGCACTTTTAGTCACATTTACTCTTTCTAACCTAAACACATTTTTACTGCATTGTTCCTCATATTGATTTCTAATACAGAGATTTGTTATGAAACTAAAGTGGCCATTAAATTTTCACGATATGCTGGAAATATGTGACTACAACGTAATGTAGACTTTATGAAACATTTATGGTGCAAGTGGTGCTTTGCACTGTGACATGTTTTATTCTCTTTTTAGATTCTAATTGAATTAGAAACAGCACTGCTGGATGATGAGCCTCATTGGTACAAACTTCAGACACATGATGTCTCCTCATTGCCACTTCCCCACCCTTCACCGTATTTGCCACGCCGACAGCTTCATGGAGAGAGTCCCACACGAAGGTTGCAAAGTAGGTTTTCTGTTCTCTTAAAGGCATATTCATTTCTATGTGGAATACAATGAAAAACCAGCATCTGTAAATATTGATCTTTTCTTGATTTCAGTATTTTTACTGAACTTTATTGATGGAGTGTCATACTTATATTAAGAAACATCATGCTTGCCTCCCCTGGTTTCTTTTCCTTCTCATAGCCATACAATCATGTATGAAAAATGTTGATATAATGCATTTCGTATATCATTCATTAGCCTTTGCAACAGCTAATACGCACTTCATAATGGTGAATATATATAATTTGAGGATTCATGCACAAACATCTGCAGGAGAATAGAATGCTTCAAATCATGATATGCTGAAATTTGATTACTAAACAGACAGTTAATCTACCTCTAATGCAACTTTCCTAAATGAGACTTCTGCTTCTATATGTGATTTGCTCACACACAAATTGAGCAGAACGAGGAGGTGAAATCCTCAAGTGATACAGTGAATTATACTACCTCAGACTGCAGTGGTATGAGTCACATTTTTGAATCTGCCCCCATATAAACAAAGTTCTATGCAAAAATTACTCTTGACTGTTTACAAGTCCCCCCCTTTTTTTTACATGGGGACCAATAAAATGTGACCATCACCTGCATATTTGATATGTTCTATTCTACCATCTCAGGACTTTACAGTTCATTGACTACATCATTCTGTTGCATGTGTAGGAAAGGCCAAAAAAACCTAAAAAACAACAAGAAAACTTGCAACTTCAAGGAGTTCAGTACAAAACTAACCTGAGACAGATTATACTTCACCTCCCAAAGCCTGATGAACAGGGCACATCTTCCTCCTAAAAGTATAATTTTGAGATGAGATGCACCTCGGTGGATAGGTAGTTTCAAAATGTTGGAATTGCTAAAGTATTAGACATGGTATTGAGATGGAACCCCATGTTACAAGGCAGCAGCAACAAAATAGCAGTTGCTTGCAACAAACTGGGGAGGGTTTTATATGAAATCATAGAATTGTAGAGTTGGAAGGGATGTTGCATGTAAGTTTCCTCGAAACATCTGGCTGACCACTGTTGGAAACAGAATGCTAAACTAGCTAGATCTTTGGCCAAAGCAAAAGAATGATATACATTATTTCTTCTTCATATGTCCACATATTTTTTCTCTTATATGAAATTGGTGTTTTGGGCATGTTTTGTTAATTTGCATGTTTGAAGGGTTTCTGCGCAGGTTTATGACTATAATTTGTATTGTTATGCACGGATAAGTTATTTGAGGCTGCAATCCTATGCACACTTATTTGGGAGGAAATCACATTGAATTTGGGGAACTTTTGAGAAAACATGCACAGCATATACATAGGATTTGAACAGTAAATCAGAAAGAATGTTAAAGGGCTGTTAAAGTTAAAACAAAACTGTGAAGATAGGTAGGATGAATAGGGAAAGGGGAAGCCCCCTCTCTGCTCATGGTCAAAGAAGCAGAGACAGATGTCCACAGATTTTAATGAACTATGTCAGCTGGCGAATGGAGTCTGAAATCAACATATCTAAAGGCTTTGCAACCTTTCTGTTCTTTTAAGGGTCCTATTCCTGTGACAGCTATATGACTCCCAGAAAGTAACAGGGGTAGCTTATTGCAAATAAAATTCATGTGGGACAGCCCTGTTAGAAAACTTCAGTTGCTTTAAATAGATTGCTGGTTGGGACTAGGCCTATGGAAAACATTACCAGCATTTCTGTAGGCTGCTGCATTGATTTTCAGCTCATTTCTAAGAATGATTCAAGGTGTTGGACTTCAACTTCAAAGTGCTAGATGTCTTGAGATTGAGTACCTTGAGGCCTGCCTGCTTCAGTATAAACTTTCAAAACAACAAGGGCCTTCTTAGGTTCCTCCTGCCTTCAGAGATAAGGCGGGTATTGATTGGAAGTAGAGTCCTTTCAGTTGTAGGATCCTAACTTTGTCATGTCCTCTCCAGGGGGACTTGCCCAGGACTGATCTTGATGTGTTTTTGGTGTCATAAGAGCAGAACCGTAGCTAGGTGATCTTGCGCCCCTGGCAGAAACGCCCAGATTGTGCCCCCTAGCCACAGACAAATTAGCTCTCCTTTCCACCTCTCCTGCAACCCCCCCCCCCAATTCAATTCACCCCCTATTTAAAACCATTTCTTATGAGGCAATAATCAATATTTATATTTATGGACATATTTTGTAGCCGATTTTGCGCCACCGCCCCCCATCGCCTGCGCTCCTGGAGGGGGCCCACCGCACCACCCCCTAGCTACGGTCCTCCATAAGAGGCATAAGTCTCTTAAACTGTCATCATTGTGGTTTTCCACTATGAGGAATTTTGTGGCTGTCCTAACCCTGACCCTGCTTGGTGGTGTAGCTTGAGGATAGGATTACATTGTTCGTTAGAATATGTTGAAAATAATATCATAATAGTTGCCGGAATAGCATTTGTGGTTCAGTTTGCAGGAACTATTGTATTCTGGTTTGTATGGATTTAAAAAACAAACTCACTCTTAGGCTGCAGTTCTAAATACACTTAATGCAGTGTAAGCCTCATTGAACACAATGAGATTTCAATCTAAGAAAAACATACATAGGATTGTAGTGTAAAGATTTAACTAGCTGTTCCACATAAAACTGTTATCCAAAACTAAGTTGCCAGATGATACACATGCCTGTTGCATGTCAAGTCCTCGTGTATTTGTTTCTGATATCACTTCATTTTAACATTTTTTCCAGATAAAGGCATTTATTCATATAATTCAGGTAAATTATGAGCATGCTGTGTATTGCTTGCTTCATATACACCATTTATTTTGTTGATAAAATGCTTCTGCTGCTTGTTGTGCACCAGTTCAACTGCTGTGGGTTTCTTATTCTGCTTTTCAGAGATAGGCCCTTGCCCTTGCGTTATTTCTAATTTTAGTTGCTTAATATTATAAGCATTTGCTGAAAAAATCCAATGTTTTTCTGGACTGTTTATTTGTTTTGTCGCCATGTGAAGGTGTATATAATAATATTAGTAGATTTGTTGAATCTGGTATACAGTTTGTGAGGTGAGACAGCCATCAGTGATATTCAACTATGTTTTACTTAGAGCAGACCTGCTGAAATTAATGGACCCAACTTACTGATATCCATTAATTTCAATGGGTCTACTCTGAGCAAAATCTGGTTGAATGCCATCCCATATTAAAAGGTTTTGACAATGAAGTGCTGAAGTAAAAGCGAAAAAATAACTTCAGTATTTTGGAATTCACAAGAAACGTGATATTGTATTTTATTGGTTAGAACAAAACTGGAATACCATAACCAGGTTTAATTCACATAATTGACAAAGGTAATGCATCCGTGGTTCCTGTTAAAAGTACCACCACCACAACAAAAGGCTGACCCTACCAAGAGAAATAAGGTGGGATGGGCAGGCTGCTAAGCGATGGGAGTACAGAGCATTTCTCAATTTTTCTCAGCTTTATTTGTTTCTTGCCCACTGAAGGGTGAGAGAGAGAAGGGTTTGTCCCCTAGAATATCTTCCTTCACAAATCCTCATGGTAAGCAAAACTTACTGCATAAGTTGTCATAAGGCAAATAGTACAAAAATGAAACAGGTTGAATCTTGTACAGCAGCTGGTATCATTAATTTTTAGCAATATTCTTTCATAAACAGCCCAGATCCTTTGCATAAAAGTTGATTCATGACTGGTTAATCAGTATTTTTCTTCTAAAAATCACTATTCTCATTTTTTATTTGGCACTGTCAATGTCAAAAATACAATTGTGGCAGTCCACTCACACAACAGCTAGTCTGCTCATCAGAACCTTGTTAGCATAGCACAAGAGCCAATTCTAATGGGTTTTTGATGCTTGCAAATCATGTTGTGCAAACACTATTCTTCTTCTTCTTAGTGAGAGATAAGTTGGTGTGCTACTGCTTGCACAATGAAGCTTGTGCTAACATTATGTTGGATCTTATCGTTTTCCTTTACAGCTAGGTTGTCCGTTTACATTTAGTGGATCTTAATTCTACTTTTAAAAATAGTTGTCTTTTCCAACTCTGTGCCATGTGCACACTTTATGTGCAAACTCTCCGTTAATGCAACTCATTAGCAATGTTGAACAACAATAAGGCCCAGCAACAATACTTCTGAGACTTGAGTTTATATGGTTTCTCAATTGCACCATCCATTCATAGTATTTCAGTGTTCAATTTCTACAAGCTGATGCCAGTAATTTGATACCACTAATTTGATGCCAAGATCTTTCGATCAGTGTTCTCTAGCTCAAACTTTGAGGTAAAACCAATCCAAAAGTCTTGCTAATGACAGACTACATTGCATTTACTACTTTTATCTTTAGTCACAGAAGAAAATCAAATTGTTTTGATTTTGTTTGCTTTTGCTAGCCATTAATTTTCTTTTTAGGGGCTTATAAAAGGGTTGCTTTAAAATTAGTACAAATAACTGTAGAATGCTGGTTCTGTAGTCTGTCTTCCTTTTGTGCTTTGAGAAATTATAAGTAGGATGTTCGTTCTTCAGATATTTTAGCTCTTGTTTTTGCTCTATGAATGCTTAAGTATTTCTTATTCTTAATGTGGATCCTATAGCATGTTGTATAATTCATCAGCTGAGTTACATACCAATTCAAATGCAGCACGTTCAGTTCATGAATTCAGCCTCAGAATATCAATCATATAAAATTGGTTGCCCGTTCTTTGTGTTTTCCATTTCCAATAGCTTTTATGTTATACCCAAAGTATTGAGCTCTATTTGTACACTGAATACAGAACAGTTGTGCTGTCAAAACAAAGGCAAGGTATTTAAGTGGAAGGACGTGTTTATTGAGGTCATGTTGTGTTTCAGTGTACAGTGAATAACAGTACCCTTGCTCCTTGCAAAAATGGAAGAAGCAGAGGAGCTTATTCTGTGCTACCTGTTGCTTAATTTCACTACATTTAGAAAATACACAACAGTTGAGGGAGATAAACTTCTCTACTGTATATGAACTATACAAGTTCAATACCATCAGTTTGACTATCTTTACTAGCTTGTTCAGCTCTATGATTTAGTCCTTTCCTATCTTATTTGTATACTCATTGAGGGCTAAAGTGACCCCTCCTGTCCAATAGGATTATTTTATTGTTGACAAATAGGTTAAATGTGGTTGTAAACTGTTGAGCAATATCTGCCTGCTGTTGAGTAGGAAACAGAGAAGTGGGTAAGCATATTTAAAATTAAACCAGAGTCTCAATTTTTTCTTACGTGACCTACTGTTAAGGTCTAATAATAGACTTTGGGCCAGCTTTTGCTGATGAAGCTCTAGTTATTTTGGTAAGTATTGTGATCACTCCATTAACATATAAAATACTGCTTTTCTCTGCTTTTCACAGCTATAATTTGTTTTATAGGAGACAAAAGCATACATGTTGAGCCTTGTTAACAATGATCAGCAAGCCTTAATAAATGTAGTACTCATTTAATAGAACGGCTATAATTAATCCTATGATCCTCTCTTTCTTTTGGCAGGGTCCAAACGAATAAGTGATAGTGAAGTCTCAGACTATGATTGCGATGATGGAATAGGAGTAGTGTCAGGTAACAAATTTATAAGATTTTAACACTGAAAAAGTTTATATTTATAATTTGTCATATAAGTTGATTGACTTACTCTTTCATTGTTGTGTTTTAATTAAAAACCTTCCTGCTTGTTTAGACATGCCATGAGGTAACTTGGCATGCCAGTGGGATCTGGAATCCCAACAGAAGTGTTGAACAGGCAGAAATGTTAATTCCTTCTAAGGAGTGTAGGTATTACATGGTATGTTTTACTTCAAGCTGCTTTTTCTGTCCCCTCCCCCTCCTCTACTCTTCTGGCATGTAAATAGTTTAACACTTTGAAATATAGGAAGGCACAACTCTGCTATCTTATGCAGGAGCCCCAACAGCAAGTACAGCTACAAACTAAATATGCTATCCACAGTGGTTGTAGGCAGCTCATCATAACTGCTGTCATCCCCTATTGGGATTTTGTTAGCTTCACTTTTGCCTGAGCTATGTTAAGTACATCATAGAGAGATACAGTTATTTGGCAAAAGAACATTTTATTGTTAGCAGTTCCTTTAGAGCATATTTAGTAAGCAGATGTTACATCCATTCTGGATTTTAGTAGCATGTTTAAAGCAGATCAGTTTATAGGACCTAGGCACACTGCACAAATGGTCTCTAAATCATCATGTTAAAAGAATGGGAAGTACCTATTCATCGTTCCTTTTTGTCATAAAACAGAGTGCTAGTTCCAGAATCAGTCTCAAATTGGGTTCATGTAGTACAGTGACCATATCTGCAATTCATTCTCACTAACAGTAGCATATTGTCATGAAATGGGAAACTGGACAGCTTTTACCCTGTTAGTGTCAAATAGCTGTGCCATATTTTGATATGCATAAGGAAGAAATGTGTGTATGACATTCAGTCCAGAAGATGACAGCTCAGAAGAAAATACTCATGAAAGCTTAGAGGTGAGAGCTCTTCTAGGAAATAGTTTAGGATGTTTAGGATGAGGGATTTTACACAGTACTGATTGGCATGTGTTATTTTTTTATACTTTATTTGTTTGAAAAACCCATCTAGTTTGTACCCATCTAGTTTGTATTTCTTAGCAAATATTACATAAAGAAATATTCTGTCAGTGCAAACCACATTCAATTCAATAGTCTTTGTGCCAGGAGAGCACTTTGAAGATAAAGAGTTTCTTTGTAGAGATGCTGACAAACATTTGTTTCCTCGTTGTTCCTTCTTTCTGTGCTGGAATTTCTCAGCTTGCTTCCAGACCTCTGGAATCTAAATAGCCTTCTGTAGATGGGTGGGTAGTCTGCCATGCCCTCACCAGATGACTCCTCCTCCAAGAATGATCTGGCGAAATATTTGGAGCCCCCAGATACCTAGGAATAGCCCAGAACAGCAATTGAGGACGAGCCAGGACTCTCAAGGGAAACTGGCAAGAATCCCTCCCTACAGAGAGGGAGCTCAGCATCTGAAGCAGAGACAGAACAACCCCTGGGAATGGCGGAGCTTCAAGAGGCAGACGTGACACCCTCACAGTCAGGAGTGTTTTGTTGCAGAAGGGGACTCCTAGTGAGTAAAGGACTAGTCAGGAGCAGCCCTCCTCATGAGGAGGACTCTCTGCAGAAACCTCTAAGAGGCTGCAGCTGAGCCCAGGGTGCGGTTCTGACAGCTGTGGCTTTGAAGCCTCCATGCAAGGCTGGTAGAGCTGCTGGAACAATATATTGTTGACAGCACTGTGTCTTGTACCTGATCTTCTGCTTACTTTGACCTCTGACTGCCACTCAGCTTGCCTCATTCCTGATTAGAACCACTGTGTACCTGGAATTGGACATTGGTGTTGTCTGTGCTCATTATAGCCTTGGTTATCTGAAAGGTTCCCTGCAACCTAAAAACTGTAAAGGGCAGGCACAGTATCCCTTTCCCCAGTCATATTTGTTTGGGGGGGTTGGTTTTTTTGGGGGGGAAGGGGTGACTTTTCATGGGGACCAGGCCATGGGGTGAAGTGAGATCAATACCCCTTTAGTCCCAATTATTGTTGGGGTTCCTCAAGGTGGTAATTTAGGGGGTGGGGAGATTTAAAGGCCTATGTTATTTGGAAAGGGGAGGTTTAAAAGTGATGGATTGACTTCTAGAGTGGTGGCACATGCCACAAGGCAAGGGTAGGCAATATTGTGTTATCCAAATGTTGTTGGAGACTCCAGCTCCCTTATTTGTGATCATTGGCCATGATCATTGATCATTCCCCATAGAGTATGTCCTTGGGGATCCTGCCATCTTCCATTCTGTGAATATGACCAAGCCAGCATAGACATCACTGAGTCAGGAGTGTGAACATGCTGGGAATGTGAGATTGGGACAGCACATCTTTGTTTGGGGCTCTGTCCTGCAACTCATCTTGACGCAGCACACATGGAAGGTATTGAGGTGGTTCTTCCTGGCAGGTTTAAGTTGTCCATGACGCACTTCAATAAAGCAGTGTGCTCAACATGTAAGCCTTGTAGACCTTCATCTTGGTATTGGTTGTTAGCATCACATTCTCCCATACTCTTTTGGAGAGACGAGCCATTGTCGTGGCTGCCTTGCCAATATGATTGTCCAGTTCAGTGTCGATGAAGAGGTTGCTGGTTATGCTGGAACCCATAACCAAAATTGTCCACCATCTCAAGCATATGGTCACCAATGCTGATGCACGGAGCGCATGCATGGACAAAATGGTTGATGAGACTCTGTAGTGCTTCCTTGGAGTGCCATAAATTAAACGTGAAAGAAGGAGGTGAACAAGATAATAATAGAGCTTTGAAATGTTTTCTTTCTCTCCCCCCCCCCCATGTCTACTTTAAAATGTTGGAATATAGTTCAGGATTTTTTGCTATGCAGGAAACAATTGCTTCACCAGATTGCACCTTATACAAGTGAGTGCTTGTCTGCTGGGCTATTTCCATGTTAATTCACCGCTGCTGTGTCAGGTCCTTACCCACCTCACATTAGAATACCCAGATTTAGCAGAAGCATTTGGGGCCCAGACAGGTTTGCAGAATTACATGTGGCAGGGAGAGACGGTGCTTGACTCTTTGCCTGACTGATGCTTCTCTACTCCAAATCACTCTTCAAAGCTATATTTCCAGTTTGCAATCCCATGGCAGGAGAAGTGGCTTGAGTGAGGCAATATGGAACAGGGAAGCAGTATTTCCTGCTACTTTTCTGCTCCAAATTGCCCCCTCCTAAAGCGCTTTTGTTTGTAATGTATCATTGGACTGGCAGCTTCCAAAATCAATTCTTAACAGCTACTGAGAACCTATAAATTTAGTAAGACTGCTGTAAATCTGTGCCTTCTTCTAAAGGTAATGGATATGGTTACTGCCCTGCAAATAATTTTGCTGATTCTTATGCCTTAGATGTATTAAGTTGCATTTTTACAGGCTGAAGCTCTCTTAAGGCTGTCTCATGGTTTTCTGTCTTCCCTTGTCTCTGTAATAGCTCCCTGTATAATATAATCAGCACATTGAATGGGCATATTTTTAACCTCCCCCAGCCTTCCAGATTTTTAATTAAGATACTAAGTGTTAGCAGCGCTAATGGGCTCCCCCATGGAACGAGTGAAAATGCATTATGAGCATATTAGCTGTAACATACCACAAATTAGTATTTTCCAAGTGAGGGATCACTTTATTTTAAACCTGATAAATGAAATTTTGAATTCATACTTTACTGTAACCTCCATTAATCCCCCCCCATATTTTTTATGTTGACTATTGAATGTTTAGTTTAATTGTCATAGTGGATACTGATGTACAGGAAATTAAATGATTCAAAATAAGTGAGACAGTACCTTTTATTGGAACAATCTCTATTGGCAAAGGCTGATGTATGGGGCTAGGAATATGTCATCTAGCCACCCATCTTAGCGGTAATTCTGTGATGTCATGGAATGGTCAGTGGCATTTCAACTGCAGAGTTAATTAAACTTTTAACAGTACTGTACAATGTTCATGAACAACCCAGCTTTTATTTAAAAAGTGAAAGTTTGGTTGGGATTAAAACCACGCAGAATTATAGGGACAGGAAGAACTGTGTTTAAATATGCTGAGGACTGCAGAACTATATGGGGGAAGAGCAAGTGTAATAGGGAAATTATAGGACCAGTAGGCCTAAGTCATGGTGGCTAAGGAAGGGACAAAATATGCAAAGGGAGCCTGCAGAAAAGATAAAGAATGAGGAAAGGAGAAAATTATTTAAAAACTCAGACAGAACATAAGCACCAAAGCCACATGTTGTTGGCAAAAGTGGAGGAGATGCCTATAGAAATTCCATTAGGGAATATTTTTGGGAGTCACTGTGGCTCAAGAAAACAGGACAAAAGTCAGCAGTGGGCTGAGCAAGGTTTTGTTTGTTTGTTTTAAAGAAAAGTTTGACATGAAGTTGAAATGAGAGCCAATAAGAATGCGGGGCTGTGGAAAATCTTTGAACAGAATCATGGTGTAAAAAGCAGGACCCCTCAAATATCTGAATTGGGGCTTGGTCTGGAGTTAGGAGTGAGGTTGCTAAATTTGCTGGCAGTAGCAGATTATTCAGGGTGATAAAAACAAAAGGGGGTTATGAAAAGCTCCAAAAGAATATTCACAGAGTTGGTGAATAGGCATTCAAAAAGCAAATGTAGTTCATTGAAAGTGTAAAGAGAAGCACATTGGGACAAAAATTCCCAAAACATGGGGTTTGAGCTGGCAGTGACTGATGAGGAAAGAGACGTTGAGATTATGGGGGATAGCACAATTGACACATCAACACAGTGAGCGGCAGCTGTGAAAAGGCGAGTTAGGGAGCAACGTATCAAAAAGTTTAAAAATAAAACTGCTAATACTGTTATGCCTTTATATAAGTCTATATTGTGACCATACTTGGAAAACTGAGATTGCTACATCTCAACAAGGATATTGTAGAGTTGGGAAAGGTGCAGAATCAAGGGGCTGGAGCAAGTCCTCTATAAGAAATGTTATTTTATTTCCTTGCTTATTTAAGGCATTTACACACTACCCTTTAGCCAAAAAGTCTTCCAGAGTGGCCACTCTCAGACTTACAAACTAAAAAGTTATGACACACAAGGAGCAGGAATAGGAGGGAGGCTGGGAAAAGCAAGGTCAAGAACAAGTTCTTACAACTTTTGAGAGTTTTTAGTTTAGAAAAAACTAAAAGAAAAACTAAAAAGATTTTAGAGAGTTTTAGTTTAGTTTAGTTTAGTTTAGAAAAAGAGCAAGTAACGGGCATGGGGCAAACTAGTTGGATAGCGATAAGATTTTCTGCCTTTCTCAAAGTACTAGAATCCAGAGTTATACAATGAACCTGAATGATGGGGGATTCAGGATAGACAAAGGGAAATTTTTAATCCTAGAGTACATAGTTAAACTATGGACTCTTTTACCATAGGATGTAATGATGGCCACTAACTTTGATGTCATTAAAATGGTTTAGAGAAATTAATGGACAATATCAACAGCTACTGGTTTTTCTGATATTCCAGGAACAAAGGCAGCATACCTCTGAATATTTTCACTGGGGGACATTAGTAGGAGAGTGCTATTACCCTTGTCCTGCTTTGGGGCTCCCCATAGGTGCTTGGTAGGCCACTGTGTGAAACAGGGTGTTGAACTAGATGTCCCTTTGGTCTGATACAGCAGGGCTTTCATTATTCCCTTATGAGTGTCTTTACTTTTGGCAGCACACGTGAAGCACTGTGAGCAATTTGAAAAGTGGTGTATAAATTCTACCTGTAATTATTTTAAAAATTTTGACAGCATTATATATTGCGACATCTTTTCTCCAGGGTGCAACTTTTCTGCCATCTGTACAAATCTAACAAAACAGAAAAAGTGAAATGTCACCATACCTGTACCGTTAGTTCAGCTCTCTCAACCTTCCCTCCCGCTCCCAGATTACCGACATAATGGGCGAGATCTTCAAAGCTCAACACTATCAGTGCCAGAACAAGTGATGTCATCCAATCACTGCTCTCGGTCAGGGTCCCCTCACCGTGGAGACAGTATAGGAAGGACAAGATCATGGTCTCCCAGTGTCCCTCCTCTACAAAGGTAAATTATTATAATGATTTAGGCTTGGGTTTGTTGGTTGGTTGGTTTGAATATGACATGAAATTATGTAGATACTAAAATTATTCCTTTAAACTCAAGATAATGGGTGAGAGAATATGAAAATTCAATTGCTTTTCTGTAGTAACACAGATATTTTTGCTTATAATATAGTAATGGACCTTATTAATAATTTACCTCTTGTTTTGTCACTTATCTTTGTAAATGACTAGTCATACAGTGTAATTCTTTCCATTCAGAGCAAGAATGATTGCTCCTTCATTTATATCTCTGCAATCCAAGCAAAACAAAACCAAAACCTCTCTGTGGTGTTTTTCCCTAAGTAAACACCCTTGCCAGCAACCGATGTAGTAACTATTGAGCTTTATACAGATTATGTATTGTACTAATTTGCCATCCTATGCTGCCTATATGGGTTCATATCCCGATGAAACTGATGAAATAATATTTTCCCCCACCTGTTAGATATGGTATGACTTTTGCAATATTAGCATTAAAAATGCCACTTGAATTCTGTTCAGCAAAGAAAGACCTTATGTTTATGTAAAAATCTTCAGCTCATTGATGTAAAATATAGATTTAGGACAAAGTCTGTTCCAGCTTAGAGCAACAGTGCAGTTAGGAGTTTCATATTGATATTAGCCTCTATTATTTATTCATTTTAAGCCTAGTTTTTTATGTTATGTATAAAATTATTGTAACTTTTTCTTGAAAGCTTATAACAATATTTCATTTGCAAAAGAATAACCTCTGTTGGAATATTAATAACCTGTAGAACCACCAGTGGCTGGTTATCTTGATAGACTTCCTTCCCTACCCTAGCAACCATTGTGCCTGTCATGGAATATTAGTTATGGAAGATTTCTGCTCATTGAACATACAAGCTAGAAAATAAGTTCTTTATTGAGGACCATGATCACAACCATTTTTTATTAGTATAAATCAATCTACCACAACATGGAAACTGATACTTTTTTCTCTCTCTACCCAACAATAAAAATAGTGAAAGATACAAATAGCCAGTTACTCATAAATTACTGAGACTTGTAATTATATATCAGCAACTGGAAGCTTGCAAAATCACAATCAACAGAATCACATTCAGTCACATTCAACTGAAAATAATGTTTGTGTGTTAAAGATCATATTAGCAACACTAAATGTTAATGGACACAAGAAACTAGAGTGCAGTCTTAATTATTTTAGACTTACTTATGCCCTGCTTTTGAATCAAATTCAGGTCCCAAACCACCTTAAAAAGGTATCATATAATTAGCAGAGTTTCCCAAATTTGTGTCTCTAGCTATTTTTGGACTACAATTCCCATCATCACTGACCATTGGACCTGCTAGTTAGGGATGATGGGAGTTGAAGTTGAAAAACAGCTGGAGACCCAAGTTTGGGAAACCCTGAGAGATTTGTCTATGGGATGTAGATGGAAGAGTCTCTTCTGGGTACCTGAACTTCAATTATCTTCATTGTTCCAAGCAAAACAACCCCAAATTCTGTGCGATACTTTCCCCCTAAAACTTTGTGTGATACAGCAGCTAAGTCAACATATGGAGAGACTTCTGCACCCTGCCTCTTTGACCATAGATTCCACAGCCACATTTAGTTAGATTAGGAAGCACAGTATCTGAATGAGTTAGTTTATTTTTTCCTGTACATGGGCAAACTGGACGCTAGTGTTATGGGGTATCAGGAAAAAGTGACAAAGTCTCCAAATTTACAGGACTGCTCCTGCTCAAGACTTAAGCCATTCTTAGTAATCAGCCATGATCTGAGGACGCATAATGCAACCACCTTGTTATTGCTAAGCAAGTCTGGTCAGAGCTTTAGTGGGAAACTCCCACACCAAAAGGTAGCAGCAGACATGAGTTCCTTATTTGTGGTCCATTGTAAACCTGGAAATTCCCCCTTCTGACAATGAGGTGACTTAGTTTAGCTTTTCCTTATCTCTATTCTGAATGTCTTGGATGCCAACAGGGCTGTTTCATATTTTATTTTTCTTTTAATTGACAGATATGCTTCCTCAGTGTGTACCCTGAGTATTTAGAAATTGCTTCCTTAATTTGGGATGGCCGTGGTTATTGTTTAAACTGACAGGCATTTAACCACCTGTCCTTGCTAAAGGAGAGAAAGATAATATGAAGAGCTGAGTCTTGTGTACCCCTCTTAAAAATCTCCAGCATAAGGAAAACATCTAAATAATATTTTGTATAATTAAAATACAACACTTAGTGCTGGTGCAGGCACTTTTAATCATGGCTAAGCGATCAAAAGCCAGCCACAGGATTGCGCATTCCTTCCCTTCCTGCCTTAACCAAGGTCAATAAATGGACAATAACTAATAAGTCTCCAGGTTTTCAGGTTTAATAAGTGTTTGGTTGGCAAATGATGGTTATTTTGCATAAATACTTCCAATTTGCACACTTTTGTCTGAAATGGAATGTTAATTATGTAGATTTCACATTTTGTTTTTAGATGGCATTGGCTAAGTGACGTGCAGTAAAATTAAATATTGCAGTGAATTGTTTGTGGATCATGACAGGGTGAAAATATTCCTGGTGCAGATTTCCCACCTCTTCCCTACCTTGCTTCTGATTTTTTCTTCTTCAAATTTTTCCCCTCAGCGAGAAGGCAGTACATGCCAATTTTTATATAAGATGTATGCATAGGCAACCAATCCTATCCGCTTTGAACAGATTTTGTCAGAGTCAAGGATGTTAAAGGTTACAGCTAACATTTTCATTAACAGGGCTCATTTTAAAGAGAACTGCTCATTTCCGCCTTCATGACATTGATGGTTTTGTTTCTTCAGTAGGAATGTGGAACAGGGGTCTCGAGGGACCCGATCTACTCCTGCACATTACAATACCATGAACCGAATGGATAGACATCGAATAATGGATGACCACAACTCCCCAGACAGAGAGAGGTAGATATTCAGATGTAAAAGAGTAAACAATGGAAACAATAATAATACATTTTAGACAAAACAGAATCAATTCAGATTGATATTTAAACCTCAGCACCTCCAGTTTACAAAAGTGAAATAGTTAAATTTGCCTAATGCTATTTCCTGCTATTATTATTCTGTATTACATATAAATAGTCCCATTGTTTGCATTTACTGGTCAGGAAAGCTTGAAGAAAGCATGCAAGAAGAACATTTTAGCCAAATAATTGAATCAATTCTACGGGCCTTTTATTTTACCTTTGACAATAATCACATGTTAGAATGAAAACTTGGATTTATTTATTGTATTGGTAGAGATTAGAAATATCCAAGGCTTTCCCAGTTTGATTATTATAATGCTACACTATGTTGTTCTGCAAACACTCCTTCCATGCACAAATGGATGGGTTTTGCTTTTTAAAAAGGTGTTCACTCTTTACCAGCTCCCAGTGTCAGAACTCTGCTTCCATGAAAACTTCAAAGAAACCTCTAGCTCAGACACCCCCAAACTCGGCCCTCCAGATGTTTTGGGACTACAATTCCTATCATCCCTGACCACTGGTCCTGTTAGCTAGGGATGATGGGAGTTGTAGTCCCAAAACATCTGGAGGCCGTGTTTGGGGATGCCTGCTATAGCTGGACACATGATTAATATATAGAGCTGGGGGAGGGTGGGGATATGTTTTATGAGGAAGTATACTTTGTTAGTACCTTTTAAATAGTGTTGCTTGAGAAATCTTTTCTATAGCAACCTGAGATCTACTGACATCTTGGAATTTTAATGAAATAGAAGTGAAGCAGAGACTGTAGTTGGCTTATGTTGCTTACTCTGCAACATTACCTGAGGCACTTTTTGCTTTCATTTTAAAAAATAGACAGGACATTTTTCACCTCATTAACTTGTGTTAATGAAAATTGAATTTGAAATGTTCACCTCCCTCAGTTTCATAATATACTTGCACTTCGGTATTTTTAACACCTTACCTAACAAGATACCAGTATATCTTCCACAATCTTACATGTACAAAAATTAAAGTTGCTTTTTTTATAAAAGAGTAATATCATTAACAATTTTTCTGTTACTATTTTTCAAACAAAAAGTAATATTTCAGACTGCCCGAATCATTTACTATAATTTCTAATTATAAATGATAGAAGCAGCTAGTAGCAAGTTTTATAATAAATAATAATACATTTTTATTTATATCCTGCCCTCCCCAGCCAAAGCCGGGCTCAGGGCGGCTAACAACAATAAAATAATACATTCTAAAATCATTTCATTATAAAATTAATTCAAATCAAATTAATGGCAACCATTGGGCTAGAGTTCTGTGAAGATTGCCAAAGGAGGGAGTCAGGCTGTGCTTGTCTGGCAGGGATTCAAAAAATCCTTATCCAAATTCCTGAAGTGCTTCTATGCATTCACAGGAGCTCTGTGGTTGTTTTCTTCTAGTTGAAATACCAGTCCCCCCCCCAAAAAAAGAATTCTGATCTACCAAATCCCACAGTACTCCCTATTAAAGGTACCTGATATTGTGTGGAAAGAGGGATGCAGCAAATGTTCTAGTGCAGGCGTAATGATAGCAACAACAACAACAACAATTTTATTACTTATACCCCGTCCATCTGGCTGGGTTTCTCCAGCCACTCTGGGCGGCTTACAGTGCATATAAAAACATAGTAAAACATAAAAGGTTGTTTGGATCCTAACTAAGAATTTAAACAGTGTGACAGTTGATTTTGAGGTAAAGTTGAGGTGTCTTTCTCTGCTATTGAAGTAATTCAGTCTTAAAATGTTATAATTTGAAGTGGATTGTGCTTTTGAACTGTTTAGCTTTAATTAGATTTCCTAAACATAAATTCCTTCATTGTGCTTAAATTTAGAATGCTAAATGCCTGATTCACCAGCACGTTAAACTGGACCAGGCAAATTTAAGCTGGTTAAATCTTTGGCTTTTTTGACATGTATTAGAGAGAGAGAGGGAGACAGACAGACATAATTCTTAAAATAACAAATAGCAGACTATGGGTAGCAGATTCTAGGCACCATTTCCAGAATAAGAGACACATTCCAGAACTGATACGTTCTGCTGTTCTTTTCAATTTAAAAAGCTGTGGCCTAGAGCACCGAAATACTCTTTTAAGCCATCACTTATAGATGGTGTGGCATTAGGTAAGATGCTATCTTTTAATGGATGAACTCATGCTGCTGAAAGAGTATGCAGACAATTGAGTTAAAAACTCGACTTCAGGCAGATGCTTGACAGAATTATGTGAACCAGAAACTGCATACTCTTTAAGCCACTGTTGTTGGCCCGGTAAATTATAATAGCTTGCCTATTTGTTCTTCTCCTGCTTATTCTCTGGGGCCATCAGAACAAAATATACCAAAGTTAAACAGATATTTTTGAGTATTCTTTGCAGGCCTGGTATCAGACTTTCTTTATAACTGATGCAGCCACAGTGCTGCACATACTGATAAGTGTGTCAACAGGGACTTTTTCAACCCCTTTCCTTTTTCTTCAAGGACACTGAAAGAAAGGGCAAAACAAAAATCAGTTCACCAGAAAGAGAGAGAAAAAGAGCATTTTGTTCCAATAATCTGGGACTTGATTGGAATATATGGTACTGTTGTTCTGCCATTAGACACCCAAAACTAACTTTCAAAGATTGTTACCGTATTTTTCGCCCTATAGGACGCACCGGCCCATAGGACGCACCTAGATTTTAGGAGGGGGAAATAAAGGGGGGGGAATTTATTTTTCCCCCCCAGGCATGGGGCTGGGGCGGGTGAAGCCCGAGCTTCCCCCGAGTTTGCGGGGCTGGCGACAGGGAGGAGCAGGCTTCTCCCCCCCGCCAGCCTTCTAACCAAGTCGGGGGACAGCGGGAAAGGCGCGCTGCGCCTCTCCCGCTGTCCCCCGAATTTGCGGGGCTGGCGACGGGGAGGAGCAGGCTTCTCCCCCCCCCCGCCAGCCTTCTAACCAAGTCGGGGGACAGCGGGAAAGGTGCGCTGCGCCTCTCCCGCTGTCCCCCGAGTTTGCGGGGCTGGTGACAGGGAGGAGCAGGCTTCTCCCCCCCGCCAGCCTTCTAACCAAGTCGGGGGACAGCGGGAAAGGCGCGCTTCGCCTCTCCCGCTGTCCCCCGAGTTTGCGGGGCTGGCGACGGGGAGGAGCAGGCTTCTCCCTCCCCCCCCGCCAGCCTTCTAACCAAGTCGGGGGACAGCGGGAAAGGCACGCTGCGCCTCCCCGCTGTCCCCTGAGCTTGTGGGGCTGGCGGTGGGGCTCTCCTGAAGCCTGGAGAGCGAGAGGGGTCGGTGCGCACCGACCCCTCTCACTCTCCAGGCTTCATTGAAAGCCTGCATTCGCCCCATAGGACGCACACACATTTCCCCTTCATTTTTGGAGGGGAAAAAGTGCGTCCTATAGGGCGAAAAATACGGTACTTACTCTCATGGTCATCATTACCTCAAAATAGTTTTATGAGCCTGAAAGCACCATAATTTAAAATAGTATAGTTTCCTAAAAGTTATTAAGCTTGAAAAGTCTCTAGTGTGCATTAAAAATGTATTTACAAATATCCTCTGCATTGAGATATGTATTGTTCCAAAACTATGTTCATTTAATAGTGCATTAGCTGAAGGATGAAACAGCCAGCTTCTCTGTTTATTTTTTATGCTATCCTTTCTCCAAAGAGCTTAGGTTGGTGTGTATGCCTCCCCTACCTTTTATCCTCAAAATAACCATGTCAGGTAGTTTAGGCTGACACAAGTAACCTTTGTGGCTTAGTGGGAATTTGAAGACAGGTGTATCCAGTCTAAATTGAGCACTCTAACCAGCGCACCACACCAAAGAGTTTTCAAAGGATCCATTTGCTTAAATAGTGCTGCCCAAATTGTCTACAAAATGGGATGGCTTACTTTATAGAGCAAAAGAGACATGGAAAAGCTCTCCTTAAGGAGAGCAAAATTTGAGCAGTTTACCTTCTCAAATTTGTCACCCCATCCCCCTGTCCCCCTGAGCTCAGCTGGGAGAAAAGCAGCTGGGCTGAAGTGAGGCAAAGATGCCTCATTCTACAGAAGTGCAGAGGGTTGCTACTATGCAGATGACATATTCTGTTGTGGCTACTAATTGTGGAATGCTCTTCCCAGGGAGTCTCAGCTGGTTCCAACTTTGTCATCATTTCAATACCAGGTTTAAAATATCTCTGCTCCCAGATGTTTGGTTGTTGGTACCTGGTGTAGTTTATTTGGCTGTTTAATTTATGGTCTTACTAAGGTATATAGAGGTTAAAATGTTGTATATTTTTTTTTTGTATTTTTATTCTTGTTGTCTATCAGATGTAAGTTCCCTTAAGACTTCACAGTGTATGGTGATTAATAAATAAAGTAGCAGCAACAGCAGCAGCAGCAGCAGCAGCAGTAGTAGTAGTAATAATAATAATAATAATAATAATAATAATAATAATTGGACGTAAGGTGTTTAGCTTCCCTCGCCAGCATATTTATTTTGCTGTTGAAACTGAGACTGATTTATCTGTGATGGAGCAGACTTGAGTCTAAACAAATAGGATTTGCTGTTGTCACATCTGTTTTTGGCCTTAAAGTATAAAGAGCTAGGATTCCAGAATAAAGGAAGGAAATTGACATTGTCAGTACTTTGTCAAGTAAAAGCTTATTGGAAAGTTTCTGAGCAGTTGTAGTGTGTAGCATTACGTAACCACTTTGGGAACTCTGATAGAAAAACATGGTGCAAAATGAAGAAATAAAATACTGTATCATTTAGCAGTTTAACTAAGTATATGGTTGCATTGGTGCACTAATTCTAGAGTCTGGCTGCAGCAAAAGCTCTGAGGGTATTTCTCCTCTTTAAGTCGCATGTGCTTCTTGCTGCAGTTCTGAAGTTGAGGCTGAAAGGGTAAGTGGCTATATGCTTACACGGGGAAGCAACATTTGGCCCTTTAAGTTGCTAGCTCATTGTGGCAGCAGGAGAATTAGGCTGCATATATTTTCATAAGTCTCATTGATTTTAGTGTTGATGCTGTAATTATTTATAGTTTCCTGCTTTTACAGTTCTGTTAAGTTCCAGATTATAGGATTCCCCCCCCCCCATGTTGAATAAAGAACTAAGTATTTTGAACTGGTGAAAACAACGTGAAATAAAGAGATATTGTTGTCAACAATATTAATATATATTCTCATATATGGTGAGAAAGTATGACAGAAAGTATTTGAGGGTTAAATATGTATTATTTTCGGCATAAGAAATGATCATTTTTAAACCAGTCTAAATGTGCTCAGAAATATCCAGATTTAATTGTATATATATTACCCTCTGGCCCCCGGTTGGCTATTTCTGATGAACCAGGGGCAGCTCCAAGCCAGCAGAGCACTGGAGAATTATTCCCTCTCCATTTCCCTTGTGGTACTCATGCTGCAGATTAGCCACTGTCCCTTGCAGATTGGCCACCTATCCCTTGAAGGATCTTGTGGCATCCCAAACTAACAAATTTTCTGTAGCAAAACCTATTGTGGTCCAAATATTACTTTTCCAGATGCATGAAACGATATTCTCTGATACAGATATAAACAGAATGACATGCACATACAATAGGGGAAGATAAAGGATAGAGTGTCCTATTACTCTGTAGAGTGAAATGCAATCAAGGTCCAGTGAAAAGGGTAAATGGTCTATTTAGCTTGAGTGTGACCCATTCCTGCAGGTAATGAATTGGCAAATCAAGATGAATAGACAACAAACACCACTTTGCTGTGCCAATTTATTACCAGTAAGGTCACACTCTCTCAATTGGATTTTTTTTTACCCTAGAACTTGTTTGCATTCCATTCTACATAGTAATATGTCACACCTGTCTCTTCCATCGATGAGTCCACAGGTAACTCTTGGTAATAACATCTCTCTTCAGTCTATACATGTGTAGTGTGTGTAGATACACAAAGCCTTGTACTTAGCAGATTAGCTGTTTATCTGACAAAGTGGATTCTTGCCCATTAAAGCATCCAAATCTAGCATTACAGGTTACACCAAAAGCTACTAAATCTGTATAGCGTGAATCCAATATTGTCTCATTCTATATGGAAATATACAAGACATTAGTTTGTTATTTATTAAAAACTGTTATGTTCTTCCATTCCACAGTTGTATAAAGTAGTTTACATCATTGCTTTAAACCAATTTCATAGAATGAAACAAATTCATAAACAGAAAACTGTGAACATTAAAACTCAAAACAGCACCACCAAGCCCAAAGCACATTCTCCTCCTCTGTCAGTCCAGAGGTTTGGGAAAGATAGGATTTTTGAAGGAGTTTGTTCAGAAAGGGGGACCACTGACACTTGGAAAAGATTATTCTAGAAAGTCAGATTTGCTGCTAAGAAACATTTGCTTCTTACTCTTGACTGTTTAGCTTCCCCAAATGTGTGTGTATGGGGGGGGGTATTTTCAGCTGGGTTTTCAGCTAAGATTTTTAGAGGCTTGAAAAGTTTCATGTGAATTTCTCCACAGTTGCCATAATCTTCTTAACCAAACTGATTTTTGGCATATCCTGATATTTCCAAAATGGGTACACTGACTGTGGGTATCAAATGCGCAGACATTGTTCATATATGTTTAATATAGTTCTGCAGGAACTTATAAGGCATTCTGTGAATATTACAAAACAATATATTTCCATTTACCAAGTATTAATTTCACAAAACTGAGGCATGCTCCATTTGATGCATGAAATCAGAATGAAATTAACACATTTTAATAGCTTTTCTTTGGGAAGAAGCATTAGTACAGTTGGTCCTCCAATAGCGTTGCTCTGAATATTTTCATGTACCTTTCTTCACTATTTATGTCTCATGCCTAATACAATTGAACCTTCTCAAATGCATCAGTAACTCTGGGCTGGTTCAGAAATAACATTATTGGAGTGGGGATGGTGATGTCATCAATTTAAAATGGCACCTTAGTTTGCATCTTCTACTCACCCTGAAGGCAGTGTAACACTCTGCTTGCTTAATTCAACACAAACACCTCTCTCTACTATTGGGGGCATCATTGTGCTGCATTGCCTTCAACCTTTCCAGTCCCAGGACCCAGCTTTAGGTTATACATGAATTTGGGGGCCCACTATTTCGCCCCCTAAGCTTGTATTTACATGGTGTTGCTGCTGCTGTTGCAACCTACCTTAGGAATGGATCCAAAAGGGAATAAACAAGGGTGGGGTTGACTTTTAGCTATCCCCAGGGAAAAGAAATACTAATGGATGCTAACTTTCAAAGATTTCTGGTGTGCTCTTGTAATGAGAAGAAATATTGGTTAAAATTTCAAATTGCTGTGTTTTAGCTTATACGAACCTGAAAAAGTAGCAGTAGCTGTTCTTTACAACAATGCATATTTGCAGTATTGGTGTCCTCCAGAATTGTCTCTAGGTCTGATATTCACAGATTTAGTTAGGTGCAAATTAAGTTCAAGTCAGAATAACATCAGGAGAGCTATGAATGTTGCTGATAAAGTCTCAAATTGATTTATTTATAATAGGGATAAGGTATCAGGAAAGGAAAGAGGAACAAAATCACCCATACCTTCCAGGTTCAGCTTAAGTGAACTCATTATTTTTCCTTTGCTAAGACATCAGTCCTCTGAGTAACTGTTTTCACTGAGAGAGCTGACAAATCCAATAATCTATGGAAAATTACCTGCATAAACACAGAATTGTATTACTGCCCAGTGTAATTTCTTGAATATAGTGGTCCTCGTTATGGTATGCTCCATCTTAATAAAGGCAGGATATATACTGAGGTTGCATTTTCCTGACTCAGACAAGTCAAGTCCTGCAGAATGGCAGAGCTTAAATCTCTATGCAAGCTTTAGCTTTAAGTATCTCCCGAGACCAACAAATCATGCTGCATTGCTGTTCCTACTGTGATGAGAGCTACTGATTTTGATCTGCCAAAATGAGAAATTTTGAAATGACAGGCTACTAGGACATGATCCATGACAATTTATGCTTTGAGAAAGAATTTGCTATAAAAAGTCACCTTGATAAAACCAGTACCAAACTGGAAAAAAAAGTTTTGTGATAGTGTTTCCAAAATAGAAAAAGACTGAAACCAGCTTTCCTCTCAATAGTTGTCACTGGAATGATGCTAAAGCAAAGTGTTATAATAATTTAAACTGATATGTACAGCTATATTTTGATTCTGGGTCGCGTTTCCTAATCTGCACATAAATTATTCTGAATCTAGCAACATTCCCATCTCACTTTGTCTTAAATATAAAATGAAAATATTGTTTTTATAACTCTAGAGATGAATGGTGACATTAGAAAGGTTGATAGTGGGGTATCTTGAATTATGCATTTTTCTATTTGTTACTGTCTCACCTTGTTCTCTCCCCTGCACCACCACCATTCTTTCTAATGGAAATACCATAAAAGGGTACCTTGTATACTTGTATACTCAATCCATTATTGCTACAATATTTGTAGTATCATGAAGAAAAGAACATTCAATATTTGTTTGTCACTTTTAGCCAATATAAAAAGGGCTAGATATATGAGTAGCAATGGGTGAATCAGTTTGTTTCTAGTCTGTGTAAGTTTGACATGTATTCACTCATAAATCCATTTCATCTCATTTCCATAATAATCTGTGAATATATTTTTAAATACACACCAAAAAATTCATAAATTAAATATTTGATTTTTATTTTAGAATTACATTTCTAAATGTATTTTCGCCTGACATACCTATTGCTAAATGCATATTTTCCTAATGCATATTTCTAAATGTATTTCAATATGTTTTGGAGCCTAGAACCACAATGGAATATTTGAGAAGTGTAAAACCTGATGGCTAAGTACTGATCTAGACATTAATCCAGGAGGTGCTAATCAGATGAGTTCATATCAGAATTTGCAAATACCGGATTTGTCAAGGTTCCTTGTGATACTTCAGATCTTGACCGTTGGGTTTAATTTCTTCTAGAAAGGTTGAGTGTCGGACAATGCTAATGCCCCACCTACTAGGGAGTGCCATTTACAGCCCGATGTGGTGGGGTTTGGGGAACTGTTGGTGACAGGATTTCCCGTGTGACTGGGAAGCGCTTTGTGTACCTTCCAGCCATGCAGGAGGTTGAGAGATGAGCAAGACTAGGGAAGCCAACCAGCATTCAGCCTGGCTCCCTAAGGGACAGAGCTTCAGGAATGGACCTGACTGGAGACTGCCCACTGTCAGGTACATTCCTGGAGCATATAAGAGAAGATATTTTCAGCTCTTCTTCACCTGGTTATCAGCCAGTTTAACCTCCCACCCTCTTCTCTGTACTTTAACACTTGCCTTCTTGCAAGGATAGGATAGTGGTCGATGGACTTTGCTATGGACTGTCATTGGTCTCTGCTTTCAGGGTCAGGGAGCAATTTTGCTTCCAGGCAATTTGGCATGGTCCTGTAGATTTCCACCTACTTCATAGCAGTCATCACAACTTGAGCCCTCACCCTGGGAATGTCCTCTTTCTCCTGCCTAAACTTGCTGAATTCTAGGAATTTGATTCCCACCCCATCTATATGAACTGTGGGCTGATTAGGTTAAAGGTGAAGATAAAGGACCCCTGGATGGGTAAGTCCAGTCAAAGGCGACTATGGAGTTGCGGTGCTCATCTCGCTTTCAGGCTGAGGGAGTCGGTGTTTGTCCACAGAAAGTTTTCCGGGTCATGTGGCCAGCATGACTAAACCGCTACTGGCACATGGAGGACCGTGATGAGTGCCAGAGTGCACGGAAATGCCGTTTACATTCCCGCTGTGGCGGTACCTATTTATCTACTTGCACTGGCATGCTTTCAAACTGCTAGGTTGGCAGGAGCTGGAACAGAGCAATGGGAGCTCACCCTATCGCAAGGATTTGAACTGCCAACCTTCCGATCAGCAAGCCCAAGAGGCTCAGTGCATAGAATTAAGCTCCCCCATATCTCTAGGGTTTACAGATGTTCAATAGAGAAAGATTATCACAGTGCAGCATAGCAAAGTTATAAATTGTTCCTCTAGGTGATAAAAATACCCTTAACATTTCCTTCAGAGTTTTTCGGTATTCTTTGCATTTTTTCCATGCTTTTGTGATGTTTATAGAATTATACTGATTAGAGACTATGATTTTGTAGCTGCTGTGTTGTCATGTCGTTTGTCCTTCAGTTTCCTTTTTAGGATGTGTGTTCATCGGTCTTCATTTCATTGTCTTACATTTTCATTTTTTGTTTCTGCTATGCTTTCAGTCCTTATGTCAGTCTGCCTTGGTCTCAACACATTCAGTCCATTGACTACCACCATAGAAATGCCAGGTATCTGTTTTCCTGTGTGTGTGCCTCTGTGTATATAAATGCATGTCCCTGCTTGCACCTATATTTTTACTTCACTCTGTTGAGGTCACTGAAGGGTATTGCAGGATTGCTTTATAGGCAAATATTTAGAAGATTAGTAGGTGTTATTTTTAAAGACTGAAAACATTCAGCTGTTTGTTTGCCTAACCATACTCTACTTGATAACACCCGCTTCCGGTTATTGGCATACATGAAATAGCAGTTGATTTATGAGGTTTTGTCTTTGAACTTCCAAATGTTAGAGTCAGGTCATTGATCATTCCAGAAAAGGTATATGGGTCACACCCACACCATATATTTAAGTGTATCTTAAGTGTATTTTGTGGATGTGACCCATATACCTTTAAAGCATATGGCTTCCCCCAAAAGAATTCACAGAGCTACAGTTCCCAGTACCTTTAACAAACTACAGTTTCTAGGATTCTTTGGCTGAAGCCATGTGCTTTTAATGTATGGTGTGTGTAGTTTCTAGACCTATATATAACATTTCAAAAAGTCACTATCCCAGGCAGTGTTGACAACATTCAAGTAGGTTAATTTCCATACTGAAAGAATAAGATAGATATATCTTTATTGTCATTGTCCCATGCAGGACAATGAAATTGCAAAACTACATAAAACTACATAAAAACTACAAAAAAACTACCACAAAACTACATAAAACTACATAAAAACTACATAAAACTACATAAAAACTACATAAAACATTCAAAAACCCCTAAAAACTCTAAAAACCTATTTTAAAATACACTATACTGTAGAAACCCCTTATGCTGCGTTTAGAACCAGAATTACATTTGCATAGAAACTGTTTACGTGGCGATTCCCGCCCCCTCCCACAGATGGAATAAATAAAGACACAGGACACCAGAATTTAGGTTAATGGGCGAAAAATGGCCACAACTTTATTGATTACAGGTCACAGCGGTATTGGCTTTAGGCATTGGCCCTATCAGACTAACCGGTATAACCGGGAAGGGTTAAGCACCAACAGGGGGAGCCCCCAAGATGCACATCCCTAGGCGCTCCCCAAGGGGTTACCGCTCGGGAGCGCGCTTTAGGCCCTAGCCTCCATAGGTTTCGGATGAGGCGACGCCCCCCGGAGTCCTTTAACGAACTACCCTTCAACATTTGGGGGAGGTGATGGCGTTCCTCCCCCCATCTCATTTGCATAATAATACCCCTACCAATGCCTAACCGCCAAAACCAAAGGTGTTGTGACGTTTTGCTATGAGGTAGGCGAAGAAACCCAAGTGGCTTCCAAAATATAGCCAATTAGCCAAATGGAAAAACTCCTACCAGGCCCCTTGCGGCGACCAGCCGAAGCCCATAGCAAAGTCCAGATGAGAACCTAAAGGGCGGGAGGGTGGGAAACCGCAGCTGCTGAAAGAAAAGAAAGGGGCAAGCATGGGCTGCCCCGACCTTAAATGCCCCTTACAAGTACCGCCCCCGCCGCCAGCCGATTGGCTGGCGCGGTGAATGATGAATCTTAATGACCCCGGGATTCCCCAAGTCCCGTGGGGCTGCAGTTAGTTCTGCAGCTAGTTCTCAGGCGGCTAGTCCTGGCCTTTATAATCCTATACTTTCTTCCAGAAGGCAGAAGCTGAAAGAGATCATTTCCGGGGTGCGTACTATCCTGTGCTATCTCTGCCGCTTTCTTATGGCACCTGGCAGCATAGATTTGATCTAAGGTGGGAAGAGTGCACCCAATTATTCTCTCTGCAGTCTTTACAACCCTGGATAGCATTGTTTTTTCCCTGGCCGTCCAGCTCCCAAACCATACACACAGACCATAAGTTAGTACGCTCTCCACAGTGCAATGGTAAAATGCCATCAACAGAATAAATGATGTTACGTGAAGGACAAGTATTAAAGCTGGTGTAGTGTGTTATCTAAATGGGTGAACTGTGACCCAGGGAAGACCTAGCTGGATTCTCATCTGAGCTATGAACTCAGTTGGTAGCTTTACATGCACATCTGTCTCTTAGCTCCAGTGCTCCCAGCTGTAGTTTGGGGCTAATAATGCTACCTACCTTACATAATAATTGTAAGGATTATTGCAATATGGTACATGTGAAGTCCTTTCAGCCCTCAAAACTACAGTACTATATAAATGTTGTGTACTGTTATTGCTGTTGTTATTATTCTTAATTATTGTTATTCCAGAGACTGGGATGCAAGCAGAGTGCCTCATGAACTGCATGTTTCTGTAGCTTGACATATGGTTTTCACTGTCAGCCTTTGACAGTAATGAACACTTCTTAGAAAGGAATAGAAGTCTTTCAGACTCAGGTCATGCAGTTATTGTCTCTAAATAGGTAGTTAGCACTGGTAATGCTGTTTGCATCTTGTGGATGTAGCAGCAGGTACAAATTTATATCTCCCTGGAGTGGGATAGTTGTGTGAATGAGAGAACATTACATCAAGGTCAGCACTGAAAGTGGCTTTGGATGTTATTGAAGAAGTGTCATCAACAAATGCAGTTACTACCTCCTTCTGTGTTTGGATGGCAGTGCTTCTTGTAATATTTGAAGGTGAACTTATGCAGAGGAACTTATGCAAGTTACCACTTCTGCAGTTAGTAAATTTTGCCTGTGTGAATTTTGATTGGACTATCACCAAAGTCACTTGTGTGCCACTTCTGGAACTGTTCTGAGTTTCTCTTATTCTTAGATATACAATCTAAAACCATGATAGCGCTTTAATTATCACTTTGAGAATGCTTTGCATTAATCATAAACATTTATACATTAACATGCTTTATATGTACATCTGAATTGGTCTTTTTTTTTCTTTCTTTGTCATTTGCTTCTCTGTGTTTACCTTTGTGTCTCATTTGTGTACATGTCTTAACTGTAGCTTCATGTTCATCCCTTATGTTTTGGCAGCAAGGATCACTCAATGTATCCTATCTTTTGCGAAGATGCAATCAGATTACTTCGATCCCGTACGATGTGCCGTACCTATTCTGAGGGTGCTTACTATGAATTTGAGAGGTATAATTGGTGTGGCATGTTTGTTTAGTCTCCCACATCATTCATAAGCAAACAGTACTCTGATGTTCAGTAATCTGCAATTTAAGTTTAAAATGGTACATTGGAAGAAAGAAGAAAAGGCACTAAATGCAGGAGTAAAAGGAGAGGTCTCCCCAAAGGTGCGCAAAATACATTATATAACTCATGATGTGTTGGATATTAAAACTCTTTCTCTGAGGTGACTCTAAAAACAAAATCCACATGCCACCCATTAACAATTCATTAATAAAAATCATATTCAAAGATAAATGTATCATAAAAATGAACATACCCAACTGGGTGCATAACAAGACTCACTAAACAGGGATATTATTTTATGACCTTTAGATTAGTGAAGATAATCTGATCAAAGGTTTCCTTTGCTTTATAGACTGTGTCACTGCTCTCTTTAATTTTATCATGAATTTTTGTTTGTAAATTTAAAATATTATCATCTGCATTGCTCCTAGAATTACTTTATTCTTAGAGAGCAGAAATTTTCTTTTTTATACTGGTATCAATCATTAATTTGGCCAAATAAATAAATAAAAATATAGAAGCTGATTTCCCCCCTTTTGCATGCATTACAGGCATTGCTGTATCATACCAACCTAATTTTACATAAATGGCATCCAGAAAAAAGGATATTGTTGTGATGTTGTGTGTAAACCATGGCTTTTGTTGAATTCCACAGCTTAAAGGGACTAATTAGGACTCTTTCATGTTGTGCCTTTTTTTCACCCCCTGGCTATATCAGTTGCATAATTTCAAGGCTCGTTATGTCTTGTGGCACTCTTGTGTTATGAGCATCTTTTTCTTGTCAGAACCAAACTACATTTCATAGCTACATATAAATCCTCCTATCCTTAGTTTAGAGCTCTGTCTTCAGACTACCATGTCAGTCACTCTATAGAGCTACACCAATTTTAGGATTAAAATTGTAAACATGGTTCTTTCGTTTTCTTCATTTCTTGGTTCTTTAGCTTTTTTGTATTTATAGTGGTACCTTGGTTCCCAAACTTAATCCGTTCTGGAAATCTGTTCCAAAACCAAAACGTTCTAAAACCAAGGTGTGCTTTCCCATAGAAAGTAATGCAAAATTGATTAATCCATTCCCAACTTTAAAAAACAACCCCTAAAACAGCAATTTAACATGAATTTTACTATCTAACGAGACCATTGATCCATAAAATGAAAGCAATAATCAATATACTGTACTGTAAAATAAATAAGACAGTATTGTAGATGATAAAAATTAAAATTATTTTTTTTCTTATGTGCACTGATGATAGTCATTGTTTGGATGGGTTTTTTAAATCAATTTCTGCAGTCACACAATCAGTCAATCAATCAGTAGCTGAACAGGGTTCCACACAGTCACAAAAGCAAGTCACAAAAATGAAGTCACAAGCCACAGTCCCAAATCGAAGTCACAAGTCACAGTTACAAGTCAGTCCCATAAAATGAAGAACAAGTCACAGTCAAAAAAACAAAAAAGGCATAAAAACAAAAATGCAGGGCAATTAGATAATCCAAACTTAAAACTGTCCAGTGGGCAAAAGTACTGGCACATTCAGAGATGGTTTATCTGAAAACTTCAGTTATATCCCCATTATTGAATTCCCTGGGAGTCACGGTAGCTGAGAGTCTATGATGAAAATGGATCCTGACCCTCAGATAGATGAGATCTTGAAAAGGATCATATAAGACTTCCCTAAATGATGTGGATCTGAAGACGACTTCCAAAATCCCTGAGTAAAAGAGGTTGTGGAAACTGCCAGTATTATATCCAGCAGAATTAATTCCTGAAAGAAAAGATTTGATACCATTTAGGTTTCACTTAAAGTGCTGGATAAAAGTAGACTGCTAAACTGCTTTCAAATCCATTGAAACAAATACCTGGACATTAAGGATGTGCCTTGGATACCTAGGCCCAGTATTCTTATCCTTTCCTCTATCTCAGAAGGGAAGAACAAGAGTTGTTTTTTAGCAAAGATCAGGCTCCATGGAATCTTCTTTCCAGTAACAAAGGGATTCCAGAGATAGCTTAAATATTTTCAAAATAAAAAAATGTACCCACCTTGTAAAGCACATTGCTTTTTACAGAACATCCCTGGTAGGTAAGAGTGATGGAATGTAGTGGTTGCAGATGATTTTTCATTTCAGTACAACCTTGCATTCTACATACTTCAGCAGTGGCATTTGCACTGGAGGTGCTGCCGGTTGTTTAGTGACTCATGAACTAACTACTGCCAAACCAGTCTTGAACCTCCAGAAAATTGAAGATAATTTATCAGTTTTAGCAAGATGGATGTTGTTTTGTGGTCACATAATTACCATATTGTTGACAATTTGCTAGGCATAAAAACTAAAAAAATGAGCAAACTCCTCTCAGCTCAATAAAATCAAGACAATTCAAGATCAAACATGGTTCTGATTCAAGTTTGTTTTCTAATTAGGCTTATGCAAACCAGTTCCCCAAGTTTGACTGTAATAGCTAACTATGGTTTCTTAAAAAGTGAAAACAGAAAATTTATATCTACTTGTGACCACAAAAGCGGGGGAAGAAAGAGTATGCAAGCTTGAGGCTCACCATAGCTTGTTATGATAGCAGGACAGCAGCATCTGAATGGGACTATGATCATTCAATAACTTTTCACCATCTCCTAATCTTTCCTTCCATATGGTTAGATCACTCAGGGCAGATGTGGGGCTTGTGCCATTTGGTTCCTTTGATTTTCCAATGGAACTTCAAGTTAAGCAATATATTACCTAGAGTACAGGGTTGCTGTCAAAAAACATTAGATGCATGTTTTATATGACTTTTCCCCCTCCTTAACATCTAGTTCTGATGGGATCTGTAGCTCTGCAGGCCGTTCATTGAGGATTTGGCATCTGTGGCACTCAAACTACTTTGATAAATGTTTGAAGATGTGAGAATAAGGTAGCCTAGACCAAGCAGCTCAGATATCCATGCCACCATTGGATCTGAAGGCCTCAGATCTGATAAACCAACAAGAAGAATTACAATTTCATTACAGTTTCATTGTGAGAGATTTGGCTGATTCAGGCTTCATATACACAACAGCGTATATGCAGCTGCAGACATATGGGAGGAGTATAAACATCTACTAGCCAGGTTGTCTCTTCCCAAAGATGCAGCAACTTACGTACAGCAGCAAGGAGGGAGCAGAGGTGACAGTGGACACTCCAGATATCCAGCAGTGCCTGTTTTGCCGCTAGAAATAGGACTACATGGGGAAATGATGCTATTCACATCAATTTTTGCTGGATATAAGACCCTCTGACCATTGAAGCCCCCCCCCCGGCCAGTGGAAATTGATGCAAATATCATGTTTTTCTGCTGGGGATTTAGTCCCCATTCCTATGGGAATAGAAACACAGGAAACTGAAACACCCATGGCTTTTCCAACACTATAGGTAAGCTGATGATCAAGGGCTCAACATTGTGTTGGACCATTGGATTCTTACCATTAGGTGCATTAATTATGTAAAACAATTTCTGCTCATTCTACCTCTACCCACTTATTTCTAAGCTGACCTCTCTACAAACAGAGGATTTGAATATCTTTTGACCTGGCAGCAAATTGCATTAGTTGGCAATTTGGGAAGGAGCACCTTACTCTCTAAAAACTCTAGAAGTTTCAATGAACTGGCTTATCCAGATGGAAATCCTATATGAGTGAATTTACAGGCAGCTACTCCAAGAACAGCAGTTACGGGTAAATGTAACTCTGTTTTGTACTTATGCCAAGTCCTGATTTCATTACGGCATGTGTTTCCCTGCTCCAGATAACTGTCTGCACTACATGCAGGCATGTACATGTGACATTGCATGTCCGCGTTGCAGTGGGCACCCACAATCCCAAGGGTGAGTTGGCACCCTGTCTTGAAGCTTCACCCTGCTACTGTCATTGCTATCCATGCCAGCCACACAACCCGCAAGCCACATACCCATCAGTCCCCCTTGTGTGGAATACCCCTATGCATGTACATTGTTATGCACATGGGGCCCTTTAACATGGTCACTAACACACAAATTGCCAATGGAAGGGCAAGGCTAGTCAATGCAACCCCCTCACAGGTGCTTTCAACTATGGCCGTGCCAAAAGCTGTCAAAAGTTTCCCAAAAATATTCTCCCCATGAAAGAAACAGGGACAAGCTTTCTGCCTTTCAGAGGGAATTTATCTGGATTTTTTTTCCAGTGGCGGGCAGGGAGGTTTGCAGCTTACAAAGTGGCTGCAGCATGAAGATCTCTCTGCATTCTGCCACCATCCATGTTTCCTGGAATGTTTTGAGAGTGACATCTTGTTGCATTGCATCACTCCCAAGGTTACATTTAACTCCTCAGGCGCATTACATGGTTAAGTAATGTAAGTAGCAGCACCTCTCCATGAATTTTTTTTGGGGGGGATTTCTTCTCTCTTCACCTCCCTCCGAAAAATGTCAGAGGTGGTTTCATTTTACACTCATCTGCAAATGGTGGAAAAACGAATATTAGACTCAGTTTTACTTGAACCTTTGAGGAGGTTGTCATGTGAGCTTTATTAATGTCATCAGAATATATGATAATTTAAATTAGATTAAAATTTAAATTAGATGAAATGGAGGAGAAGAGGAAATTGCTGTTTTCAGCACAGTACTTGTTCTTTTTATTGTACATTTCCTCCTTTAGGTATCTTTGATGTTTGCTAGACTGCCTCATGCAGCAGGAAAAGGGTTGGATGAACATTACATAATGGTCATTATCTTTTGTGATAAAGCAAGAAAAAGCATAGAGCACCTAAGGCAATTCAAAAATGTCTGAAATATCTTTGCTGTTTATTTTATGTTCAGGAGGAATAGAAAGGAGGGAAGAGTGCCTATAACATATTATGATGACACTGATATTTCCCCTACTCCTGAAAGGTATTTTGAGTCATATAGTAGATGTAGATAAGAATCTGTATTAAAGCATTTTCTGAGCACCCCTGTTGTAGAATTTTGAAATAGCTAAGAATTGTGATACTTGTGTTCTTTGTGCAATATATTATTCCAAGTAATCTGTTATAAAAGGCTTGAACTAGCAGTGAGTAGTTTAGTATTGCATGAGCCGCACAGTACTTTTTCACCCAGAAGATATTTACTGGTAGCACTGCAGCCAATTTCTTCTTAACACTGTTACTTTTCTCTTATGCCCATACCTTCCCCCCCCACAAGTAACAATGTCACAAATCTCTGGGGTTTTTCTGGATATCCCTACTAAGCATCTTATTTGCAGGGGTTAGGGTTATGTAGGCATTTTGGGAATCAATCCAAAGCTCTGTGCTTCTGCATTGCATGCATAGCTGCAAAAGTGAGATTTTGCAGAAACAGGAGATAACAGTGACCTCTGCATAGGGGTGATCTATTCGTACATTGGAGCTAAGTATGTGTAGTGATGCTACTGGTCTGTGAAACTTCTCTTTAAACACAGGCTTCTCCCAGTCTAAGACTTAATCGGTGCTGCACAAGTACTGTGAAAGGGCAGGGCACTGAAGCACTGATGGTCAGCTGGCTGTTCAGCCAATTCCAGGATAGTTGGTTGGATTGACAGGAGGAGGATAAGCAGGAAGCTGCTTATTATCCCTTGAAGGTTACCTCCAACCATGCCTGTTCTAATATTTGTATCAGTTTGGTTGATGAGAGTTTATGGGTAGTTGAGACTAATGCACTAATATTAGAAACGGGTCACTTTCTCAGCTGCCTGCTAAGTAGTTTTTGCAAGCCTTGATAGTCTTAGCCACTGCTAAAGATGCTAAGGATGTTCCCCCACCCCAGTAGCATATATTGCTACCTGTACATGGATGCTGTTTCACTATTGTGAGAGAATTCTGTATCTGTACATTTGAGTAATTATTATATGATTTGGCTAATTGCATAATAGTTTCATTATTCTGATTTTTTGCTGTTATTATTAAACATCACACCTTATGCAGTTCCTAAACCAAAAGAAATATTTCCCTACACCCAAAGTGCTTATGATCATGGACATGGTAAAAAAAGGGGGGCGGTTATTTCTGAATACTTTTGAGGATATCTTCTATTATCTGCTAACATAAAAGTACATATTTAGGTATTCACACCAATATATATATATATATATATATATATATATATATATATATTCCATTATATCTTGTTTTAAATTACTTCATTCTTGAATTTTATTTTCATGAAGGCACATGGTTCTGATTTTATAAGTCAACCCACTTATTTCTGTAAAAGTAATATACCATTGGTAGACATAGCAAAGCACATCTATTGTCATATCTTCTTGTCATTGCTTTATTTCCATATTTTCCCCATCTTATAAAAATTTTACAATTTTGAGTAAGTCGTTTGATTGCAGCCATGCTGCATAAGTTACACTGATGAACATAACTTGGTGAGGTCCATTAGTTTCACTGGGCCTTTTGTGAATATAACTTAGTTGAATATGACCCAAAAAATTCCACTATATTGTATAAAATGCACTATTCTTGCAAACAGTGTTCACATAATGTTATGTATTTTTAATTACCCCAGTTGAAATATTTGTTATTCACAATGTGTGTATGGTTAGGCTAAAGAATACACATTATTATGCCATCAGTAAATGCAATGTATTATTATGTGTTTCATGGATATATGCAAAGCATTTATACACTGCTGTTGCTGCCAGCACATCTGTAGGTATCCTGTATGTATCCCATAGTTACATGTGGCATACAAACCAGGATTGGCCATGGCTCCCTTCTACATGCGTAGAAGTTGGCAGAATAATTTGCTGCCCCATAGAGTATAAAGTGGCTCTCAGTTTCACAGCACTATAATGCCAGTGTTACAGATATATGGTCTGGTGCATATATTTAAGATTAAAATGGCTGTTTGGTCATACATATTTTAACTGTAAACAGAAAAAGGGTTCATTGAGTGTATTCCATAAAACACAAGCACTTATCAAAACAATATAACACAGAAAACAAAAAAACAAACCATAGACTGAATATTAGAAGATAATAGGTCAAATGGGCTGACAGTGATTCAATGCACCAATATGTTAAGGGGGAACATACATATACATCCATTCATTGAAAGAGATATACAGAAAACACTGGAAATAACTGCCAGATTAGTCAGTCAAAAATATGTTTTCATGAAAAGTGTTGATATGTAAATAGCTTCATCTTTATAACATGTCTTTATTTTAACTGCATTGCAAAGGTATTACAATGGTGCAAGTTCATGGGCAGATCATGTAGTCAATGGTTCAGCTGAAAACTATGGGTAAGTAAAGAGTGTAGTGTTACACTTCTATAATTAAAGACATGTACTCATAATTTAAATGTAGTGTTATTTTATTAATGGGTTTCACACCTGATTAAGTGTCATTTTTTTCACTAGACCTAAGAGGGTTAGGTTTTAATATGACATGTCCATTATTTTCTTCTTTCCATGTTGCATCACACACATAGTTTGTTTAATTGTATGTAGATCTTTCTCAAAGAACAACAGTTACAGGTAAGCAAACCTGTTTTCTTTGAGCAGGTTTCCATACACAAGCATATGTACACGTTGTGTCCCTGTATCTGAACCTCTTTTGTAGATTATGTTCTGTTCATTTTTAATCCAAAATTACCTGTGCACTGACACTACATTTAAATTAATTAATAAGGCTCGTTGTATCCCTTATTTCCAGAGTTAGTTTCAGCCTCATCATGGGAAGAGAGAGAATAGCAAATATGCTTCAAATATTTATATGAATCTGGGTTTTTAATTGGAAAAAGTTTCATAGAAGACAGATGACACAATTTGGAGGCAGTGAAAATGAAGCAGCATAGTAGGAGCTCTTCAGGTGAAACACTGTCCATCTCCAGTTATGTGTGTTGATTGTAGTGTCAGCTGATAGCGGTCAATCAACAGCAGAAAACTTTGGAATGTTCTGATTAACAGCAGTCTGTTGGAAACCCAAATGCCTCTGCTCTGTATGATAAAGGCTGTCATACCAAGAAGGAAGTTGTGAATTGTGAATAGGATTTTGTTGCAATTTATGTGGTAGTGGTGCTATAATTTACCTTTCCTCCCCGGTGTTTTTTTTTTTTTTTGCATTTTTTCATTATTGGTAAACTTTTGAATAGTTCCAAACTTTATGCCACTCGTTTATAGGCCACCAAAAGCTTATATAGTAGCCCATTTCTGTGTTTCAGTAGAGAGAAAAATGAATAAAGGATCTGCACACTAACATGTCGACAGTCCACTCTGGCAGGTGTTTGCAAACTGCTCCACCAAAAAAACAATTCAAGAGAAGTTAAGATCCTTTTTTAATTTTCTACTGCCAGATAGATTTGCCATGCAGATATATTGCTTGGGGAACAGGAAAATTGAAGAAGCAATAGATTTTGTTTAGTGGGTCTCATTTCATGCATTCCTAGATAGTGTAAACAGCATTTGATGCAGCTAGAATAACTGGATATTTTTGAGTTTTTTGTTGTAGTTTCTTTTCATGGCACTTGGCTACATCGTTTTCTTTCCAAATATTATGATACATAGCTTAACAATAAAACCAACTTTGTTCAATGTGGTATATGAGGTGTTAGGGGAGGGGGAATACCACTGGCGGGAAAACATCGTGCTCCTTCTGTGGTAGTTTGTCCACCTTTGGTCCCCACCCTGCACTTGCCTGTGGCTCCTAGAAGCTGTCAGCATAAGACAGTGGCCACACCCAGGAATGGTTTCGACTGGCCAGCCAAACCAGGTGGGAGTAACAAATGGGTCTCTCATCCTTGGTGAGTTAGGTGCTTCCTTTGCACGCAAAGACAGGCTCTGGCAGATTGAGCGGATGAGACCAATAGTGGTTCCAACAGTCAGGAAGAGTTTCTGCACATGCTGTAGAGGGAACTGAGCGGTAGATGGGGCTCATCAACCTGGGAAGGTAGCCCATCTAGGAGAAGTAAATCCCCGCTGCCTTGTGGAATATCTTCAGGAGAAGAAGAGGCTAAGGAGTAAACGCTGCAGAGAAAATCCAGAGCAGAGCCCCTAAGACAGCTGGTTGTATACTGCCTCCTGGCAACTCCTGCAGCCAAGCTGGTGTCAAACATATTGCATCCGTGAGGCCGAGAGAGGGGTCTTGTTGTCTGGGCAGCCCAGGACCTTCATACACACTGCCCAAGCTTACAACCCAGTGAGGTTCATTATTGGGCCTATAAGTTATTTTATACTTTACTTAACTGGCAGTAGCAGGTGAATGAGAAATAAGGAAAATTAAATATATTTGGGAAGAAATAGGACTGTCTTTTACTACTTGTGTTGAGACTGGAGCATTCTGTAATAGATGATTAAAAAAAAAGTCAAAATGCTACGTATCATATAGCATATAAAATGTACAGAAACAGTGCAGAGGTGGGATACTAGGAAAGAAAAGAATCATATTCTCTGCCTTACATAGAGACTGGATGCATAAAGCTGTTCATTTTTAATTTCTGACTTTGCTTATAGGCAGCCTTGAAGCAAATGGTGGAAAATTTGTTAAAACTAATCTAGGAAACACTTTATGTATTTTTAAAACACTCCTAAAATTAAACCACATTTTTCCTTCCTATTTAATTAGCTGTTTGGATTTAACAGAGTTTATGTTGGGGTTTTTAACTTCATGGGAAGAAAATATGGAGGAAATACTTCTTATAGCTTTTAGAAATACTTTAGAAATTAGGAATTTTCACGAATAGCTTGCTGTGATAGATATTTTGGAAAAACTACTGATATCATAGACTTTTGGGATATACTGCTTAGAAGCGATCACAAGTACATAATGGTGAAAATGAAATCTTATGCAAACAGATTCATTTTTTCTGGTTTGCCATAGCATACATTCATCATATATGGTCTCTTTAAGACATTATTTTATTATCTCAATTCTATATTCAGTATATCTGAGCATACTTTTGCTTATATTACATATATGATGGCTTAATTTTATAATATTAGTACATATGAATTTTATGATTATACTATGCACTATTAGTGACTGTAGTCCGCTTTAAAATGAAATCTCAGTTACTCAGTATGTAATTATTTTAAAATTGTTTTGTTGATAGCTTAATACTGGTGTTTTACCTTGGTTAAAAAATAGAAATATAAGTTGTGCTAACATGATGGTGTGCTAACAAAAGGATATTGTGTCTGTGACCAAACAGCAAATTTCCGATAGCTAGTAGAAGAATAGCATGTCCAAGGATTGAGATCCAACAGCCTTCCACAGATACGGACAGGTACTTCCAGTAAAAAGTAGCTAGTATAGCCTTGCACTTGTTACTCTTAGGTATTTGTTTGTTTTTATTCCTGTTGCAGTGCAATCAGTGTCTCTAGAAGTAGAGGAAGCCTTAAATGGTCATTAAAATTTTCATGCTGCATTTTTATGTTTTCATTTCTTTGTCACTGACACATTCATTGCTTTAAGTGGCTTCATTGTTTTAGCCCTGGCTGCTGCCATTACTTGTCATGTACTATGGACAGAAAACCAAATACTGTGTCTAACAAAGCAGATAGCACCTGGCCTAGGAAGCAATGAATTGTCTGTGCTCATACATCATCATGTTTCCTAATTTGCTCATTGTAGCAATATATATAATTTTAAAACTTTCTATGTTAATGGAGTTCCCTTAATTATAAATAACTTTGACGTGCAAGATTCATTTTCTACTTATTTTTAAAAGTTATGTGAATCTAATCAGCTTAGGATGTACATAAAGATTTTGTTTAGACAAGATTATTGCAGTGTGACACAAATAGATCATTTTAGCTTGTCAGGTTACATCTTAACTAATGTAATTTAAGTTCTAGTTCTGATATGTCTGGTGGATTTGTAAATTCCAAGTTCATGATGACATTTGGCCTAGTAAAACTATGCAGAATCTAACTGCTGGGTTAAGAAACTCAGCTCTAGTCAGTGTACAGGGAAATAATGTACTTGGATCTCTCACAAGTTGACAAAAAATAGAGTGAGGGTTCTTTCCAGTAAAGATTGATGTTGAAGTAATTATTGTTCAAATAGTCGGATGGCAAACACTTGCCTGTAATGCAAAAAGAGTTTGAAAACATCTTGGGTATTACTTTTCGTTGTGATTGCACTCTACTTTTATTTTTACATAGCTTTCAGCAATTTAAGAAACAAATACTAGTTGTGTGACTGAATATCATTAGAATGACTTAAAATTAATCACACGTGCTTGAAAAGCTTAACGTGTGACAAGGCAAGGATGCTCCACTGAAAGGTATGAAGAGTTTTATAATTCAGAGAGCTATTCAAGAGCTATAGGTTGGATATTGAACTAGTGTGAAGTGTATTGATTGATAATGTACCCATAAATGACTCAGGAAAAGTTGACTGCATTAGAGAACATAGAATCTATATCTTCACAGATCCTTTTATGAACCCTGCCCTCAAGAGCATTATCTCTCTCATATATGGAGTACCTTAGTAAGATGTGTCTCGCTCTTCTTAGACCATCACTTTTAGTGTCCTGTAGATGGAAAAAGAAAGCCTTTGGCTGTGGGGGCCGTCTTGCATTACCTTTCCAGTGTTGGAGCTGCTGCAGTGCAGTTGCTTTTGGTGCCATGAGAATGACACCAGAAGTCCCAGAATACACAAGAGGAGACTATAGAAGAGCTCCTCCTGGAAACTGCACTGATGTGGAAAGGAACCACAGATTCTCTCCTATGGCCTTGGGGCTTCTGACATTATCTTCTTGATACAAGAAGGGAGAAATTGCAGAAACTCCCACACTGGTGGTAAAATGACAAGCGGCCCTTAAGTAAGTTTTACATAAAAGATTTTTTAAGGGGAAACCTCCCCCCCCCACTTCATCAAGACCTGTAGTTATAGACTTGACACTTCCTTGCTGCCCCGTAAATATACACCTCTCTGTTAAATGCAGCATTAGCTAAGGTGACCTTTTTTTGTTTATCCTTGACATTAAAGAAGTGAAACAGTGGATGTATTGGCAGATCAAGCTTCCTGTTCAGAAAGTGAATATATAGATCCAGAAGAAAACATGAGGTAATCTTTGTGAGTTTGTCTGAGGCTAGCTGTGATACCTCCCTGATAGTTAGTATCTCCTGCTGATCATGTGTTCCAGTGTACAGTATCTGCTTCTTACGTGCTTTAGATTAAGGCTATTGGAGGATGGTATTATTCTGAACCTGTCTGTGGGGCATTTATTTAGTACCTCATTGAAAGCCTACAACCCTGAAAAATGGTTTTGTATGAACACATTTCTGAATAACTATTTGAAAACCTTTTGTTTTGACTTTTTAGGTATTCTTTCATTATGCTGATATACTAACATATTCCATTTGATGTGATCTATATTTTTCCCTCAGAAGTGCAACTAGTATTCCTGCATAGGTCATATTCAGTAGCAGATAATTTTCATCTGCTTTAAAACAGAGGAAAAAACCCAGCAACTTTCCTTGACTAAAGTTAAGCCTATTGGTTGACACCAGCATCTTTTGAACGGAAAACAATATTAATGAAAATATCAAGATCCTGAAGTCTTTTACTCATATTCAGTTATCCTAATCAAGTGTACTGACGTTAATGACAACCTTACTGACTGAGAGTGCAAGTTATGACCTTACTTTTAAAAATATTAACTTGGCTTGCTATTTTTAGTCAAGCCAATGGTTTTTATTCTTAATTCAGAGAGTCTTCACAAAACAGTAAATGACTCATTCTAATGCAGGATATCCTAGTACACAAGCTGCAGATTATGACATTATAACCCATTTAAAATGTTTTCATATACCAAATTATTAATAAAGGGACAAACTCCCTTCATACGTCTTCTATGTTATCAGGAAGCTAACTAAAACAAAGAACGAAAAAGCTGTTAGAAATGTACATAATGTTGATCATCTCCGAACCCAGTATGATGCGGCATAATGCGTAACTATAGATAAAGGTCAATTGAGCTGCTTTTTGACTAACATTACAGGAATTGGGGACCTAGACTACCATATCAAAGATCCAGATCAACAGAACAGCGTCCTGTGGTAGAGCGGCCCAGCCCCCGCTCTCGATCCACTGAGCGTCCTGACTCAAATCTCATGAGATCGATGCCTTCATTAATGACTGGAAGATCTGCCCCTCCCTCACCTGCCTTATCGAGGTGAAACAGACAACCCAATCAGACTAATCCTGCCCCACTAGCTCACTTTTTATTTTCCCCAAAGCTCAATGGTATTGCCTTTCATCATTGACTGATCACCAGTAGCCGTAGATACTAACCCTGCCAACGCCAACACACTATTTATATTCCACAGGGGATATAATGGTGTGGCTGCCATTCTAATTTGTTTACTAACAATGATTAATGACATAAATAATTACATTTGTTTTTGTGATTTCTCATTTATCAGGAATCCTGGGTGATTTCTCACACCATGTGCACCTCATAACTGCCATGTATTTCTCTTACAGAATGAGAAATTGTATGTGGTCATCTGACATCGCTTATGGAATTATCACCATAACATCAAATGAAACTTTTTTTTTCTTTCAAAAAACAGTTTCTTAAATTTGATTGTATTAATTGTATGTACGATTTTAACCGCTGTTTTCTCTGATTTGCTGTGTGCATGTCCTGCATTGTTCCTGTCTAAGTAATGTATTTCTGATCAAACAGTATTGAAATAAGTAAACTGTTTTGACAAAAAGTACAGTGGACATAGCATAGAAATGTGTGGAGCTGATTGTGTCCACAGAAATTACTTTCTAGCAAAATATTATGATTCTTTGTCTTTTAGTGGTGAATTAGGATGATTAAGAGCAATCATATTACTCCATTTCAGTCACTGAAATGTACATCTGCCTTATTGCTTGCTGTATATTCATAGCTGAATAAAACACTGATTCAATATGTTAACTGAATTCTGAAACCATACGTATCTTTCTGCTGGACTTTAAAATATAGAACATATACATACACACAATTTTATGTGTATCTCTTTCTGTATGTGTTATTGCATCTGTGTGCATATATATATCTACATACATTTTCATAGACAATTTGCAGATGCAATTCCTTAAACATTACATGTATCATCCTTTTGCATAATTTTGGCTTTTTCCTCAGATGAACCTTCCTTTTAGCAATAACTATGCCTTCTAAAATGCATAGGGCCGAGCTGCCACAGCTAACAAAGGTTCAACTTGTACAAAAACCATTCCTCATTTATTTGTTTTTCAGACACTTAGGAACAACTCTATCTCACTGTTAATGGTTTCTTTTGCTGTGTCCTGTAGGTCACATGCTCGTACGGGGTCTGTCCAAACAAGCCCATCAGGTACTCCAGTAGCAGGACGCAGGGGTAGACAATTGCCACAACTCCCACCCAAGGGAACACTGGAGAGAAGTAAGTGAGCTTTTTAAAGTTCAGAGATGTTGTTGCTAAATATAAAAGTAATAGCATTGAATGGAAACCTTTGCCTCTAAGGTTTTGAACTGGTTTTTGGCAAGAGATGTGTTCTATATTGCCCATTACTTGTTTCAATAGCTTTTAAAGCTCTGTACAGTATTGATTTCTATAATTGTCATCACAACTATAGAATTAATATGTGGATCATGATTCATCCTACCTTCATTGCAATCAAAATATAAGTTCGAACATAACCTGTAAAGTCTTCTAATGATGAACATATAATAAACTGCACCATCCTAAAAGGTTGCAAGTGTTTGTTAATCCCATTCATTTCATAGGAATATCAGGTAATGCAGGACCATAAAATGTGACACAGTGGCCCTATATACATTCTTTGTAAATAAGGATAATTAAAGCAATCTGGACAAATATAAAGGATGAAATGTGGAGGTACCTCTATGATGCCAGTCCTAAACTGATTAAACACAAGATGGTGGCTCACCATCATGGATGGGCATTTAGTTTATGCTGCATATTATGGTCATATGTTCATTTCTACTCATGTAGTTTCCCCCTTCCCTCCAGAGACTTGTGGGGAGATGTTTATTGGTGGCTGTTGGAGAAAGAAGAGTGATGGGTGTTTGTATTGCCAGCCAAATGGGCCATGCTGCATCTGCCCACAGAGGTTACTCTTATGTGAAAAAGGCCCACATTATAAGCAGTTTGACATCTATGAATGGCTTGACGCTACCTCTCAAATATAAAGTTCCTATGCAGTATCAGGCATCTGGTCAAAATATGAGGCCTGACTGATGGAGAGACTTGGCTACTAAGCAAATTTTTCTTGAGTGTGATAGACTGTCAGATTCTGGCAACAGCTAATTTTAATTGTTTAGGTCTCACGTATGCCTCAGTTATGTTTGGTTGAATCATGCTTTCCACCGTTTGAGTCCTGTTCGAAATTTTGGGAGGGAGCATTTTTCTGCTTATAGGACATGAAAATAAAATACACTTTCAGCATTTACAATTAGACTTCTCAGATATTCCTACAAAATTCTGTTTAATTGCCCAGATGTGCACTCCTTCCGCTGCCTCCAAATGAAGATTCGTTTTATGCCTTTTGTATACTTTATGGGGTTTGTGGTTTTTTTTAATCCCATGCTTTGGTTCCCTTTTCTGTTTTACTTTATTTTCCCCCAGACAGTGGAGACAAGGAGAAGGTCTGAACAGAAAGGAGGGTTTGTTTTGTGCTATAAGCCTTTTTATTCCATGGGAGACTTTCTAAGGGGGGAAAAACTGCTGCAATTGATGCTACTGAATTGTATAGATTTTACCTTGACTCTAAAATATTTTACATTAGTGAGGCATCCACTGCACCTTTTGTAACTTAGCTTTATATAAATAGCAACAGAGCTATGGCACTATTCAACAGCTTAACTTATTCAACTCTGTTAGAGTACATTATTTAGATACATAACAGTACCCTTTGGAATCAAGGATCATATAGCAGGTTCATAGTTAAATAGAATAACAAATAGTTACAGTGCAATCCTAACTATGTCTACCCAGAAGTAAATCCTATTGAATTTAATAGGGCTTACTCCCAGGTAGGTGGGTTAGGATTGTAACCTAAGACTGAATTTACACATACACATGCTCATATGTAGGGATAAGCAGTCAAAAACAACCTGACAGAGTGGGATGAAGAAAGAAAACAACGTAACAGAATTTAAACACATCAGTTTTGATGTAACCTTTTTGGTATCCACAACTGTGTTACGAAGCACTCACTAAATGCACCAGCACCAGTCACAGAGAGTCATTTTTCCTTGTCATGCGATTTTCCATTTTCTTTGTATATTGGACTTTGAAAATTTAATTTATTGAAATAGTAGACTGTTTGTTCAGAGATCATCATCCCAGTTTGTGTTGTCTTTTGTGTTTTGAAAACAATTGTAACAGTTAAACGTTAAGTATCAGATGAAAATATAGATATGTCTGATTGAAGGTAATGAAGTTCATTGTTGTTCAAAATGCAGGCTACTTAACAATGGGAAGTAGTCCTGGTACGAAATTACTTTTTGTAAGAACTGTGCCCTGATATCTGGACCATGGTAAAGTCATATTAACTAAATGACATTGTATATATTATATATATACATTCACCATGTTCCAAAAATCCACTTAGACTTACACAACATGCTTGAATTATCTCAGTGGAACAGTTTTTACTCTGAACATATGTTGTCTTATCACAAAAATCCCTTTGAAATATTCCTGTATTTGAAAAGGAGTTTGTCATGTGACATGGAAGTTGCTGCTCAGAAAGAACAAACCCCAAATTAACTTTGTCTCATAATACTATGCACATAATATACAATGAACATGCATTAGTTTGCATGTTGTATGTATGTTGTATTTCAGCACCAAGCACATCATTAACACTAAATATGTTTAGTAGTATTTAGCAGTTTTATTGTTGGCCTGGTACCTGCCATTGAATATTACTACAGTGCTATCCCAGTCCAGGTAGGGGTGTAGCTTGGCCACCAGTCAAAGCTGACAGAAGGCACTCTGCACCACTGAGGCCACTGAATCCATGTAGTAATGGATTCAGTAGCACCCCCAAGCTACGTGCCTGCTCCTTAAGAGGGAGTGTAACACCCTCAAGAACAGGCAGTCTCCCAGCTATCCGGTCTAGGGAACTATCACTGATAGTGCCTCTGTCCTATCTGGATTGAGCTTCAGTTTGTCGGCTCTCATCCAGTCCATTACCGAGGCAAGACATCTAGCACGTCCACTGCCATTCCTGTAATGCAAAGGGGAAATAGAGCTGCCCTTTGCCCCTGTCTCTTTCCTGCCAAGGGTCATCATATAAAGTGACCAAGGAAGTTTCTGTGCCAAAGTCAGGCCAAAATCCTGATTGAAATGGGTCTAGGAAATCAGTCTCTTCCAAGAGTGCCTGGATCTGTTCAGCAACCACCCACTCGAGACCTTGCCCCTCAGAAGGGAGATTGACAACTGGCTGGCAATTACTTAGGTTCTCAGAATCTAGGGATGTTTTCTTAAGAAGTGGTCTTATTTACTGCATAGATGGCTACATATCTCCAGTGCTGAAATGTCCTTCAGTCTCATTCATCTGAGACTTTTAGGCCACAGTTCTAACACCATTATTAAAACAATTTTATTAAAAAGTTATATAGATTATATTTTGTGGGTTTTCTGGATTTTTGCCTTCTCCAGCAGTCTGTCTTGGATTTGGAGCAGATTGGTCCAACTAGTGATGAATCAAGTTGAATGAGCCCATTAGCTTATGTTTACCAAACCAATCCCCTCTGTTTTTGCAGTTCTAGGAAGCCACTGAAAATGAGAGCTTTACTGAGTCTTTGCTTGGCCACCAGAACTTTGATAATTGTCAGAACTTGACCTGATCTGGAGCTATTCCTCCCTAAGTATTTCTGTGACACTTTGTTATCTAGTTTGCATGGTTTGATCTGTAGTTGGTGGGTGACTTAGATGGTTGACTGTTGTGCCTTTAGGATCAAAAAATTTACTGCAAGTATCAGAATGATATTATCCAAATGCATCGTGCAGTCATACTTGAAATACTGTCTACAGTTCTGTTCACCTCATCTCAAAAAGGATGTTATAGAGCTGCAAAATATGAAGAAAAGGGGCACCAAAATAGTGTTTGAGCATCTTCTTTACAAGGAAAGTTATATTGTTTTTGACTTTTTAATTGAGAAAAAGGTGATGAGGGGCATCATCAAGGTGTTAATATGGGATGTATGGGATGAAGATGGCTAGTGGGGGAGAGGAGACTCTCTGAGCAACAGCATCCTTATAGTTGACCTTCCAAAGCTTTAGTAATACGTTCTCCTATACCCAGTATCTTGCCCAATACTGTATAGACTGGAAAAAACATTCTAACACCAGCCCAAAAAACAGTGACATTCTAAAGGAATATAAAAAAAGAGAGAGTATAGCAAATGGAAGGCTGCTCATGTGGTAGGACTTAACCTTCTCCACACTGCTACCCCTGAAAAACCACTTTCCTTTCATAAGGTGTATCCCCAGCTCATATTATATTATGCACCATTCCAGAATGTTCCCCAACTCTCAAGGGAAATTTTTCACACAACTCTGAATCCAACTCTGTTGCTTTGGAAATTAGAGAAATATGGGCCTATTTCTAATTTCCTAGTGGGTAGAATATTGTAAGGTTTTCTGTTTCCTCCACCAGCACTGTCCATATTAGACAATGTGATTTAATCAGGCTTTGTGCTTGTGAGGCTTATTGTTGCTGGATGAGGAGGATGAGCTGCAATGGAAGGCTAAGAGGAGGGGCAATGAAGGGATCAAAATGGCCCTATAGACATCTGGTGCCCGGGGTCTAGAGACAGCCCTGATACTTCCCTTTAAAAGGTAAAGGGACCCCGACCGTTAAGTCCAGTTGTGGACGACTCTGGGGTTGCGGCGCTCATCTCGCTTTACTGGCCAAGGGAGCCGGCGTTTGTCCGCAGACAGCTGTGGCCAGCATGACTAAGCTGCTTCTGATGAACCAGAGCAGCACAGGGAAACACCATTTACCTTCCCGCTGTAGCGGTACCTATTTATCTACTTGCACTTTGACGTTCTTTCAAACTGCTAGGTTGGCAGGAGCAGGGACCGAGCAATGGGAGCTCACCCTGTTGCGGGATTTGAACCGCCGACCTTTTGATCAGCAAGCCCTGGGCTCTGTGGTTTAGACCACAGCGCCACCCGCGTCCCATGATACTTCCCTTACCTGCACATAAATAATTGTTTTGATTGTGGACCCTGTAATTCATTATTATTTACCTTTGTTGATATAATTGTTGGGTTACATGGATTTAAGAAGATTTTAGTAGAACAAGTGTGAAGCCCTGTGTGTAACTACCCAGTTATTATTATTGCAAATGATACGTGAGGATTGTGTTTGCTTCTGTGTATTAACACTTGGGTGGTTTGGGAAGAACACTGTGTCATCTCTTATGTAATTACTAATTTTCACTCTCTGTTTTTATTGCCATAAAGATTGTGAGGAAAAACATCATACACCTGTTAGTGGGAGGAAAGGCAAGTTCATGCCATAACTACTAGATTGTGTTTGTGTAGAGCTATATTACTTGTAGTTTATGTTGCATGTTGTCTATTAGCTTAGTTAACAGTGCATTAATATTTAGTTATTGTCATACACTGATCTTCTGTCGCCTTTGACTGGACTTAACCATCCAGGGGTCCTTTACCTTTTACCTTTACCTTCTATTATTGGGAATAATGTTAACAGTTTTCTTATTGCACCTATTGCAAAACTTATCCCACATTGCAAGCTTACCGGGAATGGTTGTTTGGGCCCAGCACAGCTGTTGGGGAAGGAGGGAGCAGCATCTGGAACCTCATGCCTGCTGCAAGGTGCTCTGCACACTTTGCAACGTCACAGAAAGCAGAGACTGTGGGTGAGGCTGAGAGCTTCATTGCTGGGTCCTCAGGGGGCAGAGCTTCTGGGGCAAACCAAAGTGAAGATTTTGAAAGTCTGGCAGACCTGCCCAGCTTCCACCATCACAGCTTCCAGCCAATCTTCCCACCTACCCTCTACTTGTATTTATTGTAATCGTGATTCCATTTTCCAGATTTTTACACTGTTTAAAATGAGTGCATTCCTATGGACAATTTGTTGGCTGCTGGATTCAGGACGGGGTGGGGGGGATGGGGTGGAAATTTTACCCACAGGCAGACTGATCATTTCCTGTGGGCTTTTGCTTACCTCACAGCAATTGTCAAAACTTTCCTATGGCTGAAGAAGCATTTGGCTGGATCCTTAGGAGGGAGGGACAGAGGAAGGGCACCTGGCCGCAGCCCAACGGTGGATTCCCCTAAGGGACCTTGGAGGGTGGAGATTTCTGTCCAGAAGCCCAGCTCAGGTGCTGACAGGCCATTGCGCCCCTCCCCCAGTGGCCAGAGGAGGTTTGGCAGAAGTAGTTCACACTGTGGTGAACCCCAGCAGTGGTCAACCTCAGTTGCTAAAATGCAGCTCATTAACAATGCAGCAGGCAGGCTGGTTGGTCACATGGATACATGCCCAATGCCTACCCTAAACCTCTTGCATTGTAATCAATGAAGTTACAGCCTAATTGAATCCAGTGTAATTGTGTGTGTGTTGTCATTTGCCGCCTGCTTCTGCACCCCCCACAGCTACAATGTACATGGGCCTGCAGTGTACACTATATAAGACTGAAAGGTCAATATGCAACAGCAGCTAGACTATTTTGACTGCAATCCTGTATGCTGTTAAGCTGTTTAAATCTTCTGGGACAGACGGGATTTAAGCAGCCTGTCTGCAAGTCTTGAAATGCACTTGAAGTTGGGGAGGCCAAGAGAAATTAAATGAACTCAAGCCTGGTGTATGTGTATGATCCTCCTTGCCCTGGATTCAGTGATCCCTGTAGGGTCCTGTTTTACACTACCCACTCTTGGTGCAAGCTAGGTAAGTTTGGAATAATTTGGCATGGAAGGGGAGAAACAGGATTCTGATGAGCCCTTTTGGCATCGCTCAACCAATGGGAGCTTCACCCACATTAGGAAAGAGCACCCATTACATGTTTAGTCTAATTGCTTCATGGTCTTGAGAATCAAGCTTTCAACTTTTGCCTATTTCCATGCTTATAGTGTTTAGAAGGGAGGTATCTGAAAAGCTGCAAAACTCAAGTCTATTTTGCTTCTCTCTCTCTCTCTCTCTCTCTCTCTCTCTCTCTCTCTCTGTATGAGCGCATTGTTACAAGAATATAAACACAGGTGCAAATCTATTATGCTATCTATACAGAAGAAAGCAATGTTGAATTTTCCTTGTTGAGTGTGCAAGCAAAATAAAACCTAGTTAATCTAATCAAAACAATAAATGCAAATTATAGTGTTAAGGAATTAATGTGCCAAATCATTTATTTATTTGGCTTTTTTGCTTACAATATTTATATGTTGCCTTTCTGCCAATGCACTCACAGCTGCTTACAGTTTAAAACAGTGATAGCCAAACTTGGCCCTCCAGCTGTTTTTGGACTACAACAACTCCCCTCATCCCTAGCTAACAGGACCAGTGGTCAGGGATGATGGGAACTGTAGTCCCCAAACAGCTGGAGGGCCAAGTTTGGCCATCACAGGTTTAAAATAATGGCAAACACTCTAATGGATAAAAGTACAAAATGGAAAAAGAGATAGGAAGAGAAGAGGAAAATAAACTGTATGGGTACAAACACACTAATGGAGCAAATCCACTGCCCCTGCCAGTGTGTTTCCACTACCCCACCATGTGCTTTGCCCCTCCCCCTCTCTCATCTGATAAGCAGCTGCAGGAGGTCAGTTAAGCATCTCTGCAATACCATGCCATACACTACTGTTTCTTTCAGCTTGGAAGAGAAGAGAGGCAGATGAAGAGATGAGGAAATTTATGTCTTGTTTTGTTTTCAAAAGAGTTGGGTTGCCTAACAATCATTATAGCATCAGACCTTGTTGGCACTTCCGTTCATGAAGTCCTAAATTTAAGAGGTAGTTTACACACAGGGAAGTTTATTCCTGCTTCACTGCTATCCAAGTATCACAGTTTATCTGCAAGTACAGTATATGCAATCCAGTACACATTTAGTTTGTGTAAATCTATTGAACTGGATGGGATTTTCTTCTGAGTAGAAATGCATAGTATAGCACTTCGGAAGACTAAAACGTCTGAGAACAGGATGCTAGACTAGATGGGCCGTTGGCCTGATCCAGAAAGCTATTTTTGTGTTTTTATGTCCTTACAAAAGATTAAACCGCTTTTGGTGATGGGTATATCAAGACTGTAAGCCAAGCAGTTAAATAGATCCTTCATGTTCAGAGCCAGTAAATCTCTGAGCCACAGACAGTGGTGACACACAGCGCGAAGCCTATAATCTTCATGACTTCTTGTGAGCTTCCAGAGCCTTCAGACTAGCCACTTTTGAAAACTTGGATCTGATCTAACAAGGCAGTTTGTAATTTGTTAGCTGGCAGTAAAACCAGCAAGGAATTCCAAAATGTGCATTATATTATATATTATATTTTCTACCTATTTTGGGACATACTGGTTAGTTTGAATTGGGGATGGGGGGAGAACACCATTATAAATAACTAATCCTGCAATCCTAAACACATTTATCTGGGAGTAAGCCCCACAATGGGACTTATTTATGGGTAAATATGCATAGGCTTTTGCTATAAGCAAGCGTAAATAAGTAAGCCAAATATAAATGAGTCTACTGCTACTAAGTCAACATTTGTGTTACTGAAATAATTTTTATATCACCCATTTTTACCCCTGACAACACCCCTTCCTCTGTTGCCTCCCTTATGTAAAATTTTAGATCGTAAGATCCTTCGTGCAGGGGCCTAACAATAAAGAGTCATGTAAATTAATAGCACTAAAATAAACATACAAATAAAACTGCTATTTTTAAGAATTATATTGGCTATATATTATATTAGCTTTTTTGTAGTAGGAAGCTCTAAACCTAAACATACTTTAATCCTTGTAAAATACTACATGGTCAATGAAGAAAAAACAGAACCTAGTTCTGGCCCTAACAGTGATTGTACTTTAGACTGAACTTCATCAAATGATGTTAGGTATCTTACAGAAGTTAATTAATGTTTCTGACAAGCTCTGATTTCTTTTGGTTTACGCTAGAAGTTACATGGGAAGACCAGCAGAAAAAGGTGAATGGTACAATAACTGATGACAAATCATTGCCAAGAAAGAAACATCATACTCAGCCAGGTTTGTCAGGGTTTGGAAAACCACCTGAAAGCATGAGACTATAAAATTGTTACATTTCATGCTTTTGTAATGAGTGTGTGCTTAATGTACCTTTTTTCACTTTGTGATTTTTATTTTTATTTTTAGTTTGTAGCAATTATTTAGATTAGTCATGTGGCACAGTTTCTTTTTTTAGAGTAGCGAAAATAGAGCCACTTGTGTTAGAATGCCCATTAATTAAAAAATGTGCTTGACTTAAGTTAGTAATTTTTTACAAAAATGTTCAATTCTTTTGTCATAATTGATACATTTTAAAATCAGGAATTCAAACATGTTCAAGGGTATTAAATGACCAAAGCCAGGTAGGGTTTTAGGAGGTTGGTCTGGGTTATTTTTACTATGGGGGAAAGGGGCATAATGTGGTTGTAAATGACAAAGTGGCGAAGGAATGTGGAGCCAAAAGAGTGTGGGCGGGGGGGGGGAGGGGAATAGAAAACAAGGTGTTGGTGAAAGGGGTTATTATGAAAGCAAAATATATAAACAATGGTGTTTGGAAATGAGTGGACTGTAAGAGTCATGCTGAAAAGGAATCAACTTTCTCTAAGAAGATGGGAAAACATGCATGCAATAAATGGGAAATCTGAATGGCTAGAAATTAGCCATTGTTACATTTCAAAGCTATATAGTTGGGATTTGGGGCAGATGGGGTGCTTGTTTGCTGAGATGGGTGTGGAATGTGAAGATCTAACATATGCTGTGTTAGATGTATGGATAGTGGGTGATATCCAACATCAGCCTACTTTTGCAACATACTTTGTCTCTTTCCCCTACTGCCCCCCAATGTGATACCCAAAATGTGTTCTGGAATCTTGGGGGAGCCTCTGGAACAGGTTTTGGAAATATGTGCAGGACTATAAGGAAAGTAGAGGAAGGGGAAGTCAGTTCCATCAGCTGGTGCAAAGTTGATAGCATTCCACAAGTTGTGAGTAGGTTAGAAGGCCTGACTATTTGTGCCAAAAAGATGGATCCAATATTCCTTAATGATTCTGTCAGATTGTATCTACTTGAATAGATGAGCAATCATTTGTCAGGAGGGATACATTTGATTGAAAAAGAATTATTTGCATTCAGTTCCTTGCTTTTCCTTGCAGGTCTGCAGCTTCCTCTTTCTCTCAAGGATACATATGAGATTGTAAAAGTCAAGTTTATAACAGTGTAAGGGAAGCTTCCTTTCCCAGATAGTGTCACTAAAAGTCCTGTGTAGTCTTGTTCTCTCAAAATGTTCCTCTGCCATCATTCACTTTTAGATGTGGGTTATAAGTGAAGGAAAAAAGATAAATACTGTCAAAGTACTGGCTTTCCATTCTGTCAGCAATTAATTTATAGCTCAACATTGAGTTCTGTTTTGAGACCAATTCGGAATTGCCAACCTCCTTGCAGATATAAGTTCTTTGTTTATGTGTTGTTAGTACCTTCTTAAAGACCCCATTGACCTTTCTGTGCTCTCTTAATATAACTCCCAAGTCTCATGATCTGGAGACATAATCATCTTTGGACATATTTGTAGAGTAGAAACAAGATTGCCTGATCTATAGGCTCTTTTTAGATCAACTGTACATAGGTGTGGAGACATGATAACTATCTATAAAGGTGATTATAAACTACATTACTGAAGATATCCCATGCTTTTGAGTGATTCAAAACACATTACTGGACTGTGCTGAAAGAGCAGACCAGACTACCGTACTTATACCATAGGAGGAAATTGCTTGTTGCAACTTTATCTGGAATATGGATGTTTATTTAACATTTGCCAAACTTTTGTAATCTTAGTAATTGGCTACTGTAACGTGTTCCATTGATTACTAATGCTCAGAACCTTCAGGTAGCATAAGATACAGGCTCCCACTGACTATCAAGCATGGGATGTGGAGAGCATGTCCAACTGTGATAGCTGCACCAGCTGCAGGAAAGATTCTAAGTCAGGGGCCTTGCATATTTGAGGCATCTTTCTCTATATATTCACCAGCTGAAATCTATGGAGGAGGTTCTGCTTACGATTCCTTTATTAAGTATTCAAAATGGGGATCTTGGGGACAGGTTCCACCCAACTGATTGGTGGAACTGATGGGAAGCGTTATTAAAATGGAATTACCAAGCATATAGAACAACAAGTCTTGCTGAAGCAGAACCAGTGTAGCTTCCAAGAGAATATATCCTTCCTGACTAACCCTTTAGAGTTATTTGACAGTATCAATAAGCATATGACCTTGGTTTGCCACCTGGAGTTCGAGTTTCCTGGTTTTCGAGACGAGGCATGCGTTGGGAAGAGCTTATGCCATTGCTGGTGGAGAAAGTAGCCACGTTCGGCTCTCCCGACATCCTTATCATTCAATTAGGGGAAAATGACCTTGTTAACAGAAGAAGTGCGGACTTGTCGTGGAACATAAAAAGAGACTTGGATGCAATTGCTGCCTTGTGTCCCGGTGTTCTGGTCCTCCTTCCTGAAGAGAATTGTTTGGTGCGGTGCGCAGAACTGTATGGTCATTGAAAAAACTAGGAAACTCGTAAATCGGGCAGTGGCCCGTTGGGTGCGCTTTATGAATGGCCGAGTCATTTATCATGACCGTATCCAGATTGGCGACCAGGCCTTGTACCGGAATGACGGGGTTCATCTCTCAGACCAGGGGAATGACATTTGGTTGGATAGCATCATCAGCAACATTAGGGATTGGTTACAGCTGTGAGGGTATTGGCAGCGAGCCTTTTCGGCTCGGGTGGCGGTTAGGCATTGGAATAATGTGTTGTGGTGTGTCGAAGGGCTAGGTGTGGCCATCGCCTATGCCTTCAATTTTTGGGTATTCCGTTAAAGGAATCTGGCAGTCGTGTACTCTATCCGATGCCTGCTTGGCGGGAGGCCATGGCACGACCCTCGGTGACATCAGGGGAGAGCCTATAGTTGGATTAGCATCAACAGGCTCCACCTACTGGTGAATAAACCCCCTTGTTTTAGACATCCAATGCCTAAGCCAATACCTTTTCACTGCTGTAATCAATAAAGTTGTGGCCTTTTCTTGCCCATTAACCTTATATCATGTGTCCTTGTGTATTCATTCCACATTGCGGGGGTCGGGTCCTCGAACCACAAAGTCTCAGTTCTCACAATAGAGGGATTTAAGAAGTGGGGTTCCCCAACTATATGTATTGGGACCTGTGCTTTTTACTTGCACGTGAATAACCTTAAGTTAGAGGTGAGCAATGAGGGAACCAAGTTTGCTGATGACGCTTGGATAAAAACAAAAGGGAATTTCAAGGAGCTCCAAAAGGAGCCCCCCAAACTGGATGAATGGGCATTAAATGACAAATGTGGTTCAATGAATGCAAGTGTAAAGTAATGCGCAGTTGGACAAATAATACTAACTTCACCTATGCAATGATGGGGTTTGAGCTGGTGGTAACTGGGGTTGTAGTGGATAGCTCAATGAAGCTGTTGGCCCAGCAAGTGAAAAAGGCCTAATTCTATGCCAAGGATCATTAGGCAAGGGGTTGAAAATAAATGCCAATATCGTAATGCCATCATATGAACGTATGGTGAGACTGTACTTGGAATACTGTATACAATTCTGGCCACAATATCTCAAAAAGGATATTGTAGAGCTGGCATAGGCTCAGAAGAGGGCAAGCAAAATAATCAAGGGAGTGGAGGAATTCTCATTCAAGGAAAGGTTACATCTGGAGCTTTTTAGTTTAGGGGAGAAAGATGAGTAAGGAGCAGAGACAGGACAGCTATATATAAAAATATTCATAATGTGGAGAAAGTGGATGGAGCAAAGTCTCTCTCCCTTTCTCATAAAGCTAGAATGAAGCTGGGTGTTGGGAGATTCACAACAGCAAAAGGAAATACTTCTTTAACAATGTAATTTGCTGCCACAAGATTAGGGAATTAAACAAATTCATGGAGGATATCAATGGCTACTAGCTATGATGGCTATATACTGCTATCAATATTGGAGGCAACATGCCTCTGAATACCAGTTACTGATAATCACCAGTGCAATGAGTGCTGTTGTGCCAGGGCTTGCCTACCTATGAAGCATGGTGAGCCAGTCATCTCAGGTGGCAGATCTGGGCCTGGGGAGAAATCAACCTCTTTGTATTTTAAGCCACTAATGTGTATGGAGCCTTAGTCTGCTAAGAATATCCCCTGCTCCATGCAGCTTCAGTTTGCCTGCTAAAGAGCCATGCATTTGGGGAAGAGGGCAGGCAGAGCCTTGATGGGCCAGATGCAACTGTGAATTAAGATTATATTAGGGCTGATGAATTCTGATAAGATTTTGAATATATGAATGGCTTATGGGATTCACAATTATTTGGTAATTTATGCTGACTTTTATTTTAAAAAAGGAGTGAAAAGCTGCCCAGGTCAGTTGTATTGCTTTAAGTGGGTAGTTCTTAATTTAGTTTCAAATTGTCTAATGCCACATTTTGGACTCCCATACTGTTTTTGCTTCACTTGTATTAATTGCTAATCATTAAATCAGATGTATGAAGTATGTGATTGAGGGGAAATATAATTTTCTGGTTAGATTAGAGCCATGCATGATCTGAATTCTATCTTCCTGTAAGCCCAATTGCACTCGGTCAAGCTGCCAGTTTTAACTTACCTTGTCTTCCAACTTTTACTTGCTTAGCTTGATTAATAGTTCAAATATATATGCATTTATTCAATTAATATTCATTCTAACTGGGCATTCTAGAAAGCATGGATTCCCCCCCCCCCAGAAAATGTGATGTTTTTTTACTGCTTTCCTGCTATGTAAGGAAGATGGTTCATCTTCACTGAAAATAGACAATATAAAGTTTCAAAACTACTTAATAATGTGAAAATGAATAAAAAAATCAGGGCTAACATTTAATTTTATCCCAGAATAAATCTTTAGGTAAGCTGAATATTCGTGGACTGAACACATCTCTTTCTTTCCTCTTTCCTAGCCACACTGGTTGGACAGCTTAAATACTGCTTTTCTCTCTCGATCACTAACATTATTTTTCTGATCCTTTCTTGTTCAAATGAATATTTTGTTCCTTTTGGTGTTTCGTGTGTTTTCTTTTTCCCATTGACTGATTATGTGCTGCAGGTTTCTTTCTCAAACAATTGTGGCCCTTTCCCTCAGTGTCAGTTTTTCCTTCTGAGTACATCCTCTCACGTCCATCTTCTTTGTGTCTCTGTCTGTCCATTACACAACGTGATAACAGAAGAAGTGGACTCATCAAGGAGAAGAAACCCAGGTCTGTCTCTTCTATTGGTTTTCTCTGTTCTACTTTCCTTCTAATTTGTCCTGTGATTTTTGCCATTACATTTCTCACATTTCTCTCATGTATGTCTACATACATAACTTTCTTTCTTTCCCTTATTTTGTCATCACTAGAAAAGAATGAAACCTTAGGTGTTTGCTATTTGATTAATTATTTTGGGTAGGGTACAAAATCTACTGAAAATTAAAGCAGGCATTTTCATGATGTATTACATTAACAATGTGGGGAGAAAACATTTTCATTTGTATTTATTTGTAGCTGGCTGTCACTATATTCTGTTTATTTAGATTTTAGGTAATCCTAACAGTTACAACTCATCCAAAAGATTTATGTTTAAATTGTTAGCTATAGGACAATTTTTTAATTAAAATATTCTCTAGCCATAGTGAAGAGGGTCATTGGCCACAAAACTAGGTTGAACAAGATCTAAGTACTTCAAATAGCAGCCACTGGCTAAGGAAATTAGAAGAAGAAAAGCTGATGTAAAAAAGATTAAAGGTTCAAAGAAGCCCAGTTCCTCCTTATCTGTTTTCCAGTACGGGAATAGTAGGAAAGTAAAGTGGTTATACATGCCCATTATTAATCTGAATTATGCCATAACAGAATAAAGGGCAACTCTGTGTGCACATGGATAGAATTCAGAGGAACAGATCTGTTAGAGGGCAGTATGATACTTCCGTGTCTGAACATGCTACCCTTGTAACAAGCTTCAGCATATGATAAAACTTGCACAAAGCATTTAGTGCAAGGCAAGGTGCCTCCGAACATCTTATTAAATAATATACCATTTCACCTTTTGTAGAAGTTTAATTTCCCACACATGGTGCTATTCCTGCTTCTACCAAAGTGGCATAGTTCACATTTGCACCTTTGTTTATTTATTTTTTAAACTTATACTGCTTGATCATAAAAAACTTCAAAGTGGTTTACAGAAATTATAAAACAATAAAATTATTAGTATAAACAATTAAACCATTAAACACTTCTTAATAGCTCTGCTGGTAAATAGATTAAGATTCTTAATCTCTGGGTTGTGGGTTTGGGCCCCATGTTGGACTAAAGATTCCTGCATTCTTATGGGTTAAAAAGCCACTACTTCTTCATTGTACGATATTGGTCTTTTATACCGGCTGGCATGCTTTGTTCAAATAGAAGATGTTGGGAGATTGCTTTCTAGTACCCCGTACCCAAAATGATCCATTCTTGTTTGTTCCGTGGCTGCTGTTGTTTTTTGTAGCCAGAAGTGGGGAACACTGATGCAGCTGCTAGTTTTCCTTCCCAGTTCAACAGCAGCTCTCAGATCTGGGGAGCCTCTCTAGGTGGGCAGGTTGAGGGAGAGGGAAAGCTGCTGAATGTCCCTCAGCATCTCTGATGCCTTGGTCAACTTTTCCAGGAGGGCAGTGGGTACCGCCAACCCGCTGTCCTGTTTCTTGGCCTTCTGAGTCCTTGAAGTGGTGGGGTGTGGGACTGGTGGCGTCAGAAGCAGCAGCTGCTGTGGTCAAAAGGCAGGTGCTCTCACCAGATCATGCAGTCTCTTATGTAGGTGGAGGAGACATGCTCTCTGTGGGCTCCTGGCGGGGCCTCCCCTGGCCAAGCTACCTGCAGCATCCCTGGCTTCCTGGTGCAGCACAGGTGCCAGGTTTGCTTTAAGCATCCTGAGCCACACATAGAAATGAAAAACTTCTCCATTAGCCCATCCTCTCCTTCCTAGGGTTGTGTCCCCTTATTCCTTAGATTTTTTGTTCGATTTCTCTTCCATTTCAAAACATTTACATAGTTCAAAATAAAAGACCTTAAGACCTTGACATGACCCTAACGCTAGTATGTTTTGGATACTTCATTTACAATTAAGTGGTGTACAAATTCTGCTATAGTAAAATAAAATAGTATGATTGATAGCTCTTGGTGGACTTTGACTTCCCATGGTTTATAAATAAATGAAGCAATTCCATTCACAAGAAGCTGGCATGAAGCAAGCCAGTATAATTTAAGCTGGTGTAAAGATATGCCTGACCCAAACCCCATTGAGCAGTGGGGCTGCTTCTGCTGCTCTTCCTAAGCCTGGCAAAGAGGAAACAAGCGTTTAAAATACTGTTCCATGCTGGGTTACCAATTCACATGACTATGCTGAGTGGGCTTACGAAACAACCTAAGTCCCTCCTTTCTTGCCGTGCCCCCCACCGCACTACCAGAACACCCCTTTTGGGGGGACTTACACCAGTTTCATCTCATTTAGGTTTGGTTCAGCCAGCTGAGCTAGGATGAGCAAGTTACACTGGTGTATCTGCAGCTGAGCTGTGACTGGGCACTTAATCCCAGCTGAACCAGGAAGCAGCTGGCTGAACCAGAGATCTGCTTCATCCTAAACTGCTTAGCCTGGAGGATCTTGTGTTGGATTGCCCCCATAGTGGCTAACTGGTTGCACATCATCTGAATGCAGTATGCTATCTGGCTTCTACCGGTTTTATCCAATTTTTATCAAGGTTTGGTATAAACTTTGCCCGCAGTTTCTCTCCTAATGAAACATCAAAGTATATCCAAAGGTTTGTCAGATTCCTGCTTTAATGCTGCATCTTTATTTTAGTGGTGTGTGGTACCTTGGTACTTACTTATGTTCTTCCATTGTTAGATGTCGTGGACTTTATTACAGAGCCTCTTCATTCATGAATACTTTTCTCACTACTCTTGAATTGTTCCGTTTGTGGTCTATAGCCCCATTACATTATCCTTACCTCAATTGCACACATAAGAATATATCATTTATTAGGGTGACATACATTTTGCACTGTTATTTTAAGGAAGTATGAACAGTTACCCCATTCTCTTTCTTGCAGCACAGTAGCTGATAAGCAGAAACACCTAAACATTTGTGGTACTGTATCAACAGTGCAGATGTTTAATTGTGGTTTGGGGTGTGGTAGCATAGCAGTTGGAAAATACAGCTTAGTTGGTGGCAAAGTGCTTTAGGTTCAAGACAGTTTTTTTACATAACCCAAACAAACTTTATTTCTCCAAAATATATCAATGTGTATGGACTACTCAAAACATGTTGGGTTTTTTAAATTCTTCATATGAATAGGTTTCATGGGTCAGGTTGTGATTTTTCTTACTCAAAATCTGTATTTCTGATTTGGAAATATCACACCTCTATATGGGATTAATTGGATGAGAAATTGTGCTTCGGAAATGTCAGAAACAATCTTTAATGCTAACAAAGCCACCACCCCCAGCAGCATCTGTTTGTTTTAATTCACCTATCATCGCCTCATCTTGTTTCCATTTTTCTAAAAGCAAAAGATGCAAACACAGATCTAGTCTAAGACAGATCAGTCTTCTTCAGCCTGAGGCCCATGTTCCCTCATGGGCAACCTTCCTGGGGGTGGGGTGTCACATGCCAGGGGAGGAGCCAAAGGGCGGTTTATATGCCTCCTACCTTTGTACAGTAGGCAGCAATCCAGACACACATAAACACACACACCACCTCCAATGACACAGGCAAGAGGCATTATTAAAAGGTCAAAGCAAAAGCACTCAAGGGGGGATCAGAGGATGGCCAGTGAGGGGTGAGGCGTGGTGAGACATTAAGTCATTTTAATGTGGGGAGGGTTGTCTGACTATTCAGCATTGAATGACTAATATGTACTACATTTTCAGAATGCTTTAGCATTCAACAGTAAAGCTTCTTGCAGCACATGCAGATTATAAATTACAACAACGTCGTTCTGAAAGTCACTGTAAAAGATAAACCCCTAATATATACTTGGTTACTGCAGCTTATTCACCAACATCATGGTTAATTACCTTATTAGTTGAACTGTATCAGGAAGCATTGCCTGTGTCTTAAATTGTACATGCAAATTTAATTCTGTCAGCTTGTAATGTCTTGAGTGTTTGATGGGTGACCCTGCTCTGCAACTCTGAGCACTGTCTGTCCTGTGCACTGAATGAGGTAGTGTCTGCTGGAAAAATAGTCATAGTCTGTTTTCCAAATAGAAACTGCCTCATTGAATTTTATGCACAGGGAATAGATAAAGACAGGGTATTGAGTAGTGATGTTTTATATAAGGATCACTAAAGATAAGGGGAAGATTTTTGTGAGGAAGCACCATAGTGATCTGTGTGAAAGTATATGTAAGGTTTGAAAGTCATATACAAGAACACACAACTTATTAATACAGCTGCAATTTTCTGGATATTTATTTATGACAAATAACACACATTAGAATCTCCATTTCACATGAGTTACATTGAAAGGTGGGGAAAATATGCACTTTTTAACCACCTTGCTTGTAAGAATAATAATAATAATAGTAAATTTTATTTGTACCTTGCCCTGCCCAGCCGAAGCCAGGCTCAGAGTGACTAACATCATACAAATAACACAGCATACATAAAACAGACATAAATTAATTAAAATACATCTTAAAATTAATTCAGACAAATTAAAATCTGGACAAATGACAGTTATCATGTTAAGATTGAGAGCAGTTAATACTTGCCAGGACCAACTGTTTTCACTGATCATATAAGGACCTGTGCACAGGCTGGGAGGCCTCCTTCATGCTTGTTCTTATATAAAGGAAAATAGGTCAGACTGCCCCCTGGCCAAAGGCCTGGCAGAACAGCTCCGTCTTGCAGGCCCTGTGGAAAGATGTCAAATCCCGCAGGGCCCTAGTCTCTTGTGGGAGAGCGTTCCATCAGGCTGGGGCCACAGCTGAAAAGGCCCTGGCTCTGGCCAAGGCCAGTCTAATTTCCCTGGGGCCTGGGATCTTCAGAGTGTTGTTGTTTGCAGACCGTCGGGTCCTCCGTGGGGCATACCAGAGGAGGCGATCCCGTAGGTACGAGGGTCCTAGGTCGTGTAGGGCTTTGAAGTTTAAAACCAGCAGCTTAAGCAGTATATTATCTTCATTAAGCAATTTTGAGTATGTATTAGAAGATTATGGTTTGAGTGTTAGCCTGCAATCCTATACAAATTTACCAGGGAGTAAGCCTCATTAAATGCAGTTGCCAGAGAACTTTGTAAGGTTTGTGCCCTATGTTCTGGTGACTTTGAAGGGTTCTGATTATTTCAGTGCATGCTGACCTTAGCAGCAAGCCTCAGCAAAACTCAATACTTCCTAAAAGACAGAAACAAAATGTAGATGGATTTCACGAAGGAAGTAAAAACCTGTCTTTAATCAGCTTCAAAGTTAAGGGGGGGAAATAGTGAATCGCTATGAGTCAAATCGGGCAATTTCAAATTTGTTTACTGTTTACTGTTTTAGGGATGAATAAATCTAGGAAATACACAGAGAAAAAGAGAGAGAGAGATAGCCAGTTCTTTGAGCATGCTTAAATTAACATTAACAGTAAAAATACATTAAAACATTCAAATACATTAAATAAGGATCACTGAAGATAAGGGGAAGATTATTGTGGGGAATACTTGAATCTACTTGATTCAATACTACCTGAATCTAGTATAAAATACCTTCATTTTTCCTTTGGACAATAGAAGGAAATGTGAATACAACTATTACAATAGAATTTATTATTATTATTATTATTATTATTATTATTATTATTATTATTAATATACCGCCCTATACCTGGGGGTCTCAGGGTGGTTCACATAATAAATATATCTGAATATAACCCTAAAACCATATTAAGTATTGAGTTTTCCCCAATGCAAATGTTCCATTTCAAATATTTTTGGCTATTGGAAAAACGTTTGAAATATTTATACAGCATGTAAAGTTAGCATGGCATACATAATCAGTTTTGTTTACTAAATATATGTCAACTAAATACGGGTGGTGCCATATAGTTTTCATTGTAATTATTTGTATGTTTTAAACAGACTTTATATTTTTGTATAATTTTGATACTATTAATGCTTATTTTTAATTGTTTTTTCTAAGTTTTTAGTGATTCTTGTTTTTTCCTGTAAGTAGTAGTAGTAAAAATAACAATGCTAAAAGAAACCCCAATCAACATTTCCCACAAAACTCCCACAAAACTTTTCAGATTGTTTGATGTATGAGCAGCTCCACTTGTTGGATTTCTTATATGTACAGAAACACTTCCTATGAGGCTAGAACTTTCCTCCTAGTGAACAAAAATAGCACTTTCTTGTATCTTGAGTTTATCTTGCATCAGCATTTCCCATTCACTGTAGGTGAGCTACTAGATCTTGCTTAAAGCATTCTTGTTTAGAGAAGCCTTCACAGATGCTTTGAAAGTTAAGGAAATTTGAATCTGTTTTCGTATTTTATCTTTCATATGCTTTTAAGTATGGCTGTAAATTTTTCTTGATTTTAATTGTTTTACCTTTATGTAAACTGCTTTGAGGGATTTTACAGTTAAGTGGTGTATTCATTTTATGAAATAAATAAATAAATTGTGACCCACAGGTGATCATGTGTGTGAGTAAAAGTATAGTGGTTATAGAGACTAGGACCTGGGAGACCAGAGTTCAAATCTCTACCTGACCATGAAGCTCACTGTGTGATCCTGGGCCAATCACTGCCTCTTGGCCTAACTTACCTCACTGGCTCATTGGGAAGCTAAAATGGGGAGGAAGCAGAGAACCATGTACACCACATGGAACTCCTAGGAGAGGAAGGTGGGACATACATACATACATACATACAAACATGTAGCAGCCACATTCTTCCAGTAGTACTTCTCCTGCCAGAGTTTACTTGTACAGTGGTATCTTGGTTATCGAATGTAATCTGTTCTGGAAGTCTGTTTGACTTCCGAAACGTTCGAAAACCAAGGCGCGGCTTCCGATTGGCTCAGGCATCCCAGAAACAATAGCTGACAGCTGCATTCGACGTTTGACATCCAAAAAACATTCAAAGATCGGAACACTTCCTTCCGGGTTTTTGGCGTTCGGGAGCCTATTTGTTCTTTAGTTAAGTCGTTCGAGAACTAAGGTTCCAGGTTACTTCCAGGCAGGGATGTTAAATTGTAAGTGGATGATTCAGATCCAATTTGGTGGGCATGTTTGGCATGGTAGCTTCCATGCATTCTTGGTTATTTTTTAGTCACGGGTGTTCTGTTGCTTGCCATAAACCCCATGGGTGGAGCTTGATGGAATGAATGCAGAGGGCTTTGTTTCTACCTTTTTGTACCTGTGCACTTTTTAAATAACAACAAAAATGTTAAGGGGTGCAAAGAGGACAAGAGTAAGTGTTACTAGTCTTAGTTACCATGTTTCATATGGGCATTCATTTCCATTGGTAGTTGCTTTACTATTATTCTTACTACTACTAATACAGTGGACGCTCGGGTTGCAAATGTGATACGTGCGGGATGCACGTTTGCAACACACAGCGTCCACAACAGGCAGCGTCTGCAACCCGCAGCGGTACTTCTGGGTTTGGTGGTCCGCAACCCAAAAAAAACGCATTCTGAAGCGACTGTAACCTGAGGTATGACTGTAATAATACAGTGGTACCTCAGGTTAAGAACTTAATTCTTTCTGGAGGTCCGTTCTTAACCTGAAACTGTTCTTAACCTGAGGTACCACTTTAGCTAATGGGGCCTCCTGCTGCTGCCGCCCCCGCACGATTTCTGTTATCATCCTGAAGTAAAGTTCTTAACCCAAGGTACTATTTCTGGGTTAGCGGAATCTGTAACCTGAAACATCTGTAACCTGAAGCATCTGTAACCCAAGGTACCAATGTACTCAGTGTTATTTTCTGACTAAGGCTTGTACAATGAAGTGTCCAATGGAACCCTGATAAATTAAGGTTTCTAAAGTTTTCCTATGTCATCTTCTGTTGCAGATTGTCTGCTATAAAAACCTACTTATGAGATGTTTATTGTCATCTACTTGGCCAAAGTAAAGTGAGAACCTAATAAAACTCTGGCACTTACTTATATTTCTTTTCTTTTCAGTGAGCTGTAAGGGGATACTGTGTGCCTAGTAGTAGCATGTTTTCCCAAAGCTTTTGGGAAAAAAGCCTACAAGTGTATAATCATCAGTTAATATCAACCCCCACATACTGCTCCTGCCCCCCAATTTGGGTTTTCAATTGAGTGCTAGGAATGGTTTTGCTACCTAAGCATATGCCAAGACACTTAGATCTGTTCTGCCTCAAAACCCCTTTTCAAAAACACAGAACCCTTCACCCTTTCATCATGACTGAATCTAAACATAATGAGTTCAAGCAATGTGCTTAAAGCAAAAATCCTATATCCATTATTGGTTAGGAGCTCTGTCTTTTAGCAGATGCTGTGTCTCTAAACAGCTTTTAGCCTAAACAAAATGGCAAAGCTAACAGCAGATTTAAGCCATATCTTCATCAACATCATCATTTTTTAAAAAAAGCTTTGGGTCTTAATCTAACCTCAGTCATCAAGCCTTGAAATGACTGAGCATCAAAGGCTTCTAACGTTGCAGTAAGCAAGACTTTCCTGCCTAGAAACCATAATAGAAACTCATAGAGAAAACTAACAAAAAATAATTTTGTCAAATGGGATTCAGGAATACAGTGTGGCATAGATTTATATTCAGCGATCACTGTCAATGGAAATGAAATAGGTGTCAGGCAAGTGTCTCTAGTGATTTCCACAGAAAGGGTGCTGCAGCTGAAAATTCCCTCCCTCTGATTGCCATTCACCTCACCTCCAATGTCTTGGCCGCTCAGAGAGGAGCATGGAAGTTGGTACCTTGAAGTACCTGGGTTCTAAGCTGCGTAGGACTTTATATATAAGCACAAGCACATTGGTGTGTGCTTAGAAACAGGCAGAGAGCTCTTTGAACACCAGCAAGTTGTGTTCTCGGTAATCATTCCCAGTTAAAACTAGCAGCTACTTTCTGTTCTGTGTCATTTTCTGAGCCATCTTGAAAGTCCTGTTTGCAACACATTACAGTAGCCAAGGAAGTGGATGCCAACAGCAAGGCAATCTCTGTCCAAGGAAAGTTACAATTGATGCACCAGCCTAAGTTGGTGAATGTGCCCTGCCACTGAACACAAGTACTTTTAGATCCAGACAAATCTGGATCTAAAAGTACTTCCAAATTGCAACCCCATCCAAAACACATTGGCAAATCATCTTCCCAAATAACCTCAATTGTCTCAGGCTTGAACCCACAATACTGAATGCACAGCTCCTGGTTGGATACAAGCCATGCACCTGAGCCATTGCGGACTAACAGCGAAAACCTCAGTCATCAGGCAGGAATATAAGGGATCAGGTGGTCCTTGATATATTCTGGACCCAGCCTGAGGAGTATTTACTAAATGAGTAATGTCCAATCCATCACTTATTTGTGGCAAAGTGAGCTGGTTTCATTCCACTGCTGCTCCATTTCCCACTGTCCCACTGTTTCCTATGGCAGCATTATATTGTTGCACACCACCCCAATCTCTGAGCAATGTGAAATTCCAGAGGTTCCAGGTGCTTCACCTGTGTTCAGTTTCCTCAGAATGAGCGATGATTGTGGTATATGGTTTATTTACACATTCAAGATTTCACTTGTTTGTCCTTTGTCTCCCATTCCAATTACATCTTATACACTTTAGATATTACTTTAACATTACAGTTTAACAGGTCTCTCTCTAGTTGTGATAGTTGTTCCCCAAACCCCTGCTTCATATCCTTTTTAAATACTTCATTCAAATGATGATATTGTAACCATGTTGTTAACATCCCTGAAAAATTCTTAAACTATTTTAATTTAAATTCTCCACCCTTCTCTCTTAGCAGATTTCTATGTCACCCAACCTTCCATCATATTTTTATTTTTCACCACTATGGCTTCCAAATGTGAAAGCCAAAGTGGTGTTTTAGTCTCCAATACGTTTTTATATTTATCCCATAGTCTATACAATTTTTTCCTAATTATATGGTTTGTGAAACCTTATGTGCTTTTGCCTTTTCATACCACAAATAAGCATGCCAACCCCAAATATTATCATGACCTTCCAAATCTAAAATATATGAATTCTTCAATAACAACCACTCCTTCAACCAGCACAGACAAGATGCTTCATAATATAATATATCCGGTGGGGAGAAACCTCCTCTCTCTTTTGTATCTATCAGTATTCTATATTTTATTCTCTGTTTTTTTCCTTGCCAGGTACATTTAGAATAGTTATCTTTATACAAATTTATATTATTTGTCGTTAAGCATACACCTAAATATTTTGTAGGGGTTTTTTTAGTCTCATCATTCATATTTTTTACCAGGAGCTTGGTTTAATCTTTATTAATGTTAAGACCTGCTTTTTTTTTAATGCGTGCTTTTAAGTTTACAGAACAAATACATAGGTCAAGCATGGGAACATTTGGCCCTCCAGTTGATGCTGGACTAAAACTCTCATCCTGGCATTTGGCTATACTGGTTGGTGCTGATGAGTCTAATGAATCTGAAGGGTCACATATAATAAACTGTGGTTTTCATAAAGGGTAGGAGATGACTTACTGCATTTTGAGCTTAGAAAAATAGAGCTACTCTTACACACACAAAAGGTTACACTCTGGCTGTTTATTCTCCTAGATTCTACTTATTTTATGAGGCATTCCTTTGCTGCTTGTAATTCCTTCTCCTAATAACAGTGTCTTCTGGAGGAGTTATGGTTTCCCTTTAGGTATGTCATATTTCCAGAGAAAAGGGTATTGTCTTTTATTTTAGAAGAATTTCTTCTTACATGCCTCATATATACTGCAGTTTATACTCCAGACTGTTTATGAAATATTGAAGGCTCATAGTCACGTTACCCAGATCATCCTCGCCTCTAATAGCGAACATAGGTGGTTGAGTGCCTGTTGGTTTGGAAACAAAATATTACCAAGCAATAATGTAGCATGTTCTGCATATTTGTGGGACTACGTATGTATGACGATGTGCTCAAATTCATAAATTACCTGACAAATAACCTGTCAGCTTGTACAATGCTGGTGATGGCTGGCACTTGGAGAGATAGAGAACATGAGGCTAATGATGGGACAACTTTGTTGGATACAACCCATAGTTATTAAATGCTTTTGAGATGGACACCCAATTGCATGGTGGGAAAAGTTGTTTAACTACATCATGATGGTTAATTACAGTTGAAACAGAAGGGTTAAAAGTCTCATTGGTCATTTATATCATTGTTGTTTTTATTACTTTAAAACCATTCTTCCACTCTGAGATGGTTTTGTTTCCAAAGGCTAAAAGATTCTTATTGCTAAAAATTTGTTCTAGCAAGCTTGCATTTAGCAGGTAAATCTTACAGACTCACATTTTGAAGCATTGGCATGTCTTTTTAAAAAATCATGTACACCAATGAGAGCTGTACCATGTGATTTTTCTGAATGTGCAGAAGAGATGAAATAGCAAAACCACTACAGTTTCCTGCTATTTAAATCAGGGCTGAGGAACCTCAAGCCTGGGGGTCAAATGCAGCCCTCAAGACCTTCTTAGCCAGCCTTTAAGAGTCTTCCCAGCCATGCCCCATCCTGGGGCCATGGTCCTCATTTGTCCTGCTCTGTGCCCTCCTGTGTTCTTTCATCTGTCTGAAATGTGTCCTTGAACTATGGTGATGCCTCTTTCTTTGCCCGGCTGGAGATTAGATGTGTTGTGGAATGATCTAGCTTTTGGGTGAGTAGAATATAGCAGACAGTGCACTTTTTCCCCCTTTGGCCCTGCCCACCATTTTTATGTAGCTCCTGTAATGTTCCCCATGAGCGTTCATGAGCAGGCTAAACAAATTTCTCCATCCCAATATAAACAAAAATGCTGGTGAAATGCTGTTTCACATGTTATTTTGTTCTTACAGCTGGCCTACAGATGCAGGAAAATCACATGGCAAAACTTTTTCTTCCTCCTAAGAATCCAAGCCTATCATTTTTCTTGACATGCTTTCTGTTGGCATGCAGTTTTTGATGTAGTTTTTGAGCATCCAAACGTGGGATCAGAGCAAGACAGAGTGAGGCAGCTGCGTCCTGCTTCTCTGCCCTCAGGTGTAGAGGAGCATGCTGTCCCCTCACCAGTGCTGAAGTAAGAGTCAATTATTAGTCAGTTGGCTTTGGTACATGGAATAGGAGAGGCATGCCATCTTGTCTATCCTAAGACAGCAAAATACTTGCATTAGATTTTCTCACCTGCATTCTGATGTGGTATAGTTAAAAAGGACTATACTGTCAGTTTTTTTTCTGAATGTGTAGCTCAGCCTTCACATAAAGCAGGCTTGTATGGGTTGAATTAGCGTGACATTACTTTTAAGATACATAATGGTGTTGAAAAGCTGTGAAAACTTACTTTTATAGCAACCTCAAGACTTTCATTTGGATTCTTTTCCTTTAGGTATCATTTTGGCATGTTGTGCTTTATTGAAAGCATATGTGTTATTGAGTTACTGGGTTATTTCATGTTTTGATCTTTTTTATATATAAAAAAATCTGTCTAGTTACTCTCTGCCTCCTTTTTGAAAGTTTGCAATAGCACTATGAAATGCTGCTGTTACAATCCAGAAGACGAGATCCCCACTGGAATCCATCTCCCATGCAAATACCTCATGTGAATGTGTATCTTTTGATAGCGCTGTTCCTCCACATCCAGTGGACAATTTTTGTGCACGACTACAGTTGAATTGGAATCTGTATATTCTTCACCATCTGGTTCTGTTAGGTTTAAAAATGGGATGCTGACATAACAAAAGAAGAGTTTTACAAAATATGTCTATAGTTACAAGTAGATTAATCCTGATGAATAGTGAATCTTTACCCTTAGTGTTCTGGATAGCCATTGCTATTTGTTCTCATAAAGACTTACTGTACTGTGCTTTTGATAGAATGAAATACTTAGGAGCACATTTCTCTCATAAAATGCTTTTCTAGTGTACACTTTATCCATGGAGAAATCTGTGCTCCCTCTCCTTGTATAAAAAATGTAACTTTTGTGTGCTGGACAGTGAATGGGGAAACTTACCACTTTTAACAAGCATTCATCCTTCTGCTTCCATGAGCATGTATACATGTGTGTGTGTGTGTGTTTATACACAAATATAAGGGACTCAGTACTGCAGCACTATCAAGTGCAAAGCATTCACATCAGCATTCCCAAGAAGGTGTGACTAAGGCATAGAGAATTTCCATGGATAGTGTTTTGTGAGTCTCTTACATATTGTAACATATGTAAAGGACTCACTCTGGCTACATGAAACCTTAACTGCTGGCATCACTAGTGGGCGTTTCAGGATTCCAGGTGGGTGGTAGGGGGTTCTACAGCACAAGCTGAATCTGCCTTCCATCGAGCACTGGTGGGCGGTAAGGAAATTTTACCATCAAGAAAGATGCATTAGTGGGCAGTAGGTATAAAAAGGTTGACTACCCCTGATTTAGACAGACCAGGCAGCATAATTCAAGATTGCCTGCTTCCTCTTCTTTGGCGATCACTTGTAGCCTACCTACTATGTAGTGCTTAAGTCCAGGCTCTGGCAATACTTCTTGTTTGCATCCCATACAAATTAAGAATGTGTTCCAATAATTCTGTATGCCAAAGGAATTTTGGACAAACTCTCCATTTGTTCATTTTAATAGCCATATATCTGCCCAAGCTTTCACTGCGTTTTCCCATGAACTGTGTCTGCTGGTCAGCCAACTGTGCACAGCTAATTATTATTCACACTGTTATTGATTGATTGATAGGTTGATAGGTATTTTGTATGCTGAAAAGTATGGAAATTCCTAAGCGACATACATTTTAAGACTTGAAAGCATATATTGCACAAAATAAAATATAGAAAAGCATCTTGAATAGTGCAACCAACATGGCTGACTCACACTACAGGGAAAGCCATACCACAGTCAACACTCAAGGCAAAGCCTTGCTATAAATTAATTTTCCACAAAAAGGCTTCAAGTAGCCATTGGAAACAATTCTGCATCATTCAGTTTTCTGCTAGTCCAGCTTGGCTACACATTGAACAGATTGTGCTAAAAATATAGCATGCATGGTTCTTTTTCATTCATTCATTCTAGAGAAAAGAAGCATAAGCTAACTGTATCTGACACCTCCTGTGCTGCTTTTTGTGAAGACAGTTTTAATGATTCTAGAAATGAACAAATGCCCATGAGTTTCCTCTGATAAGCCTATACTTGAGACCCAGGAACATTGCCAATGATGTGGATACATCTGTAAAAATGGAGTACCAGCTATGGTTGACCAGCTAAAGAAAAAAAATGTTTTGTTGTATTTTATTCATGCTTATTTTATTTTTAAAAATCCATTATTTCTGCCATATCTTCATTTTTATTTTTGCATTTTCTCTCCCTTTTTTAAACACATCACAGTGCCAGAGAATGGGGATGAAGGTAGGGCAGTTTATTGACTGTTTTATTTCTTCTGTAGCTATGATAGTCTTCAGTGTGTTACTGACTGTATGCTTTGGGCTGAAAATATTGTTTTGAAAGGATTGCCTCAAATAGCCCTCTTTGTGGTTATAGCCTGCCAGCACTTCATGGGCTCCCCATGTAACTGTTGTTGTTGTTGTTGTTGTTAATTTGTACCCTGCCCATCTGACTGGGTTGCCCCAGCCACTGGGTGTTTTCCAACATATATAAAAACACAATAAAACAAAATAAAACTGCTAGTTGAAAAGCCATGGCCACCTCAACATACAGGCCCCATCACAACCACCTGATCAGGTATGAAGCCCAGGAAACTACACCTTTACTCGATTCCTTCTTTTGCCTAACAGATGCACAGCCAGTAAGTCAGACTCTTAAGCAGGACCAAAATGGGGCCTCCCAGGGGCAGGGTGAGCAAGGCTGAGCCAGCCTCAGATCTGTTGGATTCCCAAACTGGCTCCACGGCTGTCATTTGATCACACAGGGCCTGATGCAGTTCTGATGACTGCACTGGTGTCACTCTGCGGGAAGAGACCAGCCCAATCCACCTCCAGCCTGGCACAAAGGGAATTTGGATTGCTCTGCCTCCTATGACGTAGAGTAAAACCTAAGATAAGAATTTTTAACCCTAAAGGTAAAAAGCCTTAAAAGTACACAAAACCCTTGATAAGCAACGAGAAACGGGATATCCACAGGTTAGTAGCAGGGGAAAAAACAAGCTCCCCTTCCCCTGCTTTAAAACAATCATGCCCAGAGGGAGGCTACATTTCTAATTGAAGCTGAAGAGGATTATTAATGAAGCAAGAGACCTTTTCAATTGTATGAAAGGTGGAATTTTGAATGGAAATCACTTTATTAGCTCTCAAAATAAACCTCCACACATCACAGCTGCTTAATTACACTGATTACCTGGTAGTTACGCTCCTTGAAATGGACATGAAAGTGACATTTCCCATCAGGCTTGTCATTAGTTTTAACATCTCATCATTGTCCTAAGCCAGGCAAGAGCAACCTAGCTGGTCACTTGGGCTCGTAATATTTTTAGCTGAGCCAATGAAGCATGCCAGCAGGCCGAAAAAGAAGAAGAGGAGGAGTTTGGACTTGATATCCCGCCTTCCACTCCCCTTAAGGAGTCTCAAAGTGGCCAACAATCTCCTTTCCTTCCCTCCCTCACAACACTGTGAGGTGAGTGAGGTTGAGAGACTTCAGAGAATAGTGACTAGCCCAAGGTCACCCAGCAGCTGCATGTGGAGGAGTGGGGCAGCGAACCTGGCTCACCAGATTATGAGTCCACCGCTCTTAACCACTACACCATGCTGGCTCTCACACCACCATGCCATGGGCATGCTGAACCATGAGCTGGGTCTCATCAGATTGAGGCTGCAGCTGCTTCAGTGCTTTTATCATCAAACAAGTGTGTAGGGAGGGGCATTTTGAAGCTAGCATTTGTAGAATGCCATAGTCTAAGGAATTATAGAGACAGCATGCTAGGTTTATGGGCTGGTTCACTTGTACACATTTTTAGGCCTTGAATGCCTATTCTAGATCCCTGCATCTTGCATATGTATTTTTAAATATATTTTAGTCATATGACATCAACATGATGGTTTATATTCTCAAAAATGGGATCATACTTAAGTTTCCAACAAAGCCACTTGTTACCTACTTCATGGTATAAATATGCATTGTGCTCAAATCTTTTTGAGTGAGACTTTTTGAGAAAAGACTTTCCTTAAAATGCCACACAGTCAGAGACTGAAATATTCTGTACAGTATATTGCCACAAGAGTATATTGGTTGTCAACTCGGATCAACTCAACTACATGATGATGGGACCATAGAAATTCAGAATATTATATGAAAACAATAATGACAGTTATTCAGGTATAGAACCTTGGGTAGACATTTGATCTCTTCCTCTTTTAAGAGAGGCAGTTTTTTCAAACCTTTCCTAAATCTAGAATGGGCTAGAAACTCAGTGTTTAAAATGGAAGCTGCAATGGTATGTTTCACCAGCTGCTATTTTCCAAAAATAGTGAAGTTGGCTGTATTCAGGAAAACTGCTTTGGGGTAAGCAGTACAACGGACATCTGTCTCATCACCATATTGTCTTACTTTAAAGACAAAACAAAAACAATCCCTCTTCCCCTTGTCACAAACTTGAAAATCTGTTTTGGAAAACAAAATACAAGTGTCATCCTATGTCAGAAATGTTTTTCTCTTGTTAACTGTTGCGTTTTTGACATGGCGTACATGATTGGGATCCCAAGAACAATATAACATAGAAATCTGTCTAGCCTACACAACTACACAGATTGCAGTGGCTTCCTTAATAAATGTTTAAGGGTTAAATACTAGGCTTACATTCCTTGGAAAATAATTTTTTGGTTAAATATTGCCATGTAAGACCTGCCTTTCTTTCACGTGGAGGAGATAAAGGGGTTGCTCATTTGCATATGTTCATTCATTTAAACAGATATAGATAATAATAATAATATCAATACATTCTTGATTTGATTAACACTATTTATTAATCACTTCCTATAAAACATCTCAGAATGATTAACAATAATAACATAAGCAATAAAAATGTATAAAACAATTTAACATATAAGAGCAATTAAAACCATTCCATATATAAAAATAAATAAATTCCAGTGCAGATACCGATTGGGATAAAAAAATCTCCACTTAAAAGTGTTGCTGAAAAGGAAGGTTTGCAGTAGGCACCAAAAAATAATAGTGATGGTGTTTGACTGATATGTAGCAGGAGGGAGTTTCAAAGGCTTGGTGTCACCACTCTGAATGCATTGTAACTGTATTATCAGAATTGTCTAAGAGATGGTTGGATAAAAATCCAATAAAGCTAGTTTACAAGAAAATGCCAAGCACCAATATAGCATTTCTATAGTTTGCTTCTCTGATGTGTATTTTGTACATTAACTAGGACATAGTTAATTCATATCCATATTTGATATTAAAAGTATTATCATAATTAAGGGAGAATGTAGAAGAGGTTAATATCATTGGTATTGTACATGAATCCTGGTCATAGTTCTTTCATTTTGTTTCCTAAATTAATGATCAGTACTGATCAGTTACTGTTATTTCTTTTAATTTTGGCTTGAATATTCTTAAATAATTGCATGTACTTCTGATTTATGTCTGAGTGAGAACAGCAGACCTCATAATCACAGAGCTACAGAAGAATGGCTTCAGTCCAGAGAAACCTAAGCATATTTATGTCTGAGCAAAGCCTCCTGTACCATTTTCAAAGCCCCTTTGGGCAAAAATTTGCCATTATTAAAAAAATGCTTTAGCACCTCATTGCATGCATATTCTTGTTCTCTCACCCTCCATTATGATATTTGGTATACATTTCTGAGACTTGACTGCAGTTTCATTCTGTTCTAGATTGTTACTACAATATCCTTCTGCTTAACTAAACTGCTTCCATGAAACACATTATTATATACTTTCAATTACTATTTGATAGTTGTGTTGCAGAAATGGTTGTTGGGAATTTCTTAAATAAATACATACAGCAGCCATTAATATAAAACTTTTTGTTAGCTTCTACATGCTAATATTTAGTGAAGGGAAATGTAGCTTTTACTCTTCAGAATAGCTTTTACACTTTAAATTTTCTGTTAGGATAAAAAGTATTACTCTTATAAGTCGTTCTTCCATGCCACTAGGGATGAACATATTTGGCAATGTATCCAAATATTTTAAGCATTAATTGTTAGGCCCACAAACATAGGATATCCAATGTTAATCATGTTCAGAGTAAATCCATTGGAATGAATGGGCTTGTGTCCATTTACTCCCCATTAAGTCTACTCTGAGTATATTGCCCATACTCATTTTTTAAAATACAGAAAATATCATATCAAGATTATTTGATTTCATTGGAAGTAAATTTTACAGGATAGCTTCTAGATATAAAAATTATGAAGAAACATCATTTTGTGTTGACTGATCATGTTAACCTGGCCTTCATTACTGGCACATTAAAAAATGATAAGATTTCCATTTTGAAAATCTATATGCTTGTTCCATGTGTTTCTGCTTTTTAAAAATCATAATGGGTTTGTTTGTTTGCTTGTTTTTCCTCTTGGATAGTCTAGCAGCAGCAACAAATCATGTCAAAACCTTATATTAGAACCATGTTAAATGTTGACCAGTTGGTGTTAAACAATTAAATCTCAATGTTTGGGTTTTTTGTTTGTTTGTATATGTGTTTTTGCCTTTGTAGCTATCTTATTCATCACAAACAAAAGAATGGATTTATTGTTTATGTTGAAGAACATACATAATCATTTAAGTCAATCTCCCAATATTCACCATTATGAGTAAAAATGCTTATAGTGATGTCATTTTTTAAAACAACAACAACACAGAATTGCAAATTAACTGGTTATTTTATTTTGAATTTGACAGGTGCTATGGATGTGGAAGAAAGAAATCGCCAAATGAAAATGAACAAATACAAACAGGTAGCAGGATCAGACTCCAGGCTGGAGCAAGATTATCATTCAAAGGCAAGGGCATTTTGTTTTGAAAAGCAGCAAAATGAGTAACTGTTTAATCAGGCAGTGAAATGCTAGTAATCATTGCATGGTAGCATTTGTAATTAAGAGCGAAATCCTGTACATGTTTACTTGAAAGTGAATCCTACTGTATTCAATAGGTTGGATCTTTGCTAAAAGGCTTGTTAGCTCCCATTTTTTGTAGCAGTGTCTGCCTGAGGTTAGGTTGAACCCTAACCTCAAGAGTTGAACCCTACAAAGCATAAGGGTTTATTGCCAGACAGAAAAACCACCCCACCTCTCTGTACTTGAAAAACTGTGTTCTGCATATGCAAAGGGGGTTGGAGGGTAATCCCATGTCAGTGTGTATAGAACTGCAGTCAGGAGATTCTGATCAGATTTTTAAAACTATAATTAATTTTGCCAAGCTCTCATTGAATGTAAATCAGAACTAGTGTGCTAAGAATAGAAAGAATGTAAAGTAGTTGCCTGCTTCAGAAAGTGATTAATGACCAATTAGTCATGTGATAGAATGTACCAATAATAGGAAATGAGCTTAGTAAACTGTAAAGAGATAAACTGATTTAGTACATGTCTGGAATTAACATTTTTTTAAAAAAATCTACTGTGTTCTATATCTTATTCTTATGCTGTATAAAATACATTAAAGTTTTCAGTATAGCTCTGATTTTGACAAAGCTTTAAATTTAAGGTTGCAATCCTATACATACTTATCTGAAACTAAGTTCCACTGAACTCATTTACTATGTTCAGATGTAATGATAAACCATGCTTAATGCTATGGGAATAAGCTGCAGTGAGCCTTGAGCTTTCACATTTATCCTTTCATGTAGGGGGAAGGAGTACTTTGGAAGCAATTTCAAATTCCCTTAATCTTGGCTTGCCATTCCATCAAAACCCAGAATCATGGTTTATCATCAGCTATGGTCAGTTTCCAAACAAGTCATATTATGACTTCTGAAGCTGCAGCCTGTTTCATCATTGTTACTGTAAATCACAGTCCCAAGCTTCGGTGAAATTGCAAGCTGTTTTCGGGGGAAATGGAACCAAAGTCATCTTCCTGTAGTATATGAGAGGGGAGGAAAGAACAGCCAAACCCAAGCCATAGCTCATTCACAGAGTGCTAAGCCATGGTTTAGTCTTACATCTGAGTAGACACATATAGGATTTCACTATTAGGTACTACTAATAAGAACAGATAGATTTCAGGCACATAAATGGAGGGATGCTTCAGGTGCTGCCATATCAGTGGATTCAGGTGCTGCTATTTTTTTGGGGGGGTGTCTATATAGGTTTATAGCATTATTATTGCTCTTGGAATATTCCTTTCTAAGTTACCAAAAATAAATAGATTGTGTCATACTATGACAGATGTTATTAATCTCATGTGACATGAAAATTATTCTTTTATCAGAAACTGGATATTGACTGTTCAAAGTTTGATGATTCCACTGGAAAATTACTGTACTTCATGTTCTGCTATTGAGCATTACTTAACGTCCATTGGTAATTGGAGTAGCATCTTATTAGATAAAACTTTTGATGTATTGCTAAAAAAGAAAAAGTCATTGCCATATTTGTATATTAGTTGCTTGCTAAAAAGATTGGGCAAGGTGCCTCAAACCACACTCACAGGCATTTGAAAGACAAAACTTTCTCAATAAGCATGATTAGTAATATGGACAATTTCAGCCTTCTTAATATTTAGTCCCGAATGTGTTTGTATCAAGCATGTTCTTCAACTGACCTTAACCTCCAGGAAGTCTTTTGATGAGCTGCTGCCATGAGTAGGGAGCTGCAAAGCTCTCTTGCTTCAAAGTTTGTAGCTAGAGAGCTGTGGCTTAATCTTATTCATTCATTCATCATTTTATTTGTATGCCTCCTTTTCATAGCTAGAAACATGCTCAAGGCGGCTTACAACAGGAACAAATTTACGTAATTACAAACAGCATAACAAAAGTAGCAATAGAAAAAAACATCCAAAATTACACAACCAAAATGAACAGTTTTCACATGAAACATAATAAGATCTAAAAATAAAGTTACAAAAAATTAATATCAGCAACAGCAACAAACCTGCACCAGCCCAGCTCCCTAAACAACACCCCAGCCCAAGAGTCTGTTCAGCAGCCTCGCCACAGTCAGGGCCCTGCCCTCCCAGCTCAGTTGGGAAAAGGCCTTCAGGATCTTCCAGGACTCACAGCCAAGATGGTCTGCTTTTGGATGGCCACTGGACTTCTGTTAGAAACTATCTCTGTTGAGACAGCCCATCTTCTTGTTGTCACAAATAGCTTTCACACTTTTGTATATGAATAAGAATGTCATTTAGGCAAAGCAAACAAAAGGAATAAGTAAATATTTAGGTCCTTGGAATGAAATTATGGCTCTGTTAGAGCATATTTTGGAATGTCCAATAACTTCCTTCTGTTGGAATGTATGTTCTAAATCATCTGGCGCTGGTAGTTTTCCAAATGTTTCTTGCTGAGGAATGCAGTACGCTTACACCAGACACCTAAGAATAGATTTCCTTTTATGTAGGCAAAGATATCAACAAACACTAGGAAGTGACTTCTACTTCACTTCTATTTCAGTCATATGCACAAATCCAAGTGTCACAGTTGGTAATATAAAAAGTGAAAACACGAATGGAAATACCCCTCCTAGGTTGAGTTTGCTAGGACTCTAAGCCTAAACCAGGGCTTTCACTCCGTTAAAGATATCTTAGCTGATTAATCATTTGAATTTTATGGAATGAATTAATCAGTGCAATTCCTGTATTCATATTTCCCAGTAGCAACTCAGAAATATGAACATAAAAATATGCACATAAGGATTGGAATGCATATTTCCCCCCTCTCAGAATCACACACATAGACGCTTCTCCTAACCACCTGACAACATAGCCATACACACAGAACAGGAAAGACACACATATAGAAACGTAAACAAAAAAGAATAACCAGCTCTCTTTTTCAAACCCACACAAATACAACACAACACATAAAGGGAAAAGTGAGGAGAACTCACCACTGGCACCATCTGAGGCTAATCCACTGCTGCCACTCTTACCACAAGGCAGCAGCCATTCATTGCTTGCTGAACAGAAATCCTCCCTTCTGCCACCTGCCTCTGCACTGCCAGTCATCCTGCTTCTGCAGCCAAGAATGCTCTGTCTTCTGCCATCAAGAGTTCCATTGGCATTCTACCATAAGGAAGCATGCTTAGGCTCAGACTCCCTGACTTGCCTTTCTAAGGCTCCATCTGCACTGTACATTGAAAGCAGTATCATTCAACTTTAAACAGTTGCAGAATCATGGGAACTGTAGTTTCTTAAGAGTGCTAAGAATTGTTAGTTTCTTATAGAGCTACAATTCCCAGAGTGCTAATCCCTATTTGCAGGGAACTCTGGGAATTGTAGCTCTGTGAGGGAAATAGGGGTTTCCTAACAATTCTCAGCACCCTTAACAAACTACAATTAATTTGTTGTAGTTAGTTTAATTGTTGTTGTTGTAATTAGTTTAATCAACTCAACACTGAAGGTCCTATCTTGAACAAATGTCATAGGGAGTCTGTCCTTCTGAGTAAATGACCTTACATTGCTGCCTGCCACTATTTATTTATTTATCCTGACATTTATGTTCAGCTTGACAACTTGATAACAAGATCTTGAAGTGCATCAGAAAATCTTTATAATATAATCAAATCAAACATGAATGCAACACAAACTAATATATAAAGGGGGAATAAGAATTGCATCCATAACAGTTGGAGCAGAGGTGGACAGAAAGGTGACAAATATGCATTGTTGCCCATACCAGTGCTCTCTATCTGCCGTCAGCTCTTATGCATTCTGGCTCACCCATTCACTTTAGAGGAGGCACAGCTCCATACATTTATCTCTGTTCACACCAAAGCTCTGTCTCCAGTTAAATTAATGGAACTGTACTTTCAGCTCTGTGTGTCCATTGGAACCCTCACCAAGCCTGGATTGCTAGTCTGGGGCGTACATCATTATAAGAATAGTATACCCATCTGAGGAGCAGAAAAGCTCTTTTGTAATTGAGTTGTATTTCAAAGCCAAGAGAAATTGTATGCCCATATATGTTTTGTCTGGCAACTGGAGATTATTTATTTATTTATTTATTAGATGCATTTTTGTCTTTGTTATCCAGTGACTAATTTATTCTGGTAATTTACTAAGGAAATTGTTCAGTTTATATCAAAATGAAGCTTAGGAAAGGAAAAGGTAGCAATATATATATTAGTACTGGTAGGCCTCCACTTACTGTTGAAAATAGAATTGGTATTCAAACTGGTATCCTACAGTTGTAATGAGCAGACTGGTAGAGTAAATTCACTGATGAGGAAAAAACCTTAGCTTTGGCATACTATGTTTATCACACTGTTTACCTTAAGCAATCAAAGTTATTGAGTGCTAGCTTAATAAGACTCAGAAAAAATAGTCTGAACTTTGCAAGATTAAAATTCACTGAAGACCTCCACCAAGTCAGATCCATGACTATCAAGAATCAAGACTATCACATCTTAATGGTCAACACTATTTAGGCTGGAATCTTTTACCCATTCACTGGGAGTAAGTTATCATTGAACATAATGGGACTTATTTTTGAGTAGATATGTATAGGATTGCACTGTAAGTTTGTTATTTTACATTTCCATTTTGAGACTGGAGCAGGGAAATAAATATATACTTTTCAGAGGAGCAACATGTGCAGCACAAACTACGACTATAACCAAAGCTGCAGCAATATTATTTAGCAGCAATAAAATTAATTTTGTAGTATTGGATAAATAGTAGAGGGTGACAAGAAATGTATTTTCCTAAGAATAAAGTGGGTAGGAGAGGGTCAGTTGTCAAATTTATATATGCCATAAATGCTTCTCAAAAGCAGTTAGAAAACATCAACAATCTAATAGGAAAACTAAATGATTTTGTGAAGGGAAATTGATTATAGGAAGAGGCTAGAATGCATTTAGAAACCGAATGATAGATAAGAATAGGCAAGGCCTGGGAAATGTGGCTGAGGCAATTTGAAAGATGGATGAAGGCAAAATAGGTTGTGGACATACGTAATAAATTCCCATTTATTTTTCTCCTATTAATTGTGATCTAATCAATTTACTCTTAAACTGATTTACATTTATCTCATACCTTCTGCATTAATGAGAGATTGACTAAAATATTTTATCAAAATCTATATGAATATTGGAAATTCAACTTGATTAATGTATATTAGTTACAGCTTTTGTGGGCATGCCCCATGACTCTAACCTTTAGATATGCTGCAACCGTGTTGTTGGCACTATTAATGAAAATTTGAGAGGATAGAGAATTTGTCATAAGTATATTAGCAGCAGCTAACATAATTTTGGCAAGATGCTGGAAGGTAAGTACAACACTCATCAGAAATAATGAATGAATAAATTAGTGAATGTACTAGAAATGAAACCATTATTAAGTATTATACTAGAAATTAGTGTAGAAGTATACACAATTCTAATAGAAGTGGAGTCAATAAAGATATACAATTGCCAAGTTTTCTCTGAACTATGTATAATGTGAAAAATATTATTTGTGCTTTTGTTACATTATTTTATTTAACAGAATTTATATAACACACAAACTGAAGTCCTCCAAGCAGTTTACAAAAGACAATGTTATCAACATTTTGCTGTCAGTGTCTATTGTGTCCTTTTCTTTATCTTTTTAAAAGTAACAAATTTGTGACAATTTTGTATTTGGAGAATAGACACATAAATGACAGGTTTCCCCCCTGGGACTGTGAAGCTATAGTTCTTGGCACTGGACTCAGGTTTGAATCCTGTCGATAGTAGGCATGTGCTCCTTTTGTTTGCAGTAAAACTCTGTAATGCAGCAGAATGTAACTTTCCTGTATTTGCATGGAACTATTACAGAGAGATCGGGGTTTTATTAAGTGTTAGGATAGAATATATATGAGGACAGATTTGAGTCTCTCTGTATATGTGGAGATGGTGCTTTATTACTATTTTGATCATTTTGAGAGAGAAACAGAGGGAATTCGTCTCCAAGGTAACTGTGGAGCAAAATTCTCTGCAAATCAAGAGGCTTTGTTGCCCAGCATTATGAAAAACAGCAAAGACGATCAGTGAAAATTAGAAATCCTACATATTGGCATAAGCACTATTTAAATAGGGACGCGGGTGGTGCTGTGGATTAAATCACAGAGCCTAGGACTTGTTGATCAGAAGGTCGGCGGTTGCTCAATCCCTGCTCCTGCCAATCTAGCAGTTCGAAAGCACGTAGATAAATAGGTACCACTCTAGGAGGGAGGTAAACGGCGTTTCCATTCGCTGCTCTGGTTTGCCAGAAGCAGCTTAGTCATGCTGGCCACATGACCCGGAAGCTGTATGCTGGCTCCCTCGGCCAGTAAAGTGAGATGAGCGTCGTAACCCCAGAGTCAGCCACGACTGGACCTAATGGTCAGGGGTCCCTTTACCTTGACCTTTACTATTTAAATATTAAATATGAAAACCATGCTTTTGTAAAAAAATAAATAAATCTACATGTCACGCTAAACCATAGCTCAGTATAATGTGCACCTTTGATTGTTGAACTAAGCATGAAACTATAGTTTAGCTGCAGTTTGTTGATTTGAACAAAACAACAAACTGTAGTTAAAAGCAGAAGCAAAGGCACCTGAGCTTCTCCTTCCAACCTGATGGGAGAGGGAGGAGTTACAGCCCTAATTCTCACTATACCTATGGTTCAGGCAAATCCTGAAGGAAAGCAGCCTGGTTCAGAAAAAAATTGGGATTTTCCAAGTCAATGTAGGATCTTTTTGAAGTGCCCCAAACTGAAGTGGGATCTCTGCAGTGATAGGAGTGCTTTGAAGCTTTACATGTTTCTGCTTTTTTAAAAAAAAACTTCCTGCAAAAATGGAAGCATTTCTCCCCCAGCTTGCCCGATAAGTAAAATGCCAAGTACAGAAGAGGGCAGGGGGAGTCCTTTTGTGACAGACATATCTGGTTTCTAATCAGAGGAAAATAACATCACAATGCCTTGGGGAAGATGTGTTGATGTAACGTATATCTTGTTTGCATGCCCAGGAGCATGATTCCTGCAGCCAGGGAAGGGACTAACCATAGGAATAAGACAAAGGACAAAGGTATCAGGTTGAAATAGGCCACAACTTTTATTGATTATAGGTATAAGTAGGTTTTGGCCGAGGCATTGGGTATGTATCCAATATCAAGCAGCCTGACTGCTGGTTGATAAGTAGGATGGGCTGACCCTGACCGCAGGGTTGCTTCTTGACATGCACCTTATAAATAATGGTTGGGAAACAGCTTCAGACTTGTGTTTTGCTCACTTGGCAACCAAAGTCACAGAAACTAAGTATAAAGCTGATTTTAAAGGAGTGGATGTGTGGACACAGAGGCAGATGGGCTTGAAGTTCATTTTCCAAGTAGGCACCATTTGCAGAACCAGCAAAAACACAGAACAGATATAACTTCCTAGCAACTGTACCCATCCATCTTCTATTTTGCAGGTTATGTTACTGGTGGTGGAGAAGGGATGGGAATGATTTTAGCAAGTGCCACAGCCACGACTGTGTCTGGTTAAATCAACTGTAGTTGTTCCTTCACTCCAAATTTAAGGTTAGACTGCTATAGAGTGCTCAACTATAGAGGTTTTGCTTGATGGTTGTACCCAAACTTCAGTTGTTGCAAAGGCGGCAACTTTCTTTCCAGTGTTGATATTTTTCCAAAGCATATTTTATCTAAGCTCCATTATCTTCAGTGGTTTCTGCATATCTTCCGGATTCTGAATATATGAAGTACTGGTATGGACTATAAAATCCTACAGATCTCTTTGAGTTGGAACCCCAGTATGCCAAATAGGGTGCTTTTTTAATGGGAGTTAATTCCTTGATTAATCGCAGAAAGGTAGAGCTATCCATCGGCATTTTCATATAAGCACAAAATACTAGAAACAGAATGCAGTGAAACGTTTTTGCTCATGGGTGAGTGCAGAGAATTGAAATTTAAATGCAACAGATTTTTTAAGGGAGTCAATTAACCTGGAATTCAAAACATAAAAAGAAAGACAACCTCAAACGGTTTTTCATTCATCATAGCTCCCTAATCCCTACACCTATCCTAAAACTTTATGGATTACTTACCTAAGAGAAAAGTCTCTGACCTATTTGTCTGAAATTTGTCATTATCCCCTCAGAAGGGGCAACAATGCCTTCAAATTTAACCCTCTTCTATGAAGAGGTAAACTAGCTTTTGGGGTCTCATTTAAAACAAACCCCATATTGCAAACGTGTATTGCATAGAAACCCTTGCACATATTTGTGAAGTTTGGAAGGCCTCTACGTGTACAAATTCATCCAGTTCATCCCAGTTAAAAACATTGTGGCCTTTTGTTCACTTCCCCAACTAAATCACTGGGAAGACATATGAAACACTGAAGTTCAAAGCAAGCACCTACTTCACATCTGAGGCCAAGGGATCTAAAGTAACCTAAGTCAAATTGGCTCACTTTCTGAAGCACCAAAGCAGGGTCCAATCCAAATGTCTTTGTTGCATGTCCCTAATTTTTACCCCATGGCAGCTTTATAAAAAAATTTTTACCCAAACCAATGAGAATCTGCAATCTGAATCCCTGGGCACTAGAGTCCCTCCCTGTATTTGAGGGAAAGCCTTCAGAAATGCATATTGTGATCCTAGGATAGAGGGCAGTATAGGAAATGAAATGAAATATGTCCAGAAGGTTATCAACCCTACTAGAGCTGAGCGTCTGCACCTGCCAAGTCAAATTGAAATTCCATAGGCTGGGCTGGATGAATCCCAAGCTGGAATTAAGATTGCCGGAAGAAATATCAACAACCTCAGATATGCAGATGACACAACCTTGATGGCAGAAAGTGAGGAGGAATTAAAGAACCTTTTAATGAGGGTGAAAGAGGAGAGCGCAAAATATGGTCTGAGGCTCAACATCAAAAAAACGAAGATCATGGCCACTGGTCCCATCACCTCCTGGCAAATAGAAAGGGAAGAAATGGAGGCAGTGAGAGATTTTACTTTCTTGGGCTCCATGATCACTGCAGATGGTGACAGCAGCCACGAAATTAAAAGACGCCTGCTTCTTGGGAGAAGGGCAATGACAGGCCTAGACAGCATCTTGAGAAGTAGAGACGTCACCTTGCCAACAAAGGTCCGTATAGTTAAAGCCATGGTTTTCCCAGTAGTGATGTATGGAAGTGAGAGCTGGACCATAAAGAAGGCTGATCGCCGAAGAATTGATGCTTTTGAATTATGGTGCTGGAGAAGACTCTTGAGAGTCCCATGGACTGCAAGAAGATCAAACGCATCCATTCTTAATGAAATCAGCCCTGAGTGCTCACTGGAAGGACAGATCGTGAAGCTGAGGCTCCAGTACTTTGGCCACCTCATGAGAAGAGAAGACTCCCTGGAGAAGACATTGATGCTGGGAAAGATGGAGGGCACAAGGAGAAGGGGGCGACAGAGGACAAGATGGTTGGATAGTGTTTTCGAGGTTACCAGCATGAGTTTGACCAAACTGCGGGAGGTAGTGGAGGACAGAGGTGCCTGGCGTGCTCTGGTCCATGGGGTCATGAAGAGTCGGACACGACTAAACGACTAAACAACAACAACAAAGGACAAGTAGACCGATTATACCTTTTCACCCGAAGAAACATTTTGGTGACAAATAATCCTCAATATGGGATGTGGATGGCGCTGTGGGTTAAACCACAGAGCCTAGGGCTTACTGATCAGAAGGTCGGCAGTTCGAATCCCCATGATGGGGTGAGCTCCCGTTGCTTGGTCCCTACTCCTGCCAACCTAGCAGTTCAGAAGCACATCAAAGTGCAAGTAGGTAAATAGGTACCACTCCAGCGGGAAGGTAAACGGCGTTTCCGTGTGCTGCTCTGGTTTGCCAGAAGCGGCTTAGTCATGCTGGCCACATGACCCAGAAGCTGTACGCCGGCTCCCTTGGCCAATAAAGCGAGATGAGCACCGCAACCCCAGAGTCGTCCGCGACTGGACCTAACAGTCAGAGGTCCCTTTACCTTTACCTTTTTGACCCTCAATATGCATGACCAGCAAGGATATACAAAAGGAAATTAAACCTCCAGACAGTCTAGTGAAGGCTGGTTAGTTTGCAGGCTTTGCTGATGCCTAATTATGCAGTCCATAGTACATAAAATTAAAATATCCTATGCAAAGTGTCTGTTGCAGTAGCTGTGTGAGGGGAAGAATATGAATCCAGAAGCCAATGCCTAATCATACAGTGCTCTCACTTGAGTAATTCCTTTTCTACTTATTTTTTTTTTGAAGTGAGAGAGAAATTGTTCAGATGGGGTCTTCACTTGATAAGATTTTGACATTCAGTGTCCAGCTCATTCATTATTTCTCTTCGCAAAGATTCTTACACCATTGATCTTTTCATTGACTGTTTCACTCGTAGAGGTGCAATATTGACACCTTACCGTTGTTGCTTGGTTGCCACCTCTAATAGCTCTCAGCTCTTTTAACACCAGCTATTCTAACACTGTTATTTGCTTTAGATCGCCTCTCATATTGGGTACCAATAAATAGCATTAGGGAAAACAATTGTTCTTTGTGGTGTGCAGTAAAAACCCTATTGTTATCTTAGCTTTCTAAAGACACTGCCAAAGATCCTATTGGTTCCAGTCCTTTGGAAAAATTAAAGCAAACTCCAACTTCCAAAAAAGTGCACTACAACTGCTTTGCTGATATTTAAATGATAGTGATACCAGTGGCTTGATAGCTAACAAAGCAATCCTAATGTGCTACTGTGGCCCTGTGGAATGGCAGAGCTACTGCTGCATCTGTGGCCCAGCCACTCATGGCAGTTGAAGTGTGGGGCAGACAGATTGGGCTGGAACAGCACTCTGCCCTGGATCAGGCCCTTCATGGACAGCTGACATCAGCTATAAGAGTGGCTTGTGAGCCAGCAGACCCCAGGCCAGCTCAGCCCTTCCCTTAGAATGGGCCATTTCAGGACCTTCTTCTGGACTCTGCCAATGGGAATTTCAGTGCTTGGTGGGCAAATAAGGGTGGTCTGCACCGGTGGAGTGATGTAAGTGTCCCTTCAGTGCTAGTGACCTGGTCAGCCAGCTGATAGAGGTGGAGGAATCCCTTTACTCAAATCTAAGCTCACCATAGTCTGACATAAGGAAGGTTTGGATTGTAGCCTTCAGTAGCTTGGAAGCTCAGGACTGAAAGCTTTTTATTGCATTATGTTCTATTTAGAGATATAATGGTTAGAATAATATAATCAAATAAATTACATTTATTCATTCATTATTCATTTACTTCCTGTCCTATTACCCTAAGGCCTCAAGGCAACTAACAACACTTAGCTTGTATGCATTGGTCCGTGTCCCTTAGAGGACTCACAGTATATGTAGGTCATATCATCAACAAGGCAATAAAAAGAGAAGGAAATAGCGAGGGAGGAGAATTTTTAAATCATTGAACTCACCACCACAAAAAACCTTTACATAAAGGAAGAATTTTTAATTTCCCTGAATATAGGGGAGGAAGGCAGTAGAAGGACTAATTCTCAAGTAATTTAGGAACAGGTGTGTGGATGGTGTCTGTACTTGCGTCACTGTGCTAGCTTTCTCACATATGACTGTTGATTATATGTGGTCACTGTGGTGAGAGAAGGATCAGTCTAGCTGGCCTAGAGGGAAGTACATAGATGTTTGCCCCAGTCCCCAGGAGATATGCATGAAGAAGTAGACTTCTGCATGCATAGCATTTGCTGGGTGAATAGCCACTTATGTAAATCAGATGTGCAAATCACATCTGTTGCCAGTTTGTACTGTGTTGCTTTTGGAGTGATGTGTATCTCAATGCACATTCTCATCCATGTTAGATCTGGGCTAGTATAGTCACTTTGTTTTCTTTTTTCATGGTTTTTTTTTCTGATGTGCTTACTTGGGATGCATCTGCCTTGAAATTTTTTTTTGGGGGGGGGACTATGCTAAAATTGTAATTATGATTGTAAACAGACATTGTAAATCTTTTATAAATTGGAAAATTCAATAATGGTAGCCTTTACCATTGAGTTAATATTTGTATCCTGCTTTACCAACAACAAATGTAGAGCTCAAAATGGCTCACCTTCCTCTCCCCCCACCTTGTTTTGTGAGTTTGGGCCTCTTCCTTTACTCCAGCTGGCTGTTTAACTACAGTGTTATAAACCACTTAGAGGTTTAATTACAATCAAGCTGTATATACATTCTGTTAAATGAATAAAAACACAGCCGGAATAGCTAGAACTTTTCCCAGCCTAGGTGCCACATTCGTCCTCTGGGAGCCTCATGCCAGCAGTGGGGGCATATACCCCACATGCACAGATATGAAATGAAATTAAATATGTGCAGAACACATACACAGGCCACACATATGTACACATACACAGACTCACATCACTTCTCTGATTATCTGTGCAGAGGACAGGGTTTGTGGCTCCCTCCTTGCTCATCAGACGATTGGTGTGATGATCATGATCAGGTGATTGATCTGATTAGGGAGGGAGCCCCCCCACACACATCAGGGTACTCTACCCAGCTCTGCACCCTGATGGGGTTGAAAACCACCCTCTTCTCACATCAGATGACTGATCTGAAGGGGGAGAGAGCAATTCTATCTATGACTCCTTTCAAACCGGTTTTGTTCTACCTAACAAAAAAGCAATTTCCACGTGTTCAGAAGCATATTGCTCTTGGGTCCCCATTGCTGGGCTCCTGCAGCTATTGCTAGTCATGGGTGCAGGGAACTAAACCCTTTTATTAATGTGGATCATTTGGGCAGCTGCTACTTCCAGGTTCTCTGCTTGCAATAATGTCCAGCCGCTGGTGATGATCACCAAACAGCTCAGAAAGAAAACTCATCACACATCAGGGTGGAAGGCAGAGTGGCTTCAGCCCCCCCCCCCCCAATCTTACCCCAAGATAGCTGTAAGCCCTTCAGATGCTGCAGCCACCATCAGGCTTCCCTTGGTGCTGCTGTATACAGTTGTGTTCTCTCTCCCCCCACTTCATTACTTCTAATACCACTAACAATTTCAGTAGGTTGTCAGGCATCCAGACTCAGCCCATCGGTTGTCAGTCAGCACTCCTGAACTGTATGCCATTTCTGTAAGACTCTAGCCACTCCCTTTATGATATTTGCCTCTCACTGACTTGCAGTTCTATCTAATCTTTGGTGCTAAATGCTGAATTAAGTCTCATATGCAAAGTGTGTGTAGGCAGCTTTCCACAGCCGTCTCAAGGGCTGACTTGTGCTATGATGCTCTTGAGCTATTTAATCGGTTTAGTGCAATCTATCAAACAATATTTTCAACAAGAGTTAACAGATTTCATGTAGCATTTCACCCTCCATAAAGTCTAGCTTACCTATTTCTCTTTCACTACCCTCATCAAGTCTATTAAGTTGTTCATAATTAAAATATCCCTCAGTGTCTTATACCAGAAAGAAATGAGCCCATCTTTTTGCTGTGAACAATTGTGGCACAAATTACCCAGAGGCCCTTGCATTATGGGGAATAAAAACTGGCCAGATGGTCCCTGAGTTGTTCCAGCTGTTCTTGAAATTTTCATAGGAATTGCTGATATGCCCAAGGGAAAATGTAATGAAAGGCAAGATTTAACTTTATATAAAGAACAGTAGATTACAAAAATGGAATCTTTCCTTAACATCAAAAAAAAGTTTTGAAGGATCTATGTTATTCTTAAGGGTTTTAATGCAACGATCTCCTTTACACATAACTTAGTGTCCTTCAAGATTTTTCACCATTGTTGTACTTAGCTATTGACACTGGATATAATTTTCTTTTTTTAAAAAAGACCACATATAGAGAGGCACTGCAGAGTTTTATAAAAATAAACTCTTGAGTTTCAGAAACACCATGGTCTGTTGAGCCATCCTGCCTCAGGCACTACTCAAGCTACAAAGGCCTAAAGCAAGAGCAGCTAGAAAATGAACCAAGCTTTGGAGAAATAAGTCATGGCATATTTGCTCATATGTGACAGAATGCAGGGCTTGTTAAACAAACCATGGTTTTTAGAAAAGGATTTGCATTATGCAACCAGTGTAAAGTGAAAGTGGGTGTGGCCTTCTGGGCAGCATGCTGAGCTGAGGCCACTCCCACCCTACTGATGGAGACTCAGAGGCTCTGGCCCTGGTTACATAATAAAGTCTTGGAGAGACTTTGCTTTCCAAAGTGGGTTGGACAAGTATTAATGTCATCTATTTCTAAAAAATATATTTTTTAAAAAATCTGTTGAGGCAGTAAGGTGAATTAAACGGTGATGACTCCTGCTACACCAGCTGTTCTTGATAATTGCCTACTCTGAGGAGGAAAAAATATTTTCCCCATTTCTCCTCTTGCAATTGATGACCAAAGATACCAACTGTGAGCAGCCTCCAAGCATCCATGAAGCAAATGAGAAAGTAGATATCTGAGCCTTCTATGTGCAGGTAGCAGCACTACAATGGTAGCGAGAGTTTTTTGCCCTTGCAGAAGAGAGTAAAGTAGTCAGGTCAAAACAAACAACCTGGAAAGCAGAGCATTTAGGACTAATTTGTGTGTTACATGGATCTTTGAAATGTTGGTGTGGGAGAAGAATCGTATTTCATTTGAGACCAACCTGCTTAAGAAAGATCATGGCCTTTCTGATGGCTATGTAGCCTAAAATCAGATGGGGCCTATGCAGTTTCACAGCCGAGGGGGACCTATCCATGGCATTCATAATTGTTGTTGTTTTTTGTATGCTTCTGAACTGCTCTGGGACTAAGAAAAGGGCAGTTTACCTGGTGTCAAAATCAAATCTCAATGAAAATGTCTCCAGACTATGCGAAAGAAATTGCTGACCACAGGTGAAATTTTAACAGAGCTGAGAGACTAGTCAATAAAACTAGTCTTTGCCCCTATCAGACGGAGGACAGATATCATGAGACAAATGTGCAGATATCATGGGACAAATATGTCCTTCAGGAACTCTGGCGAGGCTGTCTACTTCCTTGACTCTGTTGAAGGACCTGAACCTGATGAAGAATGAAAATAACATTACAAGTTTGTTTATTACTGCACCTGTCTTTTAGCTCCTCTACTGCATGGACAAGTTGCAAAACCTCTCTGGTGTCTTCTTCACAGAAAAAAAATATATGTTCCTCATCCGACCCATCTCATTGGAAGTGAGACCCTCTGCTGTCAGAACAGGCAGAAAGGGAGAAACTTGGTGTGGTTCCCCCTGGAGTCTTGTTAGGCAGTCTCTCTGATTTATTTTGGGTATTCTGTGAAGTCCTAGGCTTGTTAGTGTGCTTCAGCTTCCATCTGAGGGTCTTTCTCCCTGTTGTTTCTATACTTTCCAGTACCTTAAAGTTCTGTTTTCCTATACATCTATATATATGTTTCTCTAGGTCCTTGAGCTTTGAAAGTAATGAGGCTGCTGTAAATGGAATATTTTATAATGCACAGATATAAGACAAATCTTGGAGCCTGTGTGTGGTCATACAGTCAACCTATGGTGTTTGTGACTAAACTCAAGCAATAAATTCCTTTCATTGTCCCTTTAGAACAATAGCTGTTTGGTCCTGTTGTACTTTTTAAAAGAAAAAGAAAAAAGAAACCCTTAATTTATATTTATTGGAGAGCAACCCAATCAAACCTGGTGTACCTTACTTCTGAATAGACCTGCACAAGACTGGGAGTTTAGCCATGTGAAAAAAGTGAAACAGGACATTTTTTATTCTCTGTTACTTACTCCAGAACATCACTGGTTGTGGCTTCACTCACCACCAGCATGCAGGGCTCAATAGGTTACCCCCCAAAAATGTGGATCTTGAAAGGGAAAAGGAGGGCCAAACCCTGAATTTAGTGTTCTTTGTGAAAAAATAATAATTTAAACCAAGGGGAAAATTGCATGCTGCCTCTAGACATCGTGCCTCCCCACCTCTGAAATGTATTCCCAGCTGTTTGTTCAACGTGTCCTGAAGATTACTACTTCCCATTGCAGGGAAATGAGTGCTAATAAAAAGTAATGATGATACCATTGACTTAGCCACTTACCACGCCCATCCATGTTCACATAAAACTATGCAAAATATATGAACAACTATAGCATACCATTAACAAATTCTAGACCTGCGTGTTGATGAAGGAATTGGGAAACCACCAAAAAATGTTGCTCACACAACTGAATGGCTAACTGATCTAGCCTTAGGAGATCAGCAGCAGTATATTATATGGAAGTTGTTTTAATTTGGTTGTGTACTTTTTGATACTTTTTATTGTTTACTTTTGTTCTGCTTGTGATTATGTGTTTTTTCATGTCTTGAGCTGCCTTAAGCATGGTTTTAACTGTGGAAAGGCAGCATACATATAAAATTATGTATGTATGTATTAGGGTGCTCTAGCAACTTTGCAACTATGTTCATCAACTGCAAACATCAGGTTTTTTTCAGAATTTGTGTATTTGCCATCATATAATTTCATATCCAATGACAAATAATGAAAAATCAAGATTGAAATGCAGCATTTAAACTTGTCACAAAGAGCAGACCCCTCAGAACTCTCCAGTTCATTCCTGAACCTGGTATAACAGTATTTTATTAGGAGCCGAACTTATGCCAGGATCTTCAAATGGAACATCTTGTAGAACTAAGAATAAAACTGGGCCATTGCCATTTGCTTGAATGGTAATTAGTAGAGAGGTTCGACAATTTTGGCATCTGTTGTATGTAGGTGGAGAGAGAAAGCAAGTTCTGCTTTAAATGTGCAGTCATGAAACAGTATACCTTGAGCTCAAATGCCATCTAAAAATAAAGAACAAAACTACTTTTAATAGAAAGCAGGAAGTGCTTCTTCAAGTACAATTGTCATTAAATATGTAATAGTTGCTACCACAACTGCATATCTATATACAAAGTGCCTTGTAACTGGAATATGAAATAATGGCTGATGGTCAGATTTCATTACAGGTAGTAAGTGCTGGCTTCAAAACATTACTAATATATATTTAGGAGGCAAAATAATTTTTTAAATGTCAAATTCAGAACATATATCGGGAATGCTATCTGTGAGGAAAATGTTATCACTGAGAGTATTGTACTTTTCACCAGGGTTTGGTCTAAAACAGGTCTTCCCAACCTGTTGACCTCCAGATGTTTTGGAGTCCAGGTCCCCAATATTCACAGGAAGCATGGGCAGTAGTCATGAATGATGGGAGTTTTGGAAGGCGCATCTGGAGGGAAATTACAGGCCAATATAGATTAATGTCTGTCCCCTGAAAACTGGTAAAAAACATTGTCAAAGATAATATAACCAAGCATATAGAAGAACAAGCCTTACTGAAACAGAGCCAGCATGACTTCCGCAGGGGCAAGCCCAGTCTCATGAACTATTAGAGTTCTTTTAGAGTGTCAACAAGCATACAGCTAGAGGTGATCCAGTTGACATAGTAGACTCTTACTTTCAAAAAACTTTGGACTAAGTACCTCACCAAAAACTCTTCAGTAAGTTTTGCAATCGAAGAAGGGAAGAGGTTCTATTGTGGCTCAGGAATGGGTTGCAGGAAGCAAATAATGGAGACAAGTGAAATTTCAAGTCCCCCCAAGGATCTGCATTGAGACCTGTGATTTTTTAACCAGATTGTTAATAAATGATCTGGAGTTAGGAGTGAACAGTGAGGCGGCCACGTTTGCTAATGATATTAAATTGCTCAGGGTTGTTCAAACAAAAAGAGATTGCCAAAAGCTCCGAAAGGAGCTCTCCAACCTGACTGAACGGGTGGTAAAATGGCAAATGCAATTCGGTGTATATAAATGTAAAGGGATGCATGTTGGGGCAAAAAAACCCCTTAATTTTACATATATGCTCATAGGATCTGAACTGACAGTGATGGACCAGGAAGAAGACATTGGGATCATAGCAGATAGCTCAGTGACTATGTCAAACCAGCATTCAGCAGCTGTGAAAAAAGCCAGTTTTCCATGCTAGGCTGTAACTGTAATTGGAATACTGTATACAGTTCTCGTCACTTCACCTCAAAAGAGATGTTGTAGTGTTGGGAGAAGTTCAGGTAGGGGTGACCAAAATGATCAAGGGGATGGCATGACTTCCCTGTGGAGAAAGGTTGCAGCATTTGGGACTTCTTAGTTCAGAGAAAAGGAGAGTAAGAGGTAAAATGAGAGAAGTTTATGCATGGCATGGAGAAAGTGGATAGAGAAAAGTTTTTCTTCCTCTCTGATAACACTAGAACTCATAGACATCAATTGAGCTGAATGTTGGAAGATTCAGGACAGATAAAGGAAAGTAAGCGCTGCCTCCACACTTTGAGGCAGCAATGCTTCTGAATGCCAGTTGCTGCAAACCACGGGAGAGGAGAGTGCTCTTGTGCTTAAATCCTGCTTGTAGGGTTTCCCACAGGCCAGTGGTTGGCCACTGTGAGAACAGGATGTTGGACTGAAACGGGCCATTGGCCTGATCCAGCAGGCTCCTCTTATGTGTCCACCCTACGATTCTGTTGTTTCAGGCTATAGATAAAAACATGAAATGTCATCTTACTAGTGAACAAACTATTAAGAATGTCACAAAAAAACTTTGGGTTACATCAGCAGAACAAAGGAGCCTTCAAATATTTAACTCCTCCTAGTAATGGGTGGCGCTGTGGGTTAAAGCCTCAGCGCCTAGGACTTGCCGATCAAAAGGTCGGCAGTTCGAATCCCCACGGCGGGGTGCGCTCCCGTCGTTCGGTCCCAGCGCCTGCCAACCTAGCAGTTCGAAAGCACCTTCTGGTGCAAGTAGATAAATAGGGACTGCTTACCAGCGGGAAGGTAAACGGCGTTCCGTGTGCTGCGCTGGCTCGCCAGATGCAGCTTGTCACGCTGGCCACGTGACCCGGAAGTGTCTGCGGACAGCGCTGGCTCCCGGCCTATAGAGTGAGATGAGCGCACAACCCTAGAGTCTGGCAAGACTGGCCCGTACGGGCAGGGGTACCTTTATCTTTACCTAGTAACTTGTATGCAAAGATATTTATCCAAGTTAATTAACACTTTTCTACTAACTCTGTTAAAAGTTTACTATGAAACAAAGTGTCCACCTTGCTAAATTAAGAAGAAAAGCCATACCACTTTGGTGTGATTTTTTAAAAAAAATTAGTGCTCATTTATTGGCTTAACTTCACATTACTGATTTCTGAGAAGATCAGATAGATACATATATGCACACCTAGATGTGTCATTTTTGTACCATATATTTGTTTTTACTTTTTGTATGATAGGTGCATTAAATGCTATCTCATTAATAATTCTTTATCTAGAATCTCACCTTCGGTTCAGCAGTTTCCTCAGACTTACTGTACTTCCTTGCTTGTTGTATATTGGCAGTGCAGGTAGTTTTGACTATATCAGGGTTTGGTATAGAAAAAAATATATATTTCAGCTCATAAATTTTAATACTTCTATAATAATTTCACACATTGAGTCCCTTGACAGCTGCTTGCATACTTCTCATTCCCTCCTAGAACAGATGATATATTGCTGATCATCTGATTGGGGCTATCCTGATCTGGGCTCCAATGCCTTTGCTATGTTTATAGGCTGCTCTGCAAGAAAATATCAGGGCACCTGACACAGATGAATGAAAACAAATTAAAATTCAATGACAATAAGCACATACTAATAAAAATGTACCAAGCATAAAAGACCGAAGTAGCAAAGGCAAACAAAGCAAAACCCCACATCCAAACTAAACGAAGTTAAAAGACTTGTGGGGGGAGAGGAGAAGTCTTTACCTTGGACCACAATGACAAGCAAGCCTCTCTAGGTAAGGTGTTCTCTAGGCAGGGTGCCACTACTGTAAAGGCCCTTCAGTGACCAACTATCTGCATCTCACCCAGAAATGTACACACATTTGGTTCTTTAGCTAACCAAAATTACGTATGACAACTCCTGGCTTGGGGCAACTATACTATAGAATATTCTTAAAATGGGATACGATATCTTCATTGTATTAGACAAACATCAATTCTGTTTTCAGTTATAAAGTCCGACTTAGGCCTGGTTTGTTCATAGAACAAAATGATGTGAGAATGAGAAAAGAAATAATTCAAGTGGTAGAGTGGACCCTATTAGTCGAGGTCATGTTTTTAATCCCCCCCCCCCAACTTCCCTGATGTGCTAGATGGGTTTTTGTTTTGTTCTTATTTGCATGAAAATTATTTATTATTTCTACCTGTGGGCCCATCCAAATGGTTTTAGGGTGGGTTGCATAATATCACAATTAAAACAAGTATATGCTATATTAAAATCATAAAGTAAAACGACAAAGCTAACCGAATGGAGCACATCCACTCAAGCCTGAGCAAAGAGCTGTGCCTTAACCAATTGTCAAAAAAAGTATACAGTGATGGCGCAAGATGCCCCTGGGAGGAAATCATTCCACATCCTGGGGCCAATGCAGATAAGTCCCTCTCACGTGTTGCCTCCCCTCTAACCACAGGAGGCAGGGGCAGTGCTAACAGAGCCTTGCTGATTTTAACACCTGAGCAGATTGATTTGGGAGGAGCCCAAGTTGTTCAGGGATATATAGATGTATGTACGTATGTATGTGTATATATGTATATATATGCTTATGTGTTAACAACTTAAAATGGGCTTGGTAATGGGTCTGTGTGTGGGAGCAGCTATAGTGGCACAGCCCACCCAACTACCTCTGGATTCCATCACCTTATTCTGTTGCATATATAAATCATTTCCTAAAGTTTGGAGCAGCTTATGTTTTTCATTTTCCCAGCAAACCTAAGAATGTAGTCATCCAAGAGATTAGCATGCCCTAACACCGCAGTTAGAATTTAATGTAATGTCTCCTCATAAACAGTGCTATTCAGTGGAGTCATTTCAGACATTTAAGCTGTGAGTCATCCTAAGCTCTGTTCATGCAACCAAATGATAGAGTGAAAGCATGCATGGGGGAGCAGGAGTAACTCTTCTTTGCAGAGCCTTTGCGCATACAACTTGCACATGGACAGCTCTTTCCGAATCATGCAGAGACAGCCTACTGTATACAAACTGCATCCCTGAAAATTTGATGCAGAAGTCTCAGTGAATGGGTAGAAGCCTGTTACTATGTTCCTCCTCTATTCTGCATACACACTTTACCCTGTTTTGTTACATGAATAGTGTCATAGAGTAAACTAAGTGACCAAGGGATGAATACGGCTGTGATAAACAGCCATCACACATAATGACTTCCTCAAAAGAATCCTATGAGCTCTGCTACAAAGTAGGGATTAAAACTTGAGCCTGCTATATCAAATTGCAACATATCCCACCCCATGGCCAGCAATTGCAACTTAAATATAGTTGCTTTATTTAACTCTATTTTCTATTTTCTACCCATTGGGCTGTATTCAGCTACCGCATCCCAACAGTACTGGAGAGCCAGTATGGTGTAGTGGTTAAGAGCGGTAGTCTCATAATCTGGTGAACCGGGTTCTCGTCTCCGCTCCTCCACATGCAGCTGCTGGGTGGACCTTGGGCCAGTCACACTTCTCTGAAGTCTCTCAGCCCCACTCACTTCACAGAGTGCTTGTTGTGGGGGAGGAAGGGAAAGGAGAATGTTAGCCGCTTTGAGACTCCTTCAGGTAGTGATAAAGCGGGATATCAAATCTAAACTCTTCTTCTTCTACAAGGAATTCCACTTGACAGCTGAACTTTCCCTCTTCTTCTCACCTCCGCACACACACTGCACCTTCTCTAATTCTGCTCCAAAGAGTTATAGAAACCCCTAAAACTGGTTTAGGGAGTGTGGGGGGTCAAGGAGAGGGGGAGAGGGTGTTCCATTGCGCAAGCAGAATTCCTTGAGCCAATATAGCAAGATACTTAATGTGACTTTGAATTCCACCCTTAATTTTTAGCACTTGGCATAAAGAATAGGTGGCTGAAGAAACCCAAGAAACAGAGGGTATAACAAGCTGCTTGTGTGCATTTGTGTTTGAGAGACCCAGTGTCTTATACCCTTAAATACAAATGGCAGTCACAGATTGTATTCACATGTAATGCTTAATCCAGACAGTGGCTTACCATGAAGATGCAGGTTCCCAGGGAGGAAATGACAGCTGGTTTGTTCCTCCTCCCTGCTCCTTTTAGTTCAGTTACCGTATTTTTCGCTCTATAACACGCACCCGACCATAACACGCACGTAGTTTTTAGAGGAGGAAAATCCGTAGGCATGCCACCCGTAGGAATTCCCTCCATAACACGCAGAGACATTTCCCCTTACTTTCTAGGAGGAAAAAAGTGAGTGTTATGGTGCAAAAAATACGGTATATGGTACAGCCAAGGTTTGGGTAGCATGTTGTCTGAACCCTGGATTATAGATATGTTTTGTTCTCCTTCATCACAATCTGCAACCAAGGTAGATTCTTCAGCCAAATTCTTTATGCGGCAAAAAATTATGAAGCTCTATTTGAGGAGCAAAAGAACTTGCAGTGACCCTTGAGATGTCGAGCTGTTTGCTGTTGGGCAGGGTTGTTTCGTTGGCAGCTGACAGTTTGGATGTAGCCCCAAAAGCAATTTGAACTGGCCCCTGGTGTCCCTACCAAATTAAATCAAGCTTTGGTTGAGGTTGCTTCACCTGTAAGGAAAATGAAAAAAAGGCTTGCAACTGAAAGAAATGTCACACTTTCATGTTATACTTTTGGAATTCGTCATACTCTACCTATGCCTGGGCGCATGCAGAGGTGAATTTAGGGGAGCGCAAACGGTTCGTCTGCACCGGGCACCGAGCCAAGAGGGCAGCACGGGGTACCGCAACAGTGACTTAGAACAGAGCACAAGAGTGCCAAATTTTGCCATCGCACAGGGTGCTGCTGAAATTTGAAAGTCCAAAGTCCACCATTGACACATGGTCCTTGATTATTACACCTGACTGTAAAAAGAAGTTGGCAGTGTTTTTTATGGACCATGTAAGGAGATCAGTTTGTGGGCAAAATAGATTCCCAGCTGCCTGTATACTCTTTTGAGAATATGGCACTTCCTTAGAATATTGAAGTTGTGTGGCCTAAGACACTGAATTACTGAGTCCCGATTATGCATTTAGCATGGACATAGAAGCAGTGTATAAAACTTGAAGCTGTGCTACACAGATGCTGTGGTGCACAAAGTTTTAAAAATATATATAAACAAAAGAATTGTCACAGCTACATTTATTTTTTTAAAATGGAAGTATTGATGAAACAGTATATAATAACCTAAAAACACCATAGGCCCTTTATCATGTACTGACATTTTGTTTGCATTTAGGGGGTTAAATGTATAAATGCATTGGAACTGTTTTTTTTCATTGTAGTGCATATCTCACACATTTCAGGTTTTGCAGGGTTTCTGCACAAGGACTAAAACTGTTTATGGTAAAAAATAATAAGTAGTAGCTCTATGGATCATTTAGCTGTTATTATATCATTCAACTTGTTTTAGTTTGAAATGCATTTTTTATTTTATTGAAGCCATTCTGAGCGCTTTGAAAAGCACTCCTGGAATGTTTAAAGTAAACAAAATGTAATAAATTTCTGTGTGAGGTTCTGCAATTGCGGTAATTGCTGAATAAATAGAATCCTCCCTATTCTGCAAGAGCTTTGTGAAACTGGCAGCAACAGTACTGGTACAGAGAAGTTGTAAGCAGTTGTTTGACTGTGGCTACATAGACTAAATTTGTACACTCATCTGTATACTCATTTTTACAGTATCGACCAGGGCGGGACCCTCAACGAGGCTCTGACAATGTTTCTAACAAGTCTTCAGACAGCGATGTAAGCGACGTGTCGGCTGTATCGAGGACCAGTAGCGCTTCCCGCTTCAGCAGCACTAGCTATATGTCTGTACAGTCAGAAAGACCAAGAGGGAACAAGAAAATTAGGTAAGAAAATATAAAGTTGACCACTTCCAACAAAGCTTTCCAAACTGTGTGTTGCGACACATTAGAGTGTTGACTGCAGTGTGTAGGTGTGTCGCACGAACACTCCCTTCACTCCTCCTGGGGCTGGAAAGGGGTTAGTTTAGCCTCCAGTTTGCTAGTAAGACTGAATTGCTGTGTCGGGAAATGATGCATGTCTAAAAGTGTGTCGCGAACATGAAAAGTTTGGAAAGCTCTGACTTACAAGGTTGTATTTTTGAACAGCAGATCAACTTTCCACCGATTCCACTTGGTTCAAGTAACACAGTTCCCAAAAGATTTTTTAAAATCTTCTGCTAGTTTTCTGCGACAGTGGAGTGTTTTCCTGGATTGAAAATGAACCTATTATTGACAATTCAAGCCAGTATTTAAAGTTAGTTATTGTACCTTACAGATATTAGAAATTCATTTATACATCTTAGTAGCCGCATTCGATAAGTCTACGTCATGGAGCTATAGAAACAACCTACTGTAGATCTAGTACATTAATGACCTTACTGTGGGATGTGGTGAGGAAAACATGAAATGTTTGCATGTTCATGGCATGCCTACAGCATAATGTGATATATAGCCTCCTCTGTCAAAAAAGGAAGATTACACAAACATGCACAGCTGATCACAAGTGTTCACATTCCTCCAAACCAACTAAGGAGCTATGAACCGTAGGTCTGTAGTTTAGACATTGGCCCATGGGTGGCCAACTCCACAATTAAAGAGACTATTGGAATTGCCATAAAAGGCTTGTGTGCTTTAAAATGTATTTTTAAAAAAGTAACAGTGAAAAGGAAGTAAGTTGTGATTGAGGGGTTTCAAAAAAATTTCAGGATTTTGTTCAGGATTGCGCAGAACAGCCAAGACAGAGGCCATTTTTAATCCTCCCTTTCATGACTAGAGTAGCCTTAGCATTTCATAACCCTTCAAATCTCTTTGCATCTTTTGATTAATCACACCCATTTATATGATTCTCCCCTGCCCTTAAATATGTGTTATATATACCCCTGTATATATAACACATCTTTAACCATTCTGCAAAGGATTGACTGATGATAACGACTGACTGTATGATCAATTCATACAGTTATCCAAATTGCCAAGGCAGTTTCCCATTAGTTGTAATCAGAAATTTGAACTATATCTGCGCTGCTTCTCCTTTGCTGACCAGGGAGGAAATTAAGTACTGTGCTGGCTTAGTGATATGTGTAAACAAGTTTTTGTGTTTTGTATCTCTTTTCAACAAGCCATGAGAGGAAGCCAAGAACAAGGCTTGAAACTGTGACTTGTTATAACATGTAAAGTGGCCCATTGTTATAATAGCTAGACATAGGCAGTCCAAAGGATGAGTTGCATGTGTGCTGCTGACAAACAAGCAGTCTCTCGTGAGAAGGAAAGATTAGCAGTAGCAACCAGGAAAGTTGACTCAGCACTCCATCAGTAACCTTCAAGCAACCCCAGGGGCAGTGGACTAGAAACAAGTGACTGCCTCTTAGCAGAATCTAACACAGAATGGATGCTGGGTTGTGAAAATTTCATTTCCACTTCTCATACTTACATTGACTTTCAGAATGACAAGCTAGAATGGGTGCATGTACGCTTGCAGAATGCAAGCTGAATTTCCATGCATAAATCTGCACATATATGTGCAATACACACACATACACACACACGGTTAACTGCTAGGAAACTACCCATACTAATTTTAAAAGAACTAATTTTGAGTATTGTTTATTTTCGTTTAGCTTATTGTACAATATATCTGCCCTTTAGTTACTTCTAGAAAAACTGACTATACCTTTATCATTACCTAGACTATGCCAAGTAATTAACCAGCATGCTTTTTTTGTCATCGTGGCATAATTCCATTTGTTGTATGATTTGTCAATTCACTTTCTTTTGCCCCTTAGTGAATGCATGTTTCGCTTCTGTCCACTCGTCCTAACAAGCTTCTGTCTTCTTTTTTGTTTATTTGCATGCTTCCTCAATTTTCGTTAACTTTGGAAGATCAAGTGAGGAAAGAAAAGAGGGAGGGGAGGGGGAGATATTCCCTGAGGAAGATGAGGAGAATCAGGATCTTGAGAAAAAGGAGGATGAAAAAGGGGAAGGGGAAGAGGTGACAGAGAACTGTGATAAGGAGGAGAACAAAGAAGCAGAAGAGAATGAAGGGACCCAAGAGGAGCAAACTGAGGAAGGGACAGAAACAAAAAATAAAGAGGATTTGCAAAGGCGATACTCACAAGATGATCTCAGGTAAAACAGATCCCCGTAACATTGCTTCCCTCATGACTTGACCCTATTCCTTGCTTGCCCTCCATCACTCGCAGTAGCTTGTTGTTTATACTCCCTTTGTCCTGCAATTATTTTTAATTTCAGCCATAATGTTTTAAGAGTTGAGTTTAGTGGGCTGCTTTTGCAAACAAAATTATGAATTATAGCCACGTATAGCTTGCTGTATAGCCTACCAGTTCTGAACTAGTCATCCTTGGTTCAAATCAGCATCCTTGGTTCAAATCAGCCACTCATGAAAGTAATTTTCAGCCAACTCCAGAGCTTTCTTAAACTCTGCTGTCAACAGAATACAGTATATATTCACTCTAACAATGGGTGGTTTGATCTTCACGCACAGCAACACCATGAATGAGTGCAATGTGTTCCTCTTCCAAGGGCTTTTTAGTGCCCTCCATAATGGCTGGTATTTCATTAGTAGGGACAATAATACTTGTTTGTTTTAAGAATTCGCTACTGAATGCTGCATGCGGAGTCTTGAACTAGTTTGGGTAATGTGCTATAGAAAATGCTGAGTACTATTATTAGTACTACAGTACTGAGGACAGGGATGTTACAGAAGTTTTTAAGGTTCCAAACATTGACTACTTTAGAGTATTCTTTTCCGGTGACATCACTGCAAAAGAATATGTGCTTTACCTAATATGTAAGAGAAGGGAACTATTGATCTTGCTCATCTGTATAGTAATCATATTTGCGATACGTAAGTGTGTAGAACTTAAAGTGGCTTTTCATTCTTGTAAGTTACTTCTATGTCACTCTGCTATGTATAATACATCCCACTGATTTTTCTAGAACTATCACCCAGTGAGAAGTGCATGTGAACTCTGAGTACACTGTAGAAGGCTGAAATCATTCATTTTTAAATTACATTGGTGGTTTCTTGGTGTGCAAGTGGACAGTGCTGCATTTTTACAATATAGTTTCTGATGGTGTGAGTTTAAAGTACAAACTGGAGGGGAGTTCTCTCCCCCTCCTCACCTATCCCCACTACGCTCCCTTGTTCCCAGAAGCTCCACATAAAGCCTTCCCCACTTCCCAAAACAAACTCCTTTCCTTCCCCTTGTAAAAGCAGATAGGCATGGCAGCAACGAAAAGGAGGGTTTCCCACTCTCTCCCTCTGATGCTCTAGTGCACTAATTAGCAGCGCACAATGGGAGCCCAATGGGGGATGTTGTTCCCCCATTATTGCGGATAGAATAACCTTCAGTAAAACTACATCATCCATGGGCCACTGGGTTCCATTGCTCTAGTGTGCTCCTAATGACTGCACCAGGGCACTAGAGAGGGAAGGCAGGAGGGGGGACTCTCTCCCTCTCAGTTGTTTCATCACTGCAGTCATCTGCTTTTACAAAGGAAGGGAAGTGGGGAGTAAGGGTCAGGGCTCAAGGACTGGTGAAGTGGGCTTCTAGGGATAGCCAGGGCCAGTATGGATGGGAAGTGCTTTCCTCACCAGCCAGCAAAAAGACTCCATTGGAAAGTCCTCCTCAAGAGATTTGAGTGGAAGGTTTGAAGAGGCCATGCTTTCCCATCCTTAGCATGTGGCAGTATCCAACCCCCCACCTTCTTGGTTTGAGGCATATCAGTGTGTCATTTTGCCTGAACTGTTAAACCGCGGTTGCACTCGCTCTGCAAACGGGGAGTGAAAGCTAGGAATTGATCCAGAGCTCAAATTATGGGGAAATGTACAAGGCCTTTCTGAAATCGAAAAGCCCCAAGCCCTGATTTCCCCCTGCCACTGAGACTTGTGAAGAGACTGCAGCCATGGACAGGGAATCATCATAAGAACAATGCAAGTTTTGTTTTGTTTTTTTAAAAAGTTAGATTTTATCTTAAGCTAAAATGAAAAACAACCTTCGGGTTAGAGAAGCCTTTTCACCTATCTAAAGTGTTTGTACTTTTTCTTCAATGAACACTTCAATGAGTCAAGTCGTGGCAGCAAAGTAATTCGTAGCATTTATGCTTTAGGAATTCTGCTTCCTACGCTGATTATTTTTTGTTTCTAAGTCATAATTATTCCATTAAATTGGACATCTTTACATCCCACTGTCATCTCTTTATTCTTATCTGTGTTCTTCTACTTTGCCGTCACAAGCATTTTATAACTGACATTTTCATTGATTCAGAATATTTTTTTTACTCCCACGCCATGCTGAGCTAAGCAAGGTTTTAGTGTGTCTTCCAAACCTGGGCTCAGGTTAGTGAGGAGCCTGGATTCTGGCAATGACAAGCTTAGCCAAACCTTGGCATGGCTTAGCTTAGTACAAAGACATAGGGGTACAAAGACTGGGGAGGAGCAAAATGCCTACAGCCTCCTCTCAAATGTTTGTGTGGTCCTGGCAAGGTATGGTTTGGCTTGCCATGTCATGTGAACCAGACCTGTTCAATACAGTCTGCCTGACAAGTACCTTTTGAAAATAATTTACATACATAAAATATTTCATAGGTCCAATTCTTCACAAAGTTTCTATTAAAAACTCCCTAAAGTTAGGGGATAACTATACATTAAACAGGGGACGCGGGTGGCTCTGTGGGTTAAACCACAGAGCCTAGAACTTGCCAATCAGAAGGTCGGGGGTTCAAATCCCCACAATGGGGTGAGCTCCCATTGCTCGGTCCCAGCTCCTGCCAACCTAGCAGTTCGAAAGCACGTCAAAGTGCAAGTAGATAAATAGGTACCACTCCAGCGGGAAGGTAAACGGCATTTCCGTGCGCTGCTCTGGTTCGCCAGAAGCGGCTTAGTCATGCTGGCCACATGACCCGGAAGCTGTATGCCGGCTCCCTCGGCCAATAAAGCGAGATGAGCGCCGCAACCCCAGAGTCGGCCACTACTGGACCTAATGGTCAGGGGTCCCTTTACCTTTATACATTAAACACAAATAATAGAGATCTAATGCCATTTTTTAAAAGGGTCAAATTGAAACGCAGAAGTGGCAGAAGGGAGAACCTGTGTGTTGTGCCCCTACCTGCCACTGCTCCTAACCCCCTGCTGCACCAAATAAGAAGCTAGGTTGTTTAGTCACAGCTGCTGTCACTCATCTGAACATGACAGTGGACTGCGGACATAGCTAGAAGAGGAAGCTGTAGCATTGGATTCAGAGACTGCTGATAAACTGGAGCCTTAGGGACAGTGGATGCTGCGTGAGAGGGGAGAAAAGAAATAGGAGAGTTTCAAAAAAGCAGAGAGAAGGAGTTGTGAGCTTAGACACTGTAGGTTTGAGCCTAGAAAGAAGAGCACCAGTCCAACAGAACAGATATGGAAGAAAGATCTGAGATAACTCAAGGATCAGGGTGAAGAAAGCCATTGGCTTCTGTACCTTTTCTATAATACTGAATAAGGAATATGTGGCGTTCCAAAGGTTGTTGGACTCCATCAACCCCAGCCAGCATCACCAGTGATCAGGAATGATATGAATTGTCATTCAGCAACATCTGGGAAACTGCAGCTTCCCTCTACCCCTGCTCTATAACAAATACCTTCTAGCAAGAGGTGAGTCAGAAGGGATATTAAACTACCTCTTGTCCCAGCAGGGCTTATAAAATGCTTCAACTGTTTCCTATCCTGCTGCTTCTCTGCTCCAGATCATTCCTCCTGAGCTGCTTTTCCTCCCGCAGGTTTCAAAAAGTGGGAAGAAGTAGTTTGAGAGAGTGATTTGGAGTACAGAAATGGCAGGTAAGAAATGCACTGCCAAATTCTGGCTTCCCAAAGCTCTTTCTGTCTTGGTAGCGACAGACTCTGTACACATGTTTGCATATAGCTAGGCCCAGTTATTTGTAGTTTATGTATAAGGTGAATGGCTAAGCTACATGTTCCATGAGGGGGTTGGGGCTTTCCCCATCTCTCAGCACACTGAGAGAGTACATTGTACATCCTTTCCCCTACAGGTATAAAAACTGATTAGGGCGGTGGAGAACTTTTAGTTGAAAATAGATATGGGTAAGGAGGCATTCTCACCCTGTATTTGCTTAAAGGTGCAATGGCTGAAGTATACATATTTTTTAAATCTCTAAACAAAGAATGATGGAAATTACACACTCCTAAAAATCAGTATAATGCATACCAGTTTTCTTCCATGATTCCCCTCCCCTTAAAATCATACATGTTAACATTATGAAAAATAATACAAAATTATTCTAGGGCTATGTTAATTGGCAATTACTTTATTTGTATAAGAAAAATCAAGTATAGTTTAATTTGTAGTGTTGTATCTTAATTTAGCTCACCGAAGGTATTCCTGGGTATTATAAAATCTAGCCATCCTGTAATTTTATTTCCATACTCATTATCACTCTGCTTCTCCATAACAGAATTTATATTAGATGTTCCTTAACTTCTGGTGTGGTTGCTAATTAGAGAAATCTTCTCCACAGCAAGCTTTTAATTTATTGAATAAAACTGGTCAACCATGTCTCTTCTTACCCTACAGCTGTGTCATGATTTCTCTTTATCTTGGATATTTTTGACAATTCATTGCCTCCAATGTGAAACACTGTGAAAATAGCTTTTTCTATATTATTTATCTCATTTTTATGACATGATTAAAAATTCTCCTTTTTGCAGTTTGCTTTCAGGGTCATGTTGGATTTAGAACACAGCTGAATGCCTTACTTCCATTTCTTGATTTTAATATTTATTACTAGCTTTAAGCAGGGTTGTATTCTTCTTTCTCCTGATTCAGAAAATCACTTAGGGGTGAACATAAATTCAATTGGAGTTGAACTCATGATTAAAGTTATCTAACTCAATTACATATCCCTAAGCACATAATTTTAGTCACTCTTCTAAAGCATGGATGGCTTTTTGTTTCATTTTTTGTTTTGCAGAGTAGTACTGCCTGTAAAAGGCTAATTAATGGCAGCAACATTGTCATTGACACTCCATTAAAAATGTGGATGTTTATTTGACAAGCTGAGCCAGAAAGACTGCTCACTTTATGGCTTGAATGATTTACTGCCTGATAAGTTGTTCAGCCTCTCAGGTCATTTACTTGGTATTTTCAGATTTAACTGAGACGTTATTTTCAGTTTAATTTGAGACCTGGCCTTTATCTGGGAGGAAGCTCCCTGATTATCAGGCTGTAAGTGCAGTAGGGCTATAGCTAAATAACCACTGTAGCACTTCTGAATACTAACTGATTAGGTTAGATGTTAGGTGTGATTTTAAGGTCTCAAAACTTTTGATCCTTGTTTGCGTTAAGGTTCTTATTACCTAATTCTGATTATAAATTCTAGTCCTTATTCTGACACAATGCCAGCTGAGCACAGATGAATGAGCAATTGTACAGGTTCCAGGAGAAGTGGTCACACTTGCTTTGCTCCTCCCTGGTTTTTCTGCACTAAGGTAAGCCATGGCTTGGATTAGTATGTCGTCCAAACCAGGGCTCATGGTTTAACTCTCTCAGACAATCCACAAGCTGTAAACTGTAGGACAAACCATGGTTGCAGCTTGCGGTTTGCTTGGACAGAACTAAACTATGAGCTGTGGTTCAGATGGCACACTAAGCCAAACCATGGCTTAGCTCAGTGCAGCACGGCAGCAGAATGACCAGAGGAGGAGCAAAGTGGTCACAATCTCTCATCCAGCAGCCCAAATGGTTGCCTGTTCACACTAAGTCATGGTTTGGCTTAGCGTTTTGCATGAACCAGGCCCTAGTTTGCATAAATGCATAACACAGTGGAATCCAAACTACATTTCTAAGATGAGGAAATGTTTTTTTCAGGTAATAATAGCATTATTTTGAGCCAGGATTTCTCAAACATTCTCCTAAGCCAGGCTTTGCAGGCAGAGAGCCCCTGGTTCAATCCCCAGCAGGTATTTGAAACGGAGGGTGTTTCTTGTGGGATCTGTGTAGTTTACTCATGCAAGGCCTTTTTTGACAACACCGCTGTCAAAATGCTATTCTGTATTCACCCTGCCCCATTTCATTAGGATAATTTATCTTCCCATAGAAAATCTGAGAAGTTAAATCAACTTGTTGCCAAGTTGTTGCCAAAAACATTTGAAGGACGCATTTGCAGTATGAAGAATAGGCCACTGTGAGAACAGGATGCTGAACGGGATGAGCCATTGGCCTGATCCAGCAGGCTCTTCTTATGCTCCTATGAAGCCCCTGTCTGGAAGTGCCCTGAATCTCTGAAGAGAACCGCTGCCAGTCAGTGCAGACCAAGGTCTGGTAGGAGGTAGTTAGGTAGATCTCTGGTTTGCAGTAGCTCAGCAAAGGTTTCTGACACCCAGTTATTTTTATAATAAACACAACAACAGAACCCCCTCTTCATCCAAACTAAGACTTCTGAAGAGAAGCAAGGTTGGGGAAAAACCAGGACTGGATTTTTCTGTGACTGGACTGTGATCTTATTTTCAGTACTTAACGCTAATTCCTGGTTCAGAGGCACACTATTCCTTAATTCTGAGGATGTGTCTGCCCCTGTCCTCAGGCTAGTATTTTGACTGGCTCTGATTGGTGGCCCTTCAGGGTTTTAGTGAAAAACAAAGTAGGTCTCATAAGCCTAAAGTCTCCCACACCTGGTGGCTGAGCTAGAACACTACATTACTGAGCTTGATGGACCAGTGGTCCCAATCAGTATATGACAGCTTCTTGGTTTCTAACTAGATCAGAGGGGAATATTATATAGACTGCAGATGGGACTCACATGCATATAGAAACATTCCCTGCACATACAAAATAAATGTGTCAGGGGAGAGGCTAGACTAGAACTTTTCTCCCAGGCATTAAGTTGTCTTTGAAGGAGACAATATATTATTTTTTATTCAATCATATGAGTCCATAACTGCAGTCTTTGTTCAGGTCAGACACAGGTTTATCACCTCCATGAGAAATAAAGCCTATTAATCTGATCAGTTTTTATCCAAGGGAGGCCTTTAGAATTTTTATAGTTTAAAAACTGACACTGTCCCTTTCCTTTGATACCAATAGGCCAATGAAAACACATATAGTATACTGGGTGGAAAAGTAGCTTCTGCTTCATAATTGTTCTGAACATTCTGTTATTATTCACATTGTTTGACTAAAGAAATGCTTCTCTGACTAGGAGATAGGGCTTGTGTTAAAACCTCTATTAAGAAATCTTCAGAGGTCTGTTCATTTGATGAGTCATAACTCAGATTAAAATTTATTTCCATAGCAACTAAAAATCATTCGTTCTTTCCCTAGAAACCACCAGAGTACATTAGTGCATTAATATATGCATTCCCTGTTTTTCTTGAAGATGGAGAAATACACTTATGAGGAGTACAGTTCTGGTCATCACGCCTCAAAAAGGATAGTGTAGTACTGGAAAAGGTTCAGAAAAGGGGGTGGAGCAACTTCCTTATGAGGAAAGGTTAAAACATTTGGGGCTTTGCAGTTTAGAGAAAAGACAAGGAAGATGGAGGTGTGTACAATTGAGCACGGTGTGGAGATGCCAGCACTGCCGCAAGGTGCTGATGTTAGGGTGAGGGCAGTGTCAGTGCTGCCGGCAAGTTCACATATTCCTGGAGCAGCAGGGACTGGGGAGATTTCCTGGTAGCAGCACCAAATGGAATGGATTTTGTGGTCTGTGCATGTGTACTGGTTGGCACCGGCCTGTTAAGGACATACATATGTCAGCTGGTACACATGCACCAAACATGCCCAGAGCTCTACTCAGCACCACAGTTCACCCCACTAAACAAAGCATAGCAAGAACAAAAACCAACTTACATGAATTTCTCAATGCAGCTTTCCACAGAAGCATGATATTTGTTACTTAAAACCCAAGCGAAAAGTGTGGTATATAAGTATGATTTAGTTCCCTGGCCTTGAACTTAGCCACTGCTTTACTGTGGGTAACGTTCCTGGTTCAGACCTCTACCTGGGTGGCAGAAGCTGTTCTCTGACTCCTTCTAATCCAACCTTAGGTATGTCAAAGTGTTCCATTGAATATGTTTCTGCCCCAAAACAGTGGTGTTTGCTTTGAAACCATCCTCTGATAACCGGCACAGGAATATTGTCCTGTTGATGCACCATTATATTGTGCAATGGATAGCTAGGGAATTTGCATACGGCACAGTGAGGTGATGTTGACAGTTGTGGGTTGAGAAGCTGCTGTGTTCACACTCTGAGTGCATTTCTTTGGGAATGGAGCCATAGTGAATTTGGCATTTCCCCAGTTTCGGGTACCATCTAGTCTACCAGAGTTAGATCTGTATGGAGATTTATGTATATGTGTGGGCTTCCATCCTATTTAAGGAAGCTTCTTGTTCACACATTCAAAGAAAATAAAGATGTTGAACGTGTTGAACTTCATGAATGGTCCATATAAAGTCACCTTTCCACCCACTTTCACATTCAGAGCTCATATTCTGTATTTCTATATTGCTAAATTTGATTTCTGAACCAAGGAAGAAGATTGTGCTGATTGGTTTAAGGCTACTGATGGATGGGAGGGAAGGCTGCTCCCCAGTGCTTGATGTTACATTCAAAACATTTCTGGAAAAGTATGGAACTATGGGTAGCTGATATGGCAAACAGACATACTTGCCTGGTATAATCATAATACAGTAACACTCAAATATAATATCAGAATAAAGCAAGTCTTTCAGTAATAAGAAATTGCATCTTCGGGCAATAATTTGGTGCAATCCCTAAAGTGGTTCTGTGAAGGATTTGAAGCTTAAACATTTTGGCTGAGAAAGGGCCTGTGTTTTATTTCACTCCTCCTGCCTAAACAGTATGTTTCTTAATATGTGGAATCTTGTTTAGTAGTAGATTGTACAAATGAAAATATATAATCAGTGGATCAGCGCTTAAGTTTTTTTTAATTAAAAAAAAATCAACATTAAATTCTGGAATAAAAATATAACAACATGTACTGTATAATTCTCAGATTTTATTGTGTAGCAGAAAAGTGTCTTTACAGTTTGACAAACTGTGTGTAAACAAAATGCTATAATAATGCCAGCGAGCCAATACTTTCAGTAAGATTTACAGAGAAAGACAAGTACAATCAGGTACTAACAATAGCATGAAACTGAAAGTTTTCCTTTTCTCCTGCTAATCAAAGCTAACTACCTTCTGTGTGAATTAGGCTCAACTCATATACCTGGGAGGAAGTCCCCCTGAACACAGTGGAGCTTACTGTATTTACACGAATCTAATGTGCCATCAAATCTAACGCGCACCTCTATTTTCAAATCCTTTAAAACAAAAAAGTATTTGCTGGTGACTTCAAATCTAATTTGTACCCTGATTTTCACGACATAATTTGGCCAAAAAAGGGTGTATATTACATTCGATTAAATACAGTACTTCTGAGTAGACATGTATAGGAGCTCTGTTAGTTGCTTTGTCCCTGTAGCTTCCCTATGCTTTCCATCTGAAACCTTCCTTTTCTGTTTTTTCCCTTTTACTTTCTTTCTTTTTGTTTTGTTTACTGCATTGTTTATCCATCCACCGGCTGACAGTGTCTTTACATCCAAAATGCAAAGCAGACAGATGGGCGCTTCAGGACAGAACATAACTAAGAGCACCAGCATCAGCGGGGAGATGTACACACTAGAGAAGAACGATGGCAGCCAATCTGACACAGCAGTGGGCACTGTGGGGACAGGTGGCAAAAAGCGGCGCTCCAGCATTGGTGCAAAGATGGTTGCAATCGTGGGCCTTTCGCGGAAAAGCAGAAGTACCTCCCAGCTCAGCCAAACTGGTAGGAACAAGATTCCCCCACCTCCCCCCATTGTGGTGTTGTTACTCATGAGACATAAACTGCATTATTATTATTAACTAAATTTCTAGGTGGAAAAGACTGAGCAAGTTTAAACTTATTATCTTTCAGTGTTTTGTCAAGCCGTTTTATTTAACCAGAACCTCATTCAGACCGGACTACTGTGGATCGTATTTGTCTGCTCACTGGACCGCACTGAATGCAGTAATCTTTTTTTCCCTTTCAGGAAGCAACCTGACTTGCTGGGTTTATATTCTGGGAATTGTTACTAATGGTTCGTGAAAGACAGCTGAAATGCTGCCGGTGCATTTTCCTTGCCTCTCCCCTTGTCCCCTCCCTTAAATGCGTCTTATGACTATGTTCTGCGTTTCTTTTGCTGTGGGATAGTATTTATCATCTTCAAGGTTGTCCATTGTATTTTAGGCACACTAAATTACGACTCTACTTCTTGTTACTTTTTATTTCTTTTCAGCTTCAAAATGTACTTATAATTGCAGTAAATCACCGTAACTGGTTACAGGATAAAGTTAGATCTGCTATTCAGCATTTATTTAGTGCCACCAGATTGTTAGGTGCTATATATAAATTCCAACTTCTGAGTGTTCTAGAGAAGAGGGGGAACATTTTTAAATACTTTTAGACAGAAGTGCAAAGCAGGCAACTGAAAGTACATATCTATATTTTATTTTACACTGTTTCCATTTTTTGTTTAATGTTTGGTTTAAACTGTGTATAATTCTGCCCTCAGTCCTTTAGTTGAAGGGCGGATTTATAAGTACTTTTAACAAACAAACAAATCTATAATGAAGTATTCATCCTGCTTTTAGATATCCCCAGGTTATATTCCGGTCTAAACAGCATTTGGAGATTGAAAAAATAACATTGGTGTATAGCTAATACAGTGAGCCATATTACTGTACATTGAATTTATTGCACAAGCAAATCATGTTGCTTGTGAATGTGTATTTGTGTGTGTGTGTGTGTAAAATTTGTATTTCTGGACTCCATAGAAAAAGTTAGCATGTCTTCAAGAACACATGTCTCTGTGCTGCCTAGCATTAAGAGAGCCACCCGGGTTTTTAAGGCTATTTAGTTTTAAAGTATGGTGCGAAAGCAAGTGTTGTAGCATCATCTTTAGATAGATCAGGTGAATATGAGTCGTTTAAGATTAAATTAGCAGTGTAATTGTAAGGAATATTTTAAACAGACAAGGTCTCTAGAGGGCAGTGTTACTTGGACTGTTAAATAAGTTCTGCTGAGTTTTTAAGATTAATTTTCAGCAATGCTAACTTGCTTCTACAGGTATCATACTGTCTAGCCATTTCTCCTGGTTATGTGAAGTCATATCAAAATACACAAGACGGAGTTAGATAGCAGTACATATCTGTAAAGGCTCATACTATAATTAATGCTGCCCTAAGATCTTCATGTGTCCCACATGTACATTGCTAAACAGGTGAATTAAAATGCTCATTTTATAAATAGTGCATGCTACAGTTGGGTTACATGAGGTTTCATATTGAATTTTCTTCCCTTATCAGATTATTGGGAAGATATATATTTAGCGGGGGGGGGGGGGTACAAGCTGCCACTTGGATGAGAAGGATCTTGTGTGGGTACTGCAATAAAATATAATAAAATAATAAAATAGGGGCACAAGCTACTTCAGTATTAAACTCTGTATTAAACTCCAATGTGAGCAAGTCCAAAGACTGACTCTTCAGCTCTTTGGTCAAGTTGGCATGTAAAAAGGTAGTGGGATTCATACAGGCTATACAATTTTGCATCCCTCAATACAATGACAACTCTTCCTTTAAGATTTGCCTTTGAATCTCTGCAAACATAACTGATTACAGAAGAACACTGCAGTTTTTTCGCAGAATGGCCTTATGGGTTACAGTTCCCCACAATGTACCTTTCAAACATCTATCCAAAAAGCTCATTTTGTTTTAAAGAAAATGGTGTGAGGTGTTTTTTTCATGTTCCAAGTCAGTTGTTGGGCTGGTATGCACACAAAGTTGCAGAATATTAATTACTAGTTTACTGGGTAGAACTTCATTGTTAAGTTTTTTGTCAGGAAGGACATTTAATGAAAAGTAAAGGAATGGAGTGCATATACTGAATGATATGCACTTTGCATAGTATTTAATATTTAATTATAACCAGGATTGGATTCACTTGGATGACCAACATGATAAAGCATAATAAATATGATGTAAATTTTAATTTTGTATCATTATACCATCCCCAAATGTCTATGATTTTGGAGAAAATATTGCCAGACACTAAAATAAATATCATTTATGTTAAGCAGGCCATGCAATGAGCATCTTGTTTCCCTAATGCTCTAATGGTTAAAATAAATGTATAATGTTGTAGGGGAAAGCTCCTTAATGAAATCATTTGACTCTGGCAGATATGTTCCAGAAGTAAATTTTGTATAACTAGCATACAGTAGCTGATGTCTTGACTAATATGTAGATGTATTTTTTCCTCCTATTTATCACTGTAAAGTTACGTTGCAGTTTTTTAAATTTGTGCTTACAATATGTGTTATGTATATTACAATATACACAACATTAGAAGGGCATATAAATAATACGTAAATATTTTCCAATAATTGGTTGTTGTTTTTTGTACCACCAAGTTGTGCAACTGACAGTACCTCCTTGTTACCATAACTTATTCCAAGTTACTTGTACAACTGTTCCAAGTTATAGAAGTTTTATTGCCTGCTGATTGGGTGAACTGGGACAGAATAAGCACAGTTCTTTACACTCTCTAGCACATTTGCTCCAGGATCTTGCAAGCTTCTTTTACTATCTGCCCTTACTCTTTTCCCTTGGCACTTATTATATGGCATGTCAGTATAATGTCAGCAAAGGCTGTGTTTACACGCTGTAGATTGAGGTAAATTGGCCCATAGTAAGAAACAAGTGACCCTGTTCTGTAAGTTCCAAAATCCAGGTTAGGAAAATACCTTTATTAGGCCAACAGAGATAGATAGATAGATAGATAGATAGATAGATAGATAGATAGATAGATAGAATGATAGACTGATAAATTATAATTGGGAATGTTTTGAGTTTCCTGGAGCTGTTCATCAGGCTAGATGGTGAACAAAACACAGAGGTGGGGAGTAAAAAAATGTAGAGGATAGTAATTCCTTGCATTTGTGTCTGGTTGTAGTCTTAAGGCAGAATGTGAAAGGAACTAGCAGGTACATGGATAAGGCTCTTTGGGGAGCATTGCGGGCTACACCAAGGCCTTCTGGGGGGGAAAGCATAATTATGGCTGATTCCCAGTCTCTGCAATTACAAAAGCTAGCTTTTACCCAGGCCTCTTTCTCTGTCCTTAGATGAAACACCTGTGTTTCTTGATAGGCAGAAAACAGGAATAAAGAAAAACCAGTCACTCTTTATATTAACAGAAATGGAAATTAATGTTGCTAGGTTTTTTAAAAAGTCAACAGAAGTCTGATAGAGTATCTTTACCTAGCAGTTGGAAGGGATGTCCCCTAAAAGAATAAAGCGAGTAATAGGAAGTACATTTTTATTTATAAATATTACTGCTAACCAGTGCTATTACATACTGAGCTCAAAAGCAACAAAGGGTAAATGAACAAGAATTACTCCAAAAACGTGTTATGCCACATTAGAGAAATACTCAAATTCTAAATATTTGCCTTGTGAAATACGTGCTTGTGACATCAGTACAACGCTCCTTCAGCGTCAGTATAATCTAATGCTTTGAGATGTTTCCATAATGTACCTTTTCATACATACCAACCAAAGTGTTCATACACGTAGCTGTGACAGAGCACAGGACTGCATACGCTAATTCAACTACTGCAACATCTCTTTTAAATATAACAGAAATGTTTTTCGGAAGTTGTTTGGGTTCCAAATAATGTCTCTGTGCCAGTCGAGCTATAATATTTCTCTGCTACTTGTTTACTATGTCAAAATGTATTATTACATTTATGTATTGCCTTTCTTCTGTGGAACTGAAGACAGAAGACATAGAGGTTTCAAGTGTTCTCCCATCCAGACACTGGCCAGACCTGCTTGAATTCAGCAGAGTTGCTGCATCATTCGCCTTCAAGTCATGCCTTGACTGTATGTTACATCTGGAAATCGGAGGGTTTTTTTCCCAGTGTTGCTGACACACCTCATTATAGATTTGGTCGGGGAAATTGATCTGGTCGGCCGGCCCGATCCTAACCACCCCCAGTTTTCATGGGCCACGATAACAGGTGGGTGGGAGAGGAGAAGAGGAAGGAGAAGTAAGAGCTGTTCGACAGTGGAATTTGCTGCCAAGGAGTGTGGTGGAGTCTCCTTCTTTGGAGGTCTTTAAGCAGAGGCTTGACAACCATATGTCAGGAGTGCTCTGATGGTGTTTTCTGCTTGGCAGGGGGTTGGACTCGATGGCCCTTGTGGTCTCTTCCAACTCTATGATTCTATGATTCTATAAGTCCTATTGTACCGAGTGGAAGTCCACTTGCACAGTGTTGATTATCTGCACTGGGTGACACCAGATAGTCGCCACTTGCACAACAGGCTTCTACCTATGCAAATGAGATCTCCCCTTCATCTCCTCCCACCTACAGGCTCACACCCATCCCACCCTACATCTGTTTCTAAGGGCTCAGACGCCTTTGCAGCAAATTGGCAGGCCATGGCAGGGGGGCTGCAAAGTGGGGGGAAGGGAAGTCTCATCAAGTTCTCTAGTGTAAGATTGGATCTCACCCATTATATATAGAAGCAGTAATAGAGAAGTACAGTAATGCATTTATGTGCATTCTATAGCTGTTAGATAGTGATTGTATCATTACAAGTACCCTTGCTTAGGTTGCTGACAAAGCTACACTTGCAAATGTCGAAAGCCTATGCACTTTCAAATGTTGCAGAATACGGAACCTATTTGGTCCCAAGATTGGACCTTTGTAGTCTGCCAAGTTATTTTTCCTCCAACATGGTGGCAAAGCCTTTATACAACATGCTCTTGCTTTTTACTGGCCTCAGATTACTTTAGCTTCCACATCAAGTGAAATATACTGATGAATATTTGTGAATGCTCACACAAAACCAAGGAACAAAGAGTCAAAAAGTTAATGCAAATCTTCCATTTTCTGAATGACGCTCAAAGTGAACGTGCAGAATAGGAAGCTATGGATCTTTCAATGGTGATTGTATTTAGAGAAATATGAGTTATGGTACTATTTTTAAAAATATATTATTTACTGGGATACAGAAGGGTATAATTCCAATAAATTAGGGGCAATGATCTGAAATACTATGGCATTTTCTATTTAAAATGATAAAATACATTTGAATATAATATTATAAAATATAGCCAAATAGCCAAATGTATTGTTGCTACTTAATTACATTATAGAGATATTTATTTCCTGAACTTTCTGGATGTCTTCTATTTATGCATGATAATACTACAATCTACGTACTTTTTCTAATCCATTTTCTTCTTACACTGTTGCTGGCTTCTATTTTCAACATTTATTGAGGTCCCCCCCCCCCATTTTCCTAACTGGCAAAAACTGTCACATACTTAAGCATTTCATGGTGTAGCAGCTTGCGAATTCATCTCTAAACATTTAGTATATTTGCAATTATTGTTGTAATAAAAGAAAGGCATTTATACTTTTAGGTGTAATAAATATGTACAATTTTAAGTGCTGAACTATGTGATATTTCATGTTTCTAAAGTAAATCTAGGTTTAATGAGTAAGGAAGGAAGTATTGCATATTGTTGGGCAGCAACAGGACTTGGTGGATCTGTCTGCTCCCCGAGCCACAGTGATAGTGAAAGCTCATGAGTGACATGCCCACCAGTGCTTTTCTACATGAGAACCAGGAGCTTGCAAATTTATGAGATATTCAGCCACAAGATAAGGAGCAGATGGGTGGCTGGATAGTGGTTGGTACAGCGGACAGAAACTATATTTGAAATGAATAGAGACAACTTATAGAAGAAATGAGCAGAGAGGAGAAAGGAGGAGACAAAGCAGGAGGAAGAATGAAGAGGAAGAAGACTAGCAAGAAGGAAAGGAGGCTTAGGAGAAGAAGAAAGAGAGGAGGCACTGTGGCAGAAGTCCTGCCGTGAACTTCATAAGAGCAGTGTCCTCAGGATAAGATTGGTACTTTGGACCAAATTAAAGGGTGTTCTCTACCCTTGTGAGAACTATGGCAAAGCACAGGTAAAGGTAAAGGGACCCCGACCATTAGGTCCAGTCGTGACCGACTCTGGGGTTGCGGTGCTCATCTCACTTTATTGGCCGAGGGAGCCAGCTTCCTGGTCATGTGGCCAGCATGACTAAGCCGCTTCTGGAGAACCAGAGCAGCACACGGAAACGCCGTTTACCTTCCCGCCGGAGCGGTACCTATTTATCTACTTGCACTTTGATGTGCTTTCGAACTACTAGGTTGGCAGGAGCAGGGACCAAGCAACAGGAGCTCACCCCGTCACGGGGATTCGAACCGCCGGCCTTCTGATCGGCAAGTCCTAGGCTCTGTGGTTTAACCCACAGCGCCACCCACATCCCTATGGCAAAGCACAGGAGGAGGTTAATGGGATCTAACAGGTAGTCGGTAGGTGAATGCCCTGCCCAAGCAATATGTGGGCATTCTTGTAGATCCTAAGTTCCAAATTCCCCAGCCAGGCTAGGACTTCACAGCATCTCTCACGGCGGTGGGTAGAGGCAGATTCCAGGTACTTCCCCCCTAGCTTGGGGGAAACCCTCTTGAGTTAGAGATTTCAAAAAGTTCCATTGCTTGATGTGTATACACCCAGATACTTATAAAAGTTACAGTAAACAACAAGTGAGCATTGGTAAGCCAGTTTTTGCATGATTTGGGGAGGGGGCATGAAGGGGGCAGGTTATAAAGTACTACTCCCATCTGAGCCAATGGTACATGTTTCAATCCCACCCCCCAACACACACACACGTGCGCGCGCGCACACACACACACACACCTCTACCTGAATTTTAACTTTTGTTAATCAATGGCATTAAATTTCTGGAAATTTTACATCTCAGAGAAAAATTGCTTAGTGTTTATTCCAGATTCCTGTTCAGTAACTGAAATAATTTATCTCATTAACATAGTACACTTTGTAAAGTTCTTTGATACTCAAGTGAAACTATTTCGAAGCTTGACATTTTTGTTGATAGTAGTCCTTGTGCTTGAACAAAAAAATCTTTCTGGTTTGTGTATTTGGACAGGGAGTGTTTGCTTTCCTGATGTCAGTTGTATTTCTTTACTCCATCATATTCCTTCTGGCTGCTGGCACTGAAAAGACAGATAAATATTCTTCCTTGTAAAGAAGTCTGTGTCCCTTGAAAGATTGATCTGATCTGGAATGTGTTCACCTCCTTCACATTGCCTCGAACATCCAGCTCCAACTCAAAGACTGCAGCTTAATTTTGTTTAATATACTTTATTCTTAGGCCTCACCTTCCTGACAGCTCATGATGGGTTACAGAACAAAAGTAAAAATGCAGAGAAGACAATAAATCAAATTCATATTGTAACCCAACAGTCTGCTAATATAATTAAATTCACCCCCATATACTTTCAAGAGCAGGAATTAAACTACTTAAATAATAGCCTTTGAGTTACGTCTTAAAAGGTGTTCATAGTTTGAGGGAAAGGAACTATGTAATTTTGCACCAGCAATAAATAGCATCTCTCTTTGGACATGTGATATGGATTTTGCACACGGATGATTTTGTTAATATAGCATTCTCTTGGAGAAGGCTGTGCAGTACTTCCTTATGTAGTGAAATATAAAGTGGAAAAGGCTGTTCTAATATATGTAGTTCCCAAACTGTTTTGCACTTATAATGTCAAAATCAGCAGCAGCAAATCAGTATGTCCTGGTAATGCCCTGGTAACCTGGAGATCCTCTGGCGCTATCTGCTCACTAAGACCCTTCAACAACAGAATGCAGATTAAGCTCCTAATAAATTATCAGTGGCAGCCCCCACAGAGAGTATAGTGCAACAATATACCCTTAATCCTTGGAAGGGTGGTGGTCACATTGACTTGGACCAGAATGGTCATGGCCTTATCATCAGGTGGAATTCGCAAAAAGGAGTTCTGGCCACTTCAAGGCAAATCCAGCAGCTTTCCACAGCTAAGAATATAGGGGGTTATAGGAGACTGATTGTTACCTTTTGTGGATGTGCTTATCCTACCCATCATAATATCTGTAAACTATAATCATTTTATCTTGGTTGGAATTCTGTATTAGTTAGATTATTTGCATCTGATTCTGTATAATGGCTAGTTGTTGAAAATGCACTGTGACTATAAAACCTGAGGCAGGTGAGAAGTATACAGTAGCACCTTGGTTGCCGAACGCCTTGGAACTTGTATGTTTCGGCTCCCAAACAATTGAAAACTAGAAGTGAGTGTTCCATTTTTTGGACAATTTTTGTAAGCCAAACGTCTGGTGCAGCTTCTGCGGCTTCTGATTGGCTGCAGGATGCTCCTGCAGCCAATCGGAAGCTGCGCCTTGGTTTTCGAACAGTTCCGGTAGTTGAACAGACTCCCGGAACGCATTCTGTTCGAGAACCAAGGTACAACTGTATCTTCATATTCTCATGTCCAGATACATGATCAAAAACCTTTGTTCTGTTGGTTATTGTAAAGGAATACAGCATAAAGTGGATGGAGTGAAGTCTTCAGCAATACTGAGATGATCCTTAGTATGAAGTATTACATGAATGCTCCTATTTTCACTTGTCAAATGTTGTGGAGTATGGCAATTATTTCTAGAAAAGTTGCATGCTGTTTGTTAACCTTTTCTAGCTTTTCTTTGTTCCTATTTGTTCGCGCGCGCCCCCACCTGCAAGGAGGGCAAATGAGAGCAGCTGTCACAGCACCATGGAGAGCTCCTAGTGAGCAACTTTCATTGAGGGATGGAGGTGAACTGTGGCCTTTTGAGCTGCTGTCCACCCTTCTCCTAATCTCCTCCTGCTATTGCACTGGCAAGGTGGTGTGAAAAACACTCAGAACTAGGGGAAAGTCCCTCTGATGTGCTGGGGGATTTGGTTCAGTGGGCTCCTGCCTATCAGTGGACCCATGATTCCCACTTGATTCAGTGAACCCCTGATCACTCTCATCTGGCTCAGACCCAGAAACCTGTTTCAGCCCCTCAACTGAAGGTGCTGCTGTATCTGACTCAAGGGTCCTGATCACTCACTGGGCTCCAGGGTCAAGATTGCTTTGTTGCAAATAAAATGTAGCACATATTATTATGGTTCATTTGACCCCCCCCCCTTTTGAGCCTGTGAGAATTTCTGGAATGATATGCATCTCTTAGCAAGTTGTTTTTCATCTTGCTTTAGTCCATGCCAGCAGCAGATAAAGAACAGAACCTCCCTGGTAACCAGTTGCAGTGACTAAGCAGAGCTCTTCTGAGCACTGAGTGCATGAGAGGGAAGCTTAGATAATAAAATTATTACAATTAGGAGAAGCACATGTACTTCATAAGAAAAGAGGGTAATGTTCGCTGAAAAGAGAGTAATGTTATATGGATTAATACATTTAGTGGAAGAGGGGAGGGCATATTACATGTGACTATGCCCTTCCATTTGATAAAAGTCATTTACAAAAGTAGTTTTTTTGTAATCACATCGTATGATTTGTTTGTTTATATCACAGAGTTAATTTTCTACCAGTTTCCTAAACATAAGAATACAGCTGAGGTACCGATTTTTAGTTTTTTACCAGTTTGTTTTGAATTTCTACAGTGGGGGAATTGAGAAGTCTGCTCAGTTATTTTTGCAGGTTAATTTATTGGATCCTTGATCACCGTCCTTGTCTCTGCTAGATCTCTTGGCAGCCTTTTATGCAGGAATAATTGTAAATGGCACTGTCATCATGCTCAAATATGGAATTTTAGTTTATGATTCTCCTCAGGAACTAGCAAACATTGTTTAGTTGAATCTTTAGCTGAATGATCGTCCAGAACCTTTATGTCCATGGACTCTTAAGCATTAAGAAACGTATCTCCAGAGAGCCCTAGAGACATTACAACACTCTTCACTGAAGAATGCCCTCAATATGTTTTGGATTACAATTCCAATTTTGGACTACAATTATAGTCCAAAATATCTGGCTGGCAGGCACCAGGTTGGCAAAGTTTGGGTTAGAGTCTACTGTTACCTTTTTGTAAAGATGGACAGAAAACTAGTTTGCTTGCCCTTGTTTTTTGTGTGTGTGTGGCAAGAGTCTTAATTCTCTAGTTCTTACCACTATGTAGTATGCCTGAGTTCTTCATTAGGTGGTGTGGTTGATGCCCTGTCACTAGAAATTAATTATCCCATCATGGCTCTCTCCGGGTATACTGCATGGGAATGTTGAAATGTTTTCTTTACTAATCCTTTTTAGGGCAGATTAGCTCATAAAGATTGTTTTTGACGAACTGCAGGTTTGAAGAAGTGAAGTTGGAATGAAAGGAGCTGAGATAAAGAAAGCGTCTTATATGCATCCTCAGAGAGGTTTTATCCTAGCCCTATATATCTGGAATGAAAATGATGCAGCTTGCACCCTTCCTAGCAACAATTGAAAGAAAATCACCACTTAACAATTAATTGAATATTACTGCACAAGGCTGGTGTCAAAAGATATTAATTTCCATGTTTAAATAATGAATGAGAATACAGGCCACATTTTATACTAGGAAGCCAGCAGATATATTTTAACATTGGTAGGATACGGTTCATGTGATTGGTTTTCATTAATAAGCAAACTGCTGTATTTTATAGCAGTTGAAGTTTCTAAATAGACTTCAAAAGCAGCTTCATATATAGCATATTGTAGAAATCTAGTCTAGGTGTTAATCATGGCATGGATAAATGCAACCAGCCTGTATGTTCAGGAGTGGCTGTTGCTTTGTCTGGCTGATATTTTGTTTGGTGACTGAAATATAAATATTGCTACAGGGATTACTCCTAAACAACTAGGGAGGGGGAGAAGAATCCATTTCTGGTCATAGGTACCAGCAGTGAAAACACTATTACTACAGTCCATACACTGAGTACCACCAGATGATAGCTGTGGCAAAACAAAGGACAGGTTGAATAATGCTGATGATGAACAACAGACATTGTGCAATGAATTTCTCACACTGAGAATGTGGCTGCAGGCAACAACTTGAAATAAAGGATTAGGCTACTGTGTTCATTTAGTGTTTATCAGGCTAGCCCTGTCAACAGGATTCTTATTCCATATTCTTTCAAGAGTGTTGCAGAGTAGAAACTCAGCAACACACACCCCTTACCGGCTGAACTAGTCTGCTTCACACCTAAGGCTTGGCTGTTGCTTCTCAGCTCAATGTCTAATGTAAAGAAAACACTTTGAAGATGGAGATCTGTAATTAAAGCACAGTCCCAACAAGAGAGGTACTGTGAATGGGTGGTTCATCTGCCTGGGAAGATGGTGTTCAGCTTATTCTGAACAAGGTTGCATTTCCCATAAAGGGTTCAGGCTCACAGTCTGTGGTACAGATAGAGCCAGCCTTGACCTTTGAGGTCCAAATGGGTTCCATACCGCATAGCACTTCCAAGTCTTCTGTAGCTGCTGTCATCTCTCCTGCTTTCCATGGCTCCAGACTTGATTGTGGCATAGGACTGTCCTTGGAGACACTTGCAAAACACCAGCTAGTCCAGAAAATAGCTTGTAGGTTACTAAACTGGGAATAGCCCTAGGGAACACATCATGTGAAGCTACTTCTCTGGCTGCTGATCTGTTTCTAAGTACAATTCAGAGTGCTGGTGCTTATCTTCAAAGCTCTTTATGGTTTGAGTCCTGGGTACCTCAAGGGCCTTCTCTTTCCACAAATACCTGCCTGTTCGTTTAAGTCTTCATCAGAGGCCTTTTTCCTGGTGCCCCAGTCTTCAGACAGATGGAAACTGTTTCAGAAGTCAGACAGATGGAAATGGATGCCTCTAATGCCTTTTTGGCTCCAGGCAGGGACCTTTTTTATTTTTCCTATGCCTTCTTTTAAAACACAAATTGAATTGGTTTTTGTTTGCTCTGCTGATGTTTCATTTTTCCTTTGCAGAATTTTAGTGTGAGCCATTTGGAGAACCTTGCGTATTGAAGGCGGGGTTCAAATCTTAGGATAAATGAAGTTGAAATTCAGAAATATGTGACACATACCACCTTCAGCTGTGAATAAAGCATTCTCAGTCCTACATTACAGAGGTGCCTAGAGATGAAAGGTCATGACTGAGGATAGTGTGGTGTAACTGGCTTCACTGGCTTCTTTCCCCCCATTTTCAGACTCTCATCATTTGCCAACTTAAAAAATTAGGGTCAGTTTGAGAGGTGAGGTGGTGCATATTTATGTATACTTTAATTTATTTCCTCGCATCATGTTTATTTCATAATTTGTATCATCAAACTCTAATCAAACTTAGTAATATCTGTTCTTGAGGAATTCAGAGGGAGTGATAAGATTAGAATTGAAGATGCTTCAGAAATATATATGATTTGTTCCTCCCGACTAAGCTATATGCATGCTGGCTATGAATCATAGGTTTGGCTATGATTAAAATTAATTATAAAATTAATGGGAGAAAATAAAAATTAAGGATTATACATACTATGTTAAGTGCTACTTGCTCTCTTCAAACAGAATGCATCAAAGCTGAGAAAGAAATAGGTGGGTAATGGAACATCTTACAACGTAGGAAAAATGGCTAAGAAGACTGTTTCCTCTCAAAGCTCTTTTTTTAAAAAATAAATCCTTAAGGTTGGAGATGATGGAGGAACAGAAAAGCATGAATAGTCTGTTCTAATATTAATATTTAGGGTACACTTAATGAAATCACCATAAAATACATAGTTTAAACAAGCAAAATATCTCCCCCCTCAACTATTCGCAAAAACACAATTGATTATAGATGTCCTTTCTATAGATTTGTTAGTGGTCACAAATGTAACCTGAGTTTCTTAAAGGCATAGGCAACACCATACAATTCTGAAATATGTATGCTAAATAAGAAAGATAGCCAGAACATATATTGTATCCCCTCCTTCAGTATGTCTCTAAACATTAAAACAGTCAGAAGCAATTTACAGGGAGCAGAGTACGTACTCTATTAGCGTCTTGTGGTGTTACAGTTTCTCAAAGCAACGCAGAACTGGACTAGGGAAATTATGGGTTGACGGAATGAGTCTATTTTTCGGTTGGCTTTCAGGCAAAATCGCTTGGCATTGTCTGTTTTCACTAAGGGAAAAAATGAGGCATAATATTGGATAGGAAGGCGAATCAAATTATGATAACATTTTCATTCAGTACATGGTAGTTTAAACAGTAATTAGCTCCATATTGTTTAATTCTGTTTCTAATTCCCTATTGAATGCCTGATCAAGTATCTGCAAGTCTCACTGACTTACATTTGCAAAGCTAAGGTTCATATTTGAAACACCTAGTGGGCAGTGGGGCTGTTAGCACCACTTGCTTACAGTGGCGTAGCATGGGGGTGCAGGGGGGGCCGGCCGCACCGGGCGCAACATCTGGGGGTTAGGGCAAATCCACGGGTTAGGGGGCGCAAATTACTTGCCTTGCCCCGGGTGCTGACAACCCACGCTACGCCACTGCTTGCTTACAAACTGTTACATATTCTTTCCTTGAATGATTGGCTTTAATGTTCAAATGTCATTCTCCAGGCTAGCTACTGAATCATATTTTTAAGAAAATGAAGAAAGAACATTAAATCCATGATAAAATAGATTTGAAGTACTGTAGATCGTATAAAGGGAAGCACAATTCTGAGAACAATCAATTCTGTATTAAAATATATGCCCACTTTTTGTGTAATACTCAAGCATTTCACTTTGCAGTAGTGAAATAGATTTTAATGGGACTGCTGTATGGGAATTTGAAAATTGTAGCCTATTAAATACAAGAAGTTTGCTCATAGAAATTATGACATGGACTCAGTTTTAAATCACCGAAAAATGTTTTTGTGCATGAATGTATGGCATGGTTGCATTTTGGGGTCTCAAATATGCCTACAACACTTATTATTTATTATTATTATTTATTGAATTTATATACCGCCCTATACCCAGAGGTCTCACACTCCACATACATACTTTCTTTCAGGGACCAAGAAGCCACAAATGGCAGGCTTGCATGCTCACTTGCAGATAGCTTCACAATAGAAACGGCCCTGAATGATCATATAGGTCACATTTTGTATTTCAAACAAGCCTGCAGCAAATCAATATTCTCTTTCCGCTGTCGTGGCAGTGTTTCCTTCCTCAGATATTCTCCAGCTTGCTGGGGAGAGGGGAGAATGGGTCAGGAGGATTTATACTGGACTCTAAGCCTGTTCAGCTGGGTCATGTGACCTGGCAGCTGGGCGTAAGTTCTGCTGGCAAAAACAGTGCAACTGAAACCACACCGGGGGGGGGGGAATGGTGAGGGCCCAATCCTTGGATATTGAGATCAGACTCATCTGAAAGAGCACTCGGGATCCAGTGCAACTTCACATAGCAGGAGCAGGAGGATGTAAAGTGAGCATGCTCCAACCTCATCTCACTTTACTTCTTGCCTCCCATGTGTGCGCTGCTGTCTCTTGAGCTCCCCATATAAAGACTTTTGCACCTGGTGAAAAGCACTTTGCGCTCAGGAAACACTCCACAAACACTCGGCATCTCGGCACCTGCCCCAGACCACACACGAGAATTGGGGAACAAACGAGGCCTTTGTGCTAACCCTGCTCCCAGGTTCTCCCCAACAGGAACATGACGGCGGTGGAGGCTGCACTCAGTCAACAGCAGCAACACTCACCCAAGGACACAGAAAACAAGGTGAGTCTGGGAGGAGGAATCCCCAGAGGATGCCCCAACAATGGTGCCATTCCCACAAATAGCCCCCACAGCATCCAGGAGCACTGCTCCCTCTAGAGGTGGGGGAATACTGAAGCCTAACCAGCACCACCTCCCAGTCCTGAACACAGTATGTGGTATTGCTTGCACCACGGGCGCCAAGAATGCACAGAAAGAGGTAAGGGGTCACCAGTCATGGGGAGGCATGTACAGTCACCAGCCCTCATTGTCACCTTGCTGTTCCATTGCCTTACTAGGCACGCAGCTACAGAGGAGACAACAGCAGCAACTGCACCACCAGCAGATGTGATCCAGGAGGGAGAGCTGCACCAGCAGACAGGTAGGTGATGGCACCTCTGAACAGCCACCCCTCCTGCTCCATTCAGCCAGTCGAGCCACATCTTCGCCTCAACACAAGGAGCCCCAATCAACCTGCAAGCTCCATGACTCCAACAAAGGTATGCATCCCTACCCATGCCCATGGTAGGGGAAGGAGGAAAACCACTCTCAGCTGATGTTCCAATAGCACTTGGGACCCACCTCACAGGTCCCACCCACCCCTTCTTCTCGCCACTGTGCCAAGGGGCTGTTTATCCCACGTGTTACCACTCCCCTCCTTTGTTTGCAGGCCACGAGTCAATGGATGCTACAGCCACCATGAAGCCCCGTAATGCAGAGAGGCAGCCCTGTGAATGAAACTCCTTGGAAGGAAGGGGATCCCTGTTCAAAGAGTGCTCAATAAAAACCAAATGTCCGCAACCATCCGCTGTGTCTCCCATTTATTCATGCGTCGCAACAGGAGGGGAGACTGCATTCCCACCACTGGGGCTGCTCTGCAGGGTCCCTGGTCTCTTGACTATAACTCCCAGAAGCCCCTGCTGTGGGACAGTCAGTACCAGCAGGGGCAATGGAGGAGACATGCAGTGAAAGAAAACAGCAACACCTCACACTCCAACCATCCGCCAGCTGGGGAACCAAGCAGCAGCCCAATACTACTGCACACCACAGGGCCTGGGGCAAGGGGAAGGGAGACGGACCCACAAATGGTGAGGGAGGATGAGCTGCCATCTAGCTGGGGGATGGCTAGAGGGCATCTAATGGCTCCATGGTACAGAAGGAGGATGCTTCATGGCCCAAATATCACCCTGGCTATGTAGCTGTCCTGTGTGGCTCCTAGCCATGGTGAGGAGGTAGCTGACCATCTCCTCGCGCCCTGGAGCCCCTGCTCACTTGACTTGGTGTCCAAGGGCAGCTGTCACACCACCACCACATTCTGTAGCATGTTATACGCCAGCAACACCTGTGACATCCTCTTGGGGGAGTGCATACCTCCCTGCCCCTGGTGTGAAGAAGGGAGCAAATGAGATTTCAGACGTGTTTGATAGTGGTGCGCGCCTAGTGGTGTACTTGGTTGTGATAAGGAGTCATGAGGAAGGACCTCAGTGTGTAGCCATACTGTGCTGTTGTTGAGTGTGGCTGTGTGATTGGTGGCGTGGGCATGCCTAGCACATGTGATATGCTGTGTGTACTGATTGGCTGCTGGAGTATTGCTAGGGGACATTGTGGGCTCTCTGTCCCATTTGTTTACATTCCTAGGCTGTTGACTGCACACCACTTTCTTTTTCTTTGCATTTTTCCATTACATACATTCATTTCTTTCTCTGTGGTATTTTAGTTTCTCTTATCATCTCTTTTGGAACGCGGGTGGCGCTGTGGGTAAAAGCCTCAGTGCATAGGACTTGCCGATCGAAAGGTCGGCGGTTCGAATCCCCGCGGCAGGGTGCGCTCCCGTCGCTCGGTCCCAGCGCCTGCCAACCTAGCAGTTCAAAAGCACCCCCGGGTGCAAGTAGATAAATAGGGACCGCTTACTAGCGGGAAGGTAAACGGCATTCCATGTGCTGCGCTGGCTCGCCAGATGCAGCTTGTCACGCTGGCCACGTGACCCGGAAGTGTCTGCGGACAGCGCTGGCTCCCGGCCTATAGAGTGAGATGAGCGCACAACCCTAGAGTCTGGCAAGACTGGCCCGTACGGGCAGGGGTACCTTTACCTTTACCTTTTTATCATCTCTTTTAAACATCTAATACAGTAATATCTACTACAACATCTCTAGTGATGTCCAATCATTTAATTTTGCTGCATCGCCTCAGTTTGTATCCCCCCTTTTTCTGTACACATCCTTTCTCCCTTTTCTACTGTTCATAAACCTATCCCCACTTGTATGTTTAACATTATTCTCCTCTTTTTAAAAATACATTTCTAGTAATTCCCACTCACTTCATATTATTTTCTTGTCCGTATTCCTTATTGTAGCCATCATATTGACTAATTCTATAAATTCTATTCGTTTGAACAGCTGCTGATCTTGTCGGGATTGCCCTTTCTTTCCAAATTTTCGCATATGTTATCCTTGCCATAGGGAAATGTTGCATAGGGAAATATTTTTTGTTTTGTTTGTGAGTTCTTGTCCTATTACAGCTAGCAGGAAGGCTTCTGGGTTTTTTGGGAGGGGGCATTCGCCTGCACACCACTTTCTTTGATCTCAGTGTGACCTTGCAGTTCATACACATCCGCTAAAGGTGCCAGGGAACTCTTCCCTGCGTGCCAACAGGTGGGCACTGGCTCTCTGCAATTTGGTTGCTTATTTCCAATCAGCTGGCGTTTCCTCCTCTCTGGGTCTCCTGAATTAGCTCTGAATCTGGTGTCTCTTGTTCCAGTTTAATTTGAACCAGCCTAATGCTGGCTTTCTGTGTGTAGGATGGTTCAGTAAATCATAAGAGCCAGTGTGGTATAGTGGTTAAGAGCAGTAGGCTTGTAATCTGGTGAACCGGGTTCGCGTCTCCGCTCCTCCACTTGCAGCTGCTGGGTGACCTTGGGCTAGTCACACTTCTTTGAAGTCTCTCAGCCCCACTCACCTCACAGAGTGTTTGTTGTGGGGGAGGAAGGGAAAGGAGAACGTTAGCCGCTTTGAGACTCCTTCGGGTAGTGATAAAGCGGGATATCAAATCCAAACTCTTCATCATGTACAACCATTGGCTGGCTGCCTTCCAGGAACTAAGCCTTTCTGTTGCATATTCCCTTGCTTGTACCTGTCTCTTCCTAGTCATCCACCCCACTGACTGCCAGTGAGTCTCATAACTTGCACTGTAGGCTCTTTCCCGGAATGGAGCCAGACCACGCAAATAGCTTGAAAGTCATAAACTCCAGGCTCAGTTAATTTTAAGATAAGAGTTCTTTAGAAAAGGTCCTTTAAAAAAAAGAAAAAACTAAGCCTGACAGTTATTTAATTCTAATCTCTGCAGCTGAGAGTGTTTGGTGAAGAGCAAATAACTCTTCTAGAGTACCCATGGTGTTCAAAACCAATACATTGGTAGGATCAATTATTGGAAAAACTATCAGTATATGTATATGTAAGCACTAGCTAAGTGCAGAAAAATCTTCCACCAAATCATCTTGAATAAGATAGTAATTGAGCCACTAAAGTACATTCCTGTATATGGGTGATCAACTCCTGACGCACCCTAGTGGAACCCTTTGAAATGTAGGACTTGAGTGAACTTTCTCAGGGGCTCCTATTTTGATTCTTGAAACAGCTTGAAGGGAATAAGCAACAGACACGAGTGTTTGGGTTATGCATTCTGATATTTACTTTTGCATCTGCCTAGATGAGATTATTGTTCTCCATCCAAATGTGTTGGCTGGAACTTTATGGTCAACTCTTATGGTAACTGGTGATCTATTATCTGACAAACTTGGCATAAGCCGGCGACTTGGCTAGACATGCTAGACATTTCCCCAGTATTGTGATGTCTCACTTACAAGCCACATGACACAATCACCAACCCATAATGTGCCTTCAATTCTAGTATTATTCAGATGGCTTCTGATTCCTGCCCCCCCCCCCCCGTTTACTGTTCTTACAGTTTTTACAGTGTGGATGGATCAATCTGAGTGCTTTCAGCCTGCTGAGCTGCTTTGGCAAACTTTCTGCCCTCACTTTTAATTAGGGTATCACTTTGTGTGCAGGAAACAGGTGATTCACCAATCAGTCTAGGTGGTCAGCTATTTTTTAATTTAGGCAGTATTTTTTCATGTCAGAGGCATTATGTCTCTGAATACCCATTGCTGAGAATCACAGGTTAGCAAAGTGCCATGGCACTCATGTCCTGCCTGCCTGCCTGCTTTCCACAAGCATTTGGTAGGCCACAGTGAGAACAGAATGCTGGACTAGATGAGCCGTTGGCCCTGATCCAGAGGCTCACACAGAGTCATTCTCAGCAACCCTTAACAAACAGCAGTGCCCAGAATTGTTGGAGGGAAAGAAAATGCTTTAAAGGTACAGAAAACTGTTTGATGCATAAAGTACCCAAATCATCCATGCTCGTGACGAGGGGGGGAGAATAGAATGTCACCCATAAGCAGGGCACATTGAGTATTGTAATTCAAGAATGCCACATAAAAAAATGAAACTAGTAACGAAAGGTGATGAGACAACCTTGTTTGCACTTAATACTGTGTAATGCAGAAGTTTTAGTCAGATAACCTACTTACATTAGTCAATGTACTTTGCAGAGATTTTTAGTCTGAACAAAGAGGTTGAGAATGCTAATGAATGTTGGATTTTGTTTAAAGCCAAAAGAAATGATAAAAAAGTAAAAATAGACAAAGTTCATTTACCAAAAAAATGAATGTTTTCATTTACAAAAATGTTAGCACCTTTTGTTCTCACAACAAATGAAAGAGGTGGGAAAAGGGTGTATATTTAGTTGGTACTAAGTGTTCTTTGAATAAGCCCAGTATGCATTTTATAGGTCAGGATTGTTCCATTTGTTTGTACTTTTATATTGTCTACCAACCTACATAATTACCAGCCAGTTGCCAAACTCACTTTTGGGAGCAAGGTTCTTGAGCGGTTGGTCACTGACCAGATCTAGGCGCTCTTGGAGGAGACTGATTTTCTAGAGCCATTTCAGCTGGGGTTTTGGCCTGGCTTTGGCACAGAAACTGCCCTGGTCGCCTTATATGATGACCTCTGGAGGGAAAAAGTCAGAGGCAATGTGTCCCTGTTAATCTTCCTTGACCTCTCAGTGTCTTTGAATAGCACTAACCATTGTATCTTCCTTGACAGTTGGGGTTGGGCTTTGCAGTGGTTCTGGTCCTACTTGAATGGTCATCTCCAGTGGGTGGTGCTTGGGGAGTGTTTTGTGTCCCTGTTAATCCTCCTTGACCTCTTGGCGGCTTTCAACAACATTGACCTCTCTTGGAGAGGCTATCTGAGTTGGAGGTGGGCAGCACTGCTTTGTAGTGGTTCCAGTCCTACTAGGATGGCTGTCTTCAGCGGGTGATGTTTGGGGGGAGTTTTTGGCACCATGGGGCCTCCAGTGTGGGGTCCCTCAAGGCTCAATTCTATCCCCCATGTTGTTTAAACTCTGTATGAAGCTGCTGAGTGATCTGGAGTTTTGGAGTGTGTTGTCAGCAGTATGCTGATGACACACAGCTCTATGTCTCCTTTGCATCTCCAGGCATGGCAGTGGATGTGCTAGACCAGTGTCTTGCCTCAGTAGTAGACTGGATGAGAGCCAACAAACTGAGGCTCAATCCAGATAAGACAGAGGCACTGTTATGGGGTGGTGCCCTAGACCTAGACTCGCTTTTAAGGAGCAGGTACGTAGCTTGCATAGTTGGAGGGAGATCATCCAACAGTTGTGCAGCATGCTGCGCCACCTCCACATCTCTAAAATTGGCACAGAGGCTGGGTTTGTTTGGCACCTGTATGATGAACACCTGGATATGCAGATCATAAGAGGCTAAGCAATAACTCGCGCGTACACCCACCCACTCATCCACCCTACTAACCTTCAATGCTTAGGAGCCTTAAAGGACAGGCAGGGGAAGTTTCGATAGCACTGCCTGAAGCCTCCTTCCATTCAGCACCTTTGGGCAGCAGCACCCAAGTAGCTACTGTCCCTCAGGAAAGGTCAATGGAGGTGTTCGGCACTGCTGCTTAAAGACACTGGTGCACGTGGGGGAGAGGGGCGTCCTTGCAGTGATACCCAATCCAGCGTGTTTCCCACTAGCTCTTCTACTTTAAGGAGCTCACGAAAGTTGAAAGTTCTTAGCATCCCAAACCCATCACACTCCTTACCAGCCCTGAACAGCCGGTGAAGTGGGGGTGGCGTACGCCTGGCAGATTGTTTTTGGCTTGGGCACCATGGCCAGCCCCAAATGGTACCCCCTGATTTAACCGAATAGCAAGCGGAGCATGCAAGAGAAACAAAAAGTTTGCCTCCCTTCTTGTGCTGCGTGATTCGTTTTTGTCCGCCTGTGATCGTTCACCCTTGTTCAGACTCGCTGCGATCCCGGGGGGGGGGGTGTCAATATTTATTACAGCCATCTGGGGACGAAGCATGCGAATTGCACATGTCGCTGCTTTTGGCACCCCCCCTCCCCCTTTCTAATGTTTGCAGTCCTGCCAGGCCTGGTGGGATGGCAGCCCTGAGCGGCGGCTGCCAGGGCAGCCATTCGAGGGAGAGGGCGGCGGGCTGGCCGCTGATTGGCCTCGCCGCCCACGGAGGCTGCGCCCTCCGCCCCCGCCCGCTCTCCACAAAGCGGAGTCCCCTCGGCTGCCGCCGAGGGAAGGCGGGAAAGGCAGTCGCTGGTCCGCTTGCCCTTGCGGAGCCCGAGCGGCCTTGGCTCGCGTGCCGCCCCGCAGAGCCCCCGAGGAGCACCTGCTGCGGCGGCGGCCGCCGAGACGCCTCGTCGCCCGTCCCGCGCCAAGAGCAGCGGCGGGATGGGGAGGCAGAGCGCGGGCGGGCCGGGGCGCAGCATGCTGCGCTCGCCGAGCCGGAGCAGCCTCTCCGCCTCCTTCGAGGCACTCGCCGTTTACTTCCCCTGCATGAACTCCCTGGAGGAGGAGGAAGAGGAAGAGGAGGTGAAGAAAGGCGGCGGAGGTGAGGCGCGCGCGCGAAAAGCAGGCGGGGGGGGGCCCCGCTGCAGCAACCGGTGGGCTGCTTGGCGCGGGATGGTCTCTTGCAGCAGCGCCCAGAAACCGAGAAAGTGGCTCGCCAACAAGCCACGCAAAGTCTGAGTTTGACGGTACCCGAGTGGATGCTCCAATTGCCCTTGTCCTAAGACTCTTGAATGCGTTTGCGCTGCTGCGTATTTAACTTGGCAAAGGTGCCATAATAATTCAGGGTGTCAATTCCTGTATGCGAAAGAGATCCCTTTTACTGTTTACCCAACTAACTAAATGCGCCGAAGTTTGGTTTTCGAAGGACTTGGGGTATTGGACACATTGCACAACACTCCTAACCAAAGTTATACACATTAAAGTTCCATTCATTTCATTGTAAGATAATTTAGGTGTGTTTTGGAAATCCATTGGTAGAACTGGTTTTAAAAGAAGCCTTTGGTTGTCGCTGAAAGTGTGACTCTGAAATGATGTGATTTGGTAGTCATTAATGTGACAATTTAATTTGCGCTTACAATACTGTAGTTGAATATTTTCTCCTGGTTCATACACTGAGATAGAAGTCTTGTTTTTACACAAAGAAGCAATTCCATGGTTCCTACCTCCACTGTCAGGAGGCAGAATGCCACTGAATGCCAGTTGCTAGGAATCCTAAGTGGGGAGAATGCTTGCTTCCTGTTGAGTTCCTGGTTAAGATGAGAGTTGAACTAGTTAACTTCCCATCTCAGGTTCTTCACAGTGCGATCCTATCCACATTACGCAGAAGTTAAGCACCATTAAGTTCTATGGGACTTATTCTTGGGTAGGATTGCAGCCATAGCCACTACACCAGCTACATAGCCAGCACCATTCTAAATATATGTATTGCTTCATTCACCAGGCTCTGTATATTTATCACACAACTCTGGAGATAATTTTGCAGTGGTTTGCCTGTTTGCTTATCTGGGTATGAAAAAGAACCCATCCAGGAGCCCTGGCAGGTTGTGGATTTGTTCAGCTCACTTCAGTCCCTGATTCACCCTTCAGACATGCTCACAAATCAGAGGTGGAAATGATTTCAGGGCTCCTGGTTCAGGGTAACAAACTTTGTAAACCTTGTAAACAGAGCCTTACTAATGAATTGCAGGGTTTTCATTTATTAAACTTTAGCCACGTTAATCTTCGGCTTCCATCAAATAGTATAGAATAGCATAGCATACCATAACTATCTTTAGAAATAGGTGTACTTAAGACCAGTGATTAATCGCTTGCTTTAGGTTTAATCACCTTGAAATTTTCATGTGGCTGACAGTATTATCAAATAGTGGCTATCATTTCTATTGGACAGATCCCACCTTCTCATGGGAAAAGAAGGTGTTCCGAGATACTTCTCACTGAGTGCACTGTGAATATCTGCTCTGCACTAAGCATACAGATAAACTGAAATAAAATATTGTATAAATGTACTTGTGCTTCTTCAAGTTCTGTAGCAGCCTTCATCACCTAGTGCCCTCTAAATGTTTTAGACTACAACACTCATTAGATCCAGTTCCAGCTCCAGCACCAACTCTGACCTGTGTCCAGGGTTTGTACAGTGAAAATGTGGATGGAGCTCCTGAACCTTTTAAAAGTTGTATGGAAGAAGGAGTTTCAGCAAGTCTTGTTTCTGGTGTGTTGTGTATGCAGCACTGCTGGCATTGGATATTTGCCCCCCAGTTTAATCTACTATCTGATAATAAATCAAGTAGGAAGCCGGCTCCTTCCAGAGTTGTTGCACTGGCTTCATTTGCAAAATTAAACCTTTTACAGCACAATCCTATGCATGTTAATCCAGAAGTAAATCCCATTGGATCCTTACTCTTAGGTAAGAAAGTGTAGGAGGGTAGCTGTGCTTGCTATTGGTGGCCCAGTATTTGTTCAAAAGCAGAGTTTTCCACTGATACTTTGTGGATGCATTTGTCTAGGTTGGTCATCTGGACTGGTAAAATCTGTGGATAACATTTTCTTTCATTGGCAGTTGGTGTTTTATGGATTTGACTGTGTGACCTCTTTGAATTGATTGGCTTGCTTAGCATCATGCAGAAATTTCTCACGAAAGGTCAAGGCCATTTCTTCTAATGTATCCATGAGCCATATTTTGTCCTGCAGTTCTAGAACCAGTGTCATCCTCTGTTTTCACTGCTCTATTGTACAATCAAGGACAATAGTTCTGTTCTGCTGTTTGGTTTGGACAGGGGTGAAGGACACAGTAATCCAAATGTGGTTATAAGGCAAATGATGTCTTCAAAATCTGAAGCTGCTCTTGCAGCCTTACCAAAATACATGGGTCAGAATATTAATAAATGGTATTTCTGCCAAAAGATGATGCAGGTACGCTTGCATAAGCTTGAATATGTAGAACCACCTCTTCCAGCAACAATATGGCCTGTGTTGTGTGCACATACTGATCTTCACATGAATGCAAATTTGATCACATTTTAAATGCCTCTCCCATATTAAAAATGTAGTCCCGCAAGAGCTTCACATTCAAACATGGTGCATGTGTGTGTCTAAATGAGGACTTTTCTCTCCAACATGGCAGAGATATTTTTTTTATCTGGAAGACAGTAGAGAAGCGAAACCTGAATTCTGTAGTGGTACAGAACCATTTTATTTTTTACAATATGTAGATCTATCCTGAGTTACATATGCCATAGACAGAACGACTACTTCAACTGTGATAATTGCTTTTGAAATTCTTTTTTCCTGATTTTTCTTCTTTTATCTTTTCTTTACAGTTTTTTTGCATCAGAGCAAAAACTAAAAAGGATTATCCCTCTCATTCATTTGCCCATTTCCCAACAGATGTTACCTCTTGCAACTGCTCAAACCCCCCCCCCGTCACAAGGTGCTTTTTCAGCACCTTTCAGGCCAACTTTGCGTTACTTTTCAAATTGCTGATTCAAATTGCAAGTATCTAAGTGAATTTTAGTGCTTGCTGCTCCATAATCTGCCTGTATATAGTTCAGTTCTTTCGTTCACATTACTATATCTGGATGTTTTTACCCTTTTCTCTCATTTACTGAAATGGACTTCAAATGCTGATGGACTGAAGTGCCAAGAAGATCTTTATCTACATTAAAACACACACACACACACACACACACACACACGTCCTATATGGACACTTTATTTTAGTTGATGTGTGAGAAATAGAAGCTAAGTTTGGACAGCAGGTGAGAACATCCTGTCATTTCTTAAGAGCCATCTGTAAAAATAGGCCTAAAAATGGGGTCAGCTGTGTACAATCTGTGTTCCATACAGCCATCTCCTCTGAGGTCAAAATTTATCATATTAAATTTTAACAAAGGCTACCAAACTATTTTAGTATATTTAGTACGTACATTGTTTTAAAAATGTCTCACACATTTGTCAATGTTTGCCTACACAGTAGGGGGTTTGAACATATAAACAGATTGTAAACCTGCATGGGATGGTACTATGCATAGCTTCCATATGTATAGGCTGTGCCTAGCTGCACCAATACACACACACACAAAACACACACACACACACTTTTCAGGTTTATACATTTCACTAATTTCACAATCATTTTAACATTTCAAAACTTGACTCCCTTCCCCCTCTTTCTGCTGTTCCTTAAATTTATTTTTAGTATCTTCTGCATATCCACATTAACTTAATTTGCTCATTTATTCATCTACTTTCAATATATACTCCTATGAAACTGCAGGTTATTATCATAATCCTGCCAATGTTCTTATCTGTTTACAATTTATCTGCAAATATTCAATAAACCATTTCCATTCTTTTATTTAAAAGTTTGTTACTGTATCTTGATTTCTTATTCTTCCGGTAAGTTTAGCCATTTCTGCGTATTCCATAAGTTTTTGTATCCATTCTTCCTTTGCTGGGACTTTTGCTTATTTCCATTTTGGGGCGAGTAACATTCTTGCCTCTGTAGTAGCATACATGAATAAGCTTCTGTACAGTTTGGGTAGTTCTGTCCCTATAATTCTGGTTTTTGTTTTGTTTTTTACAAACATTATTTTAAACATCCTTTTCAATTCATTATATATCATTTCCCAGTAAGCTTTAACCTTACTACAAGACCACCACATATGATAAAAAGAACCTTCTTTCTCTTTACATTTCCAACACTTATTTGATTTAGATTTAGACATTTTTGCCAGTTTACTCGATGTTCAATATAATTTTCTCTTAGACCATAACATGCTGTAAATTTTATATCCATATTCCACAATTGTTCCCATGCTTCCATGTCTATTTTATGACCGATATCTATTGCCCAATGTATCATTGAGGATTTTACTTGCTCATCCTTTGTCTCCCATTCCAATAATATTTTATACATTTTAGACAGCATTTTCACATCACATTCCAACAGGTTGTTTCTCCCAAACCCTCGTTTCCTATCTTTCTTAAATACTTCGTTCAAATGATGATATTGTATCCATGTTGTTAATTTCCCTGATAATTCCTTAAATTCTTTTAATTTATACTCTCCTTCCTCTTGTTTTAATAAATTTCTGTAAGTTTTCCACCCTTACAGTAAGGTTGGAAGGGTAGCTGCACCAATCCAGATATGAAGATGCAGTTCAGTGAGACATATTTGCATGCAGATGGCCATTCACAAGCACATACAGCTATTGAAATCCTACCCACTTTCTATCTATGTCTCAATCCATTTAGGAATTTGAAACTCCAGGTGCTAGTAGTAGATGCCCACCTGGTCACCCATGACACTCGATTCCACAGTGGCTACCTCTGGATTAGGGCCATTTTGTGTGGTAGTTTCTTGCATCCATGAGAGCACCAGCGGGTGTCACAATCAATATTTGTAGCTAATACATGGTGTCCTTCAAAATGAAAACAAAAGAGCTACATAACTTTCAGAACCCAAATTTTTTAAAAAATAATAATGGAGCCCTGTGATATTCAGCATTCACACTTTATGGAAATGTTTTCTGCCCATGGGACTACAGAATTGCTACTGAAATTAATGCACAGGCAGCATAAAACAGGAGAATAATGATACAGCAGTAGTTATTTATTTAGAGTTGCTTAATATTTACCAGCCGTTGTTAATTAACTCCTGGGTGGGGTATTTTTTTTGGGGGGGGATGTGTGATAATGCTTGACAACATCTGCATCCCTAATCTTCCCTTGGAATGAATATAAATTAAATGTACTTGCATGTTTACTCCAAAGCATGACAGCTTGTATTATAATAATGATTAAATCATGTGAAGATGACCTTAAATAATTTTGCATATCAAATCTAAAGCAGTTGTTTGTGGTGAATACTATTGCATATGAGAATCATAGAGAATCATAGAGTTGGAATAGACCACAAGGGCCATCGAGTCCAACCCCCTGCCAAGCAGGAAACACCATCAGAGCACTCCTGACATATGGTTGTCAAGCCTCTGCTTAAAGACCTCCAAAGAAGGAGACTCCACCACACTCCTTGGCAGCAAATTCCACTGTCGAACAGCTCTTACTGTCAGGAAGTTCTTCCTAATGTTTAGGTGGAATCTTCTTTCTTGTAGTTTGGATCCATTGCTCCATGTCCGCTTCTCTGGAGCAGCAGAAAACAACCTTTCTCCTTCCTCTATATGACATCCTTTTTTATATTTGAACATGGCTATCATATCACCCCTTAACCTCCTCTTCTCCAGGCTAAACATGCCCAGCTCCCTTAGCTGTTCCTCATAAGGCATCGTTTCCAGGCCTTTGACCATTTTGGTTGCCCTCCTCTGGACACGTTCCAGTTTGTCAGTGTCCTTCTTGAACTGTGGTGCCCAGAACTGGACACAGTACTCCAGGTGAGGTCTGACCAGAGCAGAATACAGTGGCACTATTACTTCCCTTGATCTAGATGCTATACTCCTATTGATGCAGCCCAGAATTGCATTGGCTTTTTTAGCTGCCGCGTCACACTGTTGGCTCATGTCAAGTTTGTGGTCAACCAAGACTCCTAGATCCTTTTCACATGTACTGCTCTCAAGCCAGGTGTCACCCATCTTGTATTTGTGCCTCTAATTTTTTTTGCCCAAGTGCAATACTTTACATTTCTCCCTGTTAAAGTTCATCTTGTTTGTTTTGGCCCAGTTCTCTAATCTGTCAAGGTCGTTTTGAAGTGTGATCCTGTCCTCTGGGGTGTTACCTCCTTATGTATGTAGCTTTGGTTCCAAATTAGAACAAGGTTGTCTAGAGCTTCCCATTGATCCCCTGGAAGAATAGCATAGAAGTAAGCCTAATTTTGCTTAGTGGGACTTTCTCTGAAGTATGTGTGTACAGATGTGTAGCCTTGATCTGTTCCTGCTGCAAGTGTTGCATTAAGAGTTGACTCTCACAACTGACCTGCATGAGGCTAGCAGGGGGTTTTTCTGCTATGATTACAGGTCAGCTGAACTATTTATACTTTTCTGTGGCCTTTGTGCAGACATACATACAGCAATGTTCTGAGATGCTCCAACCCCCAGAGCACATATGCTCTAGGCAGGGGCGAGGAACCATCACCCTCAGCCAGCATGGCAAATGATCAGAGATGATGCAACTTTCAGTCCAACAACATCTGGAGGCCATGAGTTCCCCGTCCCCAGGGCCAGTCCCAGGCTGTTTTGCATCCAGGTCAAGGCTAGCTACTTGCATCCTTCCCCGCCCCCCAATTGCTAATTTTGATTTTAAAAAGAAGTCTTGTAGAAAAAAATTGAAAAGCACAAAACTTGAAACCGCTAATTTAATTGCAATAATAAGTAATACAACAGTCTCTGATATCTTTCTCAAATACAAAGAAAATCATTTAGCACACAAATCATTTTTGTGCGTTGTTATGTAAAAAATGTAAGTCTCTTAAAAGTTTCGATATCAGGCGCATCAAAATCTCATGTTGCCTGCCTTTTCATTTGCAGGTTTTGTCACCAATTCCATCAGGTCCAGCGCTGATGCTTGGGCATGTTCAATTCATATAGTTGCCAAGTCAACTAATCTCTTTTGCAACATTGTTGAGTACTGGCAGTGGCGACCATTTTGCGCACGTCCAGTTGATGTGCGACTGCCGACGTGCGGTCCTTTTGGATCCAGAAGACGGCAGAGCAGACTTATGTGCACTGCACACGGGAGCCAGGCATGAAACCCCTGCACAAAATGGTCACCACCTGTATATGTAAGCTATCTCACACCACTTTCCACTGATACTGGAAGTGTGAGGAGGATCTTTAGAGCAACAGAAACATCAGGCACATTATCCAGGAGTTTTTGCTTGTAGTATGAAGAGAAATACTCCTTGTGGTGGCATAGACTTTGGAAGTCTTTGAGCTATTGCTGTAAGTTCACAGCACAGATGTTCAGCGTCAATATCTTTGTTTCCATTATGCAGCAATGGTTTTTCCAAATTCTTGCAGGCCTTATATGCATCTTCAGGAATAGGAAGTAGAAAGCCAAATAGGGAATTATATTGTTGTAGCTGCTGGAATCTCTCTTCAACAGGTTGTATGGCCATGTCTAAGACCAGGGCTGCCAACTTGAACAACACATAATCCCTGTCCCACATAATCAATCACATGACACGGTGCATGCACACTATTTGAATGGCAATGCCCATCAACTGGGGGCTGGCCCACTCAAATATTTTCTTTGGGGTGCCGAAGCGACCTCAGTCCCTAAGAGTTGGTTCCTATGTCTAAGACAGCATAGTAGAAACCTACTTTGAATTTCTGCTTTGGATCTTATGGGCCTCATAAGGGTCATTGGAAGGATAAATTGCAGTGGAAGAGAAACATGAGCACATAACTGGTTTGAAACTTAGCACTTTTGTAGACCTCATCAGGCAGATCTTGTATACCAAGTTGCTTGCAGATCAGGTGTGCCAAGTTCTTGAAGTTGTTGTTGGTTGACTCCAAATGGCTACTTGCATGAGTAGAAGAAGGCATTTCCACTCACACAAAAGGGGGTCCTATTTCTTCATCAATTGATCTCCAGCTACAGTCATGGCACATTTCATATCATTCTCTGATCCTCATAGTGGCAGAAGGGGACACGAGGCAAGAAAGCTCAATATCATGGTTTGAATGTCATTTATTGTCCCTACAGTAAAGCCCACTGGCATTTTTCTGTTACTGTATTTTAGGATTTATTATTATTATTATTATTACTGAGTCAATAACATTGTGCTTGCTGTACTGTAAGGTAGCCTCTGCCAACCAGGTGCAGGTGTCTTCCAGGTGCAGGTGCAGCTGTGTGGCTGATGCTCATGGGAGTTGTAGTCCAGAACATCTGGAGGTCACCAGGTTGACAGAGGTTGCGCTGAATTTAAAGCATATGAACATAATAGGCTGAAACCAAGCAGACACAGTTACTGTTCCACCCACTGCCAGCTTTAGCCCTCAACAGATTACCCCAAGGGTATTCGGTGCTCAACAGAAAAAGCTTCCCCATACCTGCTATATGGAATATATTTAAAACATTCTTCACCATACTAAGACAATAATAATGAAACAAATTGACTGTAAAGTCTTTTGAGCTTTGGTCACGCTGATTTTAGAAGACATGGAGGAGAAAGCATACAAATACAAATGAATTCAAGTAACAACTGACATGTTTACATACACATCCTACTTCAATTTTTTTGGGAGGGTTAGCTTCAAATGGTTAGTTAAGATTTGAGCTCAATGGGTCTGTCTTCTTAGTATATATGTACAAAACTGAGCTGTGCATTGGTTAAATAGAAGTAAAATACAATGGTTATTATAATGGCTGCCATGATAATTTTTGGTTTTGACAATGCTGTTTCGGTGCAATTTTTGGAGGGAAATGGTCGCTAAGCGAAGTTATTTTCATGCATACAGTATACATCTGGTTAACTGTAGGAGTTTGATATGTTTCAAGATCAGCCTTTCATGTTCCCTCTCATTGTTCCCATAAAAAGCATTTAAGTTATAGAACCACTATATTTTAAGCATTTGTGATGTAATTCAGTTGCACAAGGGCGCAACTATAATTTTTAAAAATATGATTTCCAAAAAAAAAGAGATGCTGACACAATAGGGATTATGCCGTTCTCTTCCAGGTATTCTGTTTCTTGTAGAGATGCGATACCACTAAGCATTTCATTATATTTCTTTAGAAGCAGGTGGCAAAAAGTTAAAGAGCACAGTCCAGAGAAGCACAGAAACTGGGTTGGCTGTGGAGATGAGAAACTGGATGACACGTCAAGCCAGCCGGGAATCCACAGACGGCAGCATGAACAGTTACAGCTCAGAGGGGAAGTAAGTCCGAGACGTTTGTTATAAAGTTCCGATCTTTGGAAAGAAACCAAGCGTCACTGATTCCTTTTTCTACTGCAGATTGTTTGTCATGCTGGGCAATCCCCATTTGTGCAGGGGTTGCATTCCTGCCCCCCCCCCCACATCAGCGCAGCATGTGTAAGCCCTCCCTGTTACACCCCCCCACACACCCCCTTTTCTGGTCATTTCCAGGTTGTGGCGATGAGCATGATCACATATGCATTGAACAAGTGTAAAATGGCCATTGCTTGTAGTGTGCCCTCTCTTATAGGGGAATGCACATAAAGGAAGGACATAGTTAATATATGCCTGTGGTGTGTTTGTATCAAGGGGAGGGAGCCTCTGGGGCTCCAGATATTGTTGAACTCTGTTGGCCCTGACCAGCAAGAGCAGTGGTCAGGGATGCTGGGAGCTGTGGTATCGCAATATATGGAGAACCACAGGTTCCCTACTTCTAGTTCATATGAAGAACAAAATAAGTAAATTGGAGGCAAGAATTATTTGGATTCTGTGGGAGTGCCTTGAGGGTTTTTCATGTTTTAAGAATAAGTGGTGATATTTGCTGAGTTTGTACATCACAGATGCAGTAGTTCATATTATACGTATGCCCATAATGGCTGGTTTAGTTATGTAACAAAATTTGTATAGCACTTGATTAAGCCGTACACTCAAACTTCCAGAATCATGTCAACCAAAGCTAGAAACATTTGGCTTTACGTCAGACAGGCTAGTCAAAGAATGGATGCCTAAGAGGTATAAAAGGTAATTTTTCTGCCATAAACAAAATTGCAGTTGGATTAGAGAATTAATTATTATTGGTAGTTACAGCCTGGGATCCGGGTTGCCCCTGGCTGAAAATCTGTATACCTCTAAGTGGTTTACAAAGATTTAAATGAATATAAAATAAAATGTTAAACTTATTGATTTTTAAAAAAGTAAAAAATTGGTATTTAAAATATTCAAAAGATGATTAAAATCAATAGCAGCTAAAAAGATATAAATCCTTTTAACTTCCACAAGTCTGTATAGGGCTGGCCCAAATACAACATTTTCACAGGTGCTGAAAATACAGTGAAGGCAAATGCCTGACGTTAGCAGGCAGGGAGTTCCAAAGTGTGGGTGCTGCTTGCTAAATTATTAGTTTCTTAAAATTATGGGACGGGTATTGTGTCACACCTGTAACAGTGCCAGTTCCACAGCTTGAAGCAGTCAAGTGGGCATAAATGGGGCAAGGTGATCCTGTGAGTAAACTAGTCCCAAGCTTAAGAGCTTTATATACTAATAGTGACACTTTGATCTTGGCCCAATAGCAAATAGGCAACCAGTGCAGATCTCTGAGTAGAGGTGTTAAATGCTGACAGGGCCTCACTCCCGTCAGTAACTGAGCCGCAGCATTCTGCAATAACTACAGACGAGGGAAACTCTTCATAAAGTGCATTGCAGTAATCCAATCTTGATGTCACCAGTGCCTAAACTTACTACTGTTTGTTGATGCATATACGTAAGTGGATACCCTGTTGTAGGCCAGATCCGTAATACAGTATGCATAGCTTTGTTTTGATTATTTAGAAACTTGTTATTTAAAAAAAATTCGGTTGTTTTCCCATTAGTTTGATTTTTCCTGGTGTGCGATTGGCTGCGGACAGCCAGTTCAGTGACTTTCTGGATGGACTTGGCCCTGCACAGCTTGTTGGTCGCCAAACACTGGCAACACCGGCAATGGGTAAGAAATTAATTTTGTTTATATGGCTGCAATTGGTGGGAAAAGATGGTTTCCCATTAATTACCTTACTTTTGTGCAACCTTAATTTGCAATACATGGGTTTTTCTTTTCCTCCTTAGGCGATATCCAGGTTGGAATGATGGACAAAAAGGGACAGTTGGAGGTGGAAATAATACGAGCCCGAGGCCTTGTTGTAAAACCAGGTTCAAAGACACTGCCAGGTGAGAGAAATACACCTGAACCCCAAGCACATGAACATTCTGGTTCAGAAACTATTTTAGCCACAATAGCCAAAGGCTTGTCTCATAGGTCACCTCTATACAACTATTTTAAAAAGTAGACTAATTGAACCTTCCAACTTCTCTGATATATCAATTTCATATATTAAATGTAGAAGTGTTTTAACTATGTAGCTTCGACCCACGTAATCAATGGGCAAACGTATGGCAGTTCTTACTATCATGGACCAGGATGATTTCCTTTGAGACCAGCTGAGGTTCAAAGATTCCACATCAGAGCAACATCTGAGGACTGGAGGAAGATTTCTAACAGCCTTGCTCTCTCGATTTGGTGGTAGATGGAACAGCAGCTGCCCAGTGTGAGGAACTTAGCCTTGTAGCTTTGGCAGCTGTTTCAGCTGCAGAGTGATGCTGAAACATTTGAGGACTGAGAGGAAACAAATACATGTTTGCTGCTGCTACTCCCCCCACCCCCTAGTAACTCATAACTACTTTATTGCATTTTAAATACATTGTAGACTACCTCAAGAACCTCAGGTAGTAGACAGGGTCTAAATAACTCCAAATAAAAATACTCTTAGACTGATAACCCCTTAGGCATACAAAAAGTAGACCCACCAAAATCAGTGGGCATAAGTCTATTCTGAGTGTGACAAATGTTGGGTTAGTGCTATTCCACTGATGTTCCGTTTGCAGGCTTTCCTTCTGGTTGTCCTGTCTGAGAACAGGATGCTGGGGTAGACCTTTGGCCTGATTCAGCAAGGCTGCTGTTAAAGTTCTTACGTTCCCCTATAGTGAAAGGGCTGTAGATCAGTGGTAGAGCATCTGCTTTGCATGCAGAAGGTCTCAGGTTCAATCCCACACATCTCAAAGTAGGGCTGAGAGTCATTCCTACCTGAAACCTTGGAGTACCACTACCAGCCAGTATATATTCCCAGGCATCTAGAATTTCATTACAGTTGTACCTTGGATCCCAAACGCCTTGATACTCAAGATGTTTTGGCTCCCAAACGCCGCAAACCGGAAGTGAGCGTTCCAGTTTGTGAACGTTCTTTGGAACCCAAATATCCGACAGGGCTTCTGCGGCTTTCGATTGGCTGCAGGAGCTTCCTGCAACCAATCAGAAGCCACACTTTGGTTTCCGAACATTTTGGAAGTCGAACAGACTTCCGGAATGGATTCCATTCGACTTCCAAGGTACAACTGTAACTGCCTTTCTTAATACTGAAAACCACAACAAACTTGCCCTCTTTCCTTTATTCTGCCATGAAGCAATACAGTGGTACCTCGGGTTAAGAACTTAATTTGTTCTGGAAGTCCATTCTCAACCTGAAACTGTTTTTAACCTGAAGCACCACTTTAGCTAATGGGGCCTCCCGCTGCCGCCGCACGATTTCTATTCTCAACCTGAAGCAAAGTTCTTAACCTGAGGTACTATTTCTGGGTTAGCGGAGTCTGTAACCTGAAGCGTCTATAACCTGAAGCGTCTGTAACCCGAGATACCACTGTAGTGCCATTAATTCTTGAAAATCAGAATTGTCAGTCATGCCAGGATGGATCTGTAAACAATAATAATTGACTGTTTTATGTTTTATTATTACAGTTGTATTACTATTTTCTCAGTTAAATGAATAATTACTGAGGCTGTTTACTATATAGTGTATAGAAAACTCTTCAATAAAGACTGCAAAATATAATAAATAAATATGTAAACATACCTGATTTGCTTCATAGTGCCAAGGGAGGGAGAGAACTGAAGCAGGTTGGCTATCTAGAATGCCTTGGGAATAAATGCTCATAAATGAAATGTATGAGTGTGTGTTTAATTAAAGTATTTATCAGTTAAATGTCAGGATTTTGCATAAGGTGCTAAAACTGCCTAGCTAATGTGCAAAAACTGGTGACTAACAGATCTTTATATTTTTCTCCCCAAAGCACCATATGTAAAGGTGTATCTATTAGAAAATGGAGTCTGTATAGCCAAAAAGAAAACAAAGGTGGCAAGAAAAACGCTGGAACCTCTTTACCAGCAGCTGTTGTCATTTGAAGAAAGTCCCCAAGGGAAAGTTTTACAGGTAATTTGCACCCTTAGCCATGCATATCTAAAACCCTTCCATTCTAGCATCATTAACTGAAATGCCTAAGTCTGACTGCTCCCTTATGCTGTTTTCTCACATAGCTGCCTCTTAAACTCTATTATTCTAAACTAAATATCTGCAGATTAGTATTTTCCTGCAACACTAATTTTGAATCGTATCCCATCTTACTAACACAACAAATCTTTAAGAGCAAATAGCCAGTTAATGAATAATGAATAGCAGGTGGTATCATTCTTAGTGTTTTATTTCTTTCTATCAAGAAGATGCATCCAGTGTTTGATATTCCGTATAATTTGAGTGAGATGGCTGTATATTCTGTGCACTTTCTGCTGAGACAAACTGAGAGCTAAATCCAAGAAATGAATAGATTATCACTGAAAATGTTATGCTGGCAATTCTTAGGGATTCATTCCATTCCCCTCTATAGCAAAAGGAAGGTCCTGCTATTAATAAGTGGCCAAGCAGCTCCTCAATTCCTGCTTGTTTCAGTTTTGGTGCCTTAGTATTCTGTGAACTTTGGTGGAAAGCTGATTTGAAGAATATCAGAAATTAGGGCAAAATTTAAGTTTGATCTCAGGACAGATTAATAACAATACGCACAGCATGGTAGCAGATAACTCATAAACCAAACACATGCTGGATTTTGTAGGATTTACTTCCAAATACATGCTTTAAACAGAGAAGAGAGGGGTTGAAATTCTGTCAGGCTCAGCTCCAAAGGGTGTGTGTGTGTGTGTGTGTGTGTGTGTGTGTGTGTGTGTGTGTAAATCCTTGTTTGTACATGAAGTAGAATAAAAATGAGGCATTTGAGGCTATTCTTGCCACAAGCTGGATTCCAAAAGTCAGGGTTATCTGGAGTTTGAGGGACCTCAGTCGGAAGATTAACAAGGGAAGAGTCCCATAATATGTGTAACGGCACTTGGATCCATGCACAGTGATTGGGAGCCCAGCCCAGGTTTTGGGATTCTTGATCCTCATTGGTCTCTCTGAGCAAGGACACCATTTGTCAGATTGCTCACCTTAGGAAATGGCAAGATTCTGAAACTTCCCATTTGTAGATTCTAGATCATCTTGTTAATTGACGTGAAGATTCTACTTCATTTTGCCCTGCTCCTAAAACCTATGTCTTCTTTTTTTAACTCAACAGATTATCGTGTGGGGAGACTATGGACGCATGGATCACAAATCCTTTATGGGAGTGGCACAGATACTTTTAGACGAACTGGAATTGTCCAATATGGTGATTGGCTGGTTCAAACTTTTCCCCCCTTCATCCCTAGTAGATCCAACTTTAGCCCCCCTTACGAGAAGGGCTTCCCAGTCGTCTCTTGAAAGTTCAACAGGACCTTCTTATGCTCGTTCATAGCAGCTGTGAAACTGTTGTCATAGCAACCAGCGTTACAAAAAAAAATTAACAGGTCGCAAACCCTGGTAACACTGCATGCTTAATGTTGTGTCTTCGGAGCCTGTTTCTAGGGCTACAAAAGCGATCCTGTGTTCTCAGAGGAAGTTGCACACATTGTGCTCTAAAGGAAGTCCTCAGGTGAAGGAGTGGAGCTGGAAAGAACTGAATGGTTTGGAGTTCAGTGACACTCAAGTTTTAGTCCAATCTGAAGCCATGGATTAAACTCAAAGAATCAAGCTGTCTCATGCAACAAGAATCCCTTTCAATGCCACATCTATTTTCTTGCTCCCTTTTCTTTATCTGCCCCTTCTCCTCGTCCCCACCCAAGCCTGGTTATGCCACAGAAATATGGAGCTACCCAAAGAAGCTATGCCACAATCGGAAGGATGGAAGAAAAGAGCCATTAAAGGAACGCCAGCTGTCATAGCCGTTATTTGCAGCAGAGGAACCTTGCCTTATCAGAAAGGTTGAAGTCTTATAGTGGCAGGCTTCGTAACTCCAGCTACTGCTGGAGTCAACTCCAGTGTGTGGACTCTGAAAAATAAAATTCTGTGGCTATACTGTACTGTATGAAATTAAAGAAACTTTTTTGCATGGACACAGATTATGCTGAACACTTAAATTATTTTCTTGGGGCTGCAACTTGCAAAAAAAAAAAAGAATAAATCAGCCATTTTCAACAATTTATATTATTTTTAAAAATAAATTTCACTAGTGCATGGTTTTAAAAGGGAGAGAATGCAACAGGGTGGTAAGACACACCAAGTTTATCATTCTTTAAACCAATCATGGTCTGTGTTTTGGCAGACATAAATGAAAAATAAATAATTTCTAGCAAATATTTAAAATTACGTTTATGTGACAAGAAATAAGTGTAATATATTAAATTTATTTAAATGTAAAAGGTACAAGCCTTGTAAAGTTCAACGATATGTGCAAATTGTATACTTCTTTTCCCCTTCTTGTCTACACCTCCCTCCTTTTGCTCTCTCATTCCCTTCCTACCTCCCAGGATGATCATTCTACTCTGAAACCGCTACTTTTTGACTGAACTACTCTCATGCCCCATATTTGGTTCAGGGTTGCAGATGATTCTGCATTTCTGAAATCTTTGAGAGGAAAAGAATATTGTTTAAGAACTTTTTTCAAGCATGTTGAAAAGAATTTTGCAACATGGCTTGGGGAGTACATTACAATAATTCAGCATGTATTTGATAAAAAATTTGAACTTTTTGCAGTTTATTGTACAGTGCATGGAAACTTATTTTCTTTTTTTGTCACCTTCAAATTAAATTCTACAGCAAAATACTGGAATCATGTGGCCATTTGTAAAATGTCTTCAATAAATTTGTTTTCAGCACCAGCATCATTCATTCAAAGGTTGAACTATCATTTCTGGATGGTCTTAAAGAAATACAAGATGTTAGTCTTGCTAAATATCAGCATCTTATAATTTGCACTGAGCCAAACAAATTATTACCCATTTAGGGTCACAATAAATAGCAAATAAGCTGTTCTGTTCAGTTTTTATAAACTATGTGATGGCAAATCAGTGAATATCAGCCTGACATTAAAAGTCACAATTCAAACTGCAACCCTGCATCTGTCTTTCAATTAGTGGTATTTACATGCCCTAAGTGATGGCAGGATTTCACCTGCTGATTTTTAAACGCCTTAAATAAAGTACATGCAATTTACTAATTTTTTGACACCATCACCAAGAGCCTAAATGCAGATACCACAGGTATTTGAAGAAACATACACATCTGTCTCCTATGTATCAGATAATTTAGTACCACTGGAAGGAGGGGTGGAAAGGCGGGGGTATTCTAAGTCCTGATCTCTTATTATTTCCTGATGAAAGGGAATGTAACTTGTTAATGTTCAAGTCCATCCTTTTCTCTGTGTCTTTAGATGCCTTTAATACATACCTATTGTTTAATGTCTAAGTGTTGCAATAATATTTGAATATACACTGTTTAAATTAAGGCCATGCACACAAGTACTCTGATTTTGTATGAAAAATCTGTAGTGTTATCCCAAAATGTACATGCATCACAGGATGGCAAAAGTAAAGAAATAGGTGTCCCTTCTAAGGCCTTTTCTTTTATATGGTACAATTTGACATAAATCAAAATTATGAGCACAGTCCATCAAGTACATTCACAAACCATGTGCAAGCACCATGGACATGGATGCTAAAATGCCTGGTGATTTGCACACATGCAGCTATTTAGAATTCCCTCCGTATACCAGTGGGGAAAAACTCTGGTGTGGAGTTGCTTCTCTTCTGAAATGAAGGGAGAAGCACTTGCTGATGGGATTTCCATGCATCCACAAGAAAATTACTAGAGTGGAATGACTGCTCCCCCGCCAAACTTACATGTATTAAGTTAAAGAAGATTGGTAAAATTTTGGTGATTAAATTATTTCATTCACCTGTATATGGCAACCCATGAATGCTAAAGACATATCTTTGCATTATCCTTTAGGAGTAAAACCATTTTTTAAGACGTATGACTCTCTTCCTGATACTGTGACATGCAGTCAATGCATTCTTTTATGCATATTCCTATTATTAAATTATTTCTATTTGAGACAAGAAGGACATGACCGTATGGAAAGTCTGTACATACCTGGTCATTATGCAGTATTTATTTTAAAAGTTGATTGTATTTTTTTAAGATATTCACATGTCTGCAACTCTACTTATAATTTAGTCATGTAAATAGCACTCTTCCAGTGACCACAGCTGTCTTGTACATAGTCTGTTTTAAAAGTAAAGGGAATTGACATTGGGGGAGAAAAGGGCAGATTAGGCCTGTTAATGAACACCAACTAATGTAAATCAAATTCATTCTGGTGATGGTATTTAACACTTTAAATAAAACATTTTCTTTACAGAATTTGTAAGTGATTCTTTTTCTCATCTCCCCCACCCTGCAAAAAAAAGGCGTTCATCATCTTGGAAAGCTAAAGAACAATGACTTTTTGCAGGAACATTTCCTGTGCAAGACCCATTGAAGTGGGTGGGAGCACTGATGACACCATTCTCATTTTGTGGAGCTTGTGAAGTCAATTCTTTGGTATCTGTACCTTTTCAAAGGTTGCTGTAAAGCAGTGTTTCCCAAACTTGGGTTTTGAGCTTTTTCTGGACCACGGTTCCCATCATCCCTGACCACTGGTCCCACTAGCTAGGTATGATGGGAGTTGTAGTCCAACATCAGCTGGCAATCCAAGTTTGGGAAACACTGCTCTAAAGTCTTGAAATATCAGCATGTGTTATTCATGAGATGGTGATTCTGCAGTTGCGTGGCAGTTTCTTTAAAGTGCAGACATAACTGCAGAGCATTGGTCTTGGAACTAATGACAGTGATGTGGAAGGCTCATTAAATAAACTCACAAATTATTTCTAATATGTACAGCTTAATAAAGTTCTAAGATTTAATAAGCATATTTGTGCAATAATTGGGATAACTAAACAGCATGCACAGAGAACCAAAGAACAAACTTGGAGCTGATTAAAAACTTCCATGGCTGTCAAATCAGCTAAAGCCTTACTGTTCTGTGTATAAATTTACACAATGTGATGGAAGAGAATGCAGCATGTGACTAGAAGCAGCATGCATAATACAGCCTACCTAGAGTCATGGCAGTGTGGGTTTAGTTGTGTTTTAAGAACATGTTTAGTGACCTTGTTTTGCTTCTATGCAAGCAGCAACCTTCCTATTGTTATTCAATCAGATACAGAAGGCTGGGAGCTAAATAGTATCCTACTGTTTCATGCATAAATGAACACCCTTCTAGAGCAACACATTTGTGTGTTGATCAGGCAGTTACTGCTATCCCCATCTCAGCAGTATTCCTAGATGAATTCTTATGTCAGACTCCTACATATGCTTCTTTAGGCATGTATAGGCTAGATCAGCAAGGAATTTGCTACTGAATATTTTTGAAACACTGATCTTGTATGGAATTGCTGGTCATAATAATAATAATAATAATAATAATAATAATAATAATAACAACAACAACAACAACAACAACAACATCAACAACAGCTATTCAAATCAGATGGTGAACCACAGACTGTTGAAATACATATTCTAGCATGCATTTAGCTGAATTCTGATTTTATTATTTTAACTGATTATTACTTTCATTGTATTGAGTTTTTCACCGTAGAAACAAACACAATAAAATAATAACAGTACTAGGACAGTTAAAAGTTAATAGCTGCTAGAGGGCCCATTTCCAAAGGCAGCACAGGAGGAAATGGAAGGAACCCGAACTGGTTTTAGTGTTACTGGTGCGATGGGTAACTGTTGTTTGAGTCTCTTGGCCTGCATTGAAATAGATCCATCCCAGTCCCTGCCCAGGCCCGGCAGACATGCCCTCCTGCTATCCACGCATTTGGAGCACATCAGAAAGGGCTTTGGGGACACCGAGGTGTACATACCCAGAGCTGCAGGCAAGGAAGGTCCCTGGCCAATTCTGGAGAGCAGGAGAGCTCTGCACACATACATCAGGACATGGGTGTGGAGAACCCTCTCATCCCAGCCAAATGCTCAGGCAGTGGGAGTTGTGGCTGCTGTGCAAATTGCCAGTGTAGTGGAGCTAGTCTACATGACAAGTCCCCTCACGCATTCCTTCAATGAGTTAGGGGGCCTGCACCTTAACCAGTGGCGTAGTGTGGGGGGTGCAGGGGGGGCCGGCCGCACCGGGCGCAACATCTGGGGGTTAGGCTTAGGGGGCGCAAATCCACGGGTTAGGGGGCACAAATTACTTGCCTTGCCCCGGGTGCTGACAACCCACGCTACGCCACTGACCTTAACTGTGGTGTTCAGGTAATGAATATGCAATGACAATGGCAACCTTTTTATTTACGGCTCTCTGGTACATCACAAGCTAATGTGCTGGTCAATTAGGACAGCAATTGTTTGATTTTGCATGCATTTCCTGTTTGTTGGATAACACTGCAGTAGAGTGAACTTGGCTAACTGTGCAGTAAGTGATTCTGCTGCCATTTAATTCATGAAAACAAGTAGAATTCTGCAGCTGCCGCCAACAGCTGAAATTACAAATGGGGGGGAAAAACAAACTCCCCCAATAACAGGAATCGGCAGAGGCAGCTCTGACACAGCCTCGTGAAGCCTGTTCTTCCAACCTACTTCTGCTGCGTCATTTGTCAATTTGTCATGCCCAGATGTCAATGAGTCACAGCTAGTAGCTTCAACTGACCTATTTTTGCCTTTGTCACGCCGCAGGATCCATATGAACGACGCGAAAGGGTTCAATGCAGTTCTGTGACTGTCATTGCTAAGGATAAATGTGAGTATACCTTTAAGGGCAGCTCCCATAGGTCATTTAGGAAGTTAGGCCCAAGCAGCAGGCAGGCTTAGAAGCTGAGGGAGAAGGCAGCTAAAGGAGAGAAGGCCTGCTCTAAGCAGTTCTGTAATAAAACCATTTCTCCTTCAACTCCTCTGACCTGCTCAACATTAAGCAGAGGACATTGCAACCATACGCTCATCAAACATCAAGTGACTGCACCGTGTGACTGTGGGTGACAAAAAGGTATCGTGTGGTAAGACTGCTGAATGTATAGATCCATCCAAAGAGAAGCCGACTTCAAATACAATAAAATTAGTTCTAATTTAATAGGGAGACTGAGGGGACTGACCTAAGGAATTGACCCTGAGTGGATTCCCTCAACTACCTTGACCTCACCAGAAGTCATGGGCTGCAGAAAGCTTTCTGTGGAAAGTTGTTGGGGGCCACATTCAAGTAGTGGGGGTGCCCAGATGCAAAAGTGATTGGTTGCTTTAGAATTGTGATTGTACTTTATATTTTGCTGGCTTTTAATTTGAACAGCTCTGAGGACATACTTAACAGGGGGATATAGAAATGTCTATACAGTGGTACAGACGCTTCAGGTTACAGACTCTGCTAACCCAGAAATAGTACCTCGGGTTAAGAACTTTACCTCAGGATGAGAACAGAAATCGTGCGGTGGCAGCGGGAGGCCCCATGAGCTAAAGTGGTACCTCAGGTTAAGAACAGTTTCAGGTTAAGAACAGACCTCCAGAACGAATTAAGTTCTTCACCCGAGGTACCACTGTATAAGTAAATGTGGGTGTGGTCAGGCCCTCACACAGCCATGCACCCTTAAAACAATCAAACAATCTCTCTCACTAAGGCAAACCCAGTCAGCTATTTCCCACTGAAACAGGCACGCTGCATTTTCACCTTCCCTTTACCCCTGACCTTTTTTTTTTTTTGTAAAATAAAAGCAAAGGGTTTTGAAACACCTCACCAAGCCCCAGCAGAGGAATGCAAATGTGAATTTCAAGTCCTGCCTTACATCTATTCAAAGCCTCAAACCTCAAAATGCAGTTGAATCCTGAAAAATGGCATGCCCGTTTTTGCAAAACTCATGGATGACTTTGGGCATATTGGCAAGAAACACAAATCTACTTCTCAACCTAGTCGTTCCACTCCCCATGTTACTGCAAAGAAAGGAGCCGCAATTGCACACTTTGTACAACATCAAACAGCTGGTGGTCAGCAAGGGAACTAAAGTAGAACCCAGGTTTCATCCACTGTCTCTGGCTCACATACCAGGGCTTTCCCACCCCATAATATATATGTGTTGTCTATGCATCAAAGCTGGTGTTTTCAGAAGTGTGAAAAATTTGCTCTGCTGAATATCTGATTGTAAAGCAGGAAATCATTACAGCAAAATCCATGCTTCAGATGACCTCTGAAACACAAGGCCCAGCTTAGAAATGGGAATGCAGAAGCATGATTGAGATTCCTTCTCATCATTCTGAACATTCAGACCAGCTCTTTCTGCAATAACATATTTTGGTTTACCAGCATATTATTTACGGGCCTCATACATTGAGCTTATGCCTACTAACACAGCTTGACTCCAAGCAGAAAGAATGCAGCCATTAAAGAAAAATATAGCGTAAGCATGTGCTGTGGAATTAAATGCTAGGCAGGGAGGGAAGCAAAATCTTGTTTCAAGTGCCTTGCTGAAGAGGTTTTTTCATCAGTAAATGCCGCAGAAAGGGTGCTTCCCAGGACCCTTATCTCATTTACCTGGAAGTAACTGACATTGATTTCAGTGTCAGGAATCCTGTTACAGATTATATAGCTTCATGTGGCCTGATCCTTAGAGTTTGAAGATTATGAGCCTGTGGGATGGGCCTGTCTGCCTTCTGCTTTAGGCTGTGGACCAGATTAAGAAACCAGATTCTACAGTTTCCTGCTCAAAATTCAATAAACACTAGAAGAATTAGCTAGTGGCTTAGTTCAAGTACAAGGAATGTTAATAACTTCTCTACGTGACTGTTGCCCTCATCTGATGAAGTCCTCCTGATAGTTATGGATGTAAGCTGGCATTGTCTAATTGTATACCACTTATGCCTAAATCAAAATATTGTTTTAAAAGATATATCCCACTTGTATTGAATCTTCTCCCTAAGAATCTATTTCCTCTCCTTTTTTGTTTTTGTTCTGCCTGGAGTTCTTCTGATCATCTTTCAGTTTCAGTTTTCATATTTTTGTTATAGTGTTCTAATCAATATAGAATCAACATCTCTTATCTTAACAACCACATTCTCTTCATATTGCTTAAATTGGTCATTTAAAGATTAAAATTATGTCACTAATCATTCCTTAATATCATTAGTTGTTAGTGTAGATACTTCCAGATCAACCAACCCTTTTCTCCAAAGGCTTCTGCTGGAGATTCTGTAAGATAAAGCCTGTTCTTTTGAAAAATAATATCCTTATAGATAGGTTAGGAGACCTATATATTAAACACTGAGCTGCATCTATTTATCACATTGACTTGGTAAAAATGAAATTCATTATCATTTCCACAGAGTATAATAAAGTTTAATATGAAGAAAGATTGGCATAGATATAATTTTGAATTCATTGTTAGCCTCTGAAAAAAAATACTAAGAGGCAAATATAATCACCCCAAGTCTAGTTCTTGTTTAGCTTAACAAAAAAAACTTATATGAGTGAATGAATGAATACGTAATTAAGGGAGAAAAGCAGGGGACCTGCATACAATCTAGACTAGAGGCAGAAACCAATGGATATTCAATAGCTTTTTTATAAATAAACTTCCTTCACGGCATGGCAGGGGATCCAGTTTGATCCGTGAGGCCATTTTCATCAAGCCACACCCACCTGCTCCCATTACTCCTGCACTTCATTAATACATTCAGGTCAACCAGTTTATCAGCACCGTGGTCCTGCAGCCTCTCCACTTCTCTGTACCCCTTTCTCACAGGAGTTCTTAAGCCCTCTGTCCTGACAGCACAAAAAGACAGCAATGTGTTACTGAGGCTGAAAACATTTCAGGTTGAAGATTCTTGCTTGGGGCAACTGAAACTTATTACCTGAAAGCAAATGCTTTACACAGTCGTAATACTGACTTGCTGAAATAAGGCAACCCAGAGGGAACTCCCTAGCTCTGGTTTGACAAGCTGAAAGACATTCCTGCTAGAAGGTTCTGGCAGTAAGCTGAAGGGAAGCCAGGGGCTTTCTGCTTGCTACTTTCAGCCTGAGATCCAGACTGGCTGACAGAAGGGCCCACAGAAGACCTTTGTGTCATCCACATAGGCACATTCGTGTCTGGCTATGGATGCTGCCTATCCATATTGCGTTCCTTTCACTGGAAAGCATAGTCAGACACACATCTGAGAGCAGGAAGTGCAGTGTGGATAGAACACCCCACCCATCAGACATGGTCATGGTTCTGCACTTACAAGCTTCTGCTCTGCAGAAGTTCTCATTGTCTCTCATCCCATTCATACAATGGAGAGAAATAGATGATGCTTTAGCAAAGGAAGGGCAATGATAGGGTGCTCGCCCCATAACATAAGGTAAGAATTGCCTGTTGGATCAGCCTAGTGGTCCATCTAGCCCAGCATCAAGAAGACTTCAGGTATTTCATTGGTACTAGTTACAAGTAGGGACGCGGGTGGCACTGTGGGTTAAAGCCTCAGCGCCTAGGACTTGCCGATCGCATGGTCAGCGGTTCGAATCCCCGCGGCGGGGTGCGCTCCCGTTGCTCGGTCCCAGCACCTGCCAACCTAGCAGTTCGAAAGCACCCCCGGGTGCAAGTAGATAAATAGGGACCGCTTACTAGCAGGAAGGTAAACGGCGTTTCCGTGTGCTGCTCTGGTGCCGGTTCGCTGGAGCAGCTTCATCACGCTGGCCACGTGACCCGGAAGTGTCTGCAGACAGCGCTGGCTCCCGGCCTCTAGAGTGAGATGAGCGCACAACCCTAGAGTCTGTCAAGACTGGCCCGTACGGGCAGGGGTACCTTTACCTTTAGTTACAAGTAGGTAGCCATGTTGGTCTGCCATAGTCAAAACAAAATAAAAAAATTCCTTCCAGTAGCACCTTAGAGACCAACTAAGTTTGTTATTGGTATGAGCTTTCGTGTGCATGCACTTGTGCTAACAAACTAACAAACTTAGTTGTGCTACTGGAAGGATTCATTGGTACTGTTATAAATGGGCAAAACTTCACCACTTTGTTTCCAGAGAGGCAATAGAGAGGAGGATAGGGGGGAAGAAAAATTATATAATAGGGGCCAGGACTCAAAACTCAGGTGAGTGACGAAGCAGAACCACTAGCTTCAGCATGTTGGCAACAAGGCAAATGACTCACAGCTGGAGTTTTTTGCACAAAGCCTTGAGCACTGGTAATTCTGCCCACGAAAGGTACAGCAGGAACCAATTAAGCAGACGAGCCAATTAGTAGGTGACTGGGAGTCACCTGAAACAAGAGGCAGCAGATCCTGATAGAGATTCTACAGGAACTTTTAAAAGGGATTTTTAGCTGCTCCTTTTCTTAACTTGTGGTAATGTCATAGGGGGAAATGAAGAGGGATGCTGCACACCAGAGGTCAGAGTTGATGGTGGCATAGCATTCTTTAGTTTCCTTTTTCTTCACCAGTGATAATAACTTTTCAAAGACTAAATAAATTCTTATTAAGGTTCCATGTGGTACTAAGGAAGACTGCCACCTGAAGTTTGAAAGAAGGATCACACCTGACCAGAGGCATACCTAAGGTAAGCCAGGTCTTTTACTTTGAATTGAAACAATATTTAATGCATATATGCATACTTTTTTAATGCTTTATTATGCTGAGGGGGCAAAGACAGATATAATGTATGATTTAACTGCACCCTTTTACCTGGGGCAGAGCTGATTTTCTGGACCCTGGAAAACTTCTTGTTAGTATACCTTGCATTATTCAGGATTCTCCATGAATTCTGGAAGTTAAATTTGTGAGTGGCAAGTAGATACTGTGCAGAACTGGGCACAGTTCAGAGTTTGTGGGCTCTACATTGTGCTTTTAAGAAATAGAATCCTGACATCTAGGTGCAACCTGTTTGGTGCCCAGTTCAAGGTGCTCAGCTCACATTAGTGTTTAAACACTAATGTTTGATCTATTACCAAACCATTAAATGATTTAGGAAGCAATCCTATGGCAAGAGCCACTAGTTTGAGTAGCTTAGGGTGCAGCAGGTGTCCAGCTCAGCTGACATTAAGTTCCCAGCTCTGGCCCAGCTGAAGATATGCCCTTGTACCTAGCTCAGCCAAAGCTGTCTAATCTGAGGCCCCTGTAAATCCAAAAAAGGTGTGTGTGCGCCAGAGGCCAGAACAGAGAGGGAATACTCAGTCTGGATCCTAAGCCTGTTCAGCTCGGTCACATGACCTGGCAACTAGGCATAGAACACTTATTTTAAAGGCTTATTTTCCCTTTGCCAGGCTTAGGCAGAGCTGAATGGGAGTGTGGATCTGGTGTAGCTTCATGCTGGCTTAATTTACATTAGTTTGCTTTACAGCAGCTTCTTCAATTCAATTCAAAATCCTTTATTAGGCATATCACACCTCACATTAACAAACAAACATCATATACAGACTGTATAAAATACGGGCTCAGCGAACACAATTTATCCCAGTCCTATTCTTAACTCCAAAAAATAAATCAATGTACATAAATAATATAATACAACACAGCAACATCACCTACCATTAAAACCACTAAGTCTCTTTATCATGGCCCATTCTTTCTTCATGGACAGCACTTAAAAATTCAGCCGCTATTAAAGTAATTTTATCATCGCTGTCCGCCAGCAGGTCCTGAACAGTTGGTTGTGTAAAAAACTGTCCATTAAATTTTAGGGCCTCAAATAATTGTCTTCTGGCATAACTGCCAAAATCACAGGAAAAGAATATATGTTCTAGAGTATCGGGTTCCTGTTTTCTGCATTTACAGAGACGCTCTGATTCTGGGATAGCTAAGTATCTTCCTCTCACTACCGCCGAGGGAAACATGTTAAATCTGGCCAACATAAACAGCCTACACGATTCATGTTTCTTCAGATTTGTCATGTATCCCTTTTGGAAATCTCTACACAAAGGGAGATTTAGGTGAATAGGAGAGCAGGTGCTGCGCTTTGCAACCTCAAGCATGGCGAGAACACTTTTTTCTGTGAGGGTCTTCCTGATAATTTCCCATATATCTTTGGGATCAGAGATTTCAAAATCAGTTAAAGTGAGCCCTATCGAATCCAGTTTTCTCCTACAAATCACTGATAGATTGTAGATTGCCCTATCACTTAAAAGATCGTAAAGTATAGTATTAGGGGATAGGGCTCTATAATGCAGGAGGATCCAATATTTCAAGGTCCTCAGCCATGCCCTTACTGATAAAGGCAGTATTCCCAGCTCACAACATATTGTTTCATATTTTACAGAGTTTGCAAGTCCTAATAATGACCTCAAAAGGGATGCGTGAAATTTATCCAACCTCTTGAGGTCACCTGAAATCCACACTGGTGTGCCGTATAGAAGTTGGGCACAGAGTTTCATGTCAATCACTTGCAATACAGCTGGAATAAATCTGTTTCCTACTGGAGAAAAAAAATAGGATTTAATATGGTGGGCTGTTACTTTGGCCTTAGCTATTGCAGCACATATATGTGTATTCCAATTCATATTATTTTTGAATGTGATTCCCAGATAATTGAAGTGCTTAACTTCCTGTATTAGATGTCCATTAATTATACAGCCTTTTGGGTTCCCTCTCTTTCTGAATTGCATAATCTTTGTCTTATCATAATTAATTTTGAGATTATTGAGAGAGCAGTAGTTTGAGAAACTCTTAAATAATTTTTTTAAACCCAAAACAGAGAGTGAAATAATTACAGCATCATCTGCATAAAGTAATAAAAAGAGTGGGCTATTGTTTAAATAAGGAGTATGAGTGGTTGCATTTTGAAGAAATAATGGTAGGTCAGATAGAAATAAATTAAATAGGGTAGGGGCCAAGATACAGCCTTGCCTAACTCCTCGATTATTCAGAATAGGACCTGCAAGTCTACAGCAGCTTCTTGTGCGCAGGATTGCTCCCTCAGCCCCAAATAAGACCACCTTCTTTCCTAAAGACACTCTTGGCTTTTAGGAATATCTGTGGGAACCCTCTTGGTAGTTCCCAGATAAAAACACACAGGATTGCAACCTTGCTACACAGCCCTAACCGTGTCTACTCAAAAGTAAGTTACACTGAGTGCAATTGGAGTTTCTCCCAGGAAACTAGGCACAGGACTGCAGGACTCAGAGTAGACCTATTGAAATTAATGGACCGAATTAGTCACATTACTCTGAGTAAAAAGTAGTTGAATACCACCCTTGAGTTGCAATGTTAACCCCACTTACCTGGGAGTAAGCCCATTCAGTTAAATGAGGCATATGAAGAGACGTGGTTAGGATTGCAGCCTGTCTTTGTTGCAGTTGTGGAGAAAGACTTCAGAAGATTAAAGCAAACGTTAGACATAAACGATAAAGCCTCTTCTAACCCCCTACTGAGTGTTTTTGAAAGTAATTAAAGAGAGGCTGCTGTTTACTTGCTTTATTCTTACTCAGCTTGGTTTGTACCTTCAGCAGCTTGATTTGCCATTGTGCTTTCCCTATTTTGCAGCCATTTGTTTGACATTTGTATACAGCTGGAACGGTGCCTCTGTGAAATAGGTGTGCAGAGTTCTGTACAAGATGCACGTCTTGTGTAACATCCAATTACGGTGCAAGTTCCCATACAAGATGGGGAGTGAGAAAGGGGAAATGCCAGAGGTGGCTTTTATGCAGCTTGTTGTACAACTAGAGTCCATTAGCTAATGTGGAGGAAGAGGAAATCTGCTACATGTCAGTCACTGGCCAGGGTATAGTATATAATCCCCAAGCAATCTAATTTGTGGCATTTCCTACAAGCCTACTGAAATGTCCTCCATGTGGGCTTCCTTCCACCAGTTTAGTGCATTAAATTAACAATAATAATGGTTATAATTGTGATGTTCAGCACCTTGGCAGACAGGAAGCAAACAAACAAGTCTATTACTGATAGCCAGTCAGTTTTTGCAGCCTGGCTGTTTTGCTTTTGAAACGATGCAAGGGACATACAAGCCGAGACCTTTCAGCCTTTGCCTAGGGAAGTAGATAGATGCTTCACAAACAAATACAAAGAAGTGATTCTCATCCCAGACCTGGGAACAGGGAGACTGTGGAACCCAGAAGACATGGGAGATCTGTACCTGGGTATCTGGCTTTTTGTTCATTTTAAAATTGGCACAGGGAGCTCTTAATCTGAAGGCAGAGCAGGCATGCAGGATAGTAAGAAGCAGTCTGAGAGTAACTGGTTGCTCATACCAAATAAGCTTGGCTCAAATCTGAGATATGATAGGACCATATGGAATCTATTGAGTCCTCATGCCACCTAACTGCTGAACTGGTAGCTGCCTGCAGTATAATACCATCTTTAGCCCAACAGCACTGGTGGCATCTATGTGCAACGGAAAGTGGAACTGGCAACTCCCTCTTGTTGGTATGAGAAAGGATAACATGGTAGATTCTTTTATTCTTGAGCTCTGTGGTAGAAAGCTTACACTCTACCCTTTCCCTTTTTGCTGTGGTGTTTGTGACGGAGGGGAGGGGTTGGTTGTTTTGTGCTCCCCCCCCCATTGTGTTATGGAAGGACAAACATTAACAAAAATCTCTGAAAGGTTTCAGACCATATGTCTGGCATTCACCACAGCCAAGTCAGATCCTGTACAAAAGCAGTGAAATTCAGCCTTAGGGTTCTTCTTCAGTGGACAAATAAAATCTGTATGTCTTTCTGATGCTTTACTCTGTCATTGCTAAATGCACAAATAAAGCAATCTGTTAAGACATTATTTCTGAAATGTATTACCCCATTCAATACATTGAATTGCCATAGTCTCTTTTTGCTTCTCTTCAGCACCATGCCATGGTGAGTGAGGTTCAGTCATAAGTTGGCAGCCTGTAGTTACACATTATAGACTTTGCCCCTTTCTGGGGAACCTATGCTTCTAGCAGGTGTTTCTGTGGATTCTCACCCAATTCGGTAGGCAGACACTGGTGGAATGGGAGACTGAGGAACATTGCTGCTCTTCCGAGAGCTCTTGGGCCAAAGAGCAAGTTAACTGATGAAAAGAAACCCTTGGGCATATTTAGATTCTTGTGGCATCTTTAAGAGTGACAGAAGCATTATATGGCACAAGCTTTCTTGGCTCACACTCCACATCATCGGATGCATGAAGTACAATCCTAAACTGGCAGGCATATGTACACACATGGTTGGAGGAACAGAAAGAAGGGAGGTATGGGAAAAACAAAATGCCATAGTTGCAGTGAGAGTAGAAGAAGGTTGTGTTGGTGGTAACACACATAACCTGGCATGCATAAGCTCAGCAAGATGTCCTTTATAAAAAAAAGTATAAATCATACTTTTTTGCTTATATGCTGCTCTGCTCTGCCCCACTTTGTCTTGCAAATTGTTCTGCAGATTTGAAGCTTCTCTCACCCTACCTGCGGGGTTAGCCTGTCAGCTGCATTTACTCCAATGCTCTGAAAGCACCACTTAGCACATTTCTATTAGTTTAGAACTGTAAAAGTGCTTCTATAAACATTTTAGAACGGCACGTCACAAGAGCTGTAGTGCATTCACCGGCTGAGCTGAGCTGACCCTTTCAAAACCTTGCCCAAAACCTGCTTCCAGAATGTCTCTATTTTTGGGTGGGATTCAGTCACATACCGTCAAATTCAGGTTGAGCAATTAGAGCTCATTGGAAGATCTTGTGCAACAAACCCACTTCCCCAAAAGATCAGACTTTTTACAGTGAGGAAAGTTATAAGAAAATGCACTGGGAAAGTGTGGGATAACTGCAGGGTCATCCAGCATCCCCACAAATAAATCAGATTAAAAGCTCATTAAACAGTAGTCTAATCTGCCTGCAAACAAATTGGGATGAATGCTCAATAAACAGGGCATCGAGAAGTGCCCTAGCAAGGAGATTGTTGATCAACACAGAGCAACCAGCTGTTTTCAGGTCACCATGCTGTGGTCATAATAGATTTAGCCTTTTAGCAGGCAGAAAAGGACTGAGAGGAAAGGAAGACAGGCAGGCAGGCGGGCGGGCTGGCTGGCTATATAGCAGTAGTCCACAGCTGGGAATCAGTGGACCAAATCAGCCCCTATGTCTTTCTAAGCTAGTGGCTATTGTGCTTTCAGACCCCAGTCAGCCAGGAAACATAGGTTGTTTCCTGAAGTTTCTCTTTCTCTTTTTGGACATGCAGATTAGCAAGATGAGGCCTTTTGGGTCTCGTGTATCAGCAAAAACAAGTGAGTGGTGGAGAAGAAGGATGTGGCCCCTGCCCGACACCCAGTGTGATGCAGAGCTCAGAATGCTGTCAGTTCAAATCCCGCTATGCTGCAATTGTCACCAAATAGCTCTGGACCAGCTATTATCTCTAACCTAGCCTACCTTACAGGGCTGCTGTGAGGATAATGGGAGAGGTTGCCAGTGACCTTTTGGAGTGACCACACAAATGGAATGGTAATAACAATACACATAAATGCCACTGTGGACTAGGGCACATGATGTGGTGTTGTGTTTCAAAGGTGTGGAGTTAACAGTCTGGATTTATGGTATTGACTTCTCAGTGCCTCAGCAGCTGGAAACGGCCTTGGCCTGCCTGGCCCTCAGAGCAGCTGCTTTTCAGGGCTCTGCTTGCTCTGCCTGCGATGATGGAGTTAGGCTCTCCCCCTTGTCCTTGGAGAGGCTCGTGTTTTGCACCGGGGGAGTAATTGATATTATTGCCAATCCTGACGCACTGCAAAGCGAAAACAACACCCTGGCAATGCTTGCTTGCTTGCCTTCAATGCTGTTATCTAACAACAATGCTTCCAAATCCCACAGCCGGCCTCTTCTTTTAACACGTGCAGCACTATCTGACTGTCTCTGTGTCAGTTTGCAGCAGTCACACTCCCAGGCACATGCAGAGGAGCTGCTGCTGTGTGCTGCGGAGGTTTCGGCTCTGCTTATGTATTGCTCCGAATGTAGCACACCATTAAAAAAGGAAGGGGGGGGGGGAGAGAGCGGCAGATGCAGTCGGCATGCTCAGCTGTGCAGGGCTTTGCGAAGAAGCCCAGGCTGCCTTTTCCAGGTGCCTTAAAGCCCTTTGAGATAATCACGGGCTTTAACACTTCACACGTCTGCTGCTTCCTAGAAGGATGTATTGCCCTCAAATCTTCATCTGAACTCAGAACACTTTGCAGTGTCTACATACGTACGTACACACATGGGTCACCACAGGGATCAGGGCCAGAGGGCCAATCCTCCTGCCCTGGATGAACCATAATCCCCATATTCCCAATTTTCTGTATCAAAAAAAGAGTAAGTTTGTGGTATTTGTAGAGCCTGAGATATGAAGCAAAATGTACAGGCACTACAGTGGTACCTCGGGTTAAGTACTTAATTCGTTCCGGAGGTCCGTACTTAACCTGAAACTGTTCTTAACCTGAAGCACCACTTTAGCTAATGGGGCCTCCTGCTGCTGCCGCGCCGCCGGAGCACGATTTCTGTTCTCATCCTGAAGCAAAGTTCTTAACCTGAAGCACTATTTCTGGGTTAACGGAGTCTGTAACCTGAAGCGTATGTAACCCGAGGTATCACTGTATTCTAATTTATTTATTTTTTGTGAGAAACTAGCCTGCTCTCTCCTTTCAGTGTTTGTACTTTGTACCCTTGCCCCACCTCCCAAAATTTCCTGTAGATGTACGTGCACACAGCTGCCGAAATGATTCACCTGTCTCATTTCTTGGACCAAATATTGCTCTTCCTTAAATCCCTACCCTTCCGTCCTCTCCCAATCCCAGCCAGTGACTTGTGCTCATGCAGCTCCTCCACTCTCACCAATCTTGAAAGCCTCGCTGCTAGCACAGGTTTAATTAGCCAGGTTGCTTAGGAGCAGAGGAAGCTACCTTATACCAAGCCATACCGTTGGTCCATCTTGCCAGAGTTATCTACACTGACTGGTGATGGCTTTTCAGGGTTTCAGACAGGGAGCCTCTTCCAGCCCTGCATGGAGATGGCAGGGATTGAACCTGACTGAGACCTTCTGCATACAAAAGCTCTGTCACTGAGCTGCGGCTCTTCCCTTACTTACACCTGGTGGTCCTGCTCTTAGAGTGCATGCTTAGTTCAGAGATGGGTTAAAGAAAAGTGTGTGCCTAGTTCTTCTGTATCATTGTTATTAAACAGGGCAATGCTGCTTGTATCATACAACTTAAAAACCACTGTGGAACACTGCTTTAGAGTGTCATCTATGCCAGCCTTGCCTGGGGTCACACCCTCTAAATGTCTGAGGTTGCAATTGCATCAACTCCAGCCAGCATAGGCTGACCTATGCTTTCACCCAGACTCATTTAGGATATAATTTTCCAGCTGCAGTGAAATATTTTAGATGGTTTGCACTGCATGGAAAACCTTTACCAGAACATCCATCTCCAACCTCCTGCTCTCCATATGTTTTAGACTACAACTCCCATCACCTATTGGCCCTGTAGGCAGGAACTGATGGGGGATTGAGTCCAACCCATATGCAGGGCATCAGGCTGAAGAAGGCTGAGCTAGAACATATATTACATAGACACAATGACAGCTGTGGCAGCCTAACATGCCATCCACTTCATGCTGATTCTCTAGCGCAGCAGTTCTCAACCTGTGGGTCCCCAGATGTTGTTGGACTACAACTCCCATCGTCCCTGAGCTCTGGCCTTGCTAGCTAGGGGTGATGGGAGTTGTAGTTCAACAACATCTGGGGACTCACAGGTTGAGAAGGGCTGCTCTAGCGGTTTAGGCTGCCTTCTGAATGTGCACGATTATGCATGTCGCAAAAATTAAAAACTTGGGGAGAATGTAGTGACATCTTAATATTTAGATGCAAAACAATTGTAAAAATGTTCCTGTGGTATGAATCAGCATTCAGCACTGTGCAGACTGGCAAACACATTCTGTTCTGCTTCCCAGGCAGTTACTTGACCTTAATTAACTCTAGCATTTGCTCTGAAAACAGGCTGTGGAACACTCACTTTGGCACAAAGAAATTACAAGCATGTCTGGCTGCGATTCCTGAAAGATGGCGCATGCTTGGGTTTCTGTCAACACCTGAGATCAGTCAACACTTGTAGGTATTCAGTGATTGCGAGCATGACTGAATGTGTATAGAATATTTTATAAACATCTATTATTATTATTATTATTATTATTATTATTATTATTATTATTACCCTCATTTTATTTCTAGACCACCCTGACAATTGCAGGACAGTACACAGAAATACATAAAGTAAGAATATATACCATGCATGCTTAAAATACCATAAAGTACATCATGCTGCAGACATAATCTCAACACACTCTGTATATCATGTATGGTATACAGTACTATATAAATTTCACCTTAAACCCTTCAGATGGCAACAGAAAGAGAACAGTTAGGGGATAAAGTGTACCTTCAGTGGGAGAGCATTCCACAGTGGGGTTCTTATTTCAGAGAAAGCCCTGCTCTGTGTCACTGCCCGGGTGAAATCTCCCTTCACCACCAGCAGCTCCCACCAGGGATCTTAAAGGCCAGGTTGTGGCATATTGGGAGAGGCAGCTCATCAAATATTTGGGTCCTGGACCATTCAAGGCTTTATACGCTGAAGCCCAAACCTAAAACTGAGCACAGTAAGCACATAAGCAACTATTTATGGGGACGACTGATGAGCGAAATACACTGTCCTTGGCAACCCTGAGATTGCTGGTTGAGAAAAGAACATGAGAAGAGCCTGGTGGATCAGACCAATGGCCTGCCTAGTCCAGCTTCCTCTTCACACAGTCGCCAACCAGATGCCTATGGGAAACATGCAAGCAGCATTCAAGCACAAGAGCATTCTCCCCTCCTGTGGTTTCCAGCAACTGGTACTCAGAAGCATTGCTGCCTCCAAATGTTGACGCAGAGCATCGCCATAATGGCCCATAGCCATTGATGGCCCTCTCCTCCATGAATTTGTCTAACCCTCTTTTAAAGCCATCTAGGTTGGTGGCCACACCACCTCCTGTGGGACCAGGATTTTCTGGTCACGATTCACTGCAAAGCTGCTCTGCACAAGCCCCAAATGGATGGCAGGCTGTGGCTTCACAATGTCAAGCCGTGGAAAGCTCTCTTTCAGAAGGTTTGTGCAGGCCCTTCTATCCCTGCTTTCAGATTTTATTTTTTTTCATGCAGGCTGATTCCCCAGAGCTTTGTTTTATAATGCTACTGTTTTAATAGGCATGTTTGCATTTTCCCGCCCTGAAAAAGGTCAATGCTTTGTGTGTGTTCCAAATGAACCCTTACGAAGCCGGGAAAGCTTGCTGAGAATCACCCACTCTGCCTTGCCTCTACCTCCACCAAAACCATGGGAACTTACCTTTGCAGGTAAAGGACAAAAAGAGAGGTGGCCGTGAGCACTCTCACCCCTGTTGGTGTGTCACTGGAAGGGGAAGGGAGAGGCAGAGGCGGCAGTAAGCAGGATCTGGGCAGACACAGCCCTACTCACAGCAAGTATGTTTAGTCCAGTCTTTCCCAGATGCTCACAACAAGCTTTGAATAAGTTAGTTGTTTTAAAGCCAACTTTTAAAAAATATTTCATTTATGCTTATGATGCCTTTGGAGGAGGGGCCCACGTGGACCCCAAAAGCAGTATATAAATAATGTATCTAAATGGCTTGTCCCATTGATATTATTTTTTGAGGGTCTGAAGCATGGCTAGATTTGCCCCACACCCCTCCTTGCAACAAATGATAAATGCTAGTAAGATATCTAAGAAAGGAAGCAGGAACACCTAGGGGATGATCAAAATGAATTTCTCCACTAATTGCTTTCTTGCATCAGCTGGCTCAGCCCTTCACTTTTCTAATATGGTCAAGTGGGCAGCTGTATTCATGACATGGGCTGTCACTGATAAGGCTAGCAGTAATCCCTGTGATTGCAGAGGCTTGAAAACAGTGGTTTCTGGGAATTGCTACAGGCTGTATCTGGTTCACACGTTAACATTTATTAGTTATGAGCTCCCACCCCAAAATGGTAAAGAACTGCCTGCATGTCAAACAAAATGGCGGGATATAAGTAAATATGTGATCTGGCCACAATATGGTTTGGTATCCTGGCTCCAGGGAATGGCCAGAATCCACATTCTGTGACCCATAATGAACTAGCCACAATGGCTATGTTATACCTCTGCTGTTGAGCCTGTACACCTCTGAGTGCCAATTGGTGTGAATCACAAGTGCGGGAAGCACTGTTGAACATGGTTCCTGCCTGCCAACTTCCCTTAGAGATCTGGTTGGCTACTGTGAAAACAGGATGCTGGACTTAGATGGGCCTGTGGCCTGATCCAGCAGGGCTCTCCTTATGAGATCCAGCGCCAAGGGCCTTCTGGCAGTTCTCTCATTGTGAGAAGTGAGGTTACAGGGAACCAGACAGAGGGCCTTCTAAGTAGTGGCGCCCACCCTGTGGAACGCCCTCCCTTCAGATGTGAAGGAAATAAGTAGCTATCCTATCTTTAAAAGACATCTGAAGGCAGCCCTGTTCAGGGAAGTTTTTAATATTTAACTCTGTACTGTTTTTAACACTTGATTGGGAGCCGCCCAGAGTGGCTGGGGAAACTCAGCCAGATGGGTGGGGTATAAATAATAATTTATTATTATTATTATTATTATTATTATTATTATTATTATTTATTATGTTATTATGGCACTGCTCTATAGCTTAGATAGGTGCTGAATTTAAGGAATATGACTGTTCTTATACAGAGGCATGGAGGGTATTTTAAGATATTTGTTCCTGCTATTTTAAAAAAGGAAGCACTGTAATGAGTGGATACTGGCTTTCCTTTAAAAAAATAAAATAACCCAAAGGGTAGGCAGCAGTGGTTAGAGTGGTTGGCAAGCAGCAACAACCAGGACTTATTGCAAGCATTTTAATTTATTAAACGGAACATTGGCTGTTGACTTAAACAGGAGCAAGATTGTGCTCATCAATTGGAGGTTAGCAGAGGTTGGCTATTCAGCTAATTGAGGAATCTTCGCAGCACGCCAGGAAAGTCCTTCCAGGACTGACATTGCAGCACAAATACTGGAAAATGCAAAGTGTCCAGCAACCTTGGATGTTCCAGACAGTGCTTTGCTGGAAACAATATTTCAGTGCAAGCCAGCCAAATAGTTATACTAATGACAGGTAATGGTTGGGATGAGGGCCTGAGCAGAGCATTTAGCTATGCATTTCAATATTAGCAACCAATCTGGTTGCTGGCATTACTTCGATTTTTTTTCGTTAATTAAAAAACAACTAAAATTTCAGACGGCTTGGGTATTGACTAGAGACTTTAGATTGGACATAGTCTTCTTCATTATTTACATTATTTATATTATATACTGGGGCGCCATCCATTCTGACTCATATTCTTCCAGTTCCTTAGAACTCGCTTCTTCCACAAATATTTTACTTCTACCCAGGTGGAAGCAAACTTTGGGATTCTATAAAGCCAAGTTCCACCATCCAGATCCTGGGGGGAAGGCCATAGCTCAGTGGTGGAGCACCTGTCTTGCATGAAGAAGGGTGCAAGTTCAATACCCAATATCTCCAGGTAGGGCTGAGAGAGACTCCTGTTGAAAACCCTGGGGAGTCACTGTCAGTGTAGACAAAACTAAGTTAGATGAGCCAATGCTCTGACTTGTTATAAGGCAGTATCCTATCTTCCTTTGTGCACAGTGTGAGATTCAAAATGGTTGTGGAGCCAGTTACATACATCTCCCCGTAAGACATCTTTCTTCTTCTTTGGCAATCAATCGTAGCCAAGTAAGATTGTCTTCCATGAACACGGTCTTAACAGTAGGTGACTGTGGAGGCCAATTCTGGATCCACACATCCTTCCACAGTGGGGGCATAGGTTTCCGGGTGAGAGTTGATCACAGTAAGGATTTGCCAAACGTGTCTTCCTCTTAGCACATTTCTCCCTATTGTCCTGAGTTTGAGCATCTTCAAAGTCCATGACCCCTTTGGTAAAGCCTGTTCTCCAACTGGAGAACTTGCAGGCCAGTGTTTCCCATTCAGTTGTCAGTGTTTATACTACATTTTTTAAGAGTTGCCTTGAGAGAGTCTTTAAACCTCTTTTGTTGACCACTAGCATTACACTTTCCATATTTAATTTCAGAATAGAGTAGCTACTTTGGAAGATGATAATCAGGCATTCGAACAACATGACCAGTCCAAGTTGAAATGATAGTATATAACAGTACAAATCTACCTATAAGTTACAACTGTTCATGAATCCTAACTGTCTAATGTGAGAGACTGAATTGCTTGGGCAATGGAACTTTGCTAGCTGTTTTCTCTGCAGCAATCTGCTGTTGAAGAGGCTAGCAATGCATTTTAACTGAATGCTGACTTATCTCTTTGGCAGTGGAAGCTGCTGTAACAAACAAATGAAACTTTGTCTGTCTTTTTCTCCTCCTCCTCCATGTGTTCATACCCACTGGATCCTGGTCCCCACCTGCAATTTGTCCAGAAGTGCAGCCTTTAAAGTCTGCTTTTTTGAGAGTGGTGGGAGAGGGAGTAATAGCTGTTATTATGAAAGATCATCTGTTTCCCATGTGAGCATTAACAATGCCACAGTCCCTTAAATGCACTTCCTTTTTTATGATACATCACATATGCAGAGCTAGGAAAGCAGAACTCTTGGTGTGATTGTTCCAAATCACTAGCAATAACCTTCTGGAAACAGGAAGTTGTCTTTAGCCTTGGTTTTCTGCTTGGTTACTCACTTGGGCATTTCCAGACACTGCTTTAGCTCCATAATGTGTAGAGTTTGGAAATATTCATGGAAACAGGTTGTGGGCTGGTACAGGATGAGTCCAGGATGAGTTGTGGAGTTCATTCCTGTCAGGGCTGGCCCTACCATCAGGAAGTGTGAGGCAGGAGCCTCAGGCAGCATGTGCTGAACAACCTGCCCTGAACCTAGCCTGTGTTCCAGTTCCACACATGCACCCTTATTCAAACCATATTACTGGTCATTATCTGATGTCAGCAGCATTGTAGCGCAGTGCTGGAATCTTAATGTCTTGTTTTGTGACACAGTGGGTGCTTCCAGACTCCACATGTTTACACAGAAGTATTTGTACTTGAATTCGTGTGGTAGGTTTGGCCTGATGGCATCTGAAGGCAAGGTTGTGTTGCAGGGAATGAGTCTATATCTTAAGAGGTATATCTATCACACAGCTGAGGAATGTTTTAGCACACCTATGAGTGTTTAGTGTCCCCCAGTCCACCTTATCCAATGAATATCCAAAGTATTTGATAACATTTCCCTTCTTAAGTCAGATTTAGGTACCGTCCAGCTCTGTGATTCTGTATTTGGGGTTTCTGAGGAGAACTAATAGGGCTGAATTGGATTCCCATCTTCACTTATTCAATTTATTTCTCAGGTTTTACTCTGTCGAAACTCTATTAAGTGCATTCATCAAAACCACCCATTCTGTTTTCTTCTTTCCATCAGAGATTACATAAGCACTGATGGAAATGCTGGTCGATACATATGAAAGCTAGGACATTGGTGGGCAGGTGCTGAGCGCTATTTACGAAAAATCTCATAAGGAGATTTATATCTCAGCTACTTAACTAATAGAAGACCCATTCAAACTTGGATTAGTGAAGAAAAAACCTTCCCCGAGCTTTCAGTCAAATTGATTATCTTTCTTTGCATGTGCAATAACCCATACTCCAAGTATTTTAATCTTAATTTCCTATACTGGAGTTGGTTTGTAACAAGATCTGTTCCAAAATACGATTTTTGCTAACTCATGTTTTCTTTCTTCTTTGGCGATCACTCGTAGCCCAGTAAGATGGTCTTAACAGTGAGTCTGTAACTGACTGTGGGGGCCAATTCTGGATCCACACATCCTAACTCATGTACTCTTTACTCAATTTACAGAAGTTAGAAGTACGGTACTCCTTGCATATTTTTTAAAAAAATTCAAGGGCACCCACACAAATGCACACCCTAGTGTGCACAGTCTCTCTGGGCGTATTTGTGCTCAATGTATTGTGCTGCTGTCAGTGTTGACAATAATGAACTAAGTGATCTGACCTGGTATAAAGCAGCTTCCTGTGTTTTATACTGGGATGTACTGGGGTGTCTATTTGTATGCACATCCCACTTACCCTAGGTCCAATTCCACAGGGAAAGAGGACTTGGAGAAAGCATATTTTAGGGTGCAGATCAGATGATGATAACCCTTTCCTTGCTTGGGATCTGGCTGCTGCCTAGCAGCAATCCCACTTGCCCAGTGACACCATGAAGTGAGCAGGAATGAGAACCTGAATGGCAATGATCCATGGGAGACAGTGATGCTTGGCAGTGACGCCACTTCTGCCAACACAATTCCCTTACTTTTACACCATCCCTAAACTGAAAAGATGCAATCCGCCTTGCAGCTTAAAGGATCACAGTGGAATTAGGTTTCCTTTTAGCCTAAATGCCAGCTCTTTGCTGCCAGAATTTGTGGGTAGCAAAGAGGGGGGAGGCAGTCTGCATTTACAGCACTTCTCCCCCTTAGTTTTGAGGAGGCTATTTTCTTTATTAATTTTTTTTTCATACCTAATGCCACACTTGCAGTATGTAGAAAACCTGGTCTGGCCTTTCCACTGTTTCCCAATGCTGTGCATTCAGATTTTGAAAATGGGACTAATGATAGACAACACACAAACAACTTGGACCCAGGTTGCCTAAGTGACTGTCTTGCCCTTTATATCCCAGCCCAGCAACTGCTCTCCTCAAATGGAGCACTGCTGAGAGTACCATATGCTCCAGGGTGTGTGCTTAGCTTATAAAACTGGGCTTTTAGTGCTGTAGCTCCAGCCCATTGGAATAAGCGGCTGAAATTAAGACAGGTACCTAGCATCATGATCTTTAAGTGCCTACTGAAGATGATTGTTTAAGGGGGCTTTTCCTGAGGTATGACCCAGTCATTTTGTACACCTGCAAAAAAAATGGTTTTATTGCTTTTATACTTTGTAGAAATTATTTGATTGTTTTAGAGTTTGTAGAGTTGGTTTTACTGGGTTTTATCCAGTGCTGCTGTTTCACGCACACAACAGACTTCCGTTCATGCAGTGGTACTTTCCCCACGTCTCCCCACAGCCTCTTCTGCACCCTCAAAATCTGCTCTAGAGGATTGGGGGCTCCATCTGGAAAAGATTTTTTTTGAGGGGGAGAGGAGATAGCATTCCATAGCACTGGATGCGACCCTTTGTTGTTTTAGAATGTGGAGCTTTTGTGTTTTATTTCATATTTACCTTGTATACATTTTGATGGCTTCAGGCTGTGAAGTGGTTTATATATTTGTAAAATAAATAAGTACTTTGGTGAGAATAAATATAGCAAAGAAGGGATGGTTCAGTCCTGGCACCAGGAAATAAATGGGAGGATCTTGTTTATTTTGCATTTATATCCCATCAAAGTGGAATACATAGTTCTCTGCTTCCCACCTTTATCCTCACAATAATCCTGTGAGGTGAGTTAGATTCAAAGGCAGTGAATGAACTAAGGTCACCCAGTGAGCTCCATGGCTGAGTGGGGATTTGAGCCCCTAGTCCAACATTCTAACCACTACACCACACTGGCTCTTAAATAATAAGAATTATTGGTTCCTTAACCATTTTCAGTTGACATAAAATTTTAACCCAAAGAAATGGTTTTTACAATCCACTTTGCATCTGTTTCTCCTGAATCCTTTAAAAAGCATTTGGGGTTGTTCCAGAATTTCTAGTTGTCACCTTTAATTCTGCATGGAAAAGATGGCATTTTCTTTTTATTTGCTCATGTTAGCGCACGACTTTATTGTGTTCTATTCCCACTCTAGCTCAGGAAATGAGATACACCATCACTGCATTAGTTTAGCCACTAGTGGCAAGGGGAATAATTTGTATTAACCCAGATACTGCTGTGAAACTGGCTTCTAGGGAACTGTATTTCTTGGCAATTTATAATCCATCAGATGTACTCTGGGGACTCAGATAATTGCATAGAAATGCTCTGTCTAACGTGTAGATTTTACATATTGCATGCAAGCCACCGATACAGAATGCGGACAGGGTTATGAATCACTGACCACTCAGAATTTTAATGCCTTTTACATTGATCCTGCTTCCAATGAAATCAATGGGAAAGCTATTTTAAGGCACCTTGAGAACTTAATGAACTGAGAATTGCTGTCTTCGGGTGGTTGCCAGATCTGGGCAGGCTAGTGGTAGGGCTGGTCCAAAATATCCTGCCATCCCCAAGTTGCTGCACCCACAGAATCGGGGAGGAGTGCTTAAGCATCCCTTACACCAGCCTTTGCCAACTTGGTGCCCTCCAGATGTTGCGGGCTATGACTCTCACCAGCTCTAGCCAAGTGTATTGTGCTGGCTGGTACTGGTGGGAGTTATAGTCAAAAAGATCAGCAGGGCACCAGATTAGCGATGGCTGCCTTACAGTGTTCCAGAGGGTTATGAGCCTTGACATCTCTTGACCTTTGGCAGTGAGAAAGCATTAACGTACGCAATCCCTTTCCACTCTCATTTTTTGCATGCTGGCTGGGAGAAGGAGGAAATCCCCATTTCCTTCAGTCCAGGTGTGAAGGAATGTTAACGGCCGCACCGTTTAATGTCCTGATTCTGTTGTTGTTGCAAAATGGTTTAGAGCTTGTTCTGAGCAAAGCAAAGCAAAGAATGGGCTGCGGTGCTCATTGATGCAAAACTCTTTGTTATACCTCAGTGCATTTTGGAATAAAACACAGTCCTTCAGGTTCAGAAAAGGACAACCAAAATAACCAACGAGATGGAGCAATTCCACTCTGATTTTGTTTGTTTAGAGAAAAGACAAATAGGAGGAGAGGTACACAAAATTATGCACTAGAACTTGAAGGGATCCAGTGAAGCTGAGCATTGGAAGATTCAGGACAGCCAAAAGGATGCCCCTTTTCACACATCACGTAGTTAAAATCACTCCCAGAGAATTAGACAAATCCACAAAGATAAGGTTATCAATGACCAGTAGCCACGTTTGGGGTTACTCCTCCCCTGAAAACTCAGGCTTGGGTGCTCTCCTTGATCCACCCCATGAGCCTAAACGCCCAAGTTTTGGAGATGACTGTATGTGTGTTTGCCTATTTAAAACTAATGCATTAGCTGTGCCTATTCCTAGGCATGTCTGATCTGGACGCGGTGATATATGCATTAGCTACATTCTGTTTGGACTGCTGTAATGTGCCGTTGGGAAGTGTCTGGGAATTTCAGTGGGTCCAAGATGCTGAGGCCAGGTTTTACAGGTAGAACAGAAACTCCTTGTTAACAACAGCCCCATTGGCTACCAGTCCATTTCCAGGCACAATTCAAAGTGCTGGTTATGGCCTACAAAGCCCTATACAGCCTGGGTCCAGGCTCTCTGAAGGACTGTATCTCCCTGTATGAGCCTGCCTAGGCTTTAAGAACATCTGGGGTCTCCTTTCTCTCAGCCCCACCACTGTTTCAGGCACGTTGGGCTTTTACACCATCCCTTAACTGCAAATAGGCAATCCACCTTGCAGCTTAAAGGATCACAGTGGAATTAGGTTTCCTTTTAGCCTAAATGCCAGCTCTTTGCTGCTTGAATTTGTGGGTAGCAAAGAGGAGGGAGGCAGTCTGCATTTACAGCACTTCTCCCCCTTAGTTTTGAGGAGGCTATTTTCTTTTTTTAAAAAAAAATAAATTCATACCTAATGCCACACTTGCAGTATGTAGAAATCCTGGTCTGGCCTTTCCACTGGAGTATTTTCAGCAGCTACTCCCAGTTCATGTAACTCCCTTCCATGTTTCCTTTTGCCAATAGGCAAATACTTTAAAAACAAAACCAAACCAGGTCTTTTTGGCCACTAACTCTGGCTATTGTGACAGGGGCTTCTGGGGGCGGGTGTTGCACATTTCCTTTGCTTTAATGTGTTTTTAAACGGTTTTAGGTGTTCAAATTCAGTGCTTTTTTAAATAGGGCAACTTGTTTTGTAAAAATAATATTTGAGCTGATCAATATGTTTTTAGTTGTATTTGCTCTTAGTTGTATTTGTTTATGTTGTAAGCTGCTTTGGATCCTGTGCTGGGAGAAAGGCAGGATAGGGGGGGAAATAGCAATTTAAGAGCTTACTGTTCACGGCTCTTTTCTTATTTTGGTAATGTATATCAGTGCTTGATTTTTTTGGAGCAGGGAGACGTAGCAGGACCTTAATGAAACCCACAGTTCCCACCCCTTATTTCCCCATAGCCATATAATTTTAGGCATAACATAGCCTCCCCCAAATAGCCTTCATAGAAAAGTAGCTAAGGGCGACACGACCACCTTTGCGCACATTGTAATTTGAGCATTGAGGTAAATACATACAATATAAAAAGGTAGAATCAAGTCATTTTTCTAGTGCTTTCCCCCCTACAACTTGATTTTTCTTGCCTTCGTTTCAGTTTAAAAGTTAAACATTAAGCAATATAACACACACTCACTGCCACCGCCACCCCATCCAACGCTTTCTCCTCCCCCTCTCCTCTTCAAACTGCATTTCCAAATGCAGAGCACTGGTATCTCCAAAGCAGATCCTCTGGCTTTCTTTCCTCCCTGAAATCGGAATGCTGAAAAAGGCAGTCACCAATTAGCTGACTTTGCTCAGACAGACTCATGCGGATAAGAACAATAAATGTAATTGGTTTCAAGAGAATGTGCTGCAGCCTGCAATAGTCTTTGGCAGCGTTAACTGTTGTTCGTTCCTCCTGATGCACCATGGACCACCCGGCGAAACCTTCCCTGAGACAGAACGAACGCCAGTGAAAGGAACCAACGCTGCACGCTAAGACAGTAGCAGCTAAAATGTCTCCTTGCCTCAGTTGTGCATTAATTGAAAATCCTACATAAAGCAAAGCCAGGTTGCTCGGGGGGCAAACGAGAGAGCTCTCTGCAACCTGCATCAATGACTATTTGGCAGAACGCTTGGTTTTTGTGTTGGAGACAAAACTGTAATTATGCTATGCATGGCATTAAAAAGAATCAAATGTAAAGAAAGGAGGTCAAAAATGCAGTGGGTACTGCGGGCTTTCCTTGATGTGCACACAGAGCTGCACTGCACCAGCAGGCAGAGGTGAAGTTTGGGGCGGCGGCAGAGAATGGTATTTATGGGGGTTGTTAATCAAGGCAGTGAGCTGGCAGCTCCAATCCCTTTGTAGCGGTCACTCCTGAACAAGTTTTATATGCCAGCTCTGCCCTCCAACACTCACTGAGGTTACTGTTTATAAACTCATTATTAGGGGCTAACAAGGACATACGTACTTAGAAAGACCTGACAAGGATTATTATGCCCTGCCTAGCCATGCCTCCATTTCCATCTTCCTCTTTCCCTGGGTCAGTTCTAGATTGTAAGCCTCTTTGGCTGGGGGCTGCTCTTCATAAAACAACGTGTACATAAAGGTCCCGTTGCTGCTGCTTCTGTTAGATGGTATGCAGCTGAGTTCTAGTTGGAGTAGATCCCTTGAGATTGATAGAATTGCTAGTCTTAAATCCACTAATTTCAGTGAGTCTGTGCTGAGTGTGACAAATTCTAATCAATGCCAAATCCGTCTCCTTGGCGGTGGTCATGGCGTTCCTACAGACCTGGTTGCTACAGACCTGAGAGGGTCTGTAGGAAAGGAGGTGGTCTCTCAGATTTTGGGGGCTAAATTGTTGAGGGCTTTAAATGCTAGCATGGGCACCTTGAATGACTGCATTAGTGTTGTGGTTCAATGTTCTTATGTTTGGTTGGAATATTGAGATTGCTACCTCAGTTTTTGCAGTTGGTAGTCCAAAGGGAACAATATTCATCCATAATCCCTAATCAGAAGTGACTATTTGCGCTATGCCAATTGTCAAGTCACTAGCCAAATGGGCCACACTAGGAACAACAACAACATTTATACCCTGCCCATCTGGGGCTGGGTTGCTTCCAACAGGAGATTAAAAATATATTAAAATATCAGACATTAAAAACTTCCGTAAACAGGACTGCCTTCAGAAAGTCAGATTGTTGTTTATTTCCTTGACATCTGGTGGGAGGGCGTTCCACAGGGTGGGCGCCACAACCGAGAAGACCCTCTGCCTGGTTTCCTGTAACTTGACTTCTCACAGTGAGGAAACCACCAGAAGGCCTTCGGAGCTGGACCTCAGTGTCCGGGCTGAACAATGGGGGTGGAGACGCTCTTTCAGGTCTACTGGGCCAAGGCCATTTAGGGCTTTAAAGGTCAGCACATACAGTCTGAATTGTGCTCGGAAACATACTGGGAGCCAATGTAGGTCTTTCAAGACTGGTGTTATGTGGTCTCGGCAGCCGCTCCCAATCACCAGTCTAGCTGCCACATTCTGGATTAGTTGTAGTTCCTGGGTCACCTTCAAAGGTAGCCCCACATGGAGCACATTGCAGTAGTCCAAGCAGAAGATAACTAGAAGACGCACCACTCTAGCAAGACAGTCTGAGGGCAGTTAGGGCCTCAGCCTGCATACCATATGGAGCCAGTATACAACTGCCCTGGACACAGAATTGACCTGTGCCTCCATGGACAGCTGTAAGTCTAAAATGACTCCCAGGCTGCACACCCGGTCCTTCAGGGGCACAGTTACCCCATTCAGGACCAGGGAGTCCTTCACACCCACCTGTCCCCCTGAACTTGGGCTGAGAGTGCCCAGGGCCTACAGGCATGGGGTGGGGTGGGCTTGGTTCAGTTTGGCTGAAGCTGATAATAAATAAAATAAATAAATAAAAGTTGTTATACTTTCAGGGTGTGCATGACATGTAACTAGGAAAAGTTGAAGAGAGCGCCTCAAAAAATTAGCAGAGGTTGATCCTCCACACACTTGGACTAAAATCCATAAATTACTTCCACAGAAAGAAGTTCTGCTCCATAATATTTCATCTTCAGATCCTTACAGGGAAGGAAGTACGCTGTTATGCTATCAGGAAAATGCATGATTCAACTCACCTTTGGGAGCATATATACAAGACTCTGAAATGCACATAAAAACTGCCTCACGTTCATCTTTCAATCATTCCTCATCTCTGTGCTACCTGAGGGAAAGCTTAATCTCTCTCTGTTTAGAATGTTTAGAATAGTTACTGCAGTTTACCAAAATCTAAACAGATTTCAAGCTGTCATCTGACCTTTTAGGTTTTTGTAGAAAGAAATACTTTGCTGTGTATCTTCATGATCTTTCTCAGAAGTGTCCTCTGATGGACCTTCTTCTACATCGCTGGGTCTCTGCTGTGTTTTCTGGTGACCAACAATGGCGGTGCTTCAACTGGTGAACAATCCACCATTTGAATTTCCCACCATGCCTCTGACATAGCATTTGCTCAGGGGAATTGTGCTGAATGACCAAACCTTGGGAATTATGGGAAAACATAGAATCATAGAGTTGGAAAGGGACCCTGAGGATCATCTAGTCCAACCCCCTGAAAATTAGTGGCTCTCAGGCCAAACTGTTGGGCTGTGACAGTGCAGGTAGGCCTTCCATGGTGCTGAGGACCACAACAGTTCCCTAAGGGTGCTGGTTGTTGATGCTGGTATTGGGGGGGAGGGGGACTCACCAAATGCCCCACTCCCTGCCTTCCTCACTATTGTTTTTTTGGAATGTATGAAGGACAGCTCTTAAGTCTGTACTTCTTACTTGCTATCTTTGCAGTGTTTCTTATGAGGTAGCAGGATTTTTGCAGGGAAAAGAATGCAGGTTGTATTGACATACTGATATATGTCTGAGGCACTTCTAATGCAACATTCAATTACACTCTTGCATTCAGCACAATCTAGACACTAGTGTGAGTTATGCATGCTGTGCATCCCGTTTCGTAGATGCCCTTGAAATAGCAGGGGCAGAGCCACACTGTGGGTGTTTGGCTTGCTCCAATGGTGAGCCAGCATGGCCCCTTGCTCCAGTGTTATCAGCACCTGCTGGAGGAGCCAGCTGCCAGGAAAATCACACTCCAGTATGATAGTTTTCTTCTTAGTCGTATTGCAAATAACATTTCCCCCCAGAATGTATTTATTCATTGCAGAATATATTTAATAACGAAGAGCTGTGTATTGGGGGTCAGCTTGCATCTAAATGGGTGGCGCTGTGGTCTAAACCACTGAGCCTAGGACTTGCCGATCAGAAGGTTGATGGTTCAAATCCCCATGATGGGGTGAGCTCCCGTTGCTCGGTCCCTGCTCCTGCCAATCTAGCAGTTCAAAAGCATGCCAAAAAGTGCAAGTAGATAAATAGATACCACTCCGGCTGGAAGGTAAATGGCGTTTCTGTGTGCTGCTGTGGTTCACCAGAAGCAACTTAGTCATGCTGGCCACATGACCCGGAAGCTGTACTCGGCCAGTAAAGCAAGATGAGCGCTGCAACCCCAGAGTCGTCCGCGACTGGTCCTAATGGTCAGGGGTCCCTTTACCTTTACTTGCATCTAAATACCAGTTTTAATGCTCATATCTGTATCACTTTATCATCATTTGCATATATTTGACATAGACATTAACAATAGTGTCACTTTTGAGAACCATTTTGAGTCTCTTTTTTTTTTACAGTCAAGCGACATAAACTTTTAAAGAAAAAATAAGCAAACTTTAGTTTGATCCTTACTCCATTTTAACAGCATGCTCTTTGTTCAGAAATAAGTTAATGGGTATGCAATCTTGGGATTTCACCCTTAGGCTGAAATCGTGTACTTACTTTTCTGGGAGCAATCCCACTGAGCACAGTGGAACTTTATGGAATCAACATGCATAATATTTTGCTAGTTGTCTCTCATACCAATTTTAGAAGTGGTGAAATGGAGTTTCTAACAAAAAGCGATTTGTCAGTGAGTTCCATGCAATTTCAGAGCCCATTATAGACATCCATGGGGATGGCGACCAGATTGGAGGGATCAGACATATTCAAGTGGGTATATCACAGATATGAATAGGATCACACAATTTCCATTAGCTATGATAGTGAAGTTGAACCTCCATGTTCAGAGGTAGTGCATGCTGGGTTCCGGATGAAGGGAGGATAGAGAGTAATCATCACTTTAACACCATACCTGAGAGCTTCCAAAGGCATCTGTATTGTTCCAGCACATGCCTGGAGTCTTATTCCATGTATACACCTGATCAGAAATCCAGGAAAGCAGAAGGAATGGGAGAAAATTAGTTCCACCTAGATCATGCTGAAATCAATAGGACAAATCAGCCGTGACTAATGTAAGTTCCATTGTTTTCAATTGGTCTTATGTGCCAATAACTTTCTCTGACTGGGGCTGCTGCAGTTTGTCCTGGGAGTTCACTTTCATTGACAACAATTAGTTCTGTGATTTACCAAAGATTCTAGCGTCTTCCCTTTATTTCCCCAAACCTTGGAAGCACTTTCAGTTATGGTTGACGTATATTTCACTCCTATTCCCAGGGTCATGTAAGATGAGGTAGGGAACTTGATCATCCCAGTTGAACATTCAATCATGGATGAGGCATTTCAGGGATCTTATCCTGTTTGAGATCCATTGAAATCATTGCACTGCAAATTCTTCTTCCCACATTTCTCTACAGGAATATTGCATGTGGAATTGTGCCTTCTTCACACAACCCAGGGCACATGTATGTGCATTTAAGCACCATTGAAATCAGTAGGGCTTTAAGCACGGCAAACTCCATGCTGGATTTTAGTTACTGTGTTTTTAGGTTTACACTTAAGAATTTTAAAAAGTGGGTACCCAAAATTGTGAATGAGATGGAAATGTGTTTAGAAATGTATGCACCGTACAGGTATACTCACTGATATTGATTGCAGCAACTTCTTGAATGTGTCCTCAGACTTTGGATTTTCCTACCAGATGGGGCTTGTCCAGCCCCCTTGTTGATGGTCTTCTGCAAACAGGCAAAGCCCTTCAAAAAATGTAAATATCCACTTGGCCTGCTGGGTTGTTTTGTTTTGCTCTGCTGTATTTAAACCCACTTTTCTCATTTAATTGTATTTTAACTAGCTGCCATTTTTATCTGCTCTAATCTGTTTTTATTGTCACATTGCTTACTTGTTGGTGATTTGATTATTTTTTATTCTGCATGTTATTGTTGTTTAGCTGCCGTGGGCATTTTGGATGGAAACGTGGAGTGTATCTATGTAACAAACAAAACAGAGTAATTTTCTTTCAGTTGCATTCACACCCAGTTTCAAAGCAATGCCGTTGCAAACTGTTACAAAACAGTTGCACTTCTTCTTTTTCACACAATGAAATGTTTCTCAAGGCATGGGACTCACACTGAGGAGCAGAGGGATGTGGGAGGAGGATGTGCATTCATTCCACCATAAAGCAATTATCATAAAAATTCTGGTTCTCCTTTTAGGAACAGAAGAGGTCATTCCACTACATCTCCCTTCAATTCTTCAGCAATTCTTCAGCAGTTCCTGTTATTCCAATATATATGATGGTAAAAACAACCACAATGTTCCTCTTATTCAAAACTATTAATAATTAGTGGTAACTAAGTAGATTTTTCAGCTTGCGGATAATCTAAACCATTTGCTGAGTAATGTTCTGTTTCTCTTCCCCCTATTCATTTATCAGAAATGTTTACAGTGGTACCTTGGGTTACAGACGCTTCAGGTTACAGATGCTTCAGGTTACAGACTCCACTCCGCTAGCCCAGAAATAGTACCTTGGGTTAAGAGCTTTGCTTCAGGATGAGAACAGAAATTGTAGTGCGGCGGCAGCGGGGGGGCCCATTAGCTAAAATACTTATTCATTTTCCCATTGCTTTCCAAGGGGGTGGGAAAGTCTCAATAAATAAATGCAATGAAGATGTATCTTGGAATCTGATTTGAGTTCCTTTACTTAATGCCTTGAGTCTCTGTGTTAACTTCTCCATCATTGTCAAATTCCAGATCTCATGGTACCAGCAAGGAAAAAAGGCTGACGGCAGTTCTTGGTGATCACAAGCCATGCAGCAATAAGAAGAAGGGCCCACCACATCTTTATACATTACTGACATAGTCTGCCCTTCAAATATATGCGTTGATGCCAGTTGTGGATCAGAGAGGAGGGGTTGACAGGTAATTTTGTTAATTTCCTTGAAGTCATCTTTCCAGAATGCAGCAAAATCAGGACATAACCACCACATGTGAAAAAATGTACCCTACTCCTCACAGCCTCTCCAGCATAGTGGCAAGAGTGTATTATTCTGTGGAAAGTGTAGAGAGTGAGGTAGTAATGATAAATATTTCTTAGCATTCTCCCTTACCCTAGCAGAGGTGGATTTGCCCACCTTCATGTGGCACTCTGAACATTATCTTTTATTTGTAAGTGGAGATCATTATGCCAAGGAATTTTACTTAGATAAGCCACAGTTCTTAATGCAAATAACTTCCCCATTTTACCCACATTCTGTTTCAGTCACATTTATCGTCATCAAAACAAGAGCCATCTCAGAATGGTCTGACGCACTAGGTGGGTGGGTGGGTTGAACGGCTGGGGTGATTCAGCATAAACTTCTTTGCAGCACTAGTCAGTCCTTCCCCGCACAATCAAGAAGCACCACTCCATGAAAAAATCGTAATGTGCCTTGCAGGAGAATCTGTAAGTAAATCTTGAGAATTATGCTTTTTAAGCAGGCTGCAATGAGTATTAATGTGGTTTGTTTTATAATATAGCTTTAATCAATAACAACAAACAACAAGAATGTTGGCTGCTGGTTACAGGGTACAAAGCTGAGTCCAGCTATGAATAAATAGAAGGAAGGAGGTGCAAGAATATTCAGAAGTCTCAATGCAGGGGACCAAAAGGATCGAAGGCATCAGCATCATATCCATTACGAATTGGATTCGCCGAGTGCATCGTCAAGTAGCCTTTCCAAAAAGATACTTGAGCATCAAGGTACTACCAGAAATGTATAGAGTAACATTCCTGCTCCCCCCCCCCCTTTTTCTATACTGGTGTTAAGAGTCCCAACCTATATGTTCCAATATGTTCAATATACTTATTACAAAGTAAGCATACATAGGATTGCAGGCATGCATTGCAATACAAATTAAGTTACCTCTGAAATAAGTCAATAGGCTCAATCGGATTGACTTATTAGTAAGTGTGCTTAGGAATGCATGATTAATCAGGGGCTGAGAGAATGCTTCTATTTTGGCCAACGAGGCTGTTTTGCTTGTTGCAGGACCTTGGGGCCTTTGGACACATTCAGGGGAGCAGCAGCAACATGGGTAACTATTTGTTCAAGACAAGTTGCCACCAGTGCATACAGGCTAATGTGAAGGTTGCTGGAAACAGTGTATTTCAGCCATCAAATGTCTGGGTGAACAGGAACTTTATAAAAATCTCTACTAAAAGTTGTTAATGTGGCAGGCAGATGCACCTTGCTAGGAAGGGCATTCCACAAACAAGGAGCCACCACCAAGAAGGCCTTGTCATATGCCATAGATAGAAAATGCATATAAAAGAGCAGGGAGAAAACCTTAGGGACATTTGCTGTACAGAAACCAGGAGGACACCATCTTGTTAAATGGCTGCCTTTACTGTGATTTGCCATGTAAATTAGTTTAGCCTTCAGTCAAAGCCAAGGACAAAAGAGAGAGGCGTTGATGGGCGTCCCAGGTTTGGAACACCTTCTTATAGTCTCAGGGCTGCTACAGAAAAATGTGGTGTTCCAGCCCACCACTATTATTAACTCCTTCACTAATGATACTCTGAAGAGGCGATTGAGGTGGGGAGGGAGGCGAGATGGTATGGAGAAAGATGTTCTTCAAGGTCCATTGATTTCCAGGGTGTAATCTTTTGGAAAATTCCTACTCTTCCTTCATCTCTGTTTCGGAGCCAGAGCAGATAGAGGCACATGAATAATGATAAAATCCACAAATGGGAAGTATATTAATAATCTTAAGATTTGTGTCTGTATAAACATCTACCCCACTTCCTAGGAACCTGCTGTGTCTGAGCTGAAAACAAAAGATAAAGTTATCCTTATAAAATAGTATTTGTTAAGGCAACAGACTCTCATTACAGGACAAAATTGGAAAAGTTTATCTTATTTAATTAGAATCTGATTGATTGTGTTGTGTTAAAAAATCTAATATGCATATAAATCAGCTCTGCCTCTTTAGAGAAAACTTGTTATGTGGAAACAATGGGAGCCAAGTAAGAAGTGAAAGCTGGAGTTGTGTTGCTTGGTGAAATATAAACCATGTAGCTGATGTCTCTTAAATGCATTTATTTTATTTTACAATAAAACGAGATGGACTGATTGTCCCAGTGGCATTTGGAAGTAGGAAATATGGCTAAAAAAAATTACTATTGAATGTATTGAGTTGAACTTATTCCCTCTGGTTTATTTCTTTTTACACTGAACAACAACCTGGATAAGTGGCAGAGTAATCAAACAACCATTTGCACCATCCATTCAGCTGCAGGGTACAGCCACCCCTTTGAAAAGGGTCAGTGAACTCCCATGATAGGCCCCAAGGAGAAGAGAGTCAGACAGGCTGAGGAATCATCATGCAAGATGCCCAAATGCCCTGGACATAGTGCTCCTTTCTTGCCTCCAAGATGTCAGCCTGCTTAGCTGAAATTAGCTTGATATCGTGTCATTAGTGCAGATCGCCTGGATATATATGAGAACTGTGCTGGTAGGTCTTTTAGTTTTGAGCAATAAAGCATAACCTCCATAAATTGCTTAAGAGATAAATTTGGCATCTATCTGTTTTCATCCCCAGTCACCGTTACTGGATCTCCAGACCCTTGAAGAAAATGACTTCTTTTGCTGCGTTTGCTCAGCACATATGGACACGTTTTGTGGGCGAAAAGAAGCCTGGCTGGAAGGGCCGGTCGTGCCTGTTTGCGATCTGCAGCTCCGTCAGTTTGATGGTGAATGTGTTCCTGTTCCTAGCAGGGTATTCCTTCCTAGCAGACCACCCCACGTTCTCTGCAGTCGCACCCCCATTCCTCTGGATTGCCCTGTCCATGGGTTTGTTTCTGTCCAGGCACCTGCGATGCTTTGCTGCGCTTTTCTTCCTTTCCTGTGGCCTGCGCGAAGGAAGGAATGCCCTGATCGCTGCCGGGACTGGGGCGGTGGTAGCTGGCAACATCCAAAACATTTTCCACAACCTAAATCAGCTGGTAGACAGCATCACTTGCATCCTTCAATCACAGCGTTTCTCCTTCCTCGGCCGCTACATCGAAGCGATACGGTGGATATACAATCAGAGCAAGATCTTGGGCAACCCGTTCAAAGACGTTGTGTCAGTGAAGGACAAGCTGAATGTGTCTTACGCCGTTTCGGACGAAGGCTTGAAGCTGAGGTTGAGTGAGACGAGGCTCCACATCCAGAACGTTGCCAGGCAGATTTCCTCCATACTAGCCCTACCGCCCTACCTGGGCAAGAAAGTGCTCCCTCTGCTGGGGGTTCTTTTCATCGTTCTTGGGACATTACACTTCATGAGGAAATTCCTGAGTCCCCACAACATCAAGTTTAAGAACACTTACATTACGAAAGCGTTTATTCGCTACGATGAGCGGCAGCGGCAGCAAAGGAAGCTCTGTGCCCTTCCCCTCAGCAAAGAAGAAAGAGAGCTGTACACAATGGTTCCATCCTTTTGCCAGACCCAGAAAGAAAGGAAATGCACGGCACGCTTTTTTCTCCCTGTGCTTGCTAACCTTTGCATCTGGGCTCTCTTTGCAGCACTAGATTATTTGCTTTACTGGCTCATTTTTTCAGTGAGCAAGCATCTCCAAGATTTCCCTGAGCTAGAGGTCCATTTGAAATTGTATTACCATGTAAGTACCTTAGCTACAGTTACCAGCACTTTTCTTGGGCTTTTATTGCTTTAGATACAAGTTTTCTGCAGAGTAAACTTATGCTAAAACACAGCGCAGAAGGCCTTAAAATGAGGTTGGGTGGTGGAATGGCGCAGGCTTTAAAAAGCCTGTGCGTATAAAGCAATGACAAAACAGCAAAAGGCAGATTGGAACGTTGGTTATGCTGAGTGTTCTGTGTGGCTGGAGGAAACAGAAGTGCAAAATTTGGGAGGCCTCTTTTGGGTGTCTTGTTGCAGCAAAGGCTCAAGCATGATTCGCAGGCCAAAGACCTCCAGTTTAAACCCTGTCATCTCCAGTTTAAAAGATTGCTAGTAACATGGCATGGGAAGGTACAAGATTTCAATGACTGGCTGCTGAATCATTTTTAGGTCTGGCAGAAGGGGGAGGTTGGTACGTGGCCTGCTGAGCCAGGAGAGCTTGGCAGAAGGACCCCTCTGCTTATCTAACCCCGTCAGCTGATGCAAGTGGGATTTATACTTATCTGCCCTATGTTATAGTGTGCCAGGTTGAACTGATTGCCATTCGGGAACAAGAGGGAATTATCCTCAAGCTCGGACTAGGTGTTTGGGGATAGTGCTATGGGGCTAATGCAGGACTGGCATCAAGACCTGGAACTCCCTTGCAGCTGCTGCTGCTGTTGCTCTGCCTACTCCCCCCCCCCCAATTTTCTAGTTGCCATGTCAATTTCCCACAATATCTTCAGCCCAGCTCTAGGGCTTTTGGGGAAATTAAACAGGTGGCTAGACTCAGCTGCCTAGTGCTGCTCCTGTGATTTGAACCTCCAGAGCTGGCAGAAGAGGAGACCCACCGGATGACACTTTGCCCGCCACCCCCTCAAACCTGGAACTGAGGGGGAAGAACTGTCTTATACTGAGTCAGACCAGTAGTCCATCTAGTTCAATATTGCCAACACTGAAGTGACTGCAGCTCTCTTGTGTTGCAGGCATGAGTCCTATCTGGAAATGATGGGGATTGAACCTGTAACTTTTTGCATACAAGGTTTTGTTTTGTTTTGCAAGCTCTGTCACTGAATTGCAACCCATTCCTTTAAAGCATCCTTTCTCAATCTTGGGTCCCCAGGTGTTGTTAGACTACAACTCCCATCATCCCTTACCACTGCTAGTGCTAGCTAGGAATGATGGGAGTTGTAGTCCAACAACACCTGGGGACCCAAGGCTGAGAAAGGATGCTCTAAAGATATGGTTAATGAATTAGAGCTTCTGTTTTCCATACCGTGCAGAATGCAGAGATGAAGGAGTAGAATACTTGGGTTGACATTGGGCAAAACAAGCATCGAGGTTTCATAGAAAGGGTTAGCCAATTTTGGTTTTTTCCCCCTGCAGATGCAGGCAGGTTGGCCAGAGTCAACCCTCATTGGTGTGACATGCTATCAGATGATCCTCCCTCAATGTGATAAATTTACTCTGTTTTTGCTATCTCATCAAACTGGTTCTGTGAAGTAACTACTTGTGGGTTTAAGTTTTTCACTGGAGGAAATGCACTTCAGATATCTACCCGCCCCCCGCCAACAGACTCCAAAGAAATAGATGGGACAGCTTGCAAAATGGGATCCCAAGAACTCTGTTATATATCTTATACACTCCCTCAGTACCCTCAAGAACTAAAGTATTTCTAATAGACATCCAGACATTTGTCTGCTTTAGTAGTACAGCCCAAGTTCTTTCCTTTTGCGTTGAATTTTTTGCTCCTCAGCAGGTGAATTTCCTATTACTTCCTCTTAGAGCTGGTTGTGCTGAGCAATCAACTTTCCTCTCTCCCCTAAAGAAACCATTTATCCAAGAAGCAATTATAAGAATCTCAGGTGTTCCAGAGAGCAGGGTATTTGAGTTCAGCAACATAACTAGTGCTTAACTTCCAATTACAACAAAACAGGAAGGGATTTAAATAACACCTGCTGTTGTGTGATTGGACAATGAAATTTCCTTTGCTGCCTCCCATGTGTGTGTCAGGTAATTTACTCCCCAAAGGGGAAATAAGGCAAAAACTCCGTGTATGTTTGTGTATTTATTCCCAGTGACTGCTATCTCAAATTTCTCCCATGCAGTACATCTTAGGGAGCAGTCAAAGCCACAGAGCAAAGATAGGCTTTGCCCTCCCATGTTCAATCCCCATTCCCCAAATTAGGACTTGCAGATACATTTCTGCTTCAGCTGCATTGACTGAAGGTAACAACAGAATGTCTGAGAAAATATTGGAGGCAACTGGAGCGGGTAACTCATTGATCCCAGAAGGCTGTTTTTAATGCCAATCGTCAGGACTGGGGCATGTGAAGTGTTAAACAAAGAGTGCTTCTGTGCATAGGCAAAGTGCCCATATATCTCCATTGAACAACCAGAATCAGTCACTATATATCAATATGAAAGGGCATGTCTACTAGGTATCAGGTGTGTTTAAAGTGAGTGCAAGCCTTCCAGTGCTAAACTATCTAGCACATTCTTGCAGACTTGGGTCACAAGTCTAGAGTAGGCTTCACCAGCATGGATGATGTAGTGGTGCAGCAGTTAAACTGCTAGCACATTTGCAAAGCTAAGCAGGGTCCGGTCTGGTTTCCAATTGGGTGGGGGACCACATGTTGAGATTCCTGCATTGCAAAGGGGTTGGACGAGATGACCCTCAGAGGTCCCTTCCACCTCTACAATCCTATGGTTCCTATGTTGTTCAACTACATGTTCCCTCATCCCTAACCCTTCTCCATGCTAACTCAGACTAAGGGGAGTTGTGGTCAAAAATGTATGGAGGGTATCAGGTTGGCTGGATGATACTCTTGGAAGAATTTCCATGCTGGGAAGGGTCCATTTAATCCAGTGCTCTGTGGCCCACCAGATATTGCAAGGAAATTGCAATATGGTGTGATGGAGTTAGCAATGCCCTACTACTCTAGTGGTGGTGGTTGCTTTTGGGGAGGTTCCCCAGAATGCCCCAAGTGCTGTATTGTTCCAGGGTGAAAGTCATAATGTGGTGCTCACAAAGGTCTTCTCTGGGGCCCATAGGGACCATTTGCCCCCCTACTCCCATTGAAATTATGCTTAAAATAAGCCTTTGAGTGTGGTGCTTTGAATGTTAGTGCAAGGGTTTTTGCCTGTGCAATGGAAAGTCCCTTCTCCCTGTGTGCACCTACTAGATCTGTTCTGGGGTTCACCCAACCCTCCAGAGCAGATTTGGGGGAGAATGTGGAATGCCTGCAAGTGGAGGAGCAGAGGCAAGGTCTATTGTGAATTGCAAATCCTTGCGCTAACAGATTAAGTGCATTGGAAACCATCATTTGTAGCCAATACATTAATTTCCTACGCCTGTGTTTGTGTGGCTGTACTGTGTGTATGTTTCTAGCGTGTGTGCACACATGTGGTTGTGAGTGAAAGGTTGATGTGTGCGCATGAGACCAACAGTTTCTCTGGTTTGCAAATCTGTTCCCAGGCATGGAGTAAGGGGAGATAACAGCCTACAATGACAGCTGCCAATTCTTCACTGGAATATTGTAATGTCTAGTGAATTCTGGGCAAATGAGATATGAATGGGACAGTGAAAACAAACCCATTCATATTTATTCACTCATTTGTTACTCGTTCCTTTTGAAGGAAGTTGAACCAAATGGGCTCCATTCAGGTTTCCTCCTCCCCTCCCCAAATCACACGCCTGCAGAATTCACTGCCACAGGATGTGACGATGGCCACGCACTTAATATGGTTTCAAAATGATATTAGGGAAATTTATAGAGGTAAAGTTTACCAAGAGAAAATCTTTAAGATACCTAAAGGACTTTCCAGGTTGAAAGAGGAGTATCCCACTGGGCATCAGTGGGGGGTGGGTACAGTGTGGGGTTTTGTGTCTCCATGTCCTGTTGTCCGTTTCCAATAAGCATCTGGTTCTCCACTGGTGTCTGTTTGAATAGGCGAGGTGTGGGGAACCTTTGGCCCTCCAGATGTTGCTGAACTACAACTCCCATCCCCACCAGCAAGCACAGCCAGGAGCCAAGGATGATGGGAGTTGCAGTTCAGCAACATTTAGGGGGCCAAAGGTTCCCTATACTTTGAACAGACAGAGCTTTAGTTTGATCCAGCATGGTTCTTACATCCTTACCTAACGCCCCCTCAACTACTGTGTATGATGATGCTTTAAGCATTCCTTTAAGCATTCACCAAATCGCTCATCTCTTGCAAGCTGGTTGTCAAAGGGACCCTACTGGTTTAAGTAATTGCCTAGAGCAGGTTTGACTCAGTAGTTAAGCGGCTGTTAATATCCTGTAGGAGACTTGAAACACACAGAGACCCTGGAAGGAATTCCACTGCTGAGTTGCTATGCTTCTGCTTTGTTGACTTTGAAGCATCGTGCATCAGGTATTTCATAGGAGGGAGCAATGCTCACGCCAACTTCTTTTTAATATTTTTCTTTCACTTCTCTTGTGCAGAAAAATTCTGACAAATTCATATTCAACCATGGGGAGATTGTGGACAATAAGACTTCCTTCAGCAGTCCTCTCTTTGAGCATGCCTGTATTCCCAGACCAAATGTTCCCCACTCAGCAACTTGGATCCAACTGGGTGTCATCATCTTCTTTTTAACAGTGCTTGGGCTGTGCGTCTCTACGTTTACGCAACTTAAAATCCTAGTGGCAACATCATTCTATCCCAGCACAGACGTGAAACGGATAAAGTATCTGCACTCAAAATTACTGAAGAGAAGATCAAAGCTCCCTGAGAGGAATCAGAAGAGGAAGCTGAATTCGTTTGCAACGGTAAGTTACAAACAGCATGGGGCTAGCTTGGAAACTAAATCTTAAAGCTTGATCCTAGAAACCACCAAACTGAAACCAGAGTCAGAGCACAAGCCTATCTGTGGCTTCTGGCAACGGTGATGATTTGCTCACTCCCTTTGCCTATACATGGGGCAAGGGAAATCTTGATATATATTTTTAATGGATTTTATGAACTACAATAGAAGCCAAACATGCCACGCTATTCTGGTAGCACATCTGCTATGAAAGTAATGCTTGGACTCACATCAGGTGCTGTTTGCACAACCCCACTTCTGCTGTGACACAAGGGCTTGCCTCTCTGACCACAGCAGGGAGAAGCTTCAAACCCAATCCATGACTGCAAAGGAAGGCAAGCCTTTCCCAATTATTCACTTGCCGCAGTTGCAGCTTGCTTTCCAATGCCAGATGCCGCATACAGCAGCAGGTGCAGTAAAGGTGGACATGGTTTGCCCAAAATGGCCTGACAGGCCCTAATTAGGCCCACACAGCAGTCCCCTGCCACTGGTCTAGAAATTTCCTTTTCCCTCAAAGAAAGGATGTGTTGGGAGTAAACCAACAGCACTGAGTGGTCGAGGGAGGTGACAGATAGAAAGGCAACCTATTTGCCCCTCGTTGATTCCTCTTGGAGTAATTTCCTGTAGGTTGTTCTCTTGGGCTTTCCCCCCCTTCCTGCTTCTTTTCCAAATTAGTGGCCACATGAAAGCTTGTACTCGGAATGGCTTTGTTCTGGGAGTCTCTCATGCTAGCTCTGGGAGGCTCCTGCAAGATCTCTGACAGCTCTGCAAGATCTCGTGAGACCTTCCCAGAGAAATTATGTGAAATTAAAAGCTCTTTCTGCACAGGAAAACTTGGCACAGAAGAAGTTTTTAAGCCGTCAGACTTGCATGCGTTTAATTTTTGTGATTGGCCACCAAGTGCATAAAGCTGCAATCACACAAGTTAAATGTGTGCAAGTTATGAGTCAATACACCAAACTCCATTTGGATGAAGGGGAGTGGATGTTTAGCTACCATCTTGCTTGAGATGGGTGCTAAGCCACTTGCCCGTCCCCACTTCTTCAGAGAGGAAAGAAGAAACATAAGAATTTAGCCCCCCGTTCTTGTTCTAGACAGAGAAAGTTGGTAGAGAGGGCACCTGCAAATTCCTTGTAGGCACTCACTTGTAAATATAACTATATTTCCTCTCTTCCTCAGTTACATTTCTGGTTCCCAATCCTCCAGGCAATGAGGAGTTCCAGGAAGAAACAAACAGAGGTGGCAAAAGTCGGCAGCGTTTAAGGACGCAAAGAAAATCTCTATGAAGAAATCCATGGTTTTACAAGTGAATAAACGGTCTGATGCATTTGATTTTTCTTACATTCATTCACTTTTCACCTCTGACTCTCACCTTGTCATTCAGCTTTGAAGTCATCAAGCTGTACAGACTTGTCGGTCTGACACCCTAAGTGATACCACTGCATAATTCACATATTTCTTTCTGTACCTGCCTCCTCCCTTGCATCTTCTAGTAGGAGAGCTCAGAATTCTTTGCTTTCTTTCTCTTTTCTTTTCTGCTGCCTTTGTCTGATCTTTGCCAATGTTCTTTTCTGTGGGTGGATTTGCTCCCCTCCCCGCCTGGCACTATATATCTATCATCACCCAAGTGTCATCAGTCCCTCCAGCCACCTTCCACTTCATGTTTTATTTTTCACAGATGAAAGAACTCTAGCTTTCGACTCAACATGAACGATGCAAATTTGAAACGAAGGGTTTTAGTTATTCAGAACCAATTAGGATTACTGGGTTTCTTTCCTAATGTTGCTTCTAGTGGTGCTGTGACCTCATTCCACACACACAAGCTCACTCCATCCTTGTGTACACCAGTGACGCTGCCTGTACAGAGGCCCCTCTGACTCACCCATTCCACCCACATTCTAAAAATGCAGGACTTCCTCTTTTTTTTAAAGGGAATGAGATGTTGAATTTGATGTGGGGAAAAATCCCCTAAATCAGATCAGCTGCAGTTTGAAAAATTAATGAAGGCCTGACCCAGTTGTCTTGGGATGGCAATCAAAACTGGCAAGGTCCGGAACACTGACACTCCTGAAGTATGACCTATATGTAATGTGCAGAATGCCTGGAGGGTTGCTTGTTTATTTTTCTCCTTTGCTTTGCTACAAAATCCAAAGACTGTGAGTAACTCATTTCCCCAGAGAAACTGCTCCAGACTTGCGTTTTGCCATGACCATGGTTGAACTCTTCATTTCTATGGTGGTAGCGTGAATTTCTACCACTGGTAAATTTTGCAGATAGAAGGATGGAGGGTTCATGGGCACCAAGATTGAGACACTAGGACAGTAGTAGGGGGAGCCGAGTATTCATCTCCGTAGGTGGGACAACAGAGTAGATAATCCCTTAGTGGTACAGTGAATAATGTGGCCTGTGTTAAATCCCAGGTATGTCTAGCTGCAGGATTCTAGAATTGGGAGTTATTAGCCATTATGAAGCTTATTTGTATTGAATCAAGCAATTGCTTGATTATGTTAATTTGAAGTGATAGCCAGGGCATGTGTACTAATAGATTGATATTTTTTTTTGCACGTTAGATCAGCCTCAGATGAGCTCCGATGGTGCCGTGCCAATGATCCCAACCCAAAACAATAAGAATCACAGTGCCAATAATCTACCTACAAACTGAAGCACATAGCTATTCACATACAATTGTGGCAATAGCTTTATCACAGTAGGAGACTTCTGTGACGACTGGTGCAAGGCTGACTGCTTTCCACTTAGATGTCTTAATCGTGAGGATTACTACATAATACAGAGATGGGACTGGGGCATGGCAACCTACCCCCTCCATGTCCTCATATAAAAAGGTTTGCATGGTAATATAAATGCACTTATATTAATATATTTGTCTGTAAACTTTCAAAAGAGGTAACAATGGTAAAAATTGTAGAGGAAAATAGTCATTTATGAATTGAGATAAAATGCTGCTGCATCATACAGAAATCAAAATTGCAGACTAATAGGGTTCCAGAGTAGGTTGCAGAAGCAGGGCGAACAGAATTATTTTCATCTGGTTTTTTGACCTAGAGAGACAAGAGGAAGAAAACATGATGCAATCCTTCCAAAGGAGGCTGTTTCTTACTTCTGTCACCAAGGGAGGCAATAAGAATTAAGAGCTAATAAGAATTACTTAAGGGTGGGATTCAACCAAGTGTGCAGCCACAGTTTCCCCATGATTTCCAGTCATAGGCCCAGGAGGTGGGGGTTTGGGGTTTTGTTTTTTGGTCCTGTCACTTTCCTCAGGAAGACCTCTTTACGGTGGAGCTGGAAGAAAAGGGTTTTCTGCAGATTGACACTTGCTCTAATGTTGCAGTAAACAGGTTTTTCTCAGGGGAAGCAGTGGGACAAAAATAAAACCCTTCTTGGACCTGTGACTAAAACAAAAAACAGCTGTGGATGGGCCCCTAAATTGTTGCACAAGTGGAATGAGCTCTGATCACACAAAGGCACAGTTCCATCTAAATCTGCCTCTGGAGGAGAGGGGGACATCACTTAAGGCTTTGTTGAATCGCACCCATCGTTTTGTGACTCCTCTGCAGTATAGCTGTCTTCATGGCAGCTTCTACTAGATTCTAAACCTCCTTGGTGCAGAATCACAGACCTGAAAGACACTCATGGAACCCCTCCCACACCCAGAACAATACTTTTCATCCCACAGGCTACTTGCGTGTGGCCAGAACTGCTTTGGGACCAGTCAGTTTCCAATGGCCAAATGAGACACTCACATGTCAAAGATGAACTGTATTGTGCGAATTATTTTCCCTCAGCAGCAACTGCAATCACTTTGCCCACATATGGTGCTCGCTTGACAGGAACAGGCTGGCAAACCTGCAACGACATGTTTCGTTTTTATTTCTTTCACGTTCTCCTTCCCTACCCCCACCTCCCCCTGCAAGAAACTTGTCAAAATCAAAATTGCACACTGCCATTTTCAGGCCTGCAGGCTTTATTTTCAACAGCAGTTCAAAACCCATGGGTGGAATTCACACGCTTGCAAAGTCCACCTTCATGGGGTGTTTACTTGGAATGCCCCTCTCCTGGAGATTTGTCAAAGCTTGGACCTGAGTACTCTGAGGGGAGACAGATAAGATTTGGCTGCATTGAGCAGCAAAAATCCACCCTCTTTCCAGCAGTCTTAATGCGTCGCGTGCCCCATTGCTTAAGACTTCCTGGCCGCATTGAGATCTGTTGTCCTGTTGTCTTTTTATTTCAGACCATTCCGGTTTTAAGGGGAATGGATTGTTTTAAAAGCTGGCAGAGAGACATTTCAAGGTTCATTTGGAATGGGAAGAAACCTAGAATAAAACAAACTGCTCATAGACTGGAAGGATAGAGGAGGTTTTGCCCTACCGGACCTCAAACTATACCAGGAGGCAGCAGGTCTGACCTGCATCCGCGAATGGATGATACTAAAAGATACAGACTTGCTGGATATAGAGGGTTTTGACAACCACTATGGTTGGCATGCCTACCTAGCCTATGATAAGGTGAAAGTCCACAAAGGGTTTCTAAACCACATAATAAGAAAATCTTTATATAAAATATGGAGTAAATATAGAGGACTATTAGAACCTAAAACCCCCTGGTGGACCTCACCCATAGAAGCTTTAGCTGTGAAGAAGAAAAATATGAAGGGCAACGTACAACATGCTATTAGAAGAGAAAAGTAACAAATCAAAATTAAAGCACTTTAAAGAATTTCGTATATATTTGATTGGCTTCAATACTTCCAAATTAATGAAAGATTAGGCATGAATAAACAAAAAGGGTTCGCTGAAGAAACATCTAGGTTAGAACAGAACTTAATTCAGCCCAAAGGGGAACATTTATCAAAGATGTACAACCTCCTCCTTGACTGGGAAGTCAAGGAGGTGGTGAAATTGGTTATGGTACGCTGGGCTCAAGATACTGGACACAAATATATACAGGTGAAAGTGCTCCAAAATCTCCTGGTAGACAGCTGTGTTGACCCTGGACTTAATGAAGCACAGTGGACCAACACCAGCTGGTGACATGGCCCCCCAAATCAACACAGACCGTGGAAACTTCACACTGGACTTCAAGCATCTGGCATTGTGTGCCTCCCCATTCTTCCTCCAGACTCTGGGTCCTTGGTTTCCAAATGAGATGCAAAAGCTGCTCTCATCAGAAATGAGATTGACATATTTCGCTTTGCATGTCATGAGTCTATCTCATATATTAGTTTCACCTTTTAAGTTGAATTACTGAAATAAATGAACTTTTCCACGATATTCTAATTTTCCGAGTTTCACCTGTATATGATTGAATGGGAAAGGCTTTGGAGGGAAGACATAAGGTTCACTGCATGTTACAATTTTAGAGAAAACGGATGAAGATGTTATACAGATGGTACCTCACTCTGGCCAAGTTGTACAAGAAAAGTTCAGATGTCTGTTGGAGATGTAAAAATGGGGTAGGTACCTTTATGCACATGTGGTGGGATTGTAAGAGGATAAGAGAATTGTGGGATACTACATATAACAAACTCAAAAAGATTTTCAAATTCTCATTTTTAAAAAAACCCTGAAGCTATGTCCATGGAAATTTTAAAAAATATCAGACCCCTTTTTATGTAAGCAACTGCAGTGGCTAGGATCTTAATAGCAAAGAATTGGAAAGGCGAAGTATCCCCACAAAAATGGACTGGCAAGAGAAAATGATAGAGTATTTACAACTTGCAAAAATGACTGTGAGAATAAGAGGAAGCTCAAAGCAGAAAGTTATTAAAGATTGGATAATATTTAAAGAATACATTAAACATTATTGTGATAATGCAAATCTCCTGAAAGACCCAGACTGAATTTTGAAACACAGAGAAATTATATAGCAAAAACTTTCATGTTAAATAATGGAAAAATAAAATAATAATAAAATGCGTACAATGAGGTGAATCGGAAGTCAAAAGTGTGTTATGTTAAATGAGAGATTGTATGTATTGTATTGCAATGTCTAAGTTATATGTAAATTGTTGTATAATAAAAGTTATTTTAAAATTAAAAGAAAAAAAGAGATCTGTTGTCGTGCAGCCAAAGTTACGGCTGCATTAGTTTTGTGTACAAGATCTCAGCTCATATGGCCTCATGATGATTCCTGTACATGTTCCCTTGCCACATGTTTCTTCTCCCTTTCCCACACCATTATGTGCACTACGAGCCCTCCGTTCATTAAGCCACACTCCTTATTATGACTTGATATTACTGTCCTCAAAAACATGCTTTAAATAGTTAAGAACAGAGGCCTGCTGAGATACCACAGTAAGAAATTCTATGTTTTTAAACCTATGCATGTTTATCAGCACCAGAGTGGCAGCAGGGCCCTCCTGGTGATGGTGCTGTACTTTTAGTCAAAGGAGAGAGATTCCTACAATCATATTATGCATAAAGACTTACAGAATTACTATCATCATACACACCTGATCCCGCTGCCTGATCCGTTTGTAGACATATTCAGGGAATGGCTCACGGGGAACGTATCTCCCGTCTCCTGCTGCAACGTGGAACACGCCATTTTGGTAAACCACTTTGCCTCGTGAAATGGTCACCACTGCTACCCCATGGCAGACCATGCCTTCAAATATGTTGAAGTCGATGGCTTGGTGGTGAGTCTTTGCTGAGATCGTCCTGTATTGGAAAGAACATGAAACAATGATGCAAACTGTCAACATGGCTGTTTTGAAATCAGCAAATTTTAGATTCCGCTGAATTCTTTGAAGTCTAAGGAAAACATGGAATTGCGAAAAAGGCAGCAATCATTAGAAACTCTTCCTTAGAAGTAAGCTCCACTGGAACAAGCAGTGCGCACTTCCAAGTGTTTAGGGTGGTCTTTTAAATCACAGATTTGAAGCAAAATCTACTGGAAAAAATAAATTGCAGCTGAACAAGAGTTTTCCTCTTTTAGGTAAGAAACTCCGCTGTGGTCTCACTTAGCTCTCATTAACTTCTATGTAAAAAAGCTTCTGCAGAAAAACGCCTGGTTGAGCTGCAATTGGACTATATACTTTAGAAGCAACCAAAAACAACACAACTGCCAGCGGTTCATTGAGTAGTTACAAATGATTTAAGAGGAAGGATTTCCCAAAAAATAGATAAAAGTGCAATCTCATTTTTAATAGCAAAATTTGGTATGGGGATGGGAGAGAGAGAGAGGGGATTCCTATACAGTGATACCTCAGGTTAAGAACTTAATTCGTTCTGGAGGTCTGTTCTTAACCTGAAACTGTTCTTAACCTGAGGTACCACTTTAGCTAATGGGGCCTCCCTCTGCTGTTGCGCTGCCGCCACACGATTTCTGTTCTTATCCTGAAGTAAAGTTCTTAACCCAAGCTACTCTTTCTGGTTTAGCAGAGTCTGTAACCTGAAGCATCTGTAACCTGAGGTACCACTGTAACTCATGTTCTCTTAAAATGCTGCAAGCATCACATGCATCTGTTGAGGCCACCAGGTTATTTATTGCTTATTTCTTTCTAGGAATGCATTCGCTCCTCAGTGCTTTTGGCATTTTAATTTCACCTAAGCAGCAGATATTCCGAAAACACTGCTTTTCCATATTTATGTATTCATTCTAAATATTTGTGTATCGTCCTTCAAAAGAAAGAAAAAGTCTTTCTCTAGGGCAGCTTACAGCAACAATGCAATATGAAAAACAAAGAAAACAATATAGGTGCAAAAGCAGCATTAAAACCAATCACTGGAAGTTAAACGGTCTCAAATCCCCACTCGACCTTGGGCCAGTCACTGCCTCTCAGCCTAACCTAACTCACAGGGTTGTTGTGGGGATTAAATGAGGAGAGGTAGAATAAGGTGGAATAAAAGTGCAATCAATCTGAACCAGTAAGAGTAAGATCTGAGGAGTGGAAATGCTCCTGTGACTTACCTTTAAACCGGTGACATGAGATTTTATTATTTATTGAATTTATATACCACCCTATACCCAGTCTCGGGACACGGGTGGCACTGTGGGTTGAACCACGGAGCCTAGGACTTGCCGATCAGAAGGTCGGCGGTTCGAATCCCAGCAACGGGGTGAGCTCCTGTTGCTCAGTCCCTGCTCCTGCCAAGTTCGAAAGCACGTCAAAGTGCAAGTAGATAAATAGGTACCGCTCCGGTGGGAAGGTAAACGGCGTTTCCATGCGCTGCTCTGGTTCGCCAGAAGCGGCTTAGCACATGGCCCAGAAGCTGTACGCCGGCTCCCTTGGCCAGTAAAGTGAGATGAGCGCTGCAACCCCAGAGTTGTCCGCGACTGGACCTAACAGTCAGGGGCCCCTTTACCTTTACCTTTATGTTTGGAAATAAATCAACAAATCTTTAAAAACATTTGTGACAGACCTAGTGAAGGTCCCTTTACCTTTATTACCCAGTCTAAGGGGTGTGCAGAGAATAAAATATAAATATAAAACCTTACAATAAAAACAACCCAATAACTCACAACCCCCCAAAACCACATTTTAAAAGGGGACAGGATCCTCACAATATTTAAAGTAAGACATATTTACTTGGCATGACTCAGGATGTCCCAGAAACACACTGTGTCTTTTGTTATGTAGTGACACTCTGCTCTAATCCCAGACCCTTTGTGAAAAAGCCCTTTTCAGAATCAAGGTGAGGTTACACAATACGGCATTTCCTATAAACGGGTATGCACTGCACCTTGGTTTTAGTCTTCTTTTTGTAACACAAGGGTTTGCACGCGAGATCCAACTGCATACTGGTATAATTCAGATTGTGCAAATAAAGGGAATTTGGCACCCCCTTTCCCCAAAATTGGACTTTTTGTAGTAAAAAAGAAATGCACCCCAAAATGTGGGATAACAATTGCTTAAAGCAACACTGTATATGTCCCCACAAACAAATCACAATGAATGCTGAATAAACCTCCCTATGAACTTTGTGCAAACAAATCGGGATGAATGCTCAGTAAATAGGTTGTCTGGAAGCGACCTTGCAGGTTGTTCCACGCCACGGATTTTCAGATGCCCTACTTCTGTAGACAGCTGCAGGAGATGGCTTTATCTCAGGCAGACTCTCCTTTCCTCCCTCTACACTCACCCTTTCCCATTTTCCTTGGCTTTGAACTATGTGTGTTATTTTGCAATGGAAGTTGTCAGAACTCCTCAGCAGAAAGGCACTCACCAGAGTCTTTCCAAAAGAGGAAGTTTCCCACCCCCTCTATTTTTAAACCAAGTGCATTCACAAAACTGCAGGGAATCAATGGTTGTGCAGAGGGGTGTTCGCCCTGAAGCCAGATGATGAGTCACTGCTGTTAAAACTGCTTGCCGTATTTGACAGGATGACGACTTTTTACCAACTAACCACATCTACCAAAAGTCTAACGTAAAGCTGCAACCATATCCCCCACCTGTCACAGCAAATGCTCTGGAAGCCTGAGTTCAGCACTGCCATTTTATCCCTTCCAAACTGCTGTGTCTTGTTCCCCTTTTACGTATCTCTTTCTCTGGCATGTCCATGATCTCACTCACCTCTGAGTCTTGTGAGATGGGAAAAACTGCTACTTTGCATGTGATCTTCCAGATTCTTTCACTTCCCCACTTCCCATCACAAAACTGGATCTCTAAGATTCCGCCTTACAATCCTGTATTGGGCAACTACCCAACTCAAGCCTATTCCCTCCATCTCTGCATAAGTACCGTATTTTTCGCTCTATAAGACGCACCAGACCATAAGACGCACCTAGTTTTTGGAGGAGGAAAACAAGGAAAAAAATATTCTCAATCTCAGAAGCCAGAACAACAAGAGGGATCGCTGCGCAGCAAAAGCAGCAATCCCTCTTGCTGTTCTGGCTTCTGGGATAGCTGCGCAGCCTGCATTCGCTCCATAAGACGCACACACATTTCCCCTTACTTTTTAGGAGGGAAAAAGTGAGTCTTACAGAGCAAAAAATACGGTAATTATGGTCGTGCTCCAAGCAACAGGCAGGTAAGTTAGCCTGTGAAATGCGGCATTGCACCTCCCTGCCCCATGCCTCTGTAAAGTTGCATTTTAAGCTACAAAGCCATTTTATTGCTTTTAAATCAGTGTTTATTGGCATGTTGTGACATTTAAACCTTTCACTCTTTTATAAGTAAATGTTGCCATTGCAACTAGTGTGCTTATTGCCAGCTCTCTGGAGCAAGAACCTTAGTATTGATTGTTCCTAAATCCCCTTCGTTCTCCCTCCTCCCAATAAGCAAGGTACGCACAGCAAGTGCGGTCCTGTCTCTCTCTGTGCATGCTGTTTTCTGCTCTAAAGATACCAAGAGTAGTAGTAGTATTAATTCTACAAAATTAGCTTTTTCTTGAATAGTGTGTATGTACAGACACACTAGCAGATTTCACAGCAAAATGCACTCTGCACCTGCTCAGGAACCCTTCCATCATTTCTTCTTCCATATGTTCCAAGGTTAAGCCTGCTAAAATCAGATGCCAGAACTGAGCTCTGATCAATCTTGCTCCAAAGATAGCTCTAGCGGGAGGAAAAACTGTTCTTTATTTAAGAGGCTTGGAGGAGGTAACCTATTTCCCCAAACCATCACCGTTAACTGCAGGCTCATCTCTTGGGGGTGCCAGTTATATACCCCTCTAGGCCTGAAGAGGTAAAAGGAAAAGCAAGAAAATGAAGCAGTCTTCTCTTATATCCATCAAATCTGTCAATAATTCTCAACCACCCTGATAAAAAAACCAAAACCCAATACAGTAGCAATTCTGAAACACAATTTTCAACCCTGTGAACAAAAGTCATTCATTCTCAGTGCGGACAGGACCCAATTCAGATCTATTATTTATTTACCTCTGAGCGTTAAAGATGGACTAAAGGTCATGGGAACCCTGCTCTAAATAGGAATGTACTTCATGCTTACAGGAACACTTTTAGTTTACTAAAGGCCCACTCATTTCCCTCTCAAGGCTGCTGCAGCTGCTTATCCCTCACAATTTATAACCCTCAGTCAAGGAACTGCCGCAGCTCATCTGCCTGGTGGCAAAGGCGGCAGAGGGTGTTTGAGACTGAGCCACCCTCCTTTCCACTCACAGCTCTTGCCTGTCACAAATTAAGAGTCCTCAGCTAAGGCAGCACTCCATCTTACCTACTTGGAATTCTGGGAATAGGCTTCAGAAAGCCACTGCCCTGAAGGTCAGAGGTGAGGTTGGACGTGTGCCACACTGCCCACCAATATTAGGCAATATGTACCAACAAGTTGGGGGATCTCAGCCTTGTCAGATGGACCTTGGAGCATTTCCCTGCTTTGCCCCTCCTTCAAGTACACATGGGAGCTGGGCACAAAATGGTGGCTCATGGAGCAGATCCATCTGCGTTCCTTACAGCAGGACAACCTGAGCGCACAACCTAAGTGGAAATTTGCATTTGACCTGTCATCATGCCATGAATCTATGTGCTAAGTTGCTCCATACATTTGCATAAAAATAATGATCCGGCTTAGTTCATTCATCTGCCTGAAGTTCTCCTGAATAAAACACAAGCCTTGATATAGTGAACAGACCCTTTCGTCATTTTGTAGCTTTCCTCGTTTGCCTTGGTGCCCCTGCTTTTCAACCAAAACAGACTTTCAAAGCAGCTTAAAATCAGAATCCAAAGTAAAGGTACACTAGGGATTCATGGAAGCCATTAGCTGATGTCCTTCCTCTAGAAGTGGGCAGAATGTGTTACAGGTAGGGGCAGGGAGCAGGAAACTTAGGTCCAGGATCTAAATGCCTATTAAGCCCTCTCAACTCTTCCCAGGCCACACCCCTCACCACCCCTACTTCCACAAGCACTTCTGCCTGGTGGGAATGTATGTGTCCATGACCTCTGATAATGCCTCTTGGCTGCCGGGGTAGAAGACAGTAGGGTGGGTGGGTATGGAAAGAATTTGCATTCATTTCTCCACCCACTTTCATCTTTGGCCCTGCCCACCATGTGCATGCAGCAATGGAAAGCTGTTCGGATGGGATTGTGGCCTTTGGTTTGAAAAAGATTCCCCATACCTGAGAGACTAACTAGCACAAGTAGCAGATTTGGGGCCTAGCTGTCCTCTACATTTCCCAAGGTACACTGTCTTAGGCTACGGCATAATTGCCACACTGTTCATTCTGGTCTTGCGCTCCTGTCACAATAGTTAATAATGCTTGGAGTTCGGGACCAGAGTATAATTATCTCAAGAACATCCTTAGGGAAGGCAACATATAAAATCCACTGGCACATTCAATTTATGGATTCAGAAACAATGCAAAGCAAGTCAAGAAACAAATAAACCCCAAGTGTATCATTAAAAAGTTGAGAGAGGTTTGAGTGATTTTTTAAACTTGCGAACTATTTTTTAAATACAGAATTAGAGCCACTGGGCTGCTTTCAGCCTGCACAGACAAGTGGATGAAGCTAGTTTACACCAAGATAACCAGTGGTCCCTTAAAGCCCAGAACTGTCCACTGTAACTGGCAGCGGCCTTGCTTGCATGCAACACTAAGTCACAGTTAACGTTAACCATTGTTTGGTTAATAAACCATGGTTAAACCTCAAGTCATCTCCCAGCCAATCATGCAAACCATGGCTTGCCAGGCCACAGCCTAGTTTCTCTTCCCATTGCCTTCTCCACATCTCCCCAATATCCCAAACATCTTCACAGTTCACTAGCAATTCCTCACTGGGCTCACAGCCTACTTACTATTGGCCAACTGTATAGAAGAGAGTGTGGAAACCCTGCTTGGACACTCTTGGCAACTGGCTCTTGCCTCTCCCATGACTCAGGCAGGGGGCTGTACTACTTTTGATAACTGAGTTCCTTTGTCTGGAGAAGGCAAGGATGATCCCGGGCGACCTTGGTGGAATTCAATCTCACTATTATGAATGTTCCACCTGTGTAAGCTTTTCAGTTTGCCAGATGGAATGATCTCCCACTTTCCTTCCCTGTGTGCTGTTCTTGACCCACCCACCCCTAGTCACTTTCAGGGATGTATGGGGGTAGGAGAGCGGGGAAGGCTGTTGCACAAGCAGAAGTCCTAGAGCAGTGCTTCCACCGACAAGGCTCTTCAGGTACAAATCTGGCCCCTTGTGTGCAAATAAAGCACATGTCCTACCAAGGAGGAATGACCATTTGCCAAAACTATTATAGCCTGCTCTTTATTTTAAAAATCTAACTCCAGAGTGGGTTACAGTATAATATGCAGTAACATAGATTACATGAAACCAGGAAGCATAAATGCCATAATAAAAGACAGCAGTCAGTGAGGCCAAAGCTGCCCAACTCCATGTCCAAGGTCAGTACAGGTTGGATCTGTGTAGAAAGGGCATTCTACACTTGGACTGCCAGCATATTTTGTTGCCTATTACAGGTGTTGCCACCTATCACAGATTCAGCCAACACTAAGGGCAGCACCACCTGGGCTCCCTGCTGAAATACAAGAGGCACCAATAGTACTGGCATTCCACTGGCTCTTGAAGACACAGCTGTTTAGGCAAGCATTCCCCTGAACTCAAACTTCCTGATCCAATTGTTTTAATTGATCTTTTAATAGTTTGAATTGTTATGCTTTTTGATGGACTTGTTTTATTGTAAATTTTAATTATGAATGGTTTGAATGATTCGATGGAATTGTTTATTATGCATTTTAACCATGCATGGATTTTATAAATGATTTTATACTTGTAAACTAAATAGAGGCCATTTGGGCATGTAAACTCTTTACAAAGTAATAAATGTTTTAATTTTAATTTTTAATTGTATGTTTTTATTATTACAAATGTGTTTTCCAAGAGCAGGTGGTCCTAAACTATTGAGGCCCATCAGCCCATGATGGGATTTATGGTCCAAAATATCTGGAGGGTAGCAGGCTGCTTTAAACAAAGTATACTGAGTGCTCTTTCATGGATATAAATGTATATAGGTGAGATACCTTGGCCTTACATCTAGGGATGTTTTCACTAGGTCTGTCACAAATGTTTTAAAAGATTTGTTGATTTATTTCCAAACATAAAGGTAAAGGTAAAGGGACCCCTGACTGTTAGGTCCAGTCGCGGACAACTCTGGGGTTGCAGCGCTCATCTCACTTTACTGGCCGAGGGAGCCGGCATACAGCTTCTGGGTCATGTGGCCAGCATGACTAAGCCGCTTCTGGCAAACCAGAGCAGCGCACAGAAATGACATTCACCTTCCCGCCAGAGCGGTACCTATTTATCTACTTGCACTTTGACGTGCTTTTGAACTGCTAGGTTGGCAGGAGCAGGGACCGAGCAACAGGAGCTCACCCCGTCGCAGGGATTCAAACCGCCAACCTTCTGATCGGCAAGCCCTAGGCCCTAGGCCACCCACGTCCCATGTTTCCAAACATAAGTGACCCTTTACTTGAAGCTGTCTGTTTGCTGTGTGTACATGAAATACATATGAAGGCAGGAATGGGGAACCTGTGGCCCTCCAGATGTTGTTGGACTCCAACTCCTATCAGCCCCATCCAGTATGGCCAGAGGTCAAGAATGATGCGAGTTGTAGTTCAACAGCATCTTGGAGGGCTACATGATCCCTATCTCTACGAGGGATGCTGTATATGTGATGAAGCACACCGGTCTCTTTCACCACCCCTCTTTAGAAAAAGAAAACTCTTCCATAGTTTGGGCTAGCCTTTCTGGACCCCAGGCAACACCCACAACAATTAGAAAGTACCTGTAGACATGCAAACGAAGCAGAACAGCACAGTCTCTGATTAAAAAACAGCTTTGACAGTTCTGGAGGGCTCAGCTCGATAAAAGTTTCACATCAAACTGTTTTCTGTTATCACTGACAACTTCATTGCTGCAGAGCATTGCCAGGAAGCTCCTAGAAGTTCCTGCAATTGCTTTGAATGTCTGGCTGGTATTGATTGCTCAGCTAATGGCAAAAGCTTCTGAACAAAACTGCAGCTGCCAATTTGTAATTTATGACCATGAGCGCCTATTTCGGACAACCTTACTACTAGCGCACCTGAGCACAGGAAGTGGACAATAGTCAGATACGGGGTTTACTGAGCCCAACAGGGCAGCCCTTATCCACCTGGTGCCTTCCAGGTGTTTTGAACAGCAACTCTTGTTGCTGTGGCTGATAGGAATTGTAGTACATAACATCTGGAGGGCACCATGTTGATGAAGGCCACAACAGGAGTGATATAATTAAGCTTGGGCAAGGGTCTCAAATAGAACCCCCTGCACTTTCTTATAAAATTAATTAATTTAAACATTGGTTGGGGTTTTTTTGTTTTTGTTTTTTAAAGGAGACAGGACTGGGAAATGGGGATGAATATGGGAAAGGTGAGTTTTAGCTTCTAAGGAACAAGGCACTTGAGCCTTCCGCACAGGAGAACTATGTAAATAACATGGCACTGCTTTCTTTGACTTCCTTGGAATTTTCTCTCTGCAGAAAGTAGCTGTTTTGTGAGACTGCGTGTCAGAGGAAATGCACACTGTGTTCACACAGCAGCTGACTTTTGTGGCTTCGTTCTTTGTTCTTCCTTTTAACCAAAATAAAAGGGCAAGCAGATTGAAAGCGTGTGATCTTCCTTTGTGGGGAGGAGGAGAAAAAAGCGATTCCGTAAAATCTCCTTCATGAAATTACATGGATAAATTCCTAGGGAAATCAAAGTCTTGCACTTAATTCAATGGCGCAATAAGTAAAAAACCAGTAACCTATTTCTCTTCATTTCCTGTATCTTGAAATAGTAGCAGACAATTAAAATTTAAACACATACACACAATATACTAAGGAAGTGATATTTGTCCATTATCTGTTATATTTACTAACACTAATTCCAGGCAGCGCGCACAAGATTACAGAATTATAGGCCACAGGTTTATAATAGTAGTGTGCCTAAAACATACTGCTCCATAAATATAAAGCTTGCAAAGACTTGTTTTACTGAAACAGAAATTACATTGAGACCTAATTACATGTTTTACTTTGGTAGTGTATGAAGAGACTAAGCACAAAGTCTAGCATTTGCAGGTGAGTCTGCAAAATTCAGGTACATTTATATGAAGTTGGGGGAGGGGGGAGAAATGGGTGGGAGGGCAGCCAGCACCCAGCCCCCCTCCCAAATCTTGACAGCCTGCTAGCTTTGCAGCGGCCACTGCGCTCTTTCTGATTTTGACTTTACCTCTTCTGCTCTGCCCATCATTTCCCCCACTGCAACAACCCACATACATTTCAGAAAAAGCTGGGGTAAGGCTGATAAAAATACGAGCCAGCCTCCTTTCCCATCCTCCAACATCACTCTCTAGCTTCTGTCTGCATTCTTCCTGCCACAGTATCTCCTGCTTTTGCGGCCATGTTTCTGCTGCAGCTATTTTAAATTGCTGCCTTTAAAAAAAAAAAAGGAAGGGCTGTGTTTGTTTCAACACAGCATGTGTCCTTTAAAACACACTGAACTGTTACGTGCAAGAAAACTGAGGAAAGGCAAAACATCAGGCATAAGAGGAAATAGAGGGAAGGATCACTGCTGAATCTACTGAATCACTGATGAAGTTCCAGGATTTTCCCAAGGATGCCCATACAGAAGAAGAGAGTGCCTACTGCTTATGGTAAAAAATAGGGCAGACAAGATCTAAATTGTACTCAGAGTAAGACCAGCAAAGGAAACAGACAAATAAGCAGATTTCTGCATCCCCATCCCTTTCAACGTAAAGAGTTTCATCTTTCAGACTGCAACATCAAAGTGGCAACCATGAAGCTCACTGGGTGACCTTGGGCCAGCCACAATCTCTCAGCCAAACCCACCTCACAGGGTTGTTGTGAGGATAAATTGGGGAGGAGAAACATGTACACCACCTTCAGCTCCTTGGAAGAAAAAGTGATATATAAATGTACAAAAAAATTATTTTTTGCATGTATTGCCTGCTGTCACTCAGATTCAATACTTTTCATTCATACGTTCTCTTGCTAGTCAAAAGGCTAAACAATTAAGGCTGCAACCCTATTCTTGGGAACTTACTCCTGGGTAGACATGCATAGGATCGCACTGGTAATGCTCTTAAGAGAATCACTGATTCCAAACACGGCTCTCTTAAAGATTCATCCAGCTGCATCCTAAGAGCTCAATATATCACAAAGCAGTACCCCCCACAAGACTTTTTGGTTCACCCCAATAAACTGGGTGTTGTTGTTCAATTAAAAAACAACAACACGTTTTCATGACATTGGACAAAGTAATGGAGTGAAGAGTGAAATATAGAACATTTCACCCTCAACACAATCTTTCTTGTTGGGTTTGCTCTCCATCACTCTACAGGTGATAAATTTAAGGTGTCATGTATATCAAAGTGTGAAAAAAAGCTGTTTGGCAATTCATAAATACCACAAAGTGAAGGGTTTCTTGATATCTTAAGTGCTATTTAATGAATATTTCAGAACTGGCATTTCCTGAATAGACGAGGGGAAGGCAATTCTTTCTCTCATACATTTTAAAACTGCATTCCAATACATCCTCCCTCAAATGCATTTTTTTAATAAAAAAACCCCCGTGTCATATTATAGTGCAATTACTTCAAGTTTACTGTTAATCATTATTCAGCCTAAGGTGTGTGGTCTGTATCGACATTGTAACAAAGACTTTTTGGATGCCTATTGCGATCCATAGCACATTAATTTGAGGCATATTTAGTTAAAATCAACTCAAAATGGCTGCAATCTTCTGCATACAGGAAGCAAGACCCATCAAACTCCATAGGTCCTACTTCTGAGTAGAAATGTACAGAACTGTGCCACATAAGCATATTTTAAACGGGAATGCAACATAGTTTATTTGTAGCATTATCTCAATTCCTGCTGCACAGAATAATAATAAATAATAACAACAATAACAACAATAATAAAGCAATAAAACATCAAACATTAAAAACTTCCCTAAACAGGGCTGCCTTCAGATGTCTTCTAAAAGTCAAATAGCTGTTTATTTCCTTGACATCTGACGGGAGGGCGTTCCACAGGGCGGGCGCCACTACCGAGAATGCCCTCTGCCTGGTTCCCTGCAACCTCACTTCTCGCAGTGAGGGAACTGCCAGAAGGCCCTTGGAGCTGGACCTCAGTGTCCAGGCTGAATGATGAGGGTGGAGATGCTCCTTCAGGTATACTGGGCCGAAGCCACTTAAGGCTTTAAAGGTCAGCACCAACACAAAAAAGGTCAGATTTCACAATAAACCATAGTGTGATGTGAACGAGCCGAGATGAGTCATTATTAAGGCTCATAATAATAATAAATTATGTTCGCTTATTATTTCACACAATGTTGCACGGACTGATCTTTTTGTTGTTAAGATGGTTATTTCAAATTGTTTCTGAAGGAATGGGTTTCCCAAACCCAAAACTGACTGTGCAGGCGTTTTTAAACTGCACCAAAATCCCCATTTCTCCTTAGCTAAAATGCATAAACTTTAGCCGTTGAGCAAATGCAAAACAAGAACACAGCTCTCTCCCTTATCAGTTTGACGGCAAGACTGGCCTTGACTTTACCAGTAGAACAGACACAGACATATCTTATGTTCTGACCACAAATGACGGGGAGACCCAAGTCTGGGACTAACGCCAGAGCATGTTCTCGGAAGTAGTGACCTTTTGCTCCAAGATAGGAGTAGGAACAGGAATATCCTTTTATGGTCAGGAGTGCAGGAAGGAAATCCCTTTTATGGTTGAGAGTACCAGAGCAGGAACATATGTGATGTCAACCTGCACACATAGGCTGACGTGGTTGGAAGGAGGGAGAGGGTGCCTGGAGGATATAAATACTGCATGAAACTTGTCATTTCTTTGGACTTGCTGTGGACTAATCACGCAAGTGCCTTCTGCTATCCGGAGAGCAGAATAAACTCTTTCTTTGAACCAACTCGGTGTCATTTTGACTTCCTTCCTCCTGTCCCGGAGCAACGCAGACCCAATCAGTGAACTCCAATAAGGCTACATTTCTAGTATTTGTTTTGAATTGCTATGCTTATTTTGTGAGCCACTTTGGGCATGATTTTGTAGAAAAATGGCATACAAATAAAGTGATTGTGATGAGCAAAGGGGATGAGTGAAGGCCTGAACCAGGCACTTACTCTGTCTTTTCCTGCTTCACCTACAACACCCAAACCCGGGAGTTAGACACAGGATCTGAGACCAACAGATACAGAGCAAAGTTGTTCCAACTGCAAATATGTTTTCTCAGATCACTTCCCTTGTGACACTACAGCTTGATTCTGCAAGCCTGCTGGAGAGGCTGCCCCTTTGCTGCCAGGGTATTATTTGCAAATGTTTTCAGCAGGTGACTCAATTCCAGAGACTACCTCTTTGACATCATGGAAAATAAAAGGAGAGAGATGTAAGTAACAGCCTTTCTAACGTAGGAGTGGGTAACAGGAACTTCACTTTTTTTATTTCCCCTTTTAATTATGCCTACATACAATTGCACTTCAGCCTTAGGGATTTTGGAAAGTCCTGCTGGAATCAATTGGGTTTACTTCTGAGGAAACCTGGTTAGCATTAAGCTGAAAGCTAGCTGGCTGTCTTAACTGCAGAGCAATAAATCATGACATTGTGTTGTTACGCAAAGGGGATCATTATGCCCAGTCCTAAACTTTTATATGCTGGTGTGGCAGATCATTGTGTCAGGCGTTAAAGAAAAGAAAACAAGTTTGCAGCCTGAACTCAATGTGTTATTTGCTAACCCTGAATGTCAAGCATAGTTGATTGTATATGGATTTCTTTTGCTGGTCCCATAATATCCCCAACCATTTTTCACAGAGATGTCTAAATCCTCTCCAAAGGCTTCCAATGAAAGCCTCCCAATTCTCTCTAGTCGTGTATCAACATCTGCCCATCGCTTTAGGCTGCCATCACATCTTGCATTTTTATTCTGTATTTTGTAATGTAGAAAAGGATGCTAAAGCAATGCTGAAGGTTTCTCTTTCAAATGTGTTAGCTGTCAAGGGAGTAACTGGAATTTCAACGTTAAGGGATAGCTTAATTATTTTTCCCCTACGATGCCCTCACACCCTCCAAACCTTGATTTCTGTAAAGTGAATTCTCCTTTCGTAACAACTGAGCTGGGAAGTATGGCTCACTTCAATCTTACTGGGGTTTTTTTTTGTTCCATGGTTAAACTAGGAACTGTGTGGCAAACAACTTGGACTTGGTTTACACAGTACAATAAGCCAAACTAAGGCTGCATGCCCACAGTGGTATATTAAATTTCCCCATTTCACTGTTAATTTCTGCACTGTATTTGTGCTTTCACATGACAGAGAAGTCACTTCTGGAAATCTGGTGGAGGTTCAGCATTCGATTCCATATTAGTAATTACTTTCGGGGGGTGGGGGTGGGAATCTGTTTGCAATCCCATTATCCTGAAATATCGGGAGTGCAATGTGAAATTTAGGGAGGTATACTGGCATACAGGGATGCGGGTGGTGCTGTGGGTTAAATCCCAGAGCCTAGGACTTGCTGATCAGAAGGTCAGCGGTTCGAATCCCCACGACGGGGTGAGCTCCTGTTGCTCGGTCCCTGCTCCTGCCAACCTAGCAGTTCGAAAGCACGTCAAAGTGCAAGTAGATAAATAGGTACCATTCCAGCGGGAAGGTAAATGGCATTTCCGTGCGCTGCTCTGGTTCGTGGCTTAGTCATGCTGGCCACATGACCCGGAAGCTGTACGCAGGCTCCCCCGGCCAATAAAGCGAGATGAAGAAGAGAAGAGTAGAAGAGTTTTGGATTTGATATCCCGCTTTATCACTACCCGAAGGAGTCTCAAAGTGGCTAACATTCTCCTTTCCCTTCCTCCCCCACAACAAACACTCTGTGAGGTGAGTGGGGCTGAGAGACTTCAAAGAAGTGTGACTAGCCCAAGGTCACCCAGCAGCTGCATGTGGAGGAGCGGGGAATCAAACCTGGTTCCCCAGATTACGAATCCACCACTCTTAACCACTACACCACACTGGCTCACGCGCCGCAACCCCAGAGTCGGCCGTGACTGGACCTAATGGTCAGGCGTCTCTTTACCCTTTACCTTTATACTGGCATACGGTTCTTTCCTGACACTTTCATGGGGGGAATCATTGGCGAACAGAAGCATGCTTGTGCCAAAAGAGTGAAGGAGGGGCAACTCTGTCCAATGGTCTTCATTACCGTGCAACACCATGCACATTGGTATGAATGAGATTTGGTGTGACATGCCAGTGTATCAGCCAAAAAGCTATAGTTCTGTAACACAACAGGAACTGCAGTGTGAAAGAAATGTTAGAAAACAGGGCAGAAACCCTAGTATTATATTAGGATACCTGCTCTGGGCCTCTAAACATTTTTTTCCTTCCTAGTGTGGCACACACATGCTCATCACTGGACCACTATGTGATGGCTTGCATGAGTACTGTTTGCCAGAAAGAAGCAGACAGCCTATGTTGCTTATCGCAACATGAGAACCGGCATTTTGTTGTGGCTCCCTACTTGTGAAACGCTCTCCCCAGGGAGGCTTATCTGGCACCATTGTTACATATCTTTAGACACCAGGCAAAAACATTCCTTTTTCATCAACTCTTTGGCTTCTAATTCTCTGTGGCCTTTTTGTGTGGGTGAGATGTTTTAATCTAGTTTTTAAAAAACAGAATTGCCTTTTAGATATTTTTTTTTAAATGCTTGTTTTAATATATGCATTTGCTTTTTGCTTAAAACATTGTAAGTCGCTTCGATTTGCTGTGGCCCAAAAGTGACTAATGCATTATAATAATAAATCTAATCATCACCATCATTATCGTTCTGAAATGACTGAAACATGGTTACTCTTGAGATAACTGCCAATTATCACCACACAGTATGAAGGCTGCCTCTTGGCTTTCCATGACTTCTAGGCCATGTGCTCCCTCTTCTGGAGAAGTATAAGGTCACGTAACCAGTCAGATTTAAGCATTCACAAGCTGCTCATCATTTCATCCCCATTCATTCCAAAGTTAACAGATAAAACACGCTACGTGCAGATGCAGAACAGAAGCCAGAAGTTGCATTTCTTCCATAAAGTATTGACTGAGCTTTGAAATGAGCACACACCAAACAAATATCTTATTCAGTGAAACTCTCCCAGAAAGGGAAATGCTTTTCTGTAATCATAATTATCTGGGATGGCAGATAGCAGAAACAGGATTATTCCGGGCTGGTAGGTGGATACCAACTTTAGCCTCCCCAGTCCTCTTCTGAACTTGGAGAACAGCAGCCTATTGGAAGAGCCTGAATTGGTCCAGGGAGAGAGGCGAGCACAGAATTGGGACCGTTCCCTGGGCTTAAAAATGGCTAGCTATGCCATGGGTAATTGGTCTAATGTATTTTTAGCAAAGCATGTGGCACATCATTTAGGTCTTTTTGGGCATCACTATGTGGGCATGAGCTAGCCTGGAGAATGCTCGGAATCACTGATCATATTCATGAAAATAGCAATTAATATAAAAGTACAAGCAATTATGCTTTTTCTACATGGTCAGCAAGCCAGGTAACTATATTTTAAAACATTCTGTCTAGTCAAAATCCTTTGCATAGATATGCTGTGGCTAGCGATCCTGTGAATAATTCAAACGGGGCATCATTCCATCATCAAGATTTATGTCTTCAAAACGCATTCCTAGAAGGATGGACAGGTGCGATTTGATTTTTCATAGACCATACCTTGTAGCTTTGGGGTCCCAAATGACAATGTCAGCATCAGAGCCCACAGCTATTCTCCCTTTCCTTGGGTACAGGTTAAAGATTTTAGCTGTATTCGTGCTGGTGACTGCCACAAATCTGTTTTCATCCATTTTGCCACTATGCTGCAAAGAAACCAAAAATAGGCATCAGCAAGGAAGTGGATACATAAGCCTGTTGCAAGCAAACTCACTCTCTATTGAGGAGTGCGGGTGGGATAACCTCACCCAGAAAACCTCTAGGCAGAAAATTTCAATATAAAAAATGTAAACTCCCAGTAATATGCTGACGAACACAAATACAGCACCTAAGTAGTAACTCTTTGTAACAGAAATCTTCTTTTGGGGAATAACCAGTTCAACACTGATAGTCTTGCTCCTTAAAACTATCTGTTCATTTGTGGAATGAACAAAGAGGCAGTGTGGTGTAGTGGTTACAGTGTTGGACTAGGACTTGGGAGGGTTCGAAGCCCCATTCAGTCACGAAACCCAGTGGGTGACGTCATGACCGTCATTATATTCCAGCCTAACCTACCTTACAGGGTTGTTGCATGGATAAAATGGAAGTGGGGAGAGAGAGGTGTGCAAAATACCATGAGCTCCTTAATGGAAAGGCGGAATAGTAATGTAATAATAAACTAATCCCATTTGCTAGGCATCAATCTCCAGAGTGAATGGGATAATAAATGAATTTCAGTCATCTGTTGTTCACTTATTCAGAAAGTTCATAGCCCAAAGTTCCATACAACTATTCTGAAGTGAAAGAACAACAGCAACAACAACAACAACACCACTGGTTCCGTAAGAAACCAACTTACAGTTGATTCATAATCATCTGTACCTTGAATCTAGTTCAGAAAGGAACTGCCTAACCAATAGAGTTCACATGAGACTGGCGCGGTACAATCCAAAGAGCTAGTGCAAGAAAACAGTTTTACATTTTGGAGCTACTGTAGCCTCCAAACAACCTTCAAGGCAGCCCCTTGCAGATTATGCTAGAGTAGTCAAGTCAGACAGTTCCCAGAACATGTGTCATAGCAGTTTGTCCTTCAGTAACTTCAAGTCATGTGTGCTATGGAGAGTGAAAGAGGTGTCTGAGCAGGGCCGTTTTACCCATAGGGGTACGGGGCCAAGAGGCTGGGGCCCGAGAGTCCGGGGAAGAGCCCACCCATTGGTTGGAGCGCTGTGGCAGGCTCTTCTGCTGCAGGTGGCTCTACGCCGCGAGTTTGTGGGCGACCGAGCCAACGAGATGCTGAGGTGGCCGGCTGGGTCCGCCCTCCTGTGCGCCTGGGACTGGGCAACCGGCGGGGGGTGCCAGGTGGATCTTTTTGCACCCTGGCACCGTATATGCTTAAAACAACCCTGTGTCTGAGGATTTAAGTACCTCCTCAGAGGCAGGTGGCTAACTTGTCACTGCTGCTTATATTGCTCCCCATTCCGTCTGACAGCAAAATAAATCCTACTCACCACTCCTTTTTCCCACACAACCGACATCCTGTCCTCCACACCATTCACCCCATTGGGGATCTTGGTAAAATCATCCTTCCCCAAGGCCTTCTGGCAGATGTCAAAGGTACAGTTATCTGTCGCTGTCACAGTTAAGTCACCACTGGAAAAAAGAAACAATTCCAAGTTAGGCAAATCTGAACATTCAGAAACAAGTTGGTACAAATGATGGACAAAGAATCAATCACAAGATACTGGCTTGTTTCTCGTGTTATAGCTTTCTGTGACCATGCAAACGTGCTGGTTCTCAGCAAAGAGTTTGAACTTGCTTTGCTCCTCTCTGGTCCTTTTAAGACAGCCCAGCTCAGCGTGTCATCCAAATCCAGGTTCATGGTTAAGGTCTCTTCTCCTTAAGCGCAACCTATCATCATAGGACCAGCCTTGGCTATATGTAGCTAAGGATGTCCCTGTGCAGAGCAGCCACCATAGAGCAAACTGCCATCTGTATCCACACAACAGACTTCACCAGTTGGCTGCCACATGGCTACTGTTTTTATTTTGATCATTTACTTAAGCTGGTTATACCTTGCTTGGGAAAGGCTGTGGCAGAGTATCTGCTCTGCATACAAAGCATCCCTGGTTCAGTCCCTGGGGTCTCCAGGTAGAGATGGGAGAGCCCCTTGGATAGCTGTTGCCAGTCAGTGTAGAGCCAGATGGACCAATGGTCTGACTCAGCATAAGGCAGTTTCCTACATCCCTAAACCATGCTAAGACTATATTTCCAAAGCAGACCACTTGGATCCACTTGGATCAAAACCTATTTTGACAATAACAACTGCAAAAATTAAAATAAGAAAATGAACAAAGCATTAGATGCATGCAGCACAGCAAGTTGAAAGACCAGCAGAACACAGAAAAGAAAAACCAGCAGTCCATTATAAGATGTCTTCCAGAACAGAAATGTCTTCTCTAAAATGAGAAGGAAGTTAGCTTGGAGGATCTCCTCAGAGAGAAATTTTCAAATCTGTGGTGCTACCACAGAGAGGACCCTGCCCAAGGTATCTTGCTGCACACTTATTTGCTGAATGTTTGTGGCATGACTGGGCCCAAATAAGTAGGACTGGCTTCAACTCATTAATGGCCTTCTTGCTAAGGTATCCAGATGCTCCTAAGAAGTCACACGTGAGTATTTTACATGTACATTGCATTAGCTTACTTTGCCAAAAGATTCATCAGGAAGTCTGGAGTAGCAGGATCCGGCCTCAGGGGTGGGCCCATGACATGTGCTGCAGCATGGGACCATTCCTTATGCCAGTAGTGAGTGCCATCCGTTCCAAGGCCGGCAGCTATAGGCTCCCCATAAACAACTTTCCCTGGTGGAGGGGGGTAAGAAAATACATAGATTAAGAGGAGCAAACTAACAATGCAGGCTTGCAATATTGTGCAATGTACTGCTGGCTACAATATAGCAACATTTGGTTACCAGATATTTGAATATATATATTAAAAAACCCCAAATTCTACCAATATGGGATTCTATAGGGCTCTATCACACATCAATCTTGATGTTTGCACTATGAAATGGTGTATAAAAGGGTGATAACAGATTGGTCTTCTGGCCTAACAGAACTCTGATGGTGCAGGGTTCCTGATTGCAATGAGGCTTCTAAGCCTGTTCACCTGAACAGGCTTAGAATCCCCCTTTCATGGAGCAGACTAGTACAGTGTAGGATACTGGGGGGCGGGTACTTGTGTACATGTTTCCCCCCCACTACTTTAACCCCACATAAATTCAATCCAAATACATGAGCAAGGCTGGGGGGGGGGGAACCCAGCTAGATGGGTGGGGTATAAATAATAAATTTATTATTTATTACAGAGAATCTAGAAACATGGGAGTTCTGATGACCAAAGCTGGAAAAAAACACACAGAAATTAAACGCTGTATTATGTTCACATTTTATTCTAATGCCTATAAATTTCAGAAGTTGCTTAATGGTTAAATTAGTGGAGATACGGCAAAACAGTCATCACATTAATCTGCAGCAGCCCAATGGCAAGAGTGCTGCAGCCCTTGAGAGATTGGTTTGTTTAGTTTTTGCAGGCAATAGTTATTTCCCATGCTCCCTTGTCTCCTCCTTTCCACTTCTCTCTTGCTTAGTTTTTCTGACCTCCTGATGTTATGTAAGGAGGAGGAGATGTTTTCCTTTTCCAAGCTTGGAAACTCAGAAGCCTGCCAACTTTCAGAGCAAAAGGTTGTTGTGCCTGTGTAGCTGTGTCTCCTACGCACACGGCCCATAACAATCTTGGCAGGTAGGGTGAAGCCACCACAACCAACAAGCTCAGAACCTCTAAGCAAAAAATAACTCGCTCAAATCATGATTACATGGAAAGAAGCCCTGCTGGATTCAATGGTAGATTTACTGCCTAGTAAAAGTGCTTTTAGAATTGTGGTCTAAGCCTAGTGTGATAGGCAGGGATGATTGTGTGTGCACAAATCTGAAGAGTGGCAGCTGCAAAACCTGCAGAAAGTTACCCTAGATGATGGCGGTGCAATTTAAATACCAAAAAAAGATTCTAAGCAGTTTACAAAGTATAAGGAATGGTTATATAAACATTAAAACAGCCATGATCCATAATTGAGAGCCAGTGTGGCATAACTGTTAAGAGTCTTGGACTATGACCTGGGAGACCAGGGTTCAAATCTCTACTCAGCCATGGAGCTCACTGGGTGACCTTGGGCCAGTCACCATCTCTTAGCCTTACCTACCTCACCGGGTTGTTGTGGGGGTGAAATGGGGAGAAGAAGAACCATGTAGGCCACCTTGAGCTCCTTGGAAGATGAAAGTGGCATATAAATGTGGTAATTGAAAATGAAAATAAGTCATAAAAGAATCCCATTAAAGCAGAACTAAAACAGGAAGCTCAGGTTGAGAGATCAACGGAATGGCTGTGTAAGAAGGTACATCTTCAGAAGCTGGTGAAATGCCAAAAAAAGACGGAGCATCTTGTTTTCAGCTGGGAGTGCATTCCATAATACCAGTGCCACCAGAGAAACACTCAGCCTTCACTTTACCACAAGCAAATCATCATTAAGCCTGTGGAAAGACTAAACAGGTTCCATCTAGCACCCAACGGTCACTTTTGGCATAGAAGTGGATCAATACCCTGAGCTGCATCCCCAAGCAGCAGAAAAAAGGGCATTAGAGCTGTCTCTCTACGCAGGTGGCGCTGTGGGACGCAGGTGGCGTTGTGGGTTAAACCACAGAGCCTAGGGCTTGCCGATCAGAAGGTTGGCGGTTCAAATCCCCGCGACGGGGTGAGCTCCCATTGCTCGGTCCCTGCTCCTGCCAACCTAGCAGTTTGAAAGCACGTCAAAGTGCAAGTAGATAAATAGGTACCGCTCCAGTTGGAAGGTAAACGGCGTTTCCGTGCGCTGCTCTGGTTCGCCAGAAGCGGCTTAGTCATACTGGCCACATGACCCGGAAGCTGTACTCGGCCAATAAAGCGAGATGAGCGCCGCAACCCCAGAGTCATCCGCAACTGGACCTAATGGTCAAGGGTCCCTTTACCTTTTACCTGTACTTTCAGGGTTTGGTATGAATGCCAATAACATACGAAAGAATATGGAAGGTACCCTACAGCCAATCCTTGATTAGGAGACAAATTAAAAGATTATAGAAACTTCATCTGTTGGCATATGTTCAGTGAAGCATGTTTGATACTGTCACACTGTAAGTGACACTGTAGGCTGGGATAGGAACCCATGGCTCTCCAGATACTGCTGGACTCAAGCTCCCACCAGTGCAGCCAGTGGTCAGGGATGATGGGAATTTTAGTCTAGAAATATATGGAGGGCCAACAGTCCCCCATCTCTGCTGTAGGAATGCTGCTTTTTAAAAGAGAGCTGTAGAGGTGGCATGAAGAGGTATTCCTGCCTATGGTCTGAGGGCAAATGAGGCAGCCATGTTGTTGAAAGAAAGCAGGTTTATTTCTGGTCAGCGTCTGGATGGGAGACCACCTAGGAACTCCATATATGCCACTTTAAGGAACGAAAGCAGGATGTAAACACACTTTTAAAAAGTCTAAATAATTATTTAATCCCACTCTGTCACCTCTGGTCAAAAATATGTTACTGGTTTCTGAAGCACTATTAATCCCCTGAAAAACAAAGATACAATGCTACACACATTCACCTTATTATCAATTCTCTAAAATGAAGGTGTCTGTTTCCAGGCTCAGAGCCCGTGGAAATGGCCATGAATTTTAAAAACGCCTAGCCCATTCCATTCTCTATTAATCTAATATAGCCCTACCTACATTATTAGTGAGGGAGCCCCACTGAATTAAATGGGAGTTCCTTTTGAGAAAGCATGCTCATGATTACACTGTTAATATATAAAAGCAACATCATTCTTGGATCATCGGAACCCCTTTCCAAGTTCAGAAGGACCCATGTTGTCCAACCTCTCTGCAATGATTCAGTGGGCAGAGGGGCATCAAAGTCAATTTAAGCCTTCAGTCAGTCCTTTTAATGTCTGTGCCGTATCAGAAAATACCTGTTTCGCCACTTGCATGGCTTCAGATTTTACTGTTTAGTTACCTCACACAGCCAGACAGCTTGGGACCTTTTGGAACAAATATGCAGAAATTTCTATGTCATTATTAATTTAAAAGATCACTCCTGAGACAGAAAAGAGGATGGCAATGTTCATGCTTAATCACTGGTACATCGAGGATAATGGGGCCTGCATATCTGTAACTAACAGGCTAAACTACAACCCCATTTAGCAGATACAGCCTGGATTTGGGTTTAGACACTGCTACTCGTCAGCTAATTATTTTTCCTTCATTCTTTTTAAATAAGAGAGGTACTATGGCTTGAGGCTGTGTGGAAGCCATGATCTCTGACTTGGTTACGTGAGAACTGCTTGGCTAGTGGTGATGCTTACTGAACTCACCATGCACTCAGAGCAGATGGTAGCTTGAGAAAAACCAGGCCCAAGTTCAGACCAAGGCAGAGAAACTAATCAGATACTTCATTGTTATTTATGTTGGCAGTTGTAGCCTAAATACTAAAGAAGCAGGCCTGCCTGGTTGGACTATTTATTTATTTTATTTATATCCCATCCTTCCTCCCAAAGCAGCCCAGGGAGGGCAGGAAACACACTGATGATAAAACTATTAGAACACCTGAAAACAAAGACAGTTATCCAATTTCCAGATGTGCCCCTGGGAGGCCCCCAAAGGTTTGGGGAGGCCTGATCAATAGTATATGCACTTTAACATCTACAGAATTGTTGACGTTGTATACGCAATTCAGACCGAGAAAACACGACACCATGCAAAGATTCTACCTTTCCCACTTCCAATGATTTTGGACTGCCCTGGGGATTTTTTTTTTATTATTTTGTGCTTTGACCTACATATTTTGGCTGATTTCACAGTTTCTTGTGCTTTTACAAAGTTGAAGAACGGAGGATGAGAAAGCGGGCTCCACAGCATTGTCAACAGTGGCATCTAGTGGACAAATCCAGTGCAACATGGCACAGAAGAGATGTTTTCCTAATTCACGGATTTAGTGCAGTGGGCCAGCTACTTATGCCAGGGTTCGGATTTGGGGGCCCATGTGCAACGGCAGAATCATGCAAAGTCAGGAACCCTCAGAACTACACGCTGTGAGGCGCAGGGCACCCTTTTTACTGGCCTCCAAAAGTCCACACAACTCCTTCCCACAGACCGGTAAGCGAGGCACCGCCATGCTTATGCAGTGCCTTCCCAAAGATGGGTAACCGAGGCGCTGGGCTTGGTAAAGAAGATGCAAGAGCTCCAGTAGCATCCCAGAGCCCTCACACTTCTAGTCCCCTAAATGTTCCCAGGAAATTAGAGCATTAAAGTATTATTATTATTATTATTATTATTATTATTATTATTATTAAACAATTGAAGTTGAATCCTGACAAGACAGAAGTACTGGTTTGGAGGGACAGGGGGCGGTCAGGTGTGGAGGACTCCCTGGTCCTGAATGGGGTAACTGTGCCCCTGAAGGATCAGGTGCGCAGCCTGGGAGTCATTCTGAACTCACAGCTGTCCATGGCGGTGCAGGTCAATTCTGTGTCCAGGGCAGCTGTTGGTGCTGACCTTTAAAGCCCTAAACGGCCTTGGCCCAGTATACCTGAAGGAGTGTCTCCACCCCCATTGTTCTGCCCGGACACTGAGGTCCAGTGCCGAGGGCCTTCTGGTGGTTCCCTCACTGTGAGAAGCAAAGTTACAGGGGAACCAGGCAGAGGGCCTTCTTGGTAGTGGCACCCGCCCTGTGGAACACCCTCCCACCAGATGTCAAAGAGAACAACAACTACCAGACTTTTAGAAGACATCTGAAGGCAGCCCTGTTTAGGGAAGCTTTTAATGTTGGATGCATTACTGTATTTTAATATTTTGTTGGAAGCCGCCCAGAGTGGCTGGGGAAGCCCAGCCAGATGGGCGGGGTATAAAGAATAAATTATTTTATTATTATTAAAGTATGGTGCCTCCTTCCCAGGGCTGGGAAGCTTCTGCCAGGCCTAGGGAAGGAGGCGTGATCCTCGTGCACATGGCATCATGATGCCGTCCCCCATTGCCCTTGCAAGCTGGTGCCTCTGACCCCAACGAAAAATGTCACCACACACCACTGAGCGTGAGGGCTCCAGAATGCTGTCAAAGATGAAAATGCCTTTAAGATGAGAGTGCTGTTGTCTTTGGAGTGCGTGAAGGCACTGTTTATCCAAATATTTTTAAGAACACGAGAAGAGCCCTGCTAAATCAGGCCAATGGCCCATCTAGTCCAGCATCCTGGAAGGGTTAATTCCTAGTGTGTAAGGCAGAGTAATTCCTTTGCCGGCCAGATTTTCCCCCTGTAGTTTTAACTATTTCTGCCTGACACCCAGGGATTGAATGTCAAACCTGGAGATCTTAGTAGCACCGGTTCTGCAGCACCTCTGCACAATCTTTAAACACGCTGGGTCAGAAACGTACCTTGCCTCCGTGCATCTGCGATCACCGTGGCTGCAGACTTGCTCATCACATGAACTACGTAGAGAGGGCAGTTCACAGAGTTTGCTATGGTGATTGCTCTCAGCGTGGCTTCAGCTTCCACTTCTTCCGGGCGACACAGTTGGTGCCCTTCTGGACCAGTTATTCCCAGGGATAACATCTTCTTTGCACCCTGCAGGCCAGCCACAGCGACACAGAAGTTAATGTTGCTACCAGTGGAAAAATTAATGACTTCTCTGCAACTCTGGTCAAGCTACCCGAGTAATTTAGAAACCCCAATAAGTACAAGATTTGAAAATCATTTGTACTGTGATGGTTAGCAACTTAGTTAGCTACGATTTGTAGTTTATCAGAACAAATGCCTATGTGCTTGATTTTTCTGGATGTTTCATTTTTTAAAAACACAGAAGGCTTTGGAAATATATGTTGTGTTTATATCTTGTTATAAACCACACATATTTGCTTTTGTTCAGAGATGTCTTTGGGCTGGATCCAGATTCACAGCTCATTCCTAACCATGCTTATTCAGAAGGAAGTCTTACTGAATTCCATTTAGCTTACACTAAGGCAAGTGGAATTAGAATTGCAGCCTTAGTGATGCTTAGAGTAGACCCACTGAAATAATGTCACTTTGGTCCCAGTGATTATATTGTAAGTAAGTACCGTATTTTTCGCTCTATAACACGCACCTGACCATAACACGCACATCGTTTTTAGAGGAGGAAAACAAGGGAAAAAACATTCTGAATGAAACAGTGGATGTATCATTTTTGTGCTTCATGCTGTGGCCACAGACATGTGATCTGATGGTGAATTTGGGGTGACCCAATGCAAAAATCCTGAGAATTCCTGTGGATCCATGCTTTGTAACCACGTTTTTGCACCATTGCAGCCCCAGGCAACAGTGGGTGCGTGATTTTTCTGGTGCAGGCTGTAGCCATGGACATGCTATGTGATCTGATGGTGAATTTGGGGTGATCCAATGCAAAGATCCTGAGAATCCCTGTAGATCCATGCTTTGTAACCACATTTTTGCACCATTGCAGCCCCAGGCAACAGTGGGTGCGTGATTTTTGGGGGGCAGGCTGTAGCCATGGACATGCTATGTGATCTGATGGTGAATTTGGGGTGACCCAATGCAAAGATCCTGAGGATCCATGTGGATCCATGCTTTTTAACCATGTTTTTGCACCATTGCAGCCCCAGGCAACAGTGGGTGCGTGATTTTGGGGGGGGGGCAGGCTGTAGCCATGGACATGCTATGTGATCTGATGGTGAATTTGGGGTGACCCAATGCAAAGATCCTGAGGATCCATGTGGATCCATGCTTTTTAACCACGTTTTTGCACCATTGCAGCCCCAGGCAACAGTGGGTGCGTGATTTTTGGGGGGCAGGCTGTAGCCATGGACATGCTATGTGATCTGATGGTGAATTTGGGGTGACCCAATGCAAAGATCCTGAGGATCCATGTGGATCCATGCTTTGTAACCACATTTTAAGTGGGGAGCGAAGGAAAAACAAAGAAGGGACATGAGGGGGTGTGCAGAGAAGCAGCTGGCTAAGAATGCAGGAGAGGGATTTAACGGGAGGGAGAAAAGAAAGGCAAAAGTTTCCCCCCACCCAAGCCAGCCATCTCTCTCTCTTTCTCTCTCTCTCTCTCTCCCTCCCTCCCCCCCTCTCTCTCCCTCCCCCCCTCTCTCCCTCCCCCCCCCCTCTCCCTCTCCCCCAGCAGCACCGGAGCACAGAGAGGAATTAGAAGGAACACACTCTGCTTTCCCCTCTGCTTGCCTGGAGGGGAGGGGCTTTCCCTGCTCTTTGTTCCGTTTCAGCAAACACAGCAAGGAAACAGAGGAGGGTGGGCAGTAGGACCCTGAGGCAGAATGCAGGAAAGCAGCCACTTCCTCTTTTCAGGTTTCCCTTCTCCGTGAAGCGCGATTTGATTTTTGCCTGATTTTTCGGCTCCAGGGACCACACATTCGCTCAATAACACGCACAGACATTTCCCCTTCCTTTTTAGGAGAAAAAATCTGCGTGTTATAGAGGGAAAAATACGGTAAGTAAATTTTTGTTTATACCCCACCCTCCCCAGCCAAGACCGGGCTCAGGGCGGCTAACATCAAATGTCAAATACATTAAAACACAATCAAACAATTGATTAAAATACAGCTTAAAAATTAGAATCAGGCTAAAATTAAATGACTGCTCATGAAATTACAACCATAGGGGTCGGGAACCTCAAGTATTCATCCATGTTGGTCCCATATGAGCCAATAAAAGGGCCAAAGAGGTCCGAAGGCCAGGCAGAACAGCTCTGTCTATTGGGTCTACTTTAAGCATCCATAAGGCCCTATCTGCACAATACATTTAAAGCAGTATCACATCACTTTAAAGAGTCAACTCTGGGAACTGCAGCATATTAAGTCTAGTGACTCTTGATAAAGGTAAAGGGACCCCTGACCGTTAGGTCCAGTCATGGCTGACTCTGGGGTTGCGGCGCTCATCTCGCTTTACTGGCCAAGGGAGCTGGCGTACAGCTTCCGGGTCATGTTGCCAGCATGACTAAGCCGCTTCTGGCGAACCAGAGCAGTGCACAGAAACGCCGTTTACCTTCCTGCCGGAGCAGTACCTATTTATCTACTTGCACTTTGACGTGCTTTTCAAACTGCTAGGTTGCAGGAGCAGGGACCAAGCAATGTAAGCTCACCCCGTCGGGATTCAAACCGCTGACCTTCTGATCTGTGGTTTAACCCACAGCACCACCAGCGTCCCAGTGTCTGTTGATAGCAGACTCCTATTCCCCTCTCAGAAATGCAATTCTCATAGTGATTTGACCATCAATCCTCCTTCCTAGGAAACTCTGAAATCGGTACATTTGAGAGGAACAGGTGTTTCCAAACAGCACCCTGAAAATGACAGTTCTCAGATTTTGGAGGGGAAGCCATGAGACCCTTTGTGCTAGCCCTGCCTTCAACATCACAATCTCCCACTAGCTCCATCTCTTCTGACTGCATATTTGGTGAAAGTCTGAAAGGGGGTCTGTGAACATTTGGCTGTGCATACATAGGCTCCTCTGGATGACAGAGTTCCAATTACACAGGGCTCCCAGTCATACGAGAAGACAATGCACTTTCAGCTGAAGACATGTAGGCTGCCCCTCCAGACATTAATTGAATGTGGGAAGGTCAGGAGGGGCAGAGATGGCAGGGCCAACATGCCCAGTTGCCCTCTGCCCTCTGTCTGTTAGCAAAAGGTGTGTAATTTACAAATCGTTACAATCTTAAATACACAGGTATTGCTGCAATCTGTTGCAGGGTGGATGAATGTTCCTGTGTCACCTTGGAGATAGATAATTACCTCTGCAATCAGATCCCCATTTTCTGCATGGACTTGAGCAATCGCACCGATTTGTTTGCACTGAGAAAAGGCAGAGTGTAACTCTAGATCTCCAACCATATAGACACCTTTATATGCCATAAACATCTTAAAGGAGTTTACACCCTTTTCCTGGGCTAGGATTTTCATCTCTTCTTTAACCTGAAAACACAACAAAAATTGTTAAATGTTCAAACCTCACAATATCCTCTTGAATTTATTTGGCATCAAATCTTACCATCTGATTGGCTAAATTATTTGAGTGTATTATTTGACAGAGATATTTTTACTTGACTGGAAGAACACCAAAATTTCCCAGGATATTCTTCAGGAGACAGTAAGATTTCTCTCTAAAATGTTGTACCCAATAATTATGCAATACTTTAATGACATGAATTAATTCCTGTAGGGACTATGACACTTTTTTGGTTATGTATTTTTGGAATTCTTGTTTATTATGAAAAAAAGGAGCTATTACAATATTGTTCAATTAATTTTTTTATAATTAAATAACTTTTAAATAAGCTTTTTTTAAAAAAAATTCCCAGGACTAAATCCTCTGGCTACTTTAGCACACCCATCTTGGAAGGCTTCACCCCTGGGCTCCTGAACATGGTGAAAATTTAGTTTATTACATGTATATATCATTTCACACATCCAAAAGTGTCTTGAAGCAATTTAAAGTTATGAAATACAAAATACATAAAACACTTCAATAAAAGAATACAGATACAAAATACTAAGGGTTGTAGCTAAAGAAGTTGTCCCATTCATATAAGCTTGTGAAACTATTTATGTATACTACTACTGTGGCCTGTGTTTTGTTAGCCCCAAAATGGAAAACGAGCGAGGTCCCAGCCATAGAAGAATGGCAACTTAAACTGATGGAATACACACAGCTTGCAGATTTAACATATAGAATAAGAGAACAAGAAGAATATATGTTTAAAGAAGCCTGGAAAATGTTTACTGAATATATAGGTGAAAATTGTGTTCATTTAAAAATGCTGGTAGCATTAAGATAAGTTCAACAGTGAAAACAAGTTTTGATGGATGTAACAATGGATTACTGAATGGCTTAGTTCATGTAAAATATGCAGGGATGCACGATATGCAAAATGAAAGAGAAGAAGGGAAGTCATTGATTTAAGGTTGTTTAAATGAATATTTTGAAATGTAAATCAGAAAATGTAATAATATATATATAGAGAGAGAGAGAGAGAGAGAGAGAGAAACATAACTTTCTCTCCCTCTTCTTTCCTCACCAATCCTCACGCAAACCCCCATGTCAAATCTGCTCCAGCAAGCAGGCAGAAACCCTAAAAGAAATCTGTGGAGTGTGCAGGAGGGAGAAGAAGAAGGGGAAGGACCACTGAGCAAGCTGAGGTCCATGGGTGAATGCAGCAACTTCATCTCATACAACCCATCATGTTTTCGTCCAAAGAAAAATAACAATCTAAAACAGCACAAAATATGTACCTCCCCCCCACAGAATGAACACAAGTAGCTGCCCAGCAAGAAGCAAGAGGAAGGAAGGAAAATTTAAATGTGCCTTGGCAAGAACGCCACACACACCGTTTTCCATGCAACTCGTGGCATCCGTCCTTGGCGCATGTTGGACACACTTGAAGGAACAAACATGCTACTGGCCTTCTGCTTACCTTGTCGCTCCACCACGTGACGGCCACATGAAGTGCATAATCAGAGCAGACTTTGGGATCTGCCCAGCTTCTCCATCTCTCATAGGCTTCAATGAGAGAACAGCCTTTCTGAGGTATCGCAAAGTCAATGATCATTGTCGTGCCTCCTGCTACAGCAGCCTAAAAGAAAAAAGAAAAAGAGGTTGGCGATGAAGGAAGTGTCGCAAGGTTCTGCTTTCTCCCAATTACCCTTTCAGTCCCTTGCAAAATAGGAAAGGCTTGAAATTCATGCGCTGTTGAAGTATTTATTTCAAAACTACAATTCCCATCATGCTCTGTCTCACAATTTTTTACTATTGTAAAGAAAGTAAAGTGTCATGACCATCCTCACTTGTTTGTGTCTCTGTGCGAGTGTGTGTAGGAGAGAATCAATTTTCTCATTTTTACTGTAGCTAGTCAAGCCCAGGCTCAGTGATCATTGGGAAGCTTGGAGGTCGACTAAGTAATTATATGGGTTATGCAATTATATGGGTGAAAGCAAATTTTTGTTGGTAAGCACTGGAAGGAGAGGCTAAAGGGAGGCATACTGGTGTATGGCTCTGGATATCATGGATTCTGGGAGGGAAGTTTGGGGAAATGCCATCTTGCAGAATGGGGGGGGGGATAAAAAAACTGGATATTAACTACAGGAGTGCCTATGTTAAATACTTTGAATAATTGGTATACATATAATTGACAGATAGAGAGGCAGAAGTACCTCTATTTTATTTTATTTCTTCTATTTTCTCAGTTAGAAGTCCTTTATCTTGGATTGAGGAAGACATACGCAGGAAGGGGATAGCTGGGAGAAAGGTGGTCTCTGCAGGAAAGGCAGCATAGAAAGGTCCTCTCCTTTTTTCTCATTCCTTGGTTTCCCTTCTTACTTTTTGTTATTTAGACCAGTTTGATTTTTATTGTGTTTTATGTCAAAAACTTCCAATAAAGAAGCACTTATTTAAAAAGGTCCTGTACTAATTCGGCCGTGCAGCTAGTTCTGTGAGTGCTGGCTGTGGTTTCCAGGCGACTGCTTCTTCTCAACAAACACAGCTGCAAATGAATGGGTCTTAGAGTGCAAATATGTGGCTTTAGTTGCAGCAAACAGGAACCTAACCTGAAGTGCACTTCACCGGAGAAATGTCGGCGACATAATGCATTGGAAACAGGACCATGCATGTGTTGCATGTGGGGTTGTGTGTGTGTACAGGCCAGAGGTTTTGTGCTGCACCAAAGATACTGATGGAAAAGTCTGCAGCATTGCTGAGCCTTACCAAGCAGATGGTATGCAGAATGGGGGGGAAAGGGAGCCAGAAGCACCTTAGGCACTCAATTAAGCAGGGGCCGTTTTCCTAGTGCCGGCTGAGCTGGAAAAATAAATCTGTATCAGCAGAACAATACTGGAGGTGGAAGTGATGACTTTGAAATATGGCACCTGCAATACAGAGCAGTGTTGCATTAGAAATTAACACCCCTTGGGATGCTTGCTGAGGAACCCATTTGAAGGGGCATGAAATATATTTCTCCAGAGGCAGGGCAATCGCGTAAACAAAGGAGTGGAGATGGCGTAACCTGCAGGCGACCCCAAAATTACCGAGGGCAGCTGGTGAAGAGTGAAGAGCATGGTAATCGGGGGGGGGGGGAGAACTGAAAGCGTTTTAAGGGACTAAGATCAAGTAAGGGAACTGCAATGGCAGATGAATCTCAGGGTTAATGAATGCAGAATAATGCACACCAGTGACATGGACTGTTGATTTCTTAATGGAATGGGCCTGAATCGCCTAGGGCAGTGTTTCTCAAACTAAGAGCCAGGACTTACCAGTAATCTTTGAGCCATGCTCAAGTGGACCTCAGCGCCACCTCCTGCGCCCAGCACCTCCTCGCTTGCCTGCCCTGCCCTCTGGTTGTGCCGTGACCTTTTGTTGTGGCACGACCAAGGACCAGCGACTGGCAGGGTCAGGAGAACAGAGCGCCTCGTGGGGAGAGGAGGGAAGGAAGGCCTCCCTCTTCTGAGGGAAAAAGGCCGCAGGAGGGGCTGAGGGAAATTTTCTGTGGCATAAAAGTTCAATATTGTTATTAATCACACATGAACTGGAAGTAGGGAGGAAATGGGGTAAGAGAGGAAATCGTTAGAAGAGGAAGAAGTAAATACAGTGGTACCTCTGATTACGTACTTAATTCGTTCCGGAGGTCCGTTCTTAACCTGAAACTGTTCTTAACCTGAAGCATCACTTTAGCTAATGGGGCCTCCTGCTGCCGCCGTGCCGCCAGAGCATGATTTCTGTTCTTATCCTGAAGCAAAGTTCTTAACCTGAAGCACTATTTTTGGGTTAGCGGAGTCTGTAACCTGAAGCGTATGTAACCCGAGGTACCACTGTATGTGAAAGGACCGAGGAGGAGGCATGAATGACCCTGAGTTAAGGTAGAAGTTGGGTGTGGAAAGAATGAGAGAAGAAATGACAGGAGATGGGGAAAACATCCTTTGAGGCATGTAGGGACGGATATGGGAAAAGGCAAAAGGAAACCTGTCTCCACTTAAGAGCCTCTGAATCAACAAATTGAGTGGGAAGGCTGTTACAAGACCTCCAGAGCAAATGCCTGAACTTCGCATGAGGAAAGCTGAGCTATGGAACTCCCTGCCACCAGGAAAATGCCATGGCAAACCATTCAGCAATTTCTAGAGATGGATTAGGTATCAGTAGAAAGTGATGTCAGGAACTGCCACCGGTTATGCCAAACCCTGCCTCCACCTGTCACCATTTTGTGACTGGTGGGCCTCTGTAATACTCAGTTGTCTTAACTGAACCTGGGGGTAGAAATGGGCTGGGGAAGCTGCCCTAGGGAGAAGGGGGTTGGGGGGGGCATTCAAAGCCACTGCCCAAAGCCAACAGCACACATACCCACAGAATTGACAGGTAGAAGGGCTCCAATTTTGAGCTTGGCTGACAGGGCAAACAAAAGTTCTAGACCCATACATTGGTTGTGGGTTGGTGGTGTCTCCAGTTTAGGGTGGGAGAGTAAGGAAAGGTTGAGGAATAAAGTTTTCTCTGCTACACATGGAAAACCAAGCAAGGACCCCCTCCCCCCCTTACAGCTTTTAGCCAAAATTCTCTGTGTTTCAAAGTAATATTCTTAAATGAGCATAGCGCCAAAGCTCCTGGATGTTTAGTCAGCAAAGGTTTGTGGGCCTCGTTTATCAGTCTTGATGCACCTTTTCATGCTGATTTCCTTTTGCTTCTCAGTAAGATTTTATTTACCAAAATCCAGCCCTCTGATGTCATAGAATCAAATAAAAAAGAGGCATGTAAGCATTTTAAAGGAAATATGCTAGGGAATATCCATCCTTTCTCTGCCCTTGAACCCCATCATGTCTCATTAGAGATATATATTTATATCTGCAGACAGAGATATGCCATACTTTTTAATTATTAGAGTAAAAGCAAACATTAAATTCACTTTTGCAATAGGCGTGATATGAAACTGAGCCCTCTGATGCTTTCTAGTTATTTACTCTGCTTTTAAATAATTAATCTGGGGGATGTTTATATGTTAAGAAATTACATGGCAACACTCAATGGGGAAAAGGCCAAAGACTGCAAATCTGCCAGTTCTGCCACTTTGAGCAATAAATCACTTATTTTAAAGTCTACTAAACGGATTCACCAGCTTCCAGGGATCCTTCCATTTCTGGTACAAGATTTACTTCTTCGCTGAATTATTGCAAATAATATTACTGACCCTTAAAATAAACTTTTTAATGAACGGTACTTAGCAGAGCAAAACATGGAACACTAAAGTATTTTGTTACTCTGCAAACTGATTAAAATAAGCCTTGTTAATTGCAACAACCTCTTTCCTAAATTTTGGAACTTTACATTTTTGTTATTATTTTACTATGTATTTTGTGTTCTGATTTCGTATTTTTATGTTGCAAACTGCCCTGTGATCTTTGGATGACTGGCGGTATACAAATTTATAATAGCAACAATAGCTTTTATAGACAAAGCAGATATTTTTGCAAGACGTTTGCTCCTTGACCAATGAGCTAAGTGTGTGTGGCTTCTCAGATATCAGCTGCAAATCAATTAATATACAAGTATGCACAACAGGACAATAAAAACATGCATCTATTACATGTTTATTTTATGTAAACATTTTTACATAAAATATACATTTATTATTATTATTGCTTTTAGTTTAGATTTAAGAATGACATGTGAGAAAATTCTGGCACTTTCCCCATTATTTGAGCAGCAGAAAGTTCCAGGGACAACCTTTAACAGGGTCAGTACCCTTGTACTGTAGTTTGTTAAGGGTTGCTGGGAATTTTAAACGAGGTGGGGTGGGTTAACTACACTGTGCAGAAATCCTTGAGGGGAAACTGTGCTCCCAAAGTGCTTCAAAAGTACAATGCGTACACCAGCTCACAGTGGGAACAGTGGGTTTTTCCTGATCTAAGATGTACCTGGACTTATGTGCCAGCTGTACATTTGTAAAAAAAATCTACTATTAGAAAATGCCATAAGCCTCAAGTGACTTCCTTCCAAAAGAAATTAAACCCAGGAGAGCAATGTGCCCTTAGAACTTCTGCTTGTGAAGTGAAGTGGGTGACCACAACGGCAATCTCTTCACTGTGTATGGCCGCAACAAGATACAGTGGTACCTCAGGTTACAGACGCTTCAGGTTACATACGCCACTAACCCAGAAATAGTACCTCAGGTTAAGAACTTTGCTTCAGGATGAGAACAGAAATCGTGCTCTGGCGGCGCGGCAGCAGCGGGAGGCCCCATTAGCTAAAGTGGTGCTTCAGGTTAAGAACAGTTTCAGGTTAAGAACAGACCTCTGGAACGAATTAAGTACTTAACCCGAGGTACAACTGTATATCCTTGTTTTCTCCGGTTTTCTTTAATGATGGGCCAGTTTAGGGGAAATATCATGGTCCCCTAAAGAGCCTAAATCCTTCCTAATTTGCTTATTGCTTTACAACTCTTGCAGATTGATTTGCATTTATATAAATTTGCATATGTGTCTGTGTGTGTATGCGCATGTATACATATCGTGTCATATAATGGCACAAGGAATCATGACATTATATATTTCATAGTGTACTGTACTGTTATGTAAGGGGTTTAATTAATAGAGATGCTAACATGATTTAAGGCAGCGGCAGGTCAGGGGTAAATCAGTGGGGGAGCTTCAAGCTACAGCGGGGGGGGGGAGCACGCAGGGGCGTGGCTGGCATGTGTCCTGGGGTTGTGGAGCGCCGCCCGCAGGGGCGTGGCGCCCAGCGCCGGTAGGGGGCAGCCGCGATGGCACCCCACCAGTATCGTGCCACCAGGGGCAATGCACTCCCTCCGCACCCCTGTTCCTCTGCCAGTGGGGTAGACATCCAGCTCTTGAGACTCTTGCTAGGCCACATCGTTCCATATCCTTCTAAAGTATGTGAAATGTGAACTTGAACTGTGATAATGCTTCTTGCTTGCCTGGATGGAGATGGAGGGGTGTTGGTATGTGTGTATGTGTGTGTGTGTGTGTGTGTGTGTGTGTGTGTGTAGGTAGGTAGGTAGAAAGCTCTAACAATTCTCTTGCTTTTGTTATAATGCCAGAGTTTGTGGGTAGACAATTTCGTCCATGTTTCGTTTTGGTTAGTGCGTCTTGTTCATTCCTATTTGCATTTTATTTGTTTGCATAAAGGTAAAGGTAAACGGACCCCTGACCGTTAAGTCCAGTTGCAGGCGACTCTGGGGTTGTGGCGCTCATCTCACTTTACTGGCCGAGGGAGCCGGCATTTGTCTGCAGACAGCTTCCAGATCATGTGGCCAGCATGACTAAGCAGCTTCTGGCGAACCAGAGCAGTGCACGGAAACGCCATTTACCTTCCAACCGGAGTAGTACCTATTTATCTACTTGCACTTGACGCGCTTTTGAACTGCTAGGTTGGCAGGAGCAGGAACCGAGCAACGGGAGCTCAGCCCCATCATGGGGATTCGAACCACCGACCTGATCGGCACGCCCTAGGCTCTATGGTTCAGACCACAGCACCACCAGCATCCCATGTTTGTTTGCATAAACCACACCAAAAAAATTCAGCAAAGAGGAAGGATCAAAAAAAGAAAGGAAACCTTCAACTTTTGAATAGCTGGGAAGTAGCAGGAGCCCTCACCCATGGCCTCTACAAGGGCTTAATTTGCCTCACAGTTTGCCATAAAATCTATAGGCATCACAGCTACACAAATACAGTGGTACCTTGGGTTACATACGCTTCAGGTTACATACGCTTCAGGTTACAGACTCCACTAACCCAGAAATAGTACCTTGGGTTATGAACTTTGCTTCAGGATGAGAACAGAAATCGTGCTCCGGCAGCGCGGCAGCAGCAGGAGGCCCCATTAGCTAAAGTAGTGCTTCAGGTTAAGAACAGTTTCAGGTTAAGAACGGACCTCCGGAACAAATTAAGTACTTAACCCGTGGTACCACTGCATACTATTTACGTACGCACACATAAGTGGACAGTGGATTTGCTCCATTGTGTAACTTATGTCAAACTTTCGCTGACCCTGGAATATCTTTGCCAGCTGGCAGATGTTTTACTAACTTTGCTAACAGTGGGGTTGCTTGCTGTTTATTTTAACATCAAACCTTATTTGATTTTAGATGAACTGTTGACTTTAAAGGTTAGTGGCTCTACCTTATCCAAATGTCACAGACTGATTTCTCAATGCCCAATATATTAGCCCTACTCAAGCCTACATGCATCTGTGTGAGAAGGGGTGTCTCAGCTCCCCATGACCAATGGTAAGAAATACTGAAGGGACCTGTACACAGAAGCACCTGCATGCAGGTGGGAAGACCTGCATTGCCATATACAAAACCTGCCATCTCCCATTCCCCTCCTCTCCCCCAAATTTAGATGCTTTCTCATGGATATTGCTCACTTCTTGGCTGAGATCATGGAAGCAGGATCAGGAAAGCCCAGAGCTGCTCCATTCTTTCTATGGCTTCAGTGACTTGAAAAAGATGCAAAAAGGAATCTAATCCAAGCCCCTGCTTCAAAATAAAATCATATAGGGACTCATCCATACTTTTGCTTGCCCCACCGCTCCCCACACACTCCGAGGAAACCCTGTCTTTAACTGTGGAATCAGAGCAAACGTCAACTTAGTTTTTTCCAGATTGATGTCTGCTATAATTTAGTGCTAAGGAACGGGTTTTCCGAAGGGAAAGCAGTGGGGGAAAGGCAAAACTGCTCAGGCAGTGGAAAACCACTCAGACATGCGCTTTCCAGGGACAGGACAAGCAAAGTGGGGGAAAGCCCTAGATCTCGGCTGTTGGCCTATGCAATCCAGGCCAGTGTGTGTCAGGTGCATAAGGCAGGTGCACTGCTTAAGGTTAAGACTCACTGATGGAATTCCATGGCATCCTTTTTCCTTGCTAAACTTCTGCTGCAGTTACATTCCTGCTGGGACCTGCAGGATTGGTTCAAGACATGGGGTTGCTTGCTTTGCTCCCATAGAAAACTCCCTTGCTCCAAGTGACAGCTTCCACTGCTTGGGCCATTGGGCCAACTCCTATGCATACACAGACTCACTATCAGAAGGCATGGCGATGGCCACTCATTGCACACTTTTAAAACAAGTGTTGACCTGCCAATAGCTATTAGCTGTAGTGGCTAAACAAAACCTCCATGGGAAGAAGCAGTAAATAATTGAATACTGTTTGATAGGGAATAAGAAAGCCTATTGCCTTCAGGCTGTTTGTGGGCTTTTCTGGAGAAATTTGATTGGTCACTGCAAAAACAAAAAAACAAAAACGAAACCTGAACTAGGTGAACCTTTAGTCTGATCCAGCAGGTCTTTTGGTTCTGTGATTATATCACACAGTTTAAGATGCCTATGTATGTTTGGAGCCTTGCTCTTGAATACAAGCTCCCCTTACACTACTTTCCTTTAAAAAATGTGTGAATTATTTTCCATATTTACAGCAATGACATCAATAAAGGAATGCTTAGCTTGTTTAATAGAAAGGCTTACATTATGCAGCAATGAATCTTTCAGCATGTGTGCTTGTGTGTTAAAGAGGAAGAGATTCAAAGTAAATTTATTGATCTACGTTTCTTTGGAAAACTTTGGGTCAACTCACCATCCCAGTCAATCTGTTTAAAAGAGCAAAATCAGCAATCCTACCCTATGTGTCAAGGCTGGCATACCAACCAATTATAAGATATTTTTTGGAGTGCTTTGGTGACCCTTGAACTCCCTCAGAAAGTTATTCAAAGCATTCTGACACCGTTTCTTGCAACAGAATAAAAATTAATAACCACTCTGTCCTGTGCAGAAAATCAATCGGAAGGTACCGGTAAGTCCGTACCAAAATACAAGACAAAGCACAGAAAACAGCAAATTCAAAAACCCACTTGGCTTCATCCGGGGTGGGGGACGGGAAAGCAAAGCTATGCTTTGAAGGAGAGGAAAACTGAAGAGGGAGAGCGCCACACAACAGGGGTCGCCGATGTGGTGCCCACCGCCACAGCGGCACCTCACTGCCAAGCGAAGAAAGATTTAAGAACTTGTTCCTTCCCTGTTGGCCTTTTGAGGGCAGGCCCTAGGTTTGAGGGGGCCCCAGGCAAACACTCTTTGCTTGGGGTGCCTCCTTTTTTGGTGGGCTCTGGCAGCCTCACCTGGTAACCATGCTTGCAAAAGGGTTATTGGTCAAAAATCTGCTTTGCATGCAGAAGGTTCCAGGTTCAATCCCCAGCATTTCCAGGTAGAACTGACAAAAGATTCCTAGCCTGAAACCCTGGAGGGTTGCTGCCAATCAGTGAGCAAGACGTTCCAATAGGTTTGCATAAGGGAGCTGCCTATGTTCCTACTGGGGCTGATAGCAGCTGCACTGGCTGGATGAGATCTGTCATTTTAATTTCTAAGCACAGCCATGCTGTATCAAGGGCACTGGTGAACAAAAGTGGATTGTGAGAGCCCTTGTGATGGCAAATAGCAAGGCTGGAAGGACAAACAGCCACCTTCTGCTACTCAGTGGTCTGGAAATCTCACAGCCTTCTGTTTCAGTGCATGATAACCACTGCTCTTGTTTAAACAACTATATGGACTGCCTAATATTATTATGTATGTTTAAGTTAGGATAAATCATAAGTGTTGATTCTGATTCAACAGCAGGAATATGGGGATTGAACCTGCAACCTTGGCATCATCAGCACCATGCTCTAACCAACTGAGCTATTTGCCAACATCAACTGTGAGGCTTTCATTTTCTCCAATTGAAATTTCCTTTTCCTTTTTGGGCACTGGTGGGAATGAAAATGGAAGCGGTGCCTGCTGGAGCTGCTGCTCAAGATGGCAGCCTCCTACACAGCCAAGCAAGGCAAAGCTACATGCAACTGAATCAGAATGTACTAAGAGCCTGCTGGGTCAGGCCAGTGGCTCATCTGTTCTCACAGTGGCCAAGCAGAAGCAGGATCCAAGCACAAGAGCACTCTCCCCTCCTGTGGTTTCCAGCATAGCTTTATCCTCCCTGAACTTGTCTGAACCTCTTTTAAAGGTTACCACTGCCTCCTGTGGCAGTGAGTTCCATAGGTTAACTATGCTCTGTGTGAAGAAATACTTTCTTTTATCTGTCCAGAACCCTCCAGCATTCCGCTTCATTGGATGCCCACAAATTCTAGCGTTATGAAACAAGGAAAAATGCATCTGGGTCAAATGTCATTTGGACTTTGGTCCTCAGAAATTAAATTACACAATCTCTGGTTGAATATATAGCCACAGGACAGACACGGACTGGCCCCCGGGCACAGACTGGCCCCCAAACTGCAGGCCTCTTAAATGGTTTTTGAAAGCAGCTGCTTTGGTGATACAGAGTGTGTGTGTCATTCAAAACAAAACAAAAAAAAGTGGGGAGAGAACTGCAGTTTTTAAAAAGTGCTTTCCAACATGCTTCTCTGGATTAGGCTAGACAGCTTGCTTTCTTATTTGATGACAGCATCTTGATGCCCTTAACAGCTGCCTGAGAAACAGAAGCTGAACAGGTGCAGCTCTTTGCATTACTGTTGTCACTACTCCTGGAAAGGCTGCAGCTGTTCAATTTCTGTCCATCACTCAAGAATTAGAAGCGTGGAGTCCCTATTGGGGACGGACACCCACCCACACACCCACACCCACACACCACTACTATGAATCGAGGCTTTTCAGTTCTAGATCACCTCTTTAAATATAGTTCAAGGTTCACGTTGAGCCAAAACTGACTGTGCAAGGATGCCGGAGAAAGTTTCTAAGCACCTGTAGTGCAGTATGCAGACAATTTCAGATTTGAAGCATGGAAAGCTTGGAAGAAATGAGCAAAGAACAGTTTTTCTCTCTGTCTTGTAACACTAGAACTAGAGTCATCCAGTGAAGCTGAGTGTTGGAAGGTTTAGGACAATAAAAGGAAGAAGTTCTTCACGCAGCACGTAGTTAAACTGTGGGACTTGCAGTGACTGTCACCAACTTGGAAGGCTTTAAAACAAATTTGGGGACAATAAGGCTATCAACAGCTACTAGCCATGATGCTAGGCTTGGTATCTGCATTGGGAGGCAGTAACGCTTCTGAATACTGGTTGCCGAAAACCACAGGAGATGAAAGCACTCTTGTGCTGGGGTCCTCCTTGAGAGTTTCCCACAGGTATCTGGTCTGCCACAAGTATTGGGGAAGAGGAAACTGAACTAGGTGGCCATTGGCCTGATCTAGCAGAGCTGTTCTCATGTTCTGATATATAGTAGTACCTCGGGTTACATACGCTTCAGGTTACATACGCTTCAGGTTACAGACTCCGCTAACCCAAAAATATTACCTCGGGTTAAGAACTTTGCTTCAGGATGAGACCACAAATCATGCTCCGGCAATGCGGCGGCAGCGGGAGGCCCCATTAGCTAAAGTAGTGCTTCAGGTTAAGAACAGTTTCATGTTAAGAACGGACCTCCGGAATAAATTAAGTACTTAACCCGAGGTACCACTGTACACACATTGGTTAGGGGAGGGATTGTCAGAAAAGTACAAATAGTGATAAAAGTATCTGATTAACTCAGTTGGGGGAGAAATCTAACAAGATTTTTAGTATGGTAATACTTGTTTAGGACCAATTGAATCTTTGGATGAAAGACCTCGGAAGTCGAACAGAATCCGTTCCGGAAGTCCGTTCAACTTCCAAAATGTGCCTTCTGATTGGCTGCAGGAAACTCTGTCGGACATTTGGCTTCCAAAAGAACGTTCGAAAACGGAAACACTGACTTCCGGTTTTCAATTGTTTGGGAGCTGAAACATACGAGTTCTGGGGCGTTCTGGGGTGTATATAAATTTAATAAATAATAATAATAACTGACTTGCAAGGCCAAGCTAACTCTTAAGTTCACCAGCACATCTTCAGGCTGGACATGTCAAGCAAATCATGGGGTGTGAGAAAAAGCTATTGTTGGATAGCCGCTGTTTGAAGAATTAGAGGTGTTAAAATAGTGAGGTATTATTTGTTAATGTGTAACAGATCTCGGGCAGTCAGTAAAGTTGTGTGAAGAACTAGCAATATGTGTTCCATTTGACTGATCTGTAGCCATTAAATTCCAGGAAAGAAGATCTATGCAATCATTTATCAGGTCCTGTAAACCTGTGGGAAGCGATCTTTCAAAGTGTTGATATCAGGACAAATCCCAGTTATTTGGAGATAAGGAACAGAAGGCTTTGAGGAAAAGGAAAAGGGTTGCTAAAAGACAGATTTTAAACAGAAAGGAGGAGGAGGAGCCCATTCCAGAGGGAGATATCTGGATGTTAGGACTTTTTTATGAATTTGCAATATCCTCAATTCTGTGCCACCCAAGGCACTTCCAGATTATCTTGTCTGTTGAGGTTTCATCCTGATCCGCTTCCAGAGGCTAAATAACTGTCCCATCAAAGCAAGTGCTTCCCCAAACTTTCCTGGGAAGTGGGTTTGTTGTGCAGGGCACACCAAGCAACTATAATTGAACAACATGAATTTGCTGGGACGTGACTGAATCTGACCTGGAATACCGATAGCCTGGAAGAGCCCCCAGAGAGGAGGAAAGTGAACAAGCAGAGACTGCCTCACAGGTGTCTCTCATTTGCTCACTTGGGCCACACAGCTGGGCCTTACTCTCCCTGCTGCACCACCCCAAGAAAGATGGTGAACAAACAGATAGAGAGCCCTGTGGAACACCCATCCACCAGATGTCAAGGAAATAAAACAGCAATAAAAATTATAAACACACACTACGCCGAAAAGGTGAAATTGACTGGGAAAATCAGAAACCAGGAAGAGAAGAATTTTAAGAAGGAATTGGGGAAATTTATAATGTATTTAAGAGAACACTGTAAAGAACTAAAAACTTTGGCAGGATTTGAGTAATGCTTGTAATGTACGAAAAACTATTGAAAAAACGGATTGTTTTCTTAAAAAATTAGAGAAAAGGGGAAGCAGCTGGAAAAAAAAGATTGATAATGGTAACCATGGAAGGGCGGAGAGAAGTCAAAAGGATTCAGGGAATCCTAAATGATAATATAGATGATTTGTTTGAATACACACACACACACACACACACACACACACACACACACACAGAGAGAGAGAGAGAGAGAGAGAGAGAGACTTTTAAACTGATTTTTCATAAACATTGTTAAGTGTATTTTGATGAGGCCCTAAGCTACTGAAAATAATGGGGCCCTTTATACGTCCAGCTGTCCTTTGTCAACAACAAATTGTCGCTGTTTTTTGTGTTGAATACATGCTATATGGTAATTTATGGACCCAATAGGTATCTAAAGCCATTTGCACGTAACAAACAGGAGCCTACGGAACACAAAACACTGTTGCTGTATGTAGGTTTTATTTTATTTGTTTTTTATCTTATATTTTGGAAGTGTACATCCAGGGGTTTTTTCCTTTTAATTTTTTGGGGGCCCCCAAGAGAGTGGGGCCCTAAGCTATAGCTTGTTATAATAACGGCACTGTTATAATAACGAAGACACTAATTACCTTTGTCCCTTGATAGAAGTCGTCTTTCGACTGCGTGCCCATAAAGGGGAACTGCAGGTGCGTGTGAGGATCAATCCCGCCGGGCAGAACCAGTTTGTTGGAGGCATCTATCACCTGGACGCCTGCTAGGGATGGCGGCTGGAGATGCGACCCCACCGCTTTGATTTTCCCATCCTCCACGTACACATCCGCAACTTGCGAACAGTCCGCGTTCACAACTCGCCCGCCTCGGATCCAAATCTTCTGCATGGTCTTCTCCCGCTTCTGTGCGTAAAGTTTCTGGGAAAGGCGCTCCGCGTTTGCAAAGTAGTGGCAGCAGTTGCAGCAGCACTTTTTAAGTTTTCTCCCTCTGCCGGCAGACATTCCATGCAGTCACGTGTAACTTTTCCTGCCGGGGGCTGAGAGGTTTTAACCCTTTGTTCCCTATTCCTTTTTTCCCCTGTGTTTGTGAGAGTGAGAATTACTATCGCCCTTCCTCTCCCTGCACCTAATTACTTCCCCACTAGCCTTTTCCTTGCAACGAGTGGGTGGGGCGCTGCTTTTCCACGAGGAAGTTTGTGGGTGCTGCTCAGCATTACAGCTGTGTTTAGAATGAGGGTTTTAGGTCAGTAGTTTTGGAAGCAGTTTGTGTGAAATTAAATTAAGTAAGACTGTATTTCAAAATGGCTGGTACAGCTTTCCCCCAAGCAGCCACTTCCTTACTCTTTATTCTGTGCCATTCTGAAAACTCGAATTGGGAGTATTTTGCCCAATTCCACGGGGACTATAGACACATCCGCCTCCGTCCCTGTCTTCTTTTTAAATCTCTGCTATCTGAAGGGGCTAAAGGAACAATGTAAAATAAATAAATAAATTGAGTTTACACATTGCGGGGTTGTACGTTGTCCAATTAGCTTCTTATGCCTTACTTTAAAAAGGGATCGAGCCTGGTTAAAGCGGCGTTTCAGGATAGTGAAAGGAAGCAAAACGGAAATCTTACAATTACCCGGGAGTAAATGTAAATGCAAGCTGGAGGGGCTTACTTTTGAGTAAATAGCCTAAGGCTTATGCAGCGCTGGAAATGCAAGAGTTCAACAGCATCTAGTGGGAATAGCAACTCCAGTCCTAAGTAGAAACAAAAATTTTTTCCTTCCAGTAGCACCTTAAAGACCAACTAAGTTAGTTCTTGGTATGAGCTTTCGTGTGCATGCACACTTCTTCAGATACACTGAAGAAGTATCTGAAGAAGTATCTGTGTATCTGAAGAAGTGTGCATGCACACGAAAGCTCATACCAAGAACTAACTTAGTTGGTCTTTAAGGTGCTACTGGAAGGGGAAAATTTTTTTTGTTTTGACTATGGCAGACCAACACGGCTACCTATCTGTAACTAGTCCTAAGTAGAGTTACTGCATTCAGAACATTCGTTGCCATCTTCCTTTGAAAGCAGGGCAAACTAAATGTAAAAATGTCAATGCAGATTTAAAGGTACCAGGTAAATTTATTGAAGGATCTGGGCATCAGTAGCAGTTTCCAAAAATAATTATCTCACATTCCACCTTATGGAGTAGGTCACCTTTTTTTTTTTTTAAAAAAATGTTTTTAGAACTGAGCTGTATAAAATTCAGTGGCAGTATGCAGCCCTATCTTGTGCATCTCCAATCTGAAGCAAATCTCGAATTAAATCAGCTCTACTTCCCAGTAAAGAGCACTTATATGTAGGATTTCAGGCTTGTGTTGTGTTCCTAATCACATTTACTTGGAAGCAGAGATGCCAGTACAGTGGTACCTTGGTTTGAAACCATTTTGGATTACAACCGTTTTGGATTACAACCACATCAAACCCTGAAGTGTGTGTCCCTTTTTTTTTGGATTACAACCCATTTTTTTTGGAGGCCCCATTGGTGAAAGTGCGTCTTGGATTACAACCTGTTTTGGTTTACAACCGGACCTCCGGAACAGATTATAGTTGTAAACCAAGGTATCACTGTATGGCAGAACTTTAGTGTAGAGAAGTCCAAGGCCCCACTCAGAAAAACGAGCCAGAAGGCCTCTGTATACAGCAGAACTATCTCACTACATTACCATCTAAAGACAGAACTTCCATTTTAGACCAGCATCTGAAATTCCCTAACTGCACCACTGCCAAGGAGTTTCACCACCAGTGGAACTAAGTACTTAGTAAACATGTTTAGAATTCCACTATTAATGTGTGTACCTAAATGAATGCTTAGCACCTCAAATTTCTAGCTTTCCTTTTCACATAGAAACTGGCCATAAAGATAAAGGGCTTCTTAGCAAGAGTGTGACTGGTCACACACAGAGCTTCAAGGCACAGTAGGTATTTAGCATGTCTCTGTACCCCAGTTGTTACAGCTGCAGAGAGTAGCTCATATGTGGTGGAACTGTAGGCAAGGTGCTTAAATGTAGAGATTAAGACCCTATGGAGGCCCAGTGCTTCTGCACCCTTGCTGGGCTTACAGCATGGCAGCAATCTCTGCCTCCCCCATTTTTAGGGGAATGACAGAAACCAAGGCTCTACACTATCACACTTTCACATTAAGTATTGTTTTCATGAAGGAATAGAGGGGGTGATCATGCAAATTTAGAACCAACCCCTTCGTACATGTGAACCAGGTTATCAATTTCAAAAACTCTGTTTACAAGCTATAATTACAGGTTATGCTATTATTATGCTATGAAGCGCCATACAACAGATTGCTACAAGCTTGGGAAATCTGATGTGACCTTTATGTGCTGAGCACTATGACATTTTTTCTGTTTACTTTACAGCAAAATAATTTCTGTTTTTCCCTACTTGGGACTTACTAGTTTGGCCGCTGCTGCTTCTGCTCCTAGCAAATTGTTTTTTCCCTTCTGTGACTGCAAATTTTTCATGCTCAGCAAATATTGTTCTAGGTGCTACTGTACAGCCTATATTGTGTGCAAAGGCATACAGCTTGTGTACAAAGTGAATGATTTGGACACTAGGTCCATTCTTGGTATGGTATAATGATAACTGCAGCAGCCCTCTTTTTATACCATGTTTTCTATTTGTGTATTTTTATTTTTATTTTTAAAAACTACAAAAATAGAAAACTAATATACCTTCAGGTTTCTCTTTACAAAGTACCTCAATACATAGTAAGATTTTTTAATTTGATACATCTTAAAACATTGCCAGTTTTTTTCTGACAGCATAACACAACAAGAAATCCACAAGACTTTAAACATGCTTTAAAAATGACATTCAGCAATGTATGGAAAATTTAATAAATAGCATACAGTCACACACAAATACATTTTTCATACTAAATCATTAAGCCTACTTAGACTGGCAAAGAATAAATATAACAGCAATTGACAATCTTTACCTTCTCAAAAGATGGATTTCTTGATATCATTTAGTAGCAACAACAACCACTTTCTGGTCACAAAACTGGAAACTATGAATGTTTTCTCCCCACTAGTGTGTTTTGCAGCCAAAATGTGATGTAACAAAAATAAAAACCTTGAAATATACTGAATATTTCTTTTTCTTTTTTAAAAAAAGCGCAAACTGATGCCAGGTAAACCAGCTTTTTAAATACAATGAATAAATAGGAAATTAGTAAAGCAAATTCAGTTGCAGCAACAAACAACAGAAGAAAGCAAGAACCCAAAAACAGAGCAATGGAAATATTTTTTTTAGATATTTATATATATTTCATTGCAGTATTAGAGACTAGTACTTAAAGTGATAGTGCTTGTGCACTAAGCTCTTTAGAGACCTTAACATAGTTTTAGTGCAAATCCCTTTAGACCAGACAAATTTAAACCCTATTAGGGAGAAGATCCATTAGCAGTTGGAACATATTTTCTAGAGTTATAGGTACCTATCTCAGCTTTAAAAAACACATTATATACAAGAATTAAATGCATATTTTAACTGCTTCGGATATCTATCTTCAAAGATAGATGAAAAATTACTCTGAATTTTTACACCTTATTTGGTTGTACCATACTAGACCAACTTATTAAAGTCAATGTTATAAAAGCTACAAAAGATTTTTTTGCCATCAGTTTTATCTAAGTTAACTGCTGTTTGAATTTCTAAAAGAAAAAAATATATAGTGTATTGGAGAAAGTCTCTCTTCCTTCTGAAAAAGTTCAGCATGATGACAATCAGTAATTAGACAAATATATTATAAACCACAAGAGAGAAAAAGAATACTTTTTGCAATAATCAGCATTTAGTATATTCAGTTAAAATTATATTGGCAAAAGTACGTTGGTTTTGATTTCAAAAAGGAATAAATATTTTGTACAAACTAGCCTGACAACCTGCAGTGAGTGGCAGGCAGACATCAGTGGTTGAGCAGCTAAGTTTCTGTTCTAAATTACACCATCATGTTTAAACTATCTGACACAAGAGGGCTTCTCATATTACCTCATTCTGCATTAATCTTTAAAGTCTGGGTAAGGGACTGGCTACAGATGCAAACCTCTGCAACACTTTAAACGTAAATGTTCAGACAAGCCTGAACATGTTGAGAGGTTCCACAAAGCTCATCTGTTGCTAGTGTGTTTCACAAATTACAAAGATATTCTGTCTGCAGTCACTTCCTTGCACTTGCTTTAAGAATACTAATAATAGAAAAAGGAGTTTCTTTGAAAAGCCCTCGGAAGATGACCATTAAATAACCAAATAGCAACAGGTGTACATCACGTATACTGACCTGGGAAAACATTTGTTTTAGTTGCCCGTATGACAAATATTCATTCAGTCATGCACAAGAACATTTTAAGTCCCATGATTTGCCCTGGATTCTTTTTTGAAATGAAAAAACAACAACTGCTTTTTTCCTTAATTATGAAGTACAAAACAATCACCAATATTGCTCCAACTTACATACATTTCCACCCACTCAAACTAGACTTAGCAAAGTAGCAAAGCCTCATCATCACTAGTTTCGTTTTTCAGTGCTGATTCTAAGCAAGTGTCAGGTATCTGGGCAGTATGTACAATTCCACAGCGCTCACAAGGGCCATCTCGATTACAGGAGCGCATCCCATTATGTGCCGCGCTGTAAGGCTGCCTAAGCCCTTGTCCTTGTTCTGAGGTGAGGTCAAGAAGAGGTCTTGAGCAGTCATTCGCATCCAAGTCTGATGCCGCATCAGAGGCGGGAATGAGCATTTCAACATCATCATCTTCGTCTCTTCCTCCACCCACCCCATTATCAAGCTGTCTCAAAGGACTTTGGTTCTGACTGACGGGACTCGACCTCCCTAAAGTGAAGCGTACCCAACGTAACCCTTGAGTCATACGACTAAGTGCACTGGAGAACTGGTGGCGCCCTGGACTGGAACTCGGGGGTTCCACACTCGCTGCTTCTCTTCCACCGTCCGAACTGCTGCTGATATTCTGAGCTGAGGAAGCTCCACAGACGACAGCTGCTTCGACGGCTGTTGCAGGAGGGACCTTCTGAGGCAAAGTAGCAGCAACGCCACCAACGGCACCTGCTGTGTCTCTTCGTTCCGTTTCTGTGTCTGTATCATCAGACTCTACTGAAAAGAGGTTTCGGTGAGAGCCGTTTCTTTCACCTTCTCTGCTAGCATTCGGGTTGGCAATGTCATCTCCGTCTGAGGAAACCAGTGCCAGGGATCCAGAATGGCGAGATCTTGCAAAATTAAAGATTCGGTTCCAAATATTGCTTGACCGGCCCGCAATTGGAAGCCTGATAGAGGTAAATCCAAGCTGAGACCTCACTGCTAGCCTCAAATTTTCTAAAACAGAAGCCTGTGAAAACAAAGGCACGGGTAAGGCAGATGCTATGAAGAAACAATACCTTGAAAAAAATGCAATAAGGAGCTCTCTAGATAAGTTTCATTCAATTTGGCAACATGCAAGTCTAGAATCTAAGTCCTCTGACTGTTCTTCAGTTAAATATGTATGTGAGAATCATTTTGTTAACAGTAGAGGACTGGGTTCAATGACAGTGCTTATGTTCTTTTTTGTTTACATTTAAATCTCTCAAAATAAAAATATGAATATATACACATGACATGTATCTAATACATTTCGTAAATTAAGCACCCATTTATAGCATTTATCAAGTGAGCAAAATTACTTATACTGATCCACATTTAGGTACCCCAAATCACTAGCCTGGTTTTCCAGTGATTTTGGATTAAGTTGCTGCTTACCAATTCCTTAAATGCTTTTGGATAAAAAAGGCAGGGCAAAATTTCCTAACGTGGAGTTTGATGATATACCCATTTTTAAATATATTTTTTAAAAAACCTGACTTCCAACCAAGTATGTTTTTATTCTGGTGTTAATAAAAATACTTTGTACCGCAGAAAGCTATATCCAGTGACAATACAAAAACAATCTTATATGATCACACAGATTTATGACCAAGGAGAAACAGCTTGCCTGTGTTTTGTGGAAGAATTAAGAGCTATCACTGAATTTCAAGCCACATTATGAATTTGGGAATCTTAGACAAGGTTGTTAAGCGCCACCATGTGGTGTTAAAACATAAGTGTGTCAACAGATGCTGAGCTGTTCAGAGTAACTTTTTTTCACAAGCACTTACCACATTGAGACTAGGATTCAAAGATCTGCAAAGAGTTTTTGTCAACTTATTGGAACTGAGCAGAAACTGCTGCAGTAAGGTGTTTGGCTAGCGAACTGATTCAGTACTTTGTGATTTTATACTTCTTATTCATAGTAATCTATTTTTAGTTAATATGAAAGTTCTTACCTGATTTGGTGAGCAAACAGGGAAGTCTTCAACTGGTGGAATTAAGCCCTGAGCAATCAACTGTCCATAGGAAGGAGGTGCTTCCCTTCTTAACAACTCAGCCTCGACTCTAGACAACTGTGTCTCAAAAGATCTATTTAAGAACATAAACAGGTTGCAATTTAGTTTTCATAGATAATAAGAGCGCCACCACTGTATCAGTGATTTCTGTCTCAGTTGTTTCATTGGAGTCAAATTTTAGACTGCAGTCTCATGGGGGGGGAGGCATCTATCCCCTTATCCTCTAAATTGCCATGCACACTGATGGTGCTATAATAATAATTTACTAAATAACAACAGCCCTAACAGTTTGATAACAACCCTCATACAATTTTACGGAAGGAAGAACTGTGCTTGCACAAACTTGTTACCTATATAATATGTGAATCCAATTTGAATTACTAGTGTTAATTACTTAAGTCTAATCAAAATCCTATTTTATGGCACTGGAAGATCCCCTGAATATTTGAAGCATTCACAGCCATGCTGCTTTATAGCTACGTACTAAGACAACTTTTTTGAATGATAAAGAAAATGTCTAGCATTCCTCAATAAAAGTAGCCACCCACAGACAATTGTTTTCTGGTAAATCAGGAACAATAAAATAGCAGCTTTTCTTTTGTAATTGCAAAATCTTACCTTCGTTCAAACATTCTCAAAGAATACAGCTTACAAGTGCATCCCAGTGCAATGACAAGGAGCAGCCCACAAATAAGACTTCCAATGACAGCAGCAGTTATTACTCTGGTGGGTACAATAACTGGGCAATTCTCTTCATCACTACCATCACCACAATCATCTTGGGAATCGCAAACCCAGCTTTCAAACACACACCGATTATTTTTGCAGTGGAAATTTCCTGGCTGGCAAAAGAAGCAATTCTTTTCATCCGAGCCATTGGGGCAGTGGTTCTGGTAGTTGCAGCGATCGGAGCGTGGATAGCAGGCACCATTACGAGAGCAAGGAAATTCTTCCTTTTGGCACATAGTGCAGTTTGTTTCATCTCTTCCGTTTGGACAATGCCAATAGCCATCACAGCGCTGCTGCTCTGTGTAACAGCCCCAGTTTCCACCACATGGAATTTCCCATGGCAGACAGAAGCCATCAACCTGATAGGTAGCATTAAATCCTCTTGCTGCATTCACTTTGTCAGCGCAAAAATGCACTCTGATTTGACCGGATGAAGAAACAACTGTAAGAGGGGCATGAGAGTCAAAAGCAGTTAAAACACGCAATAGCTTGCGTGGATTCTCCTCTAAACCGTCATATATTTTGACATAGTCCCCATATCCGGTACCATCAAGCTTAAAGTCAGTGAAACGCAAAATAACTTTGCGGTGGTCCCCAGTGTCTATCAGCCATGTGCAGTTGCTCCCTGGAGGATAAAAGTCTGGATAATTGGGAGAATTGAAAGTACCATAAAAATATTTCAGCAACTGTCCACATGTTGGCACGCCACAGTCTATTTCATCTCCCAAGTCAAGACAGTCAAGGTTTCCATCACATTTTGAGGATTCTGGAATGCAAGTGTAAACATTGAAACGAGACAGACACTGGAACTGGTTGTATGCACATGGCTGGAAGGAAGCAGCAGTTGGGGGACTAGCTTTGGCACAGATTTCTTCATCTGAGTTGTCTCCACATTCATCCATGTCATTGCATTTCCAAGATTCTGGAATACATTTCCCATTAGCACAATGGAATTGGTTACAGTCGCAGCTTGGTTCGCTGGATTTCCCTAAAAATGAACATTAAAGAAATTATCATATGCCCACTTTTACATTTATTACTTGTTTATCTTACAGTGTCATGCTAATAATAATAATAATAATAATAATAATAATAATGGCCTACTTATCTGACTGGGTTGCCCCAGCCACTCTGGATAGCTTCCAACATAATAAAAACACAACAAAGCATTAAACATTTAAAACTTCCTGATACAGGGCTGCCTTCAGATGTCTTTGGAAAGTTGTGCAGCTGTTTATGTTTGACATCTGATGGGAGGGTGTTCCATGGGGTGGGTATCACTACCGAGAAGGCCCTCTGCCCGGTTCCCTGTAACTTCACTTCTCGCAGCGAAGGAACTGCCAGAAGGTCTTCAGAAACTGGACCTCAGTGTCTGGGGACAAAGACACTCCTTCAGGTATACAAAGACAAGGCTGTTTGGGACAATGCTAACACTTTGAATTGTGCTCTGAAATGTACTGGGACCCAATACAGATGCCCCCCCCCAGATGTTATTGGACTGTTAATTCCCATCAGCCCCAGCCAGGATTGGCCAGTTATCTGGGATGGTGTGAGCTGCAGCACATCAACTTAGGGAGGGCACTATGTTGGCTAGCCCTGCACTAATCAATAAAAATCAGTCAGCTGGAAATAGTATTTTAATAGTTTATCTGGAACAATATGAACTATACTGGTGTAAAAAAACCCACACAGTTTGAGCAGCTCCATACGGTTTTATTTATATAGGACCACAATACCCCAAGGACGGCCTCTCCCTATGACCTGGACTCTGCGATCATCATCCGAGTCCCTTCTTTGTGTGCTTCCTTCATGAGAGGTTCAGAGGGTGGCAACACAAGAATAGGCCTTTTTCTGTAATGGCTTCGTTATACTGTACAGTGGTACCTTTGGTTATGTACTTAATTCATTATGGAGGTCTGTTCTTAACCTGAAACTGTTCTTAACCTGAAGCACCACTTTAACTAATGGGGGCTCCTGCTGCCGCTGCGCCACTGCTGCACGATTTCTGTTCTCATTCTGAAGCAAAGTTCTTAACCCGAGATACTATTTCTGGGTTAGCGGAGTCGGTAACCTGAAGCGTATGTAACCCGAGGTACCACTGTACATCTTTAGGCACCAGGTGAAAATGTTGCTCTATAACCAGGCCTTTGGCTGATTAACATTTTGTACCCCATAACATGTTTGCATGTTCTATCATGGATGAAGAGTGCATGAAAATGTATAACATGTCCCATCAAGAGTGAAGGATCTACTGCATAAAATTTGGTGTGTCTCTCTAGAAAGTTGTTTGGAGGACTGGGTTCATTTTCTGAGCTTTAGAACAGTTGTCAATATTTTCAATATACCTACTACAAATGCCTTAAGTAGTGTTTCAAATGTCTCTACAATGGGTCTGAAATGGCAACGTATGGATGTTAGCAACTGCAGTCCCACTTTCTACATTTTTTAAAATAAAAAGAATATTAATAACCATCATCTCTTTCTTAAGCTTCCATTAATCGATGCACTGTGGTTTGTTTTTTTTAAAAAAATGCTGAAAAGATTTGCCCCTAAATCTAGAAAATGTTTAATTACATCATTTAAAGTTTACCTGCAAAATAAGTCAGTCTGAATCCTTTTCGTGATATACTATCATCTGAATGAAATCTGACCCAAACATGGTCCTGTGAAGATATATATGGAGATGGAATAGAAGACCCACACACTCTATAATTTTCCATGTTTTTGTATGCCCCTATCGTCAGGGAATCTGAACTGCATCGCCGTGATCCTTGAACATCAAAATCCTGAAAACTACACAAGGTAAATAATGAGTTATATTTCTTTTTTGTTGCTGTTAAATATTAGTATAATCCCTTAACAAACAACTATTTAATATACATATCCTTAAATTTTTGACAGACATTAAGTTCAACAAGACCTAATTTTTACCTCCCCAATTGGAAAAATACATTTCAAAATCTTAACAGTTTTTAATCCAGCACAGATAATTATTATTAATTATTTCTAAATATGAACTACTGATATGATACATCTATTACATCTATTAGGAAGATTCTTTTCTCTCTTTCTCAGCCTCTCGCTTTCCACTAAAATCAGAGCCAATGCACAGACGTTTTAACCTTTTCTCATATATACATCTTTTTTGTGTGTGCCCTTTTCCTAAATGGCAACCTGAAACACTATTGTCAAATACCAGATTTTATATCATAGGTTCTATAGCAAGTTGCATGCTTCCACAGGCACAAGAGTTTACAAGTGAAAGAACATATTCCAATTTAGCTTCTATTTGCATTTGTTTTTTTTACTTCCAGTGCTATTTTTCTAAAAAATGAGGTGCCAGAACTCACTATGCGTGTCTCCCTTTTTCTCTTGTAATGGCAATGGCGCCTACCTGAGAGGTGCTGGAACTGAGTTCCACTCAGTTCCGGCTGAAACAAAGCCCTGTTAACTTCCAAGTACCATATTTTTTGCTCTATAAGACTCACTTTTTCTCTCCTAAAAAGTAAGGGGAAATGTATGTGCGTTTTATGGAGTGAATGCAGGCTGCGCAGCTATCCCAGAAGCCAGAACAGCAAGAGGGATTGCTGCTTTCACTGCGCAGCGATCCCTCTTGCTGTTCTGGCTTCTGAGATCCAGAATATTTTTTTCTTGTTTTCCTCCTCCAAAAACTAGGTGCGTCTTGTGGTCTGGTGCGTCTTATAGAGCAAAAAATACGGTATTTATACTCTGCTCTTCAACCCTGACAGGAATTTCCAAGTTGCAGGTAGCAAAACCAACAATGCAAAAGCTTCTGTGCTACTTTAACTGAGAGGTTTAGTGCAGCACTTACATGCATGGAAGACACCTCCTTTTGGATCCAACCTAGAGAAACTACTTCCACAAGGAATTTTAACCTTGATATTTTCAAATAGCAGAAGAGGCACAAACAAACTGTTGTGTGTGTTTGTTTGCTTGTTCTGAAAAAGAGGACTTTCAAAAGCAGTTTGTGACTGCATGGGGATTGACTTTTTCATGAGAAAGAAGTCACAAGTTCACAAGGCTAGTAAAAGTCCTTGAATGAGCCTAAGCAACCTTTTTTGGATCCTGCCATAAGTTTGTATATAGGAAACATATATTTCCTAAACCTTCGGATCATATAAAGTATTCCCTATAGAACCTAGTATGTAAAATTCAATGAAATGCTCCCAGACACCCATAACCAAATTTTAGTTTTAAGATCTGACACTCAGACATAATTTAGCGCTGCTATATATCTGGCTATTTAATTCAATAAAGTCAAGAAGCAGAATAAAATTAGAAAATGGAATGTTTACAAGGACTAAATTTACATTTAGTAAAACATGTACATTTTTTTTTAGACAATTGCTTACATTTTCCACAATATATTTATAAAGTACAGCACCCAAATTACCTTATTGTAATAATTTCACCTGGGTTTGCTCGGATATACCAGCTACAATTCAATCTTGCTGGATATTCAAGAGGCCAACCTGGGCTAGTGATGATCCCACTTGGACCTTTAATTTGTTCTGGGATATCTCCACAAGCTGAAAAATATATAAATTGATGTCTTTAGTTATAGATGCACTTTTGCAGATTTACAAACAGTTCCAAAAGTTTAATGCAAGAACACACCATTCCTTGGAAGATGGGTTCATCTGAATGAAGATGCAAAACACTGTTGTTATATAACACAAATTAAATCAAAACCAATCATTTCTTTTTTTAAAAAAAAAAAGTAGAGGTTTATGAGCAACTGGATCATGTGGCAAAGCACTGCAATGATATCTTTTTCCAGCAAAGTATATTTATAGATTTAAATAATTATTCATGCTTTTATTCTGCAGAAAAATCCAACGCACAGTATATGGATGCCTGTATTATAAAGAGCAGAAAGTAAAATGGGCAAAAATCAGCCATGACAAGTAAACAAAATGAATACAACCGCAGCAGCTTGCAAACACTTGGAAAACCATATATGCCTGCTTCTTCCACAAATGACAGAAAATATACCAATGCAGGAAAGGTGTTGTATGTAAAGGGAACAATCTGCAAGTAAATAAAATATTGACACAATGGGCGACTTTACGGTTTTCCATTATGAAGAATTGTTTTGTTATCTGCAAGAAAATAAAAATAGCTTCTGCTTAATAAAATACGACAATTCTAAAAAATGGGGGGAAAGCAAGCCTCAAAATTTAAAAGTCAGATTTTCCATCAGTTCAGCAGTAGTGATAGGGTTTTACAGAAGATTTATTGTTTTCGTTTAGTCACCCATTAGGTGGTGCTCTTATTCCATTACTCTTTGGAATTCTACATTCATAGAACTGAATGTAAACAAAGCGACCTCCTACTTGAGATTCATGTTATAAAACAAAGCAGATAAATATTGCAAAAACAAAAAAGGTAGAATATCAACATTTATATATGTAAATGTCAATGCATGTTTCCCCCTTTTTTAAAAAAAGTCAAGGAGTTATGTTTTTAAAACTGAACATACATTATAAAAGCTAACTCATTAAAAAAAATCTCAAACACAGAAAAGCAGGATTCTTCTTCATGGCAAATACATTTATAAAACAATACAAGAGTTATTACTGCAGATGCTGGGATTGGGAGCAGAGGCCAAGTGGCTTTCCTAGTCTACTTAATGAATATGGAAGACACACAAGTCAATCTGGGACTTCATGACTTGCAGTTCAGTCTCTCAGCCAGCTCTATCAATTAGAATTTAACTTAATTGGAAAAGGCTCAGCACTTTGATTTAACAGACCTCTAAAGTTACTACAGCCAATTCTGAAACCTGGCAGAATCTTTATGGTTTTGGAGCAGCTCTCTGAGCATTTTGGTTGCCCTTTTCTGCATCTTTCCAGCTCTGCAATACCCTTTTCGGATATTCACTGAGCTACCCACCGTTATGCAAGATCCCTTTCCTAGTCAGTCACTGCCAGCTCAGACCACATCAGCATATGTGAAACTAGAGGCTGCATCCCTGCTTGCTACACTTGCCAACCCCACCTACCCCCTGCTCCTCTTCCAACTCTCTACCATTTACACCAGGGGTAGGCAAACTAAGGCCCGGGGGCCAGATGCAGTCCAATCACCTTCTCAATCCGGCCCGCGGACGGTCCGGGAATCAGTGTGTTTTTACATGAGTAGAATGTGCCCTTTTATTTAAACTGCATCTCTGGGTTATTTGTGGGGCATAGGAATTCGTTCATTCCCCACCCCCCAAAAATATAGTCCGGCCCACCACATGGTCTGAGGGACAGTGGACCGGCCCATGGCTGAAAAAGGTTGCTGACCCCTGATTTACACCTCTCCTCAACGCCCCCCCCCCCGCTCTTTCCACTCCTGGCTCCTTTCCCCTCATTAAACAACTTGCCCGGGCTGGGCTGCCATTGCTAACGCCGCAGTTAGCATGATTGCCTACTGGCAGCCAAGCCAACCATAGCATGGTGACATTTTACATTCTGAAGTACCGTATTTTTCGCGCCATAGGGCGCACTGGACCATAGGTCGCACCTAGTTTTTAGAGGGGGAAATCAAGAAAAAAAATCTCCCCTCCCCCCGGTCCCAAAGAGCAGCGTACAGGCTGCACGCAACCTCTCCCTGCCAGAGGGGTTGTGCGCGGCTATGGCACAAGCCAAGGCAGCCAGCGTGATGGATCCCGCTAGCTGTTTTGGCTTCCTCTTTAGCCCTGTGCAGCCTCTCCCTGCCGGAGGGGTTGCGCGCGGCTATGGCACAAGCCTCTTTAGGCTCGCACAACCTCTCCCTGCCAGGAAAGGCTGCGCGGAGCTAAAGAAGCCATAGCCCCGTGCAGCCTCTCCCTGCTGGAGGGGCTGTGCGTGCCTATCCCTGAAGCCTTCCGAGCGCAGCGCAAGTTCCCACTGCGCTCTTCAGGCTTCGGGTTCCTTTTGCTGAAGCCGGGAGAGCAAGACTCTCCTGGCTTCAGCGAAAGGAACCTGAAGCCTCCGGAACGCAGCGGGAACTTGCGCTGCGCTCCGAAGGCCTTCAGGCGGCTATCCCTGATGCCTGGAGAGCGAGAGGGGTCGGTTCGCACTGACGCCTCTCCCTCTCCAGGCTTCAGTGAAAGCAACGGGAAGCCTCCGGAGCACGGAGGAAGCACTCCCTCTGCGCTTCGGAGGCTTAGCGTTGCTATCGCTGAAGCCAAGGGGCCTGCATTCGCTCCATAGGACGCACACACATTTCCTCTCAATTTTTGGAGGGGAAAAGTGCGTCCTATAGAGCGAAAAATACGGTATATAGCTAGATTAGGAAATTTCCTGCCTGCCTGCTTCCCAAAGCCTAGTAAGCACTGGACTTTGGGAAAGAGGTGCAGGGGCTCGACAGAGTCCTAGAGTCCTCCCTCCTCCTTCCCAAAGCCTAGTTAGCACTCGCTCAGCATTTGCCCCCAAGCAATGTGTGTCAAAATTTGGCTGTGCACAGGGCGCAGTATTACCAAGGTCTGCCCCTACCCCAGCTATATAATGTTCCCTGAGTCACACATCCACATACTCACGACACTCTCAAAGAATTCTAATAGGTTAGTGAGACAGGACTTATTTTCCTACATGCTTGGTAATTTTACGATTAGTAACTGAATCAGTTTATCCAGAACAAGATATCAACCTAATATGTGTATAATTTCCTAGATCCTCTTTTACTTGGGAAAGACTTCCATTTTCTAAGGAAGCCTTCTTTGTCAAATAGCTTCCTTGATTCTGCTTGTTAACCACAATGGCATATTGGATTGGGTGGTACCCTTCTTAATCGACAGTACAGCTGAGGTTCTATTATTGTAGTTTTAAATAACCTCCAAGCTTTCTGGAAGTCATACAATACCACAACAACAGTTCAGCATTTCACCAGGCTGGAAAAGGCTGTAAACAGCAGGTATTACCAGCATTGGTTAGAGCGTAGTGGTGATAATGCCAAGGTCACAGGATCAATCCTGTAAGGGCCAGCTGCATATTCCTGCACTGCAGGGCATTGGGACTACTTGATCCTTGGGATCCCTTTGAACTCTATGATTCTATTTATGTAAGAACTCAGCTGATTTTTAAAGTGAAGACGGTCTTTCCCTCTTGCACCCCACTATGATCTCTAAAGCTCAACCTACTTTTCAGGTGTACAGTATATGCAGACTCTGCTGAAATAGCTTGTGCTTTTTTTGCTTGATAGTGATGCTACCCCGGTTTTGTGGTTGGTTCAAATCCCCACTCAGCCATGAAGCTCAATGGATGACCTTGGACTAGTCACACGTTTTCACTTCCCTCACAAGGTTGCTGTGAGGATATAATGAAGGATGGGGAACCATGTGCACTGCCTGAGAGGAAAGGTAGTATATAAATGTAGTTAAATAAATATCTTATGAATCTAAATAGAATTCTAAGAAGTGCTCGGGATAAAACTGCAACAACAGAATTTAAATCACTGCAGCTATTCTTTTCCTAGGGTCAAACTGCATGTACATACAAAACACCAGTCATCGTTATATTATGTTTCCAAGACAAGGGAGCTTAAGAAAGACGTGATTTTTTTTCCTTAGTGCTTCTTGTGTCATGATGACACCCTTGGAAGACACCTTTACTGACAACTTCCTTCTGCTTTGTAAAATATTAACTTCAAAAGTGTGAATGATAAAGGCTGGGTTAATTACTGAACTCACAAAGAACTGCCAATGCAGTTATAGATAAGAAATTTAAATCTCCATGTGATCTTTACTGCTGTGCTTATAAGAGAATTTACATAAGGATTTTAGAAAGTCAGACTTGCATATGCAATCTGCAAAAGAAGCACACCAAAGACCAATTTATCTTACATAATGTGCAACTAAAGTAGTGTAATTATAACAACTAGAATGCAATATATGCCGACAAAGACAGCTCACAAACCATACCTGTATACAATTCCTTAAAATAATATAATTATTTTATTTAGAAATAAATTATTATGTAAGAAATCTTACAATGGCTAGGATGTAGACCCAGCCATACATATGCCTCAAGCACACAATAATTTACAGACATTGCTTCTGGCTACATTCCCGCACACTCTTGTCAAATGCAGAAATGGTATCTTGACCCTCATGGTTGGCTTTTGGGAGCTTGAGGGGAGGGAGGCCAAAAGGCATCAATGAACCTAGAAGCAACCCTGCGGTTCTTTGAATTTCACCAACATCAACCAACATCATTATTCATGCTTTATAGGTTATTTACAATGCAACAAACAAACAAACAGACAGACAAATAGGATTTTAACACATCAACAGGGAGCTGAAGATGCCACTTACCCAGATGGGCAGGGTATAAATAATAAAAATTATTATTATTATTATTACTATTATTTTTATTATTATTATTATTATTATTATTGAAATTGGTGGAAACTTAAACTTTTTTTGAAAATAAACTAGGCCGCCAGCAGGCTTTGTAACTGCAGTGGAATAAATTTATAACAGTTTGACACTGCTCCTTTATTACGAGATCTGTTGAGGAAGTTTTTGTGTTGTATGATTGCTATGCTGTTGATTATGTTGTAAACTGCCTTCTGGTGAAGGGTGGCACCTAAATTTGTTAAGAAAGGAAGAAAAATTGTGGTATGTTATCATAGTGAAAGAGCCTTTGGCCTTCCCAAAGGTTAAATACAAAACATTTTGAGCTATGGAGATATAAAACACACACACACACACACACACACACACACAGCCTGCAATAAAATGTTATAGTGTGTAGTGCTTTTTTTCAGGGTTTCAGTCAGCCAGCTATTCCATTCCCCACCCACAAGACATTCCGTGTTCTGCAGTCCCTAACCATCCTTAGTCCTCACTGGGCTGCTTTTGGTGTTAAACACATTACGGTTTTTACCTTCATTTTTTACTTCTGTTCCCAAAGCCAGTCAGCTGATACCTGCCTCTTGTGGGGTTGGGGGTGCAGTTTTGGCTAGATAAAGACTGGCTCTTGGAGAATCTGCTTTTTTGAATTTGTCTGAAGCCAGAGAATACCCTTAACAAGCAGTCTTAAAGACTCGTTTCTTTTCTCTGGCCTTTGGGGGTGAATTCAAGATGCTAGACGTCAGGTTGGAGCTTTAAATTGGCTTTTCCACCTTATGCTGGTTTCATATTTTGCTCCACACACACCCCAGACCACATTCTTCAGGAAGGCCAGCCCTGCCCCTCCAAAGAGGATATTCCAGAGTCACAGGTGACTGCAGAGGAGAGGAAAGGGACAATATTGTTTTTTCCAACTTCCACCCCACAAAGCTCCTTACAATAACTAATCTTAGGATCCAAGCAATTCTTTCATATGTGCTTGCAGTATGTACAGCATACAAAGGTTCTGACCTTCAGCCATCTATTCAATCCACCTGTTTTTCTGCTGTCAAAGAAGAGACGCAAGCCATAAGGATTCTGCCAGGGCTCCATTAGTGTCACGTGAGATTACTCATGGTATAAACTGTGTAATCAGGTGAACCGCAGTTTCAGATGCTGCTTCAAGTCTTATCAAACAAAATGTGTAATAAAGCTGCTTGTGTTATTGATACTTTTAAAATAATCTTTCAATAAATTTCATTTCACAAAACTTTAATGTAGGAAAAATCAAGTTAGGCCAACTTTTCTCTTTAATGTCTGTATGGTGAAATAATTAAGCATTAGAAAGGAATAATCTGTTCATGAGCATGGAAGTATCAAATTTATCTTATGAAAATGTGTCCATGTTCCAGTTGCTTCATTCCTTATTACATGCTGCAAAAGGCAGTAATAATTTTTATAGCCAAATATCTCTTCATAAGATACCAGGTGGCTTTCAATATTTACTATTTAAGTCATGCATGAAATTTAAACATTACAAAAAAAATGACTTACCAGTTGAGATTCCTGAAATATGCACATTTTCAGAACGTTCTGCAAGAGCACTGTTTCCTAAAATTAAACATAATGAATAAACTAATTTCCAAGATAAAATTTGTAAAAATTCTTCAGATACAGTACTACAGAAAAGAAAAAGAACAAAAACCAAGCTACTTTTAATATTCAAATACTTTACATCCCAAGGCTTCTTCCACTACATTTTTAAATGAAGAATAAAGCCAGGCCGGGCGGGGGCGGGGAGGAAGAGAATAAAACGATTATACAATCAAGACACAAATGGCTTCTTTGTCACACAGTGAGCAAGCTAAATGGAGAACCTAGGCAGCTTCAGAGCTTGATTACCTCCTAAAAGATTTTAAGGGAATTAAGATGTATTAGTCCAGTAGTTTCTTCTTCCAGTTCTCTTCAAGACTTTTTCTAATTCTGTTCCCCTCCCATCTAATAACAGAGGTTAGCAGAGTGAGTTAAATAAAGATAACAAAAGCGGGTGGGGAGAACCTCAAGTAACCAAAAAGGAAATGCAAGGCCCCCTCCAGCACAGTGAAACAACCACAATGTACTTTATTACAGGGCTAGCAAACATGCAGCATTGGCTATGTAGAAAAGTAGTATTAAATCACTTAATATGGTGGTAACCAATACATATGCACTTGCCTATTTGCACTGTCTACTTTCCAGGATCACGTCTTCACTTGGGTGATAGCCAGAACATGCATTTGTTGATTTGTTTAATTCAACAGTTTTGGAATAGTGGTATCCAAGGGTGCACTGTGAAACATCATGGCTGATGCGGAGAAAGGGGAGATGCAGCCCAACCCCAGGCCTGTTTCTTGGGGTCAAATTCCCCGAATTCAGCGAGAAGCAGGGCTTTTTTTCAGCTGGAACTCACTAGAACTTGGTTCTAGCACCTCTGAGGTGGGTCCCATGGCCATTATAAGAGAACACATTCATGGTGTGTTCCAGCACCTCTTTTTCTAGAAAAACAGCACTGGTGATGAGTACCCCCAAAGCTCTCTGCACAGAATTGCAGCCTCAGTAATTCCGGTTCTTATCTTCCAGCCTGTTCAAGCTGCATTTTATTCTGCATATTTTTGTTTAAATATTTAATAATTTTTATTTCATATATTGCTTTGTCTTAATACGAGCCTGAGACTTTGGTGGACTGTCAGCATAAATAGTATTAAAAAATACATAGGCTAGGCTGAGAGATGAACTGGTCACCCAGTGAGGCTCACGGCTGCATGTGGATATGAACCCTGGTCTCCCAGGACTTAGTCCAACTCTTTAACCACTACATCACACTGCCTATAATAATAACAACTCAATAAGACTCCCAGACATAATCTTTGAAGATCCCCTTTTATTGTGTGGAGTGCAGTGTGCCCCAGGACACAATTTCCATCCAGCATTTATCTTTTGTAATGTTACCACAGAATCATAGAATTGTAGAGTTGGAAGGGACCCTGAGGATCATCTAGTCCAACCTCCTACAATGCAGGAATATGTAGCTGTCCCACACGGGGATCAAACCTGCAACCTTGGCGTTATCAGCACCACGCTCTAACCACCTGCTCGGTCATTTAACGATACTTTCTACCAGTTTTCTATAGACAGACATTAAGCTAACCCACTTGTAATTTCCAGGATCCTTCCCAGAGAACTTATGCTTCTCCTGCTCTTTTCTGCTGTAAAAAGCAGAGCCAGATTCCCTTACCTTAGTGTGTTCTGATAGTAGAACCAGTAATCAGGACTGACACTTTTAGGGGATGCTTTCCTTCCCTCTCATTGTTTATTCACTAAAAGCAGAACAGGTTGTGTGTCCCATGTGCTATCAGGCAGAACAGGGCCTATAATGGGGCAACCTACACACAATATTTCACTTCTCACTATTCCTAATTACAGAAGGGTCTCCCACATTTCAGGGCTACTTGGAAATGAACACAGAAATTTGCCTAAAGCAAGTACCATGAACATTGTGTTACAGTTTCTGTATTTCACACAGTTACTGATACACAAGAGACAAACAAGACTCTTTGAGTCTCAGAAAGAAGTGAGGTCACCTAAAGATCTAAATAAGGTCGTAAACTGCTACTGTTGATTTTCCATTAAACCTAACTTTTTTTCTTAACAAACAAAACTGTTTTGACCCACCTTCATTCTGATAGTCTTCACTCCAAATAAGTATGCGACTATACTTAGCACACTTGCAAAAAAAAATTACTTGGCTGATTCATTAAAAAAAATGTATTTTCCATAAAAATTATGAATTTTATGGCATTCATATCGAAGAGCGTTCCAACTACCGACACACATTTTAATACCTGCAATGCACTACTTGGTTGATTACATCTAATGGACAGAATCCAATATAAAAATAGGACAGGAAATGTGCCAACAGGGGGGCTTTTAGACAGAAACAAACCACTGCATTTGGAAGAATAATCTAGAGCTAAAATTCAGCAAAGGAATTACACTAAATAAGCACTAATGCCAAAAGAGATCTAGAAATAAAATTATCTTATGTAATATCATTGTGGGAGAATATGTGACATGATTTTTGGCTTGCATGAACTTATTCATATTGCAGATTAAAGACAAGGATATTAGACTGGAAATCTTTCTTTAATTCATACATGTTGGTAAATCATCAGAAGGATGTCAAGCAAATTAAGTGCAGTGTGAAAGTGAAACCACTACAAACATCAGCTACCAAAAAATAGCAGACTTGTAGACAATATCACAAACCAACATCAGGAAACAAATTCATAAAACTTCTACTGGGTACAAAATGGGTACCACTATCTGTACTATACACTATCTGTATCGGTACTACTGTACTTGACGCGGGTGGCGCTGTGGGTTAAACCACAGAGCCTAGGACTTGCCGATCAGAAGGTTGGTGGTTCGAATCCCCGCAACAGGGTGAGCTCCCGTTGTTTGGTCCCGGCTCCTGCCAACCTAGCAGTTCGAAAGCACATGAAAGTGCAAGTAGATAAATAGGTACCGCTCCGGCGGGAAGGTAAACGGCGTTTCCGTGGGCTGCTCTGGTTTGCCAGAAGTGGCATAGTCATGATGGCCACATGACCCAGAAGCTGTACACCAGCTCCCTCGGCCAATAAAGCGAGGTGAGCGCCACAACCCCAGAGCCGGCCACGACTTGGCCTAATGGTCAGGGGTCCCTTTACCTTTATCTGTACTGTTATTAAATAGAAACAAGGATTCAGAAATCTGTTCAAATAAAATTAGCATAAGCCAGAAAAAAACCAAATAATTCCCAGATACACATTTCTTAGTAAACTATTTTCAGAAGTAGCAATTGTGAATTTTTAGAAGATAATGTCTGCCAAAATCGAACAGCACAGCTGGAAAATATTTGTTTCAAGTAGATTGTTGACAATAATCTATTGACATATTTATCTATCACTCTTCATTGAAAATTCCAAGGTAGTTTACAACCATCACCATAAACAACAATACAAATAAAACCAGAAAATTAAAAAATCCATAGCAGGAAACCAGAAATACTAAAAGCTAGACAATGGAAGTAGCAAATACTCAAATAAAATAAGTCTTCAGTGAGTTCTTGGTACCTGTCTGGCATCTAGGAAGGAGATGATTCCAAAGACTGGGTGCCATGGGTTTCAAAAAGGCATAGAAAGTGTAGCAACGTATATATTTCTAGCTCAGTTCACTAAGCTTTTTTTCAGCAGCAAAGTTGAGCAGCTCAGGAAGGGCTTGCCAGCTTCCTATGCTTGTGCTGGCATTGTGTTTTAGCATTAAACTGGAAGTGCAGAAGGAAGTACTAACAAATGTAGTCATGACAATACAGTGGTGCCTCGGGTTACGGACTTAATTCGTTCCGGAGGTCCGTTCTTAACCTGAGGCGCACTTTCGCTAATGGAGCCTCCCGCTGCCGCACGATATTCATTCTCATCCTGGGGCCAAGTTCTTAACCAGAGGTACTACTTCCGGGTTAGCGGGGTTTTTAACCCGAAGCGTTTGTAACCCGAGGTACCACTGTATCGGCATTCTCTCATGCCACCCACAATGATTCTACAATTTTCCTTGCCTCCCAAATCATAAACCGAAGTCAGAATCTATTCCTCATATTGTAGAATTAATGCATTAGGGACATTTTTCACACAGAAACATGTACATTCAAGAATCCTAGACAAAACAAAAAAATCTAAAAATGAGGGCAATATCTACTTCAAACATTTTTAATTCTATAAAAATCTGCATTACACAATTTTAAAAGAAAAAACTGTGAGTTTTATTCTAAACAAAACTGATCTAATACTTGTTTGAAGTTACTTGAAGTTTGATCTATTACTTGCTTGTCAAAAGAACTGAACAAAACTACATATTTTATTAAGAACACTACAGACTCTGCTTTACTGGTAGGTTTGCTTGAAATTGGTTTGATAAAACAACTGTTTAAAAGAAAATCCTCATGAGCCACCCTAGCCATATGTTTTATCTGGAATAATATCAGGATTGGACTGTAGCTCAGTAGTAGAGCTTTGCATGGAGCAGGGTCTAGGTGTAATTCGCCCCAGCATCTCCCATCACGGCTGGAAGTAAACCCTTTCAGAAATCCTTGAGAGCCACAGCTAGTCAATGTACACAATGTTGAATTAGATCAGTGTTTCCCAAAGTGGGTGATACTGCCTCCTGGGGGGGGGCACTGAAACATTTCAGGGGCAATAGTATCCTCAGGTGCAGTAGGGGGCATTGAATAAAAATGAGGCAGTGAAAGCAGAGTTTTGAAAAACTGTTCATACATGTTTCATCTTCCAGTGGGGCATTGAGGGGTTTTTTCTGAAAAGAGGGCAGTAGGCCAAATAAGTTTGGGAACTAGCTAGACTAATGGACTGGCTCTGTGTAAGACAGAATTGTATTTGGAAACATTGGAAACTTAAAGCTGTTTTTTTCTATCTCCTGGACATTTTTATTATTTTGTTATAGTTGCAACCTTGTTGTTTTTGTTGTTACAATGATATTGTACCCCCTTCCCTTTGTATATTTAAAGGTAAAAGTAAAGGGACACCTGACCTTTAGGTCCAGCCGCAGACGACTCTGGGGTTGCGGCACTCATCTCACTTTACTGGCTAAGGGAACCGGCGTACAGCTTCCGGGTCATGTGGTCAGCTTCCGGCTCTGGTGAACCAGAGCAGCGCACGGAAATGCCGTTTACCTTCCCGCCGGAGTGGTACCTATTTCTCTACTTGCACTTCGTGCTTTTGAACTCCTAGGTTGGCAGGAGCAGGGACCGAGCAACAGGAGCTCACCCTGTCGCAGGGATTCGAACCACCAACCTTCTGATCGGCAAGCCCTAGGCTCTGTGGTTTAACCCACAGCACCACCCGCGTATATTTACAAGGCTTTACTTTATTTTCCCTTGTATTTTACTTACCATTATGAAAATCAATAAATAGCCAAGTAATGTAAAGAATACAAAAAAATAGTATTTGTCAAGCTTGCAGTTGAAAAACATGCTATCAGCAAGAGTCACTTTTAAAAACTGCTAATCAGTTAAGAGTTCTGAGAGTTTTTATTCTTAAATGTGTGTGTGGTGAGAGAGGATTCATCATCTGGAATCAAATCAGCAAGTTTTGATTACTTTAGTTTGCTGTGTGCCAAGAAGACTAGACTGCACAGCTTCCTCTAGGCAATCCTTTATCAGCTACTTCAAAGCATTCTCAAAGAATCAAAGCATAAGTATGAGCATCTGACTTTGTATAGCTAGTTTCTCAAGATGAATTTTTAGTTCTCACCAACAAGTTTTTCACTGCTTTTCCTAAGTAATTTGATAAGTACTGTATAGATGTATTCAGATGTGTTTAAGATAGCACACATACAACTACTGGAAATTTCCATTCCACCTTTAGTTGCAAACATGGAACAGTTACATGTCACATGTCTGTTTACATTCCAGCACTGTTTGCTGGGAACTTCCGTTGTGTATAGCTTTTGCTTTTGCCTCTCTCTCTGAGGAAACGGAAAGAGAGATGACATATTTATTTTGTCCTGATTTATGCTTAATAAATCCATAGCTTGTTAGTATGTTTCCACAAGCCTTTCGCCTCTTGCCTCTTCTGTTTGCGCAGTATGCTCTGCTGATATAGTATGCTCAGGCTTTGAAGTCTGAGTCGCTGATTTATGTCACACCAGAGGTCGGGGGTTCGTCACGGCTGGAAGGGCATGATCCAGCTGGGGGCTAGCCAGCTGGCATCTTGACCCCCGAAGGATGCCGACAACGACAACCATTGGAAAGGCTACAGAGAGTGACCAATAGGGAAAGTAATGTGAGGCTCAGAAAGCAGTTTGGAACTGTACAGGTACTGACTAACACCTTGTATGCTGCCAAATGCTATGTAAGCTGTAGTAGTGGTCATGTTCCTGTTATGCTAAACCATGGTTTACTGAGATGTGGACAAGCAAGAACAAGCCACAGCATGTCTCAAGCTCACATGCACCCACACTTCCACTCCCCTATTCCAGGACGACAACTTCAGCAGCAGTGAATTTCAGTTTCCCTGAATCTCAACTTGTCTACAGTGGCTTATTCCCAGCTATGGCCAGTTTCCAAAACTGAAATTAGGTATTGTGAGGAATAACCTATGAACCCTGCTCCACATGACAAAGAAAGCCCAAAGTGAGCGAAACTGAAAGTAAACACTGCTGAAGACCTCCTCCCATCTGTATAGGAAGTGAAGGGAGCTGAGTGTTCACGAGTCTGAGGTTTGCTACAGATCCTTCCTGCTCCTGAATGTTTTGCTAAACCATGGTTTACTGTGACATGTGAATGCAACATTTTATGAATAAAATAAATGTTCATGTTGTATTGGAACGGTTTGTTATGTTCCTCACAAACCTCTGGAAAGTAGGTTTCCCACGGGAATTATTTTCTTAACAGACAACTTTAAAAGGCTCCAGAGTTTTATGTATTGAATATGTATGTTCCTGAACACAGCATTTATTCTAATTAGTAACTATAGACAATGACTAAAGACTACATGGATGAACTACCATTATGCAACAGCTTTTTGAAGCTAAAGAAATTTTACTTTTTTAAAATACAGATTTTCATTGCCATTACACTTGAAAGTACAGTCCTCATATCACACACTGTCTCCTGCACACATGCAGACACTCATGCATCTCACAACACTCACAGAAACACGCACACTTCAAATATGTCTCTCTCCCTCTCTCTCACAGACCACATTCATAAATTCTCATTCCTTCCCTCGGTTGCATACATACCACACATAGATCTCTCCACATGGGCACCTGCAAGAATTTTTCAGTGGGCAAAGCAAAACACTGAAAGGATGGAACAAGTTAATTTTTCACACAAATGTGAAGTGGTTCTACAGAAGAGTCCAGTCTTTCCCTATTGATTTTTCTTTCCTTCAGTGAGACAGAGATTATGCATTGTGATGTTAAAATCACACGGTTGTATCTTATGGTGTCTCATCCACTGGTTGAAGCATCTGCTTTTCAATAAGTCTTCTAAAATCTTTATCCCAGTTGGCAGCTGTCCTGGATTTGAATTGTTTTTATGTATGTATTGTTGTTTTAAAACTATTTCTATATTTATAGTTTTTTAAATTAGTTTTTATTGCAATTGTTTTTAATTGTTTTTATATAGGTAACAGTTTTATACATGTCATTATATTGCAAATTGCTTAGAGTTGCTGAAATGTGTCTCTCCCCCCTCCCAGTCCATTGAAAGATGCTTCCTGCCAGTGGATAGCACAACTGGATACCAATCACTGATTTTATCTTGCCAAATTGAAGTCTCTTTTCTCTGCAAAATGTATCATAATAACACAAGAATTGCCACACTGCATCATACTGATGCTTCATCTAGTTCAGCATTCTCTGAATACAGTTACCAGAAATACACTTCATGAGATCAGGGTGGTGGCTAAGCTAGACTACCACTAGCTGCTGAGTCAGCTGCTGACCCTGAGTCAGCAGCTGTATTTTATATGAATGTTCTTAAGTGTTTTTGATTATTCTGGCAAGAATTCACTGACAGACGGTTCCTAATGATTTTTTTAAAAAAGCTATTTATGCTCATATTCAAGCTGCAGCAATTACTACTAGTAGTAAACATTTATACTGTATAGTACTTTAGTTTTCCCCTGCACTTTATAAACTTAATTGGGTTCAAAATTAGTAAGCCACGATGGACCTGTGTCAAATCCAAGTCAAGTTCTCTGTACAGCAGGTCTCAAAATACATCATTCTTTTTCTTGTATGATCCAATAAATGTGGGGCACTCAGTCATTTCATGGTCAAGCAAGCCCTGCACACATTTATTCTATTATTCATAATACATATATACCAAAAAGGATTTTGCCTTCTTAGATTGACAGTTAAAAAAAAAAAAAAAAACTTGGCAAATAAATTAATATAATAGTTGAACAAAAAGAATGCCAGAACAGACATCCTCACTTAACCTTTGATTTCCCATTTTGAAGATTGTAGCTTCTGAATAAAATTAAAATCAGCTACTGTGATTTTTTTTCAAGTTCCTAATCTAAAACTTACTAAATAAGCCACGAAATAAATACATAGCTAAGTTGGAGTCTTCAACAATCCCTTAAATCCAATTCTTAATAGTTCAGTTCAAAGTTTATGCTTGTTAGAAATTTGCTACCTTTGAATTTACTACCATCTGCCATAATATTGAAAACATCCCGCAAGTGCTAAATACACTATACACAGCTATAATCACTTAAAATATGTTTGCTCAATATGTTGAATTGTATCTATGCATCTGTCACTTCCAGCATACCATACCGTACAATAATTAATCATATGCAATGATCACGTACAATCTAAAACAAGTTCCCTGGTGGAATCAGATACATTCTGGCTGATCTCTTTGTCTCGTAAAGATGGAAACTGGACTCCAATATTATGTCAGATGGGGAATGGGTAGAGGAGGAAAACATCCTATGAGACTTACAGAGCTGAGCTATTCTATTCTATTCTATTCTATTCTATTCTATTCTATTCTATTCTATTCTATTTTACTGTTGCTTTGAGAAAAAGTTCACAACAGAATCCCAGACACTATCCTTTGGCAATGCAATATCGTAACGTACCCATAGGCCATTCTCCAAAGTATTGCTATATTTTGTTCCTCCCCTTGCCCCACTTCATTCAGTTCAATATAGAATGCCTCGGCTAACACCTACCGTATTTTTCGCCCTATAAGACGCACTTTTTCCCCTCCAAAAATGAAGGGAAAATGTGTGTGCGTCTTATGGGGCGAATGCAGGCTCCTTGGCTTCAGCGATAGCAACGCGAAGCCTCGGAAGCCTGCGCTCCGGAGGCTTTGCGTTGCTTCCGCTGAAGCCAGGAGAGTCTGCTCGTTGAGGCTGGCGGTGGGGGAAAGCAGCACCTCCTCCATCGCCAGCCCCAGAGGATGGGGGGCAGCGGGAAGGCGAGCGACGCCTTCCCGCTACTCTCCAACCCGGGTTGGAGGCTGGCGGTGGGGAAACAGCGCTTCCCCCATCGCTAGCCCCAGAGATTGGGGGGCAGCGGGAAGGCGTGCCTCTCCAACCCTCCTGTGGGCTTTTGCGGGAGGAATTCCCCCACGTCCCGCAAAAGCAGGCAAAAGCCGTGCGCTCTTTAACGGGGCTCCGCGGCTTCTGCTGGCTTTTCTACGAGGTGGGGGAATTCCCCCACCTCGTAGAAAAGCCCGCAGGAGCCGCGCACCCTTTGAAGAGCGCGCCGCTCTTGGGGGCTTTTCCCCGAGGAGGGAGAAGGGACTGACTGGCCGTTTCAGTCCCTTCTCCCTCCTGGTCGAAAAGCCCGTAGGAGTTGCGCACGGCTCCTGTGGGCTTTTGCGGGAGGTGGGGGAATTCCGCCACCTCCCGCAAAAGCAGGGAGAAGGTCTTGGAGTAGCGCACAGGCTGTGTGCAGCCTGTCCGCTGCTCCCAGAGCTGCGGGGGGGGAAATCATATTTTTTCCCTTGATTTCCCCCCCTGAAAACTAGGTGCATCCTATGGGCCGGTGCGTCCAATAGGGCGAATAATACGGTAGTTCCTTTATTGCTATATTCATGACACTTCTCTCATTATGTCTTTGAACTATGTTTTGTCTTCCAACGAAAGTCAAGTTCTAATCCTTCAAGCTTTTAATCTTTCTTATCATATCTCTTTTGACCAATTCACTAATATACTCTTAATGAGGCACCACTTGTACACTTCAGAGTGCCTATGCTGGCATCCAGTTCTGCTAGTACAAGGATGTCTGTAGCTGAAACGTTGTCTGCCAGACTGCTTCTTTCCCACTTATTACTAAACTGGGAACTACGGTCCATACACCCTGAAAAGCAAACTGCACAAAAATGGAAAGTGTTTTCCTGCTTCTAGTTAAGCTCTATTTTTGTCCATGTCCTCGATACTAATCACAGCTTGTTCTCTCTAACAAGGAAAAGCTGGGACTTCTTTGAAGGTGAGTGGGTGGCAGCGGCTCTCAATCTGTAAGGAGGGTAGACCAGAAGGAGTTCTTCAACCACAAGAAAGGAAAGAGACAGAGGCAAATTGCTAATTCTATACACTAACCTCTTAAAGAGACAACAATGTACAGAATATTATTTATGTTTACACTAGTATGGGAACTGGAAGTCAGTGGAAGCACAAAGAGGCTTCCCTTTAGGAGCAAGCCTGTGAAATCGCTCCTATGTTTTCCCTTATTCTGTGTCTCCCACATTCTCTGCTTTGTGCAAGTTAATTTGATATGAATCAACTGTCTTTATTCTCTTTTGCCATGGAACTGCCTTCCTCTATAAATAGCATTAAGCTACCTCCTTGGAATTCTTTGTATCACCAAAACTTTCCTGAGCCACTCTAGCTTCATTTTTTCCTGCTACTGAGTCTATGCCTATGCTACTGAGTCTATGCCTGAGTCTGAGTCTATGCTCTTCATCCTGTCTATGCAATTTTTACTTGCCAGATAATTTGGCCTTATTCTGTCATCAAGCAATCTCTACATTTGCTACATTTGTCAACAGAAGTAATTTAATATTTTTATTCCTGTTAACTCCTTGTATACATTTACAATTGGTATTTACAACAGTTCACATTTCTGTTCCTACACTGGAAAGGAGTCTATAGTGGTGCATGGAAAAAGGTATATCATTAAGTAAGTTAAGAACTGGTTGAAAACCACTCTTAAGTTGTTGATTTAAGAAAACCAAGACAAAATGAAAGAGAAGAACAGAAGAGTAGCACTGCTGGATCAGGCCCCTGTCCTATCTAGTCCAGCAACCTTGTCTCACAATGGCCAACCAGATGCTTGTGGGAAGCCATCTTAGCTGTGAGTCCTGGAACATCTGCTCCCTGCCTTGCAGGCCTTTTCCCACCTGACCTGGGAGGACAGGACCCTGAATGACTCAAGCTACAAAACCGAGGTTGCTCTGGACAGACTGTCGGGTTGGGGTATTGTTTGAGGGGGCCATGTTGCTGTTGTTTTTGTTGACACTAATTCATTTGTATTTTTTATTTTTAGAACTTGTTATGATTTATTTGGCATTTTTGTGTGTTTTATATATTGTTTGTAATTATGTAATTTTTTTCATGTTGTAATCCACCTTGAGCATGGTTTTAACTATGGAAAGGCAGAATACAAATAAAATAACAGATGGATGGAAGCCTGCAAACAGGAGCTGAGCAGAACAGCCCTCTCCCCTCCTACAGTTTCCAGTAAATGGTATTCAGAAGCATGTTGGAGGCACAACACAGCCACCTTCAATAGCCTTTATCTCCATGAACTTGTCAAACCCTCTTCTAAAACCATCCAAATTGGTGGCCATCACTGCCTCTTGTGGGAGCAAATTCAATAGCTTAACTATATGCTGTGTGATGAAATACCTCCTTTTGTCCAACGTTCAGCTTTATTGGATGTCAATGAGTTCTAGTATTATATTATGTGAGAAACTTTTCTCTGTCTGCTTTCTCCATGCCATGCATAATTTTATTTACTATCATGTCACCTCTCAAGGACTCCTGTTTTGCAAAAACAGTCAAAAGTTTTTAAGAATTTGATTTACAATCAATATACCAATATCTGAGAGCTCCTTTTGAAATAAAGAAAAGCCTGAGACACTGGCTCAGTCCCTTCTTAGCTGCCTACCAACATCAAAACAAGTTTGACAAGTGAGGTGTCAACAGGGGTGGAGTGGGGACATTTTCTGGCTTAATTCAGCAGAATCCATTTCAGCAGCTTTCAGGGTATAAAGCCATTCAAAAAAAATTTTTATAGCTTCATAACAGATAACACACTTAAGATTTTTATAGGAGCACTTTAAAAGACTTATAGCCTTGTATTTTTCATCCACAGAGAACAACTGTTGAAGTCAATGGGAATCCTGGGTACTCTAAAAACATTTAAGACCCCTGTTGTTCTCCACAGCTAACGTTTTGTAAACTAATAAAATTTGACCTAAGTTTCTTCCTCACTAATGTAAGTATCTGTGCTTGGGGCCTACTGCCTCAAATATCACAAAACCCTACCACTGAAACTGTAGCTGAATTTCCAGTCAATGCCTGTACTTGTGGGCACTTTGCTAGAATCAATCAACAAAGATCTGTTCACTAAAAAGGTGAATATTTTCTTTCTTTCTTTTTTTTTTTACATATGCTTTAGCTATCAACACACCCTTGCCCAAAAATATTTAAGAACAAGCTATTCCATTCATTGAATGAAGGAGGGTTTTCAAATCTTTTAATTAGAAGGGGGCGGGGAGTCTGATCTGCTTGCAAACAGCACAGTCTATTCACAGAGAGGAGGCAAATAAATATTTTACATGGTAGAATTCAAGAGCTATAGCTACATTGTGAGTATACGTACAATCACAATCTGTTAAATCCCTCTTCACCCATACTTCAAGCATCTAAGGAGACAAAAATACCTTGTGCACCAAAAAATCATCATACAACCACAGCTTGAAATGGTAATAGCACATCACTAAAAGCAAGGCATTAAATTCAGCATCTTTAACAGAAGCGGAAACACAAGTAAGACTGGTGTCCGTCATACTTGGCAAGAAGGGAATTCCAAAGATTGGGGACCACAACAGAAAAGGCTACCTTCTTTGTTGCCATGAACACCTGCAGCCACCAGAACAACCAGGAGGGCCTAATCTACAGATCTTATTGAATGGACAGACTAGTACTGTGTGAGAGAAGTGCTGTGAAAGGGGAGAGGAAAGTGAGCACTAAGGAAATCAGTGTAAAGGCTGTACCATAATCCCTGCAGCTGTGTTATAAACTCAGATATATAAGCTAGGCGCCAAACGCCACCTTAAACCTAGGTTGTGGCTACCACAACAGAATGTCTATTTTCCAGGGTGCGGGACTAAGATGAGCCATGGGGTCGCTTCCAAGGCTACAATTCTGATCCTATGACCTCAGCTACATTGCTTGGCAATGTACATTGCTCTTACAACCATTTACTAGTCCCAGTATGCAAGAAGGAAAAACACACACAGTGGAAATGGAATTAATGATGGACTAAGGCAGGGGTTTTTAAAATTGGCTCGATGTCAGAAATCTCCACATAGCCACAATTAGACCTGCACCAATAGTAAAACGTGCCCGGTGGCAGGGAATTTCTAACACTGCCCTGCATACTGTATTTCTATTATTCAGCATCAGGGTCACTGGCACAGAGCACCATAATGCAGGACAACATCAAAAGTTGTAGATGGTTTTTTATGCAATCCCTGCCGTACTGCATGGCATGGTCAAAACTGCCCTGGTGCGGCATCCATTTTCTCCAGCTCCTTCCTTCCCAAGTGGCTGATGTCACTTACACTGGTGGGCATCAAAGCTTTTGAGGACTGTGACTCAAGAGCTAGACTTTTAATAATAATTTAATAATAATTTATTATTTATACCCCGCCCATCTGGCTGGGCCTCCCCAGCCACTCTGGGCGGCTTCCATAAAAACCAAAAATACAGTAAAATATCACACGTTAAAAACTTCCCTGAACAGGGCTGCCTTAAGATGTCTTCTGAATGTCAGGTAGTTGTTTATCTCTTTGACATCTGCTGGAAGGGCATTCCACAGGGCGGGCGCCACTACCGAGAAGGCCCTCTGCCTGGTTCCCTGTAGCTTTGCTTCTCGCAATGAGGGAACCGCCAGAAGGCCCTCGGCGCTAGACCTCAGCGTCCGGGCAGAATGATGGGGGTGGAGACGCTCCTTCAGGTATACTGGACCGAGGCCGTTTAGGGCTTTAAAGGTCAGCACCAACACTTTGAATTGTGCTCGGAAACGTACTGGGAGCCAATGTAGGTCTTTCAAGACCGGTGTTATATGGTCTCGGCGGCCGCCCCCAGTCACCAGTCTAGCTGCTGCATTCTGGATTAGTTGTAGTTTCCGAGTCACCTTCAAAGGTAGCCCCACGTAGAGCGCATTGCAGTAATCCAAGCGGGAGATAACCAGAGCATGCACCACTCTGGCGAGACAGTCCGCAGGCAGATAGGGTCTCAGCCTACGTACCAGATGGAGCTGGTAAACAGCTGCCCTGGACACAGATTTGACCTGTGCCTCCATGGACAGCTGTGAGTCCAAAATGACTCCCAGGCTGCGCACCTGGTCCTTCAGGGGCACAGTTACCCCATTCAGGACCAGGGAATCCTCCACACCTGCCCGCCTTCTGTCCCCCAAAAACAGTACTTCTGTCTTGTCAGGATTCAACCTCAATCTGTTAGCCGCCATCCATCCTCCAACCGCCTCCAGACACTCACACAGGACCTTCACCGCCCTCACTGGTTCTGATTTAAAAGAGAGGTAGAGCTGGGTATCATCCGCATACTGATGAACACCCAGCCCAAACCTCCTGATGATCTCTCCCAGCGGCTGCATGTAAATGTTGAAAAGCATGGGGGAGAGGACAGAACCCTGAGGCACCCCACAAGTGAGAGCCCAGGGGTCTGAACACTCATCCCCCACCACCACTTTCTGAACACGGCCCAGGAGGAAGGAGCGGAACCACTGTATGACAGTGCCCCCAGCCCCTCAAGACGGTCCAGAAGGATGTTATGGTCGATGGTATCAAACGCCGCTGAGAGATCCAGCAGAACTAGGAAACAGCTCTCACCTTTGTCTCTAGCCCGCCGGAGATCATCAACCAGTGCGACCAAGGCAGTTTCAGTCCCATGATGAGGCCTGAATCCCGACTGGAAGGGATCCAAATGGTCCGCTTCTTCCAGGCGTGCCTGGAGTTGTTCGGCAACCGCTCGCTCAATCACCTTGCCCAAGAATGGAAGATTTGAGACTGGGCGATAGTTGGCCATCGTGGCCGCATCTAAAGATGGTTTTTTAAGAAGCGGTTTAATAACCGCCTCTTTCAGCGGGTCTGGGAAGGCTCCCTCACGGAGGGAAGCATTCACCACCCCACGAAGCCCATCGCCCAGTCCTTCCCGGCTAGCTTTTATAAGCCAGGATGGGCAAGGATCCAGGAGACAGGTGGTTGGTCTCACTCGTCCAAGCAGCCTGTCCACATCCTCGGAGGTAACAGATTGGAATTGATCCCACTCAACTTGACTAGACAGAACTCTAGCACTCTCCCGCCCCGGCCCTGCTCCCACGATGGAGTCTACTTCTTCCCGAATCTGAGCGATTTTATCTGCAAAAAACTTTGCAAAATCATTGCAGGAGAACATGTGGCCCATACTGGGCCCCGATGTTGCAGGTGGTTCCGCTAAATTGTGAACCACCTGAAAAAGTCTCCTGCTGCTGTTTTCTGCAGATGCAATAGAGGCGGCGAAGAAATTCTTCTTCGCCGTCGCTATCGCCACTTGGTAGGCTCGACGTTGAGCTCTAACCTGTGTCCGGTCAGATTCGGAATGAGTTATCCGCCACCGGCGCTCTAGCCGTCTCAACGATTGTTTCATTGCCCTCAGATCCGTGGAAAACCACGGGGCTGTCCGGGCTCCATGCAATCGGAGAGGGCGCTTCGGAGCCAAACAGTCAATAGCCCTGGTTAACTCCGCATTCCAGCGGGCCACCAGGGAATCAGCTGAAAGGCCATCAACATGGGATAAAGCATCCCCTACCACTCTCTGGAAACCATTTGGATCCATTAAGTGGCGGGGGCGGACCATCCGAATTGGTCCCACCTCCCTGCAGAGGGGATGGGTCGCAGAGAAGTCCAGTTGCACCAGGAAGTGATCTGACCATGGCACTTCTTTCGTTTCGCTTTTACTTAGTGTCAGATCACCAACATCCATAGAGGTAAACACCAGGTCCAAGGCATGTCCGCGGCTATGGGTTGGGCCAGACTTATTCAGGGACAGCCCCATGGAGGCCATGCTTTCCACGAAGTCCCGAGCGGGGACTGTAACCTATGTTGATGCCTTTAATTACACACTGAATTTCATTAGAACAGGAAATACGTAGTTTGCTATTTATATTTAGAAAAAGCGTCTCCTGAGAAGCCCCCCTGCCCATTTTACCACTGCTGCAGTGATGGGGTGGCCTCTTAACAGATGTACAGAACATAGTTATATACAAAGTTTAAAATGTAGGCTATGAATGGGCCAGTTCCTAAAGGTATTGTTTGGATGTTGTTTCTATAGAAATTGATAATATGTACTTTCACATAATGCACTGAGGATTATGATCAAAACATGGGTTTAAGTAGGGTCACACTATGAAAGTTAAGAAGAGATCCCAGTAAGAGGCTAAAAAAGCTTTCCTTGAATGAAAAGGAGTAGAATTTTAATAATTGCACAGCTGTTGCTAAAAGGTGAATTCCACTGAAGGTTTAAAAACAAGCACCATATTAATAGTCTTGCAAACCTAATTAACTAATCCGGGTGCTCCACATGGTCGCAACTGGATCTTCATCAAAAAGCTGAGGCTGCTGAACAGACCCTTGGACTGGGGTATTGTTTGTGGGGTACTGTTGTTGATGATATTACTTTTTTGTACATATATTTTTAGACCTTAATATGATTTATGTGGCAACTGTTCAGTTTGGTTGTGTGCTTTTTATGTGTTTTATTTATTGTTTGACTACTTTTGTTATATTTGTAATTATGTATCTTTTTCATGTTGCAAGAAGCTTTGAGCGTGGTTTTAACTATGGTGGCATACAAATAAAATGATGGATGGATGGATGGATGAGAATAACCTGCACACTTTCACATACATACAGTATAGGATACAAAAACAGTAAATAGTTAACATAGTGAGTGATGTTCAAATAAGTCATACTCTGAAACCAAAGTTACTCTGAGTATGATTTAACTGGGCACCACCTACTGTAAAGAAAGGCTAGTGTTAAATCTTAAAAATTATCTCAGAAAAACTGGTCAGCTGGAATAATAAATCTGTTTGCACAAATATAGCTTCCTCTCATACTCCCTGCAGTTAACACTGGATTTAGTTCCCTGCATATATTTATGTTTTATATTTTTTCATCCTCTGTATATTAACAAAAGCACTTTATCAGAGACTAGACATGTAAATCACTTCCTTAAGTTTAAATGTGGTGAGCTGTGTCTGTCTGTTCCAAGCACTTCAATTCAAGAAAAACACTGGTCAAACAGATTAAGAAAACAATAACCAAGCAAGTAAATGTTTTTGTTTGTGCCCTGCTGAGGCTAAAATGATCTATGGGAATGCTTCCAGGTCTATGAACATAATTGTATTTTACTTTATGTCCCTCTAGAAAACAGTGGGTTTCTTAAAAACCAAGCTCCTGTTTCCTTTAATATGAAGAACAGATATACAGCTTTAGCCAATGGTATGAATAGCAATACTATTTAACACAAGTCTTGCTTCCTATGGATTTTGGAGTTCCCTAAGGCCTTTTATACTGAAGAAGTTTTAATGGATATGATCTTACTGGTGCCAAGCTTTTCTGCATTAAGTGTGATCACATTGCATACTTGTTTCTTTACAGTCATAGTAAGTCATGCATCTTGTTTTGGTAAGCATAAGTTCAGAACCGAAATTGATCTGTGTTATTCTGTTTTTCTTATAGAAGTATTTTAAATATCGAGACAGGATTTCCCTTTATATAGGAAGAAACAGTACTTCATGTAGTCAGCAGGCCAGAGACAACATGAACTTCATGATGTTTGCAAAATAAGGTGGTCAGTATTTATCACTGTAATTTTAGAGGAAAACTACCATAACCAATTTTGGACGTATGCTACAATAAGACTGCTTGCTTCAACTTTGGTTGCACATTAAAAAGGAATAAAGTAACTGAGGTAAATTGTTTAAAGTAAATTGTTAAGAGATCTTTAGTGCTTCCCTGCTCCCTCAGAGAATAATTATCAGTGTTCCCTTGGAAAAGCTAATTACTATTAAACCAGTTTAAATCTGGTATGGATAAAGCCCAAGTGAGTTACCTACCACGTCCACACCAAGTGTGCGAAAACAGATACAACATTCTCATTCCTCCAGGCTGTTCAAAGTCTAAGAAACAATGGACAGCACAACTTGCAGATATACAATGCACCCTTCCTTCTCATATATCTGGTAAACTATGGCTTATGAAAGTGTTGAAAGACAAATGATGCTTTTTGGAGGGGGAAATGAGTTACTTATCACTTAAACCTGAGTCCATGGTCCTACACCAAATACACTGAATTGAAGCCTAATTTTCTATCTAAGAGGGGTGGGGGTCGCAGTGAACAGTAACTTGACTTTTAAGGTCATGTAATAATAGTTACTCACATACAGTTAGTCTGAGGGTCTTCTGGCGGTTCCCTCACTGAGAGAAGTGAGGTTGCAAAGAACCAGTAAGAGGGCCTTATTGGTAGTGGTGCCCGCCCTGTGGCACATCCTCCCATCAGATGTCAAAGAAATAAACAACTATCTGACTTTTAGAAGACATCTGAAGGCAACCCTGTTTAGGGAAGTTTTTAATGTTTGATGTTTTATCATGTTTTTAATATTCTGTTGGGAGCCGCCCAGATGGGCAGGGTATAAATAATAAAATTATTATTATTATTATTATTATTATTATTATTATTATTATTACTACTACTACTACTAATGCTACAGCACATAAGCAGCTCACTCAGTGGGGTAGAGCCACAGCTATAACTTTTGGGTAGCAGCATCACCACCACAGGGGCAAGACAGCAGCAAGGTTGGGTATGAACAGTCATATTGACAGAACTAAATGCTTCCACCAGCGCATCCATACAGTTCCAACTTCACCAGTGCTTCACCCATCCATGTACACAACAGCAGTACTGCTGCTGGGAGGTTATAACTGCAGCTCTACCCCACTGAGTGAGCAACTCCTCTTTCAACATGTTGTACCCATTTATAGCTATTAACCAGACATCATGGACATTTCCAACTTATTGAGAAACACTACTTTTGCCTTGTAATTTGGAGACTTTCTTCTGACAGTTCTGGACACTTAGTTGCCATCTAACTTTGTATTGGTTTGTGACCCTTTTCTTCAAGCAAGTCGTTTTGTTTTGCATCCTTGCATATGTACAGAAAAAGAAGAACTTCATTAATTTCCTAATTATGAGCTTGTCTGTAAGCAGATATAATTATATAGTGTGAAAGACATGTGAGATGAATGACTAGTTTATACTACCTAGTGTAGTATAAATGATTTATTTAGTCAATTAATACTAATGTATTGATTGTTATAGCAACCAATTAAAATTTCACTTTTGTTCAGGAAATATGTGACTTGAGAAATGGCAAACTTGGATTTTACTTTCAGACAGCAACCAGAATGCCCAGATCTAAAATAAACTTAATATTATTCAGTCATACAATCCCTTACATCTGATCTGTGGGTGAACAAATATCTGACAGAACTTTCACAGTCTGGAAAAACCTTGAATGACCATCTTGACACCACTCCTGTAAGCCAATCCCCCAAAAGAATCTGAACCCAGGCCTTCACCTGTTGGACCACAGCAACTCTCATAAATTGTTAGACAACATACGCGGGTGGCGCTGTGAGTAAAACCTCAGTGCCTAGGACTTGCGGATTGTATGGTTGGCGGTTCAAATCCCCGCGGCGGGGTGAGCTCCCGTCTTTCGGTCCCAGCTCCTGCCCACCTAGCTGTTTGAAAGCACCCCTAAGTGCAAGTAGATAAATAGGTACCGCTTTATAGCGGGAAGGTAAATGGCGTTTCCGTGTGCTGCGCTGGTGCTGGCTCGTCAGAGCAGCTTCGTCACGCTGGCCACGTGACCCGGAAGTGTCTGCGGACAGCGCTGGCTCCCAGCCTCTTAAGTGAGATGAGCGCACAACCCTAGAGTCGGACACGACTGGCCCGTACGGGCAGGGGTACCTTTACCTTTATACAAACAAGTTACATGAACTGCCATCTCTTTATGTGTAGTCTAAGTACAGTAAAAGCAAGCTTTTCCTAGAGCATTGTTGCACATTACAGTGTAGGCCCCTCCTTGTACAAAGAAACTTATGGTGCCACCACCAAGTTCCCTTTGCTATAGAGCTCAATAATATTAAGACATATGAATATATCTTCCACTGTCAAATACACATAATCCACTTAAATCAAGTATGCAGTAGAACCTGACAATTTAGGGCCATCATGTGTTTGCACTCCAAGGCAAATTGTTGGCTAGAACACCTAATAAAAATACAAACAAGGCCAACGGAATTTCAAAATCTGGAGTTACTCTAGCTACAAGTTTTAGGAAACGGCATGTTTTGGTTATGAACCTAGTTGTGGTGCTAATGGCATCCAAGAAAGGTGACAAATGAAGGGACAAAGCATTCAGACATTTAGGCACATGCTGTTGAGCCAGGGCTCCATTCCAATTAGCTATAACCATTTTAATGTTTACATCTTATATAAAGGTAAAGGGACCCCTGACCATTAGGTCCAGTCGTGACCGACTCTGGGGTTGCGGCGCTCGTCTTGCTTTATTGGCCGAGGGAGCCGGAGTGACTACGTCATGTGGCCAGCATGACTACGCCACTTCTGGTGAACCAGAGCAGCGCACGGAAACGCCGTTTACCTTCCCGCTGGAGCGGTACCTATTTATCTACTTGAACTTTGACGTGCTTTCGAACTGCTAGGTTGGCAGAAATAGGGACCAAGCAATGGGAGCTCACCCTGTCGAGGGGATTCGAACCACCAACCTACTGATCGGCAAGTCCTAGGCTCTGTGGTTTAACCCACAGCGCCACCCGCGTATAGCTGCCTACTAAAAAGTGTTGAAGGACCACACCTCACTGGTTATACCACTAGTAAAGTTCTGCATTCAGAAGGTCCCATGTCCAGTTCTTGGACTCTCCAGGGCAGGGCAGGGAGAAAAGCCCTTGTCTGAAATCCTGGAGAACTGCTGCCAGCCAGTGTAAACAATGCTGAACTAGACAGGCCAAAAGCAGCTTCCTCTCTTCCTAATATGCGTGGGTGGAACAAAACTAAATTTGGGGAGAAAAGGGTGCAGTCGGGCCCCACTTGTTTTAAACCAGCGGGCTTTGAGCATATAGAGATTTCCACTGTGAACTTCTTTTCCTCTCTCCCACCAGCCCCCCTCCTACGCCCTGACAACAAGACACATGAACACCCCAAGGGGCACGTTTTTCGTGCGGGCGAGAGGGTCACACACACAAAACAAAGAGGCAGGCAGCCTAGCTGGGCCAAGGTCCCAGCCCTCGGCTTAAAACAAAACCCCGGTGGAAGAAGAAGTCGTCGTCTTCAGCCCTGCTGCTTTAAAACTGGCAAGACTGATGCCCGAAGAACAAAAATAAGCAGAATGAAAAAAGGGCTGTTTGGGGGTGGGCGCCTCTCGCTCACCCCCACCCCCGCGTTAAGGAAGAAAGGGGGGGTAAGCCAAGAAGGGGAGAAGGGGAAGAGGAAAACAAAAACAAATCAAGCCTTTTTCCTAAAAAGCAAACGGGGGAGGGAGGAGAGATGAAAGCTGCCTGCTTTGTCTCTTCGCGCCCCTTTAATATAAGGCCAACGGGGGCGACAAAGGAAGCAATGGAGCCGGCTGGCTGGCTGGCTTCCTCGCCCCCTTCTCCTTCCTCCCAAAGGCTGGTACCTACCACAGCAGGAGGCGACGAGGAGCAGGAGCTGCGCTGACCTCCAAGCAAGGGACCCTTTTGCGCTCCAGCAAGGGGCCATAACACCGCCACGGGGGGGAGAGCGAGAAGAAAGAGCCGGAGTCGGGAGCCCCCGCGGCCACAATCCCCGCTGCGGGAGGAGGGCCCAAGCGCCGCCGCCGCCGCCGCCTCGCCGGCCAAGACTCCCCGCCGGCCCCCTGGCTGCTCCCTCCCGCGTCGCTCTCTGCTCAGCCCGCCGCTGCTGTGGGAGCCATGGGCGGCTGAGGCGGTTGCTGAGGCGGCTGAGGCGACGACGACGACGACCGCCGGCCTCCGGCCTCCTCTGCTCTCCGGTCTCGGGCAGCGCTCTCCTCCGGCGGGCAGGAGGGGCTCCGCCGGCGCATCTGCGCATTAGAGAGCCGAGCCGCGCTCTCTCTCTCTCTCGCAGGAAAGCGGCTTCCCTGGGCGGGGAGGGAGCGAGGGAGACCCAGCCTCTCGCCCAGACGGAGGAGGAGGAGACTGAGCGGGCTTCGTCCTGGCCGCGCATTGAACCGCCTCAGTTTCTCCCGGGGCTGCTGGCCGCTCGGTGACCCTTTAAACTCAAGGAGACAAAAGCAGCGGGAGTGGGGGGGGGGGAAGGATGTTTACTCCGAAGTAGCCCAAACACGGGCAGGGATCCTGCCCTGGCTGTTTATTTGCAGGTAAATCCCAATGGGGCGCTGGGGATGTTCCCCTTAGAGAGTTTGAGAGGGAGCGCGCGCAGGGCTGCTGCAGCCCCGATCCTCTGCAAGAGCTAGGCGATCCTAAAGTTATTAAAAGCGATGGCCTCCCGCAGTCCCAAGGGGCAGCACGTAAAGACGAGCCCGTGGTGGATCAGGCCCACCTGAGCCTGCTAGCCTGTACACACACACACACACACACACACACACACACACACACCCCGGCGCCAACCACATAAGAAGCTCACGGGCAAAAAGCACCCCTTTCCCCACTTGCAACTGGTGTTTAGAGGCCCATTGCCTCCGATGCTGAAGGTAGAACATAAGTCATCCTGGCTAGCAGACTTGTCCTCCATCATTTATTTATTTCCATTTTTGACAGAGGAAAAGAAAATATGCAGCTTGAGTACTGAGGGTAGATATCCTCCTTCTCCAGTGAACTCACAGGCTCCAAAGCAATCCTGAGTTAACTCAGATGTCTCACTGAATTTATTTTGATTTACTGCCATGAAAGTCACTTCGCCCCCAAGGCGCACTCTGGAAACAAGCAGATGCCAACAACTGCCATTGAAGCAAATGTGCATATACAATTGCATTTCTTGTATGTGTACCAGTTCACATCTGATGTACACCAATGAAGGAAAACACGCATGTCCCTTATTTTGAATCTGCTTGGCAAGGGACCACATATGATGCTACCTTCTTTTCTTTCCAGGATGCTGATACATTACAGCACTACAGAGTTAGAGTTGTGTTGTTTTGCACCAGTGCAATTTTCAACCCCTTGAATTTTCTGGTAGAGTTTTTTTTTTCTTTTGGTAACGAATAATTTCTAGTTAATTACTGAAGTGGCTTAGGTAGCGTTCTCACAATGCAACATTATCAGTAGATGTTAATCCCTGTGCACTGTCATTTTGAATAGCAACATTAATGCACTGGGATGTGTTAATAACAAGATTTCTGCAAAAAGGAAATATTGGTTGCACCCTCTGGAAACTTAGACACAGCTAGCCATCCATACAGTACTGCTGTCTGAGGCAAAGGAAAAGATGGCTGCCCCACCAATCCATGTACAGAAGCCAACTGGACTGGCAGTTCCTCTTATTTCAGGACAGGCAACAACAACAACAACAACAACAATAATAGTAGTAGTAGTAGTGGGATAGTGTCCACCACACCAGAGAGCAGCAGGCTAGTTATGGGAGTGCAAGACAGGCCACATGGCATGTACAGCTCTGCCCTCCAACAGATGTGGCACAACGAGAGAATTAGAAAGTTGTTGTTGCTGGACTCAGCGACTGTCACCTGACTGTCACCAGGGCTGGCCCTGCTAAATTATATTGAGATGCTCATATCCTATATTTCAGGATCCCTCTTCGCTGAAATGCTCTGCTTAATTCCTCTGCTTTTCTGGTCTTTGATTTACCCGTATCTCTCCATATTTTTTATTATGTACATCAGCTTCTTTTCTTTGTTGTATTCACTTTCATTGTTTTGCCTTTAAATTACTCCTTTCTTTCAGTCCATTGTATTTTTCTCCTCTTTCATTTTGATTGTGTTCATCTTCAACTGTTTAAACCTAAAACCACCCCTTTATTCCCCAGTGCCTTTACTTCTTTGCCATACTATAGCTTTGGAATTCATTGCCACATATTCATGTATTCCTCTTTCTTTCTGCCCTTAAACAGCAGCTATTCTCCAGAGCTTTATGTTCTGATCTTTGCAATCCCTTTATCCTATGTCTCAGCCATTCCCCTTCATTCTTTTACTTTTAGAGTATAAGCCTGGGAACAAAGTTTTTACCTTTAGAAACTGGATGCTCCAGGTACGTTATAAATATTACTATGATTCTCTAAGCACTGGTTTCTGGAAGAACACTTCATTTCTATAGTGACAAAATATGTGCAGTAGATGGCAATCCTGTTTTTTGTAGCGCGTGTGTGTGTGTGTGTGTGTGTGTGTGTGTTGGAAAGGGGCTCTTAACCTTTTGAATCCCCCCTGTTCAGTCTTTTGAATTATTTAGTGCTATGTAGGATGATTATTACCCTAACCTAACATTTTGTTGTTGTTTAGTCATTTAGTTGTGTCTGACTCTTTGTGACCCCATGGACCAGAGCACACCAGGCACTCCTGTCTTCTACTGCCTCCCACAGTTTGATCAGACTCATGTTGGTAGCTTCGAGAACACTGTTCAACCATCTCGTCCTCTGTCGTCCCCTTCTCCTTGTGCCCTCAATCTTTCCCAGCATCAGGGTCTTTTCCAGGGAGTCTTCTCTTCTCATGCGCTGGCCAAAGTATTGGAGCCTCAGCTTTACGATCTGTCCTTCCAGTGAGCACTCATGGTTGATTTCCTTCAGAATGGATAGGTTTGATCTTCTTGCAGTCCATGGGACTCTCAAGAATCTCCTCCAGCACCTAACATAACTAAGGCCAAATAGTACCTTTATTTCACTCTGTGGGGAGATAAAAATACATTAAGTTCTTCTTGCGTAAGGCACTTGAAAAAGTATCTGGGAAAAATAATTATTATTGTGTGCAGTTTATTTATTACACACTAGATTATGTTTCCTGGGTGTGTCATTGTTTCACTTACAAATGAACTAGATAGCACACGCCCTCCAAATAAAGCAATTTTTATGCTTATTTAATTTTTTAAAAAAATCTGGCTGGGAACTCTTTTTTTTTTGTAACTGTAAATCTTTTTCTGCAATGCTCTGTTGGCTTTAATAAGTACAATAGTAGCCACTGCTGGGTTTTACTTACTGTGGCTGAATGTTAAGCAGCAATGGAAAATGTTAAGTTGTGAGATAACTGACTAGTTTCCTAAGCACTTTTTAACAGGAGAGGGAATTAACAATGCTTCTCACCTCCTCCTTTCACACTCCAATAGAAAAAATGCAAATTTACTATTAACCTAGTCACACAGCAGCCTCACATTTCGTTTACTCCATTTCACAATTCACACAGAAGCCCAGGCCAGACCAGCGATAGACACACAGGCGGAATTCTCTTTACCAAGGATTCTATTCATAAAATCTTTAAATTGATTCCGGGCTACAAAGATAGAAAGAATGCAGTATTTGAAGAGAGATAAAAAAAACACAAGCTGAGGAATTAGGAAAGCATATTCATACCTGTTTACATCTCCCCATTTGTCATGACGGACCCAAAACAAGTGCATCAAGGGTGACAGGATTTGAATTGGACCAAAATCCAATTTATACAGTGTATAGGTGTGTTGGATGGTGGGGTGCAGGGATATGTGCTGGACTCATGAATGCTACCAGTCTCCCTGCCTTGCAGAAGAAACCACTCTGAAGCCTGTCTGGAGGTTCTCTATGATGGTGCATGTATACATAATGGGGGGTTTCAAAGTTATACTCAAGAGTAGACCCACTGAGATTATCAAACATGACTAGGTTAGGGTCATTAATTTAAATAAGTCTATTCTGAGTAATACTTAGCTGAGTACTACCCGGTATGTTTTTTAACTGAATAATCATTGCAACCCTGATTGGTTGGAAGGGGGAATAGTTGAAGGTTAGCCATATAGTTATTCTACACAGACATTGACACTCCCCCTTCCCTTTGTCAATAAAAATGTATTGTGTTAGTGTTGACTAACCACAGAGACCATACGTTAGTACTGGGAACTGTTCAACAAAATAAAGGCTGTACTTTTCAGCAGAAGACTGAGTCCTGCTTTGCAAAGTAACAACAGGTAGCACATAACCGTTCCTTTGAAAACATGGGTGAAATGATAGATATGCCAATTTAATTGCTTGGGCGTATCTTCAAAGTTGTACATTGCTTGCTGATCCTGCAGTTCCATTCTGAGACGTGAAGAACTGCAGATGGATTTAATCAGGAACGATTGCATTAGCTGGCAAAAAATAAGAGAGGGATGGTTCATGCTGAGCAACAAGGGCTATGGAGACTCGGATTTTTCCACCAACCTGAAGAGGTAAGCACTTAATGATAACCTGTTTGATAGCTAAGGGTCAAAAATTAATTGAAAATTAAGAATTGTATTGAAACTGTTATCCCAAACTAAACCAACACGTACATTTTCATCTGACCTCTGTTTTAGAATCTCAGGGTGGCAGATACAGTATGTGCCCCCTCTTCCTTTTTATCCTCACAATCCTATAAGGTTGGTCAGGCTAGCCTTCCTCACAGGATTATTGCGAGGATGAAGTGGGGGGTGGTAACTGGCCTAAGATCAACACCAGCAAGCTTAATGGCCGAGTAAGGATTTGAACCCACGTCTCCCTATTCAGAGTGCAAACCTCTCTACACAGTCCATTGAAGACATTGAGCTTAGCAACACTAAGAAGCTATTGAGGCTAGTTCTATACATTATTTTTGACTCTACTGCTGTTAATGACTTCAAAGATTTATTGAATGCTGAGAGGTTTAATTAATAAAATCAATAAAGAACTGCAATAAAATGGCCTATATTGTGTATAGCATCACATAAAGCAAAATCCCAGGAACACTTGGAAATAGCTACCACTGCATTAAATAGACTCCCTAGCTACGGAGTCTAGGATTTCAGCCTTAAAGGACCATTGCTAATATTTTTGAAAAGCTTAAACGTAAAATGGTAGGCTTTAATAAAATGTAATAAGTTAAAGTTAATTTCAGAATACAGCGAATACAGAATACAGGGAAACCCTCCAGCTTGATGAAAAAAGGCACATTTTAAACACTTGTGCCTTGATTCAGGGAACAGCTTATATTCTGCTGCAAATCCCCCACCCCACTTAATCATTAACGCTCTCATTCAATAACTTGTTAGGCTATCAGGAAGGGTAGAAAGAGGAAATATTGACTGAAAAAGCTTCAATTTGACAGCATAGGGTTATCATGGTAGCAATGAAGCCCACTGGGTCACCTGCTCATTTTTGTGCAAATGGCAGGAACAATCACAGGCATGGATCTTTATTGGTGGATCTGGTGATTCAGCTTGGGGGCGGGGTTACCACTCTGATGCCCACAGGCAGTATGTGTCCACCAGTACAGTGGTACCTCAGGTTAAGTACTTAATTCATTCTGGAGGTCCGTTCTTAACCTGAAACTGTTCTTAACCTGAAGCACCACTTTAGCTAATGGGGCCTCCCGCTGCCGCTGCTGCGCCGCCGGAGCACGATTTCTGTTCTTATCCTGAAGCAAAGTTCTTAACCTGAAGCACTATTTCTAGGTTAGCGGAGTCTGTAACCTGAAGCATATGTAACCTGAAGCGTATGTAACACGAGGTACCACTGTATCTGTTTGGGCTTCCACAGTGCATGACTGTTTGCTCTCCTCAGTTTCCATTCTACCTGGGCTGTCCTACATTGAACAGATCCCCTTAAAGATGCCCAACATCATATAACACACAGGTGGGCAGATTTCAGTCCTATATGATTTGCTTTATTTTTTACCTTGGAATGTTGAAATCTGCTAACTGGAGCCAGGTGGACAGTAATAGAAAGGGCAGTGTCAGCTGTAAAAGTGTGTCTTGGGAGTTGGAGCCAATTACCTACTACATTTATAAACCATACATCAGCATAATGTGAAAATCTGGAGTAAAATCTGAAGTTACTGCACGTCTGGGATTCTAACACCAAACTCTAAAACTGTCCAGTAGAATGACACAAAGATGTGGTCAAAGATAACAAATTTATACTCTCTATTTTACAGATGAACAACTCGGGGGTTGAGAGTTAAGCAATTAGGAGAAAGGCAGAAATGGTACAGCAATAAACAAAAGCCAACCCTTGCGTTTTAATTCATTATCAGTAAACTATTAGATTCAGAAACCATTGAAACTCTGCTGGAAATCCCACTACATCCCATTCTACATTCTGCCCACCCCAATATAAGTAAACCCTCCAAATGTCCCTATTTCCCAGGGATGTCCCTGATTTAGAGAAGCTGTCCCAGTTTCTGATTTGATCCTGGAATGACCCACATTTTCTTAGGGTGTCCCTATTTCCTTTGAAGCAATATTGGAGGGTATAGTAGGATGTCCCTATTTTCATTGGAGAATTGTTGGAGGGTATGGAGTTATCTGATCCCTGAGCCATCTGAAGGCAATCCTGTATAGGGAAGGGTTTTTAAAAAAATGTAAGGTAAGAAGGATGTGTGGGGTATAAATAGTAAAATTGTCATTATGGAATGGGATGTCCCTATTTTTATTAGAGAAATGTTGGAGTGTATGTATAAGGCACTTGGTATTCTGAATTTGTTAAATAAAATAATGGAGGGATATTATTAATGGAGGTGACCGCTCTATTTGGAATTGATGAAGCAAGAGAAAAATTAAACTCTACGAAAAGCGGATTAGGCACAAGAGGTAATGTTCAAAGCTTTCTTATGCTCACACTATATCGGTATTTAAGCCCTGTCCTTGTGCCCTCCAAAATAACAGGGTCATTTTTATTTGGTGCTTAATTAACAATTCCGTTGATGACAGAATAATCTCATAAGCCATTTTCTTGGAAAACTATTCTTTGAGCTTTCATTATATGTATGAAACATTTGCAATATTTAGTACACATTTAAGACTAACAATAGATTTGGAGCCAGAAGCCTCTGTAGCATGTAACCAGTGCATAGTTTTGGTTCTGTACAGTTATTTTTAACCACCAATAACTCATTTTGTTTAGTCGTATGAGAACATGGGAGGACAGGAACTCGTTGTGCAATGTTGAAGAATACCCCTGACATCCGTAATGTGCAGCACGTGAAATACAGCCACTGTGCTTCTTTGAGTAGCCTGAATTTTCAGCTGACTCCAGTTGTGGGTCTGTACAGTAGCCAGTTAAAATGACCAGCAACTCTCTACAATCTAATGCCTTGAGGGCAAGGGCTACTGAACACAGTGAGAATGATGCTCAAGGAAATATGGATAGGGTTATGCTGTAAGCATTTTTGAGAATTGCCTGAAATACAAATACCCCCCCCCCCCGAACTTCCCCCTGATGCAAACATGATTTACGTATTTGGCCTTGAGACTGCAGAGTAAAATACTCATTTTCAGCTAATGCCCTTTGGGCTTAAAAAAACCCCCTCTCCATTTTCATGTCAATATTGTTTTAACTTTTCATGGTATACCATTTGAATACAGTGATACCTCAGGATAAGTACTTAATTCATTCCGGAGGTCCGGTCTTAACCTGAAACTGTTCTTAACCTGAAGCACCACTTTAGCTAATTGGGCCTCCTGCTGCTGCCGCGCCGCCAGAGCACGATTTCTGTTCTCATCCTGAAGCAAAGTTCTTAACCCGTGGTACTATTTCTGGGTTAGCGGAGTCTGTAACCTGAATCGTATGTAACCTGAAGCATATGTAACCCGAGGTACCACTGTACGCTGGTGGTGTTGGGCTAGGCCAGCATTGCCCAACCTGGTGCCCTCCAGATGTTTTGGACCACAGCTACTATCAGCTACAGCCAGCATGACCATACTGGCCAGGGCTGATGGGAGTTGTAGTTCAAAACATCTGGCAGGCAACAGGCTGGAGAAGACAGGGCTATGTAGACCAACCTTATTCAAAAACTTCTTTTTGGGCACCTTCTCTCTGAGTGGTCTCGGCTAATACAGAATGGCAGTTCATCAACCTTCATCTGGATTACCAAAGTACATTGGATACTTAAAGTGATATAACATTATGAATGGGGTGTGTGCTAAACTATTTTAGACACAAATTAGGAATGGGACTTCACAGACTACTGGAAGTTAATGCAATTTGTTTAAATCCAAGTAACAAGATGTTCTAAAGATAGGTACATTTCTGACTTCTTTTATTTCTGAAGACCCATGAAATCATTAGATCCGGTCAAGGGTCTGGAGGCAATAAGAAGAGATGGCTTGGCTGCCTAAGAATGACATTCTTCTGAGAGACCAGGACAGGAGTGCATGTATATTAACAGGAAGGATATAAAGAAGTAGATGAGGTATGGGATTTTCCTTACTTAATCTCACCACGGCCAGCATTTCAGGAAGTGTTTCTTCCCTCTGCTCAGGGCTAATTTCTCAATCCTACAACCCTTTCAAATTTGGCCAGGGTATGAGTTTTGCCCTCTAGTCGAGTGAAAAACCAGGGAAAACCACCCTGACCAGTAGTTAAATCTATTCACAATTATATTAAAGAGCCTGCATTTGTAGGGCTTCACTATTTTCTATTTACTTCTAAACTTCAGAGAAGGAAAACAAAAGAAATTCCACTAGTATCAGCCTGTATTTGAAATCAATAGGTTCACCTTCTGGGCTGCATCTCACTTTCTTAAAAAAAAAAAAAGGACAGACCACAATTATTCTAGACAATAGGGTTAGAGATTTGGAAGCTACATACAGATAAGCAAATACTTTTTCTTCCTAACTGCACCATGTGAAATGTATGTCCCTGAGCAACAAGCGGCAATCTTCATTTCCCTTCTCCTAATACTGATTTTAGACAGAAAACATACATTGTCATTAGGCCTATTCATTCCTGTCCCTTGGAACAAATTTCCAGCTCAGCATCTGTTGATTGTTCCCTCATCAATCAGCATTTCTAATGCCTATATGCGCACATTTGTATTCTTTTCTTATGGTTGGATGGGAAAGGGGGCGGGGACTCCAATTATAATTTTGGGGTACTGTTAAAAGGATGAGAATGTACGTCAGTCATGAGTTTAATTGTGTGGAAATCTTCTGTAAGTCCTCATAAAAAGAAGGTGAAAGATGCCAATTCAGATTGTATCAGGTGGGGGGTAAAGTTCAGCATGTTGGAAAGTAGGGCTAGTCACACACGGCAGTACCCAGATGTTGCTGGCTACAACTTTTGTGATCCCTTACCACTGGCTGTGCATAACCATGTGGATGGGATTTGGAGTCCCTGGAGGGCCACAGGTGCCGCTTCTGCAGTCCCAATGCTCACTTCTAGGTACATCTAAGGTTAAATGACCAAAAGAGCACTGCTGTGGTCATTTTATTTCTCTATCAAAATAGCTATAAAGAAGAGTTATCAACCTAGGACAGACAATGCTCTTCTATTCCAACAGCAAAGCCCCAGCCAGCACAGCATGATGGGAACTGCATGGTCCCATCATGGTCAGGCATGATGGGAACTGGAGTCCAACAACATCTGTAGAGCACTATATTGGCTATCCCTCCTCTGAGCACTACCCTACAGTAGCTCTCATTGATGCATTTGCAGGTTCATGCATAGTACATTTCATTATCCATGGAAAAAGTATTTCACTTGTAGAGTGGCTACATTTCAGTACTCCTGAAAAAGAACCACATATGCAAGGGTATCATCTGGGACCCTTGGATTTTTTTGCACTGGGCCCCAGACAGATATTTTGCCCTCTCCTCCCCGCTTTTTAAATCTTATTTTTTTTAAAAAAATCCTTAGAGGTCTGCTGTGCACATTATGAAGCACAGTGCCAGTGAGAGCCAACACCACCCACCATCTTAAAGTAGAGGTAAAGGGACCCCTGACCATTAGGTCCAGTCGTGGCCGACACTGGGGTTGCGGCGCTGATCTTGCTTTATTGGCCGAGGGAGCCGGTGTACAGCTTCCGGGTCATGTGGCCAGCATGATTAAGCTGCTTCTGGCGAACCAGAGCAGCACACGGAAATGCTGTTTACCTTCCCGCCGGAGCGGTACCTATTTATCTACTTGCACTTTGATGTGCTTTCGAACTGCTAGGTTGGCAGGAGACGCACCATCTTAATTTGCACATAAACATATAAAATAGCATACGCAAATTTTGCGTGTGTGTGTGAGTGTGAGTGCTGGGGACATGTTGGCCAAAACATTAAGGTACATGTGCTTAATCCTTCCACTATTAGATACTGACCCTCTTAACTGCCCAAGTACGGTGTAAAACTCTCACAGTCTGTTTCAACTAGTTTGAAAATGCTTAACCACTCCACATACTGGCACGGCAGAAATCCTCTACCCAGTTATGCATGCATATAAATCCTAAAGAGTTATCTAAGCAGTCAGGGTATGAAAATAATTCTTCCCCAAAATATGTAAGATGCAGGTGTCAGCCTAGGAACTACTGAAAGTATAATGTTACACAGAGACAAAAAAAAAAGTCCATAATCTTGCAAACACAGACAAAAAAAGTCTTAGAAGGATTATGAAATATCAGCATTTCTTGTCTGTAAGTACCTAATTTACTCATTTTAGGTTTGGCTAATCTTGCTTCCCTTCTCTTTTCCCTTGAACTGACCCCAGTGCCTTGCATATCTGTGCACATTTCAATAGAAGCTAGTTTTTCAGTCATTTAAAAAGGAGGTGATTATTAGCTATACTTAAGATGGTTTTCAAGAACTCCAAATCACTTCAAAATCCTACAATGCAATAATTGAAAAGTAAAAAAAAAGTACAAGTATTCTTATGAGAAGAACAATAAATAAAAGGATTTATTTATACTAAAAAAAGAGAGAGTCTTTGCTTCATCTGGTATCAAGATTAATCATTATTACCAGGGTGATATTAGAAAATGTTCTGTGTTATTGAGAACTCCAGTTGTGTAGCTCAGGGGTGGCCACCTGGTAGCCCCAGGACCTTAGTCAGTGGAGCTTGGTGGACAATGGCTGGGAGGCAAGCCTCCCAGCATGCAGCCAGACATGACATGTCATTTCTCCTCCCTCACTGAGGCCTGACAAGGAACAGCTGGGGAGAGACATAACTATTGACAGAAGAACTGGGGTTCCAGTTGCAGACCCTCCAAGTGTCCCTATTTTCCAGGGACATTCCCGGATTTACAGAAGCCATCCCGGTTTCTAATTAGATCCCGGAATGTCCCACTTTTCCTCAGAACGTCCCTATTTTGATTTGAGAAATGTTGGAGGGTATGGAGTTATGCGACGCCTAAGCTAAGGAGATAAGTAACTATACAACCTTTAAAAGACATCTGAAGGCAGCTCTGTATACGGAAGTTTTTTTAAAAAAATGTTTAATGCTTTATTATGTTTTAATATATGTTGTAAGCTGCCCAGAGTGGGTTGAGAAACCCCGTCAGATGGGTGGGGTATGATGATGATGGAATAGGACAGGCATAGGCAAACTCAGCCCTCCAGATGTTTTGGGACTACAACTCCCATCATCCCTAGCTAACAGGACCAGTGGTCAGGGATGATGGGAGCTGTAGTCCCAAAACACCTGGAGGGCCGAGTTTGCCTATGCCTGGAATAGGACATCCCTATTTTCTTTAGAGAAATGTTGGAGGGTATGGAGTTGAACCAACACCCAACAGAAGGAAAGCACTTGGGAGGACATTTACAATAACCCTCTTACTTTCCAGTCCTATTCAGGTATTTGAACACATGATGGAATAAACAGTTTAAGGAGGGAGCACAGCAGTCCTGTCCGCAATCTTTATGCACTGGCACCAATGGTTTAAAGGGCTGTTTTTCACATGTTGAGCTGAACAAGCATCTTCCGAATGACCAGGCATTGGGGTTCTGGATTGTGGAGAGGATTCTTTGCATGTCCAGCTGAAATGCAAACCATTCTGTAGAATGCTGAAAGGTCATTGATGGAGTCAGTCTCCATGAGAGCTTTGGAGTGGAGTATTTCGGCTCATGCCCTGCACTCTTTCTCCAAATTTCATTTCCCCTGTGTGTACTTTCCACATTTTAATACGGCTATCATTGGTGGTTGTACTTGGTACCTTCTGAAGATAAAAACCAGGTGCCATTGGATGTTATGACAAGAGGCGTAGATGAAGACTGGTATGTTGATCAGAAACATAAGAGAGATACAAGTCACATACCCAGCAAAGAATGTGGAAATGCAAATGGACTCATGATTTTAATGAACTTATGCCATAAAAACTGTCAGGGTTGACTTAGACAGGACATTTTAATGTTGGCAGTTAATTATGACTACCTGAATCTGTCTGAAGAGCTTGAAGCTTATCTTAAATCTAATTTAAAAGACAAAAGGCTATAGAAGACTTTGAAGCGTGATGTGCTCCACTCATATTTCCCCTGCTAATGCTAAAAGAAAATGTGGAATATAAAATTTAAATTATTAACTCAAAAGAGATTATGTTAAAGATGAGTGAATAGTTTGTAAAGTTTGTGGGCAAGTTCCTAAAATGGCAAAACTTAAACCACTTCAAGATTTATGCCATGTTCCAAGGGTGGCCCAATTTAGTTGTCATGGAACAATTGAATGCAGACAGTATTGAACTGTACAGTGAACAAAGACCAACTCCCTTTTTGAACCACCCCTTGCCGTGTCCCAGATACAAATCACCATCCTATTTAGAGTATGTGGTCTACATAAACCTGTTAATTCACCACTTTTTAACCAAGCTCAAAGTGATAATGAAAATAACTACCAGGTTGTTATCATTGATATGCACAATAAAGAGCCACACTGATCTATGAAAGATCTGAGATAATAAGGCAGTGTGATTGACACACCCTAGCATGCTGGGAATCTTAATCCAAAACATCTGGAGGGCATCAGGCTGGTGAATGCTGATTCATAGAATCATAGAGTTGGAAGGGACCCCAAGGGTCATCTAGTCCAACCCCCCCGCAATGCAGGAATCTCAACTAAAGCATCCATGACAGGTGGCCATCCAACCTCTGCTTAAAAACCTTCAATGAAGGAGAGTCCACAACCTCCCAAGGGAGATTGTTCCACTGTTGAACAGCTCTTACTGTCAGAAAGTTCTGCCTGGAGTTTAGTCAGAATCTCCCTTCTTGTAACTTGAAGCCAATGGTTTGAGTCCTACCTCTGGAGCAGGACAAAACAAGCTTGCTCCATCTTCCATGAGACAGTCCTTAATATATTTGAAGATGGCTATCATAGCTCCTCTTTTCCTGGCTAAACATATCTAGCTCCTTCAACTGTTCCTCATAAGGCTTGGTTTCCAGGCCCTTGATCATCTTGGTTGCCCTCCTCTGCACACGTTCCAGCTTGTCAACAACCTTTTTAAATTGTGGTGCCCAGAACCGGGCACAGTATTCCAGGTGTGGTCTGAACAAGGCAGAACAGAGTGGTACTATTATTTCCCTTGATCTGGACACTATACTTCTGCTGATGCAGCCTAGAATAGCATTAGCTTTTTTTGCTGCTACATCACACTGTTGACTCATGTTAAGCTTGTGGTTCACTAAGACCCTAGATCCTTTTCACATGTATTACTGGTAAGCTGGGTGTCCCCCATCTTATATTTGTACACCTGGTTCTTCTTGCCTAAGTGAAGAATCTTACATTTGTCCCTGTTGAAATTCATTTTGTTAGTTCTGGGCCAGTTCTCCAGTCTGTTAAGGTCATTTTGAATAATAGAAGCAAAGAATTGTAGAGTTGGAAGGGACCTTGAGGAACATCAAGTCCAACCCCCTGGAATGCAGGAATATGCATCTGTCCCATACGGAAATTGAACCTGCAACATTGGCATTATCAGTACCATGCTAACCAACTGAGCTATCCTGGTTACTATCTTCTGCAGCATTAGCTACTCCTCACAATTCGGTGTCATCTGCAAATTTGATGATCATTCCATCAATTCCTTCGTCCAGGTCATTTATAAAGACATTGAACAATAATGGGCCAAGGACAGAACCCTGTGGCACCCCACTCATAATATTTTTTTCCAGGATGATAAGGAACATATTTGTGTGATAATTTGATTGGAGAGGTAGCTGTGGGGAATGTTTCATTGCTCACCCCTCCCTCAGTTTCATGCTGAAATTCTATACATTCTTACCTGGGGAAAAGTCTTATTGAATACAGGGGAACTTCCTTCTGAATGCATAGGACTGAACTGTGAATCACTCTCCAAGTTGCTATTTGCTCCATGCAGTAGAAACAGGTAAAAAGGTAAAGGACCCCTGGCAACTATGGGGTGTGGCGCTCATCTCGCTTTCAAGTCGAGGGAGCCAGCGTTTGTCCACAGACAGCTTTCCGGGTCATGTGGCCAGCATGACTAAACTGCTTCTAGCACAACAGAATACTGTGATGGAAGCCAGGGCACACGGAAACGCCGTTTACCTTCCCACTGCAGTGGTACCTATTTAGCTACTTTAACTGGTACGCTTTCAAACTGCTAGGTTGTGGAAATATACAAGCATGATTCAAGCACCTACATTTCCTTCCACCCTGAAGAACAAAACAGCGGCTTGGTTAATATTGATAGGTAAAATGGCACCGGAAGGAAGGAAGGGTTAAATGCCCTAGTCCTGACACAAGAAACTGGGAAGTCTTAAAAATGCATTTGCTACCCCTACTTTATAGAAATCTGAGCCAGCCTTGGTTCTTTAGTTGACTAAATTTGCAATTAAAAATATTGTGCTGTGGTTTTTGCATCTGTGGGCAAATTCTATGGCTTTAGGCTTTAGCTTTGCACGTGTAGCCAAATGCAAAAGCATCATTGTGTATTTTGAAGTGATGTGGAAGCAAATGAGAAGAGCAACTTTGGAAGAGGGAGTACCGGTAGCTAATTTCTCCTATCTATGGGAGCAGCAACAAGCTAAACCACATATACTGTAATTTTTTACTGCTTACAAATTGGCACCCTCTAGTGGAATGACAATGAAGTGCATGGACGGTTTTCAAATAACTATAGCCATTCAATTTCTTTCTTTTTTTAAAATCACAAAACAATCTATTAAAAATACAGTTCTAAATGATGAATACTAGTTTTATCTTAAAGAGCTCAAACACAACTTGCTTTTTTATCTATTTAAATTCTCACTATTTCATTCCACTTTCAAATGAAACATATGTGAGTGTGCAGACACATCTGCACATTTATGAACATATTGTCACAGGCAATGCCCATGAGGTTAGTATGGCTAAATTAGTGAATAGGAAGCCTAATCTTACACACATTTTCTCAGAAGTAACTCTCACCATGTTCATTGGGAGCTGCTATAAAAGGTAAATCTAAATGAGTGAAATATGGGGCGTTTTTCATATGGCTTCCTATGTGTTATTTCGGTTAAGAAACAAACATGACAGTCCTATATAGATATACAATGGGAAATAAGTTCCACTGTGTTCAGTAGCCTTTACTCCCAGGTAAGTGGGTGCAGAATGAACACTTTACCTGGGAGTATACACCATCAAGGGAACTTTCCTCCAAGCAGGTACCGTATTGGCCCAAATATAAGCCGCATCTTTAAAATTGGAGGGGGGGAGAAAAAAAGGAAAAATTCCCAAATATAAGCCGCTCTATTCCTCACTACTCCTGGCTTCATACTGGGGGTGGGATAGGGGAGCTGCACTGCGTTGCTGACGGCCTTTCCCCTTCCTCGCTGTCACCCTTCCTGGCCTTGGAGGCGGGCACTGGTTTGCTGCACTCCTGGCACTGTTTGCCCCACGCTCCCGGCTGCATACCGTAAGGTCATGAATGTTAGCCGCACTTTTAACTTTTCACGGTCAGAATTTGGGGGAAAAGTAGGCAAATATTCAGGCCAGTACGGTATGTATAGGATTGCACTGTTTCTTAGCTACTCTCGTTAGTCCCAGGGTTAAATTTGCTGCCAACGTTAACTCCAGTTTTATGTATCCAAGCTGATGGGCTGGCAGCTGATTCTTTCTTCAACAATGGTTACAAGACAGGGCCCTCCACAACACCTGAGAGCAGCAGGCTAGCAGAGCAGAACATATGGCATGCACAGCTCTGTCTTTATGCCACACTCCTGCTGCTCCCCAGCATCAGCTGCATGAGGCAGCTGCCACACATTGGCTAATGGCAGGGCTGGTCCTGCGCATTCTGAGCCAATACAAAGAACTTTAATTTCATTTCACTTTTAATTTGTATACCCCCTTTCTATATTACTATACACAAGGCAGTTTACAACAACCAAATCTACCACAAAGATCACACACCTTATAATCGACTCAATAAAATAGTCATATTAAAAGCATAGATTAAAATAAACAACTTATGGTAGAGATACTGAAACACCAACCCCCCCAAAAAAAACTGTTTATGTATGCAATGACTGCAGCCAGGATGATTTATTCTCAAACATGGAAAGATGATTCTGTACCAAGCGAGGAGGAGTGGCAGTCTAAATTAATGGACTATGCCAAAATGGCAAAACTTATGGGAGCAATAAAGAACCAAGAGGGAAAAAACTTTACAAAAGACTGGGGGAAATTTGTGGATTATCTGAAATGTTATTGTACACATATAAATTCATTAGCAGTATTAATTTAAAACAAACAGTTAAAATTAATGTTAAAAGGTAACTAGGGAGTTATTATTAATTGGAGTAATGAAGGAGATGCAGTGTTATAAATTTTAAAATGTAAGAAACCGCAAAAGGTTTAGGGGCAAGTCAAAAACACATATATTTATTGGAAAATATTGGACTGTGTTTATGTTAAGATGTTATGGAAAAAACAAAAAATAAAAATTATATAAAATTTATATAAAATAAAATAAACAATTTATATCAAATAAAGTAATATTCAACAATCCATTCGAATCTAATAGTACACAATAAAATTAACTCTCAAAATATCAGCAAATACGAATTAAACAGAAATTCATTCTTAACAATTACAATAAATAATTACTAAACTATAATCAATAAAAATAACAAGAAGTCAAAATGCATAAAATACCACAATACATACAAAACCATGTAAAAGGATCAAATAATCATTCCTGGAATTCACATGAATATTATGGTTTTTTGTTATCCCTCTACTCCTCTGCCAAAGATCAGTGGGAGAGCATAAGCTTTCATCCCACAATCTGAATCCACAGCAGCCTTGAACTCTTGTCCATCTGCAGAGTTTTAGCCAAGTCGTTTTTCTTACATACAGGGTGAGTCCTTTAAAAGAGGCCCCGTGAATACAGAGTACACATGTCCCATGGGGCCTCTTTTAAAAGACTCACCCTGTACTTGGATGTAAGTTCTGTTCTGGTTTCCTTAAACAGACCTTTATTTGTTCCAAGATTACACCCCTATGTTCTTCAAGAAGTCCTCACACACTAATGAGCCTTATTGCCACATGGCCATATTTGGGTATAATCTGCTGAGAATCTCCTTCGGCCCAATTCAAAGGAGGAGATCTCTGTATGGAGAATCTTCTCCGGACTTTAGAACACATGTATATAAATAGGATAAGCTCCCTAACATGGAGGCTTTTAACTGCTTCCAGTGAGATGCAAACCGCCTTTTACATTATAGTACACTTACATATGCACAACTAGAGCTGGATCAGGGTTATAATGAATGGACATAGAGTGACCCTGGGTCAGTCAGTGCCTCTCAGCCTAACCTACCTCACAGAGGTGTTGCAGGCTCCTTGGAGAAGAAGGTGTGAAATAAATGCAATCAATAAATCCAGGTACCCACATTGGTATAAATATGTGGTAGATACACTAGTAGGTATTAAACAGCAACTAGAGGAACCAAAACGGGACGCGGGTGGCGCTGTGGGTTAAACCACAGAGCCTAGGACTTGCTGATCAGAAGGTCGGCAGTTTGAATCTCAGTGATGGGGTGAGCTCCCGTTGCTCGGTCCCTGCTCCTGCCAACCTAGCAGTTCGAAAGCATGTCAAAGTGCAAGTAAATAAATAGGTACCACTCCGGCGGGAAGGTAAACAGTGTTTCCATGTGCTGCTCTGGTTCGCCAGAAGCGGGTTAGTCATGCTGGCCACATGACCCGGAAGCTGTATGCCGGCTCCCTTGGCCAATAAAGCGAGATGAGCGCCGCAACCCCAGAGTCAGCCACGACTGGACCTAATGGTCAGGGGTCCCTTTACCTTTACCCACATTGGTATAAATATGTGGTAGATACACTAGTAGGTATTAAACAGCAACTACAGAAACCAAAGGGCAAAAGAGAACAGGACTCCTGCATAAGTCTGTAGAAGAGGGGATTTCAGCAGATGTAGTTAAGCCATTCCTGCTGAAATTGCCTCTGCTATATCACTATTAAAGGCCCAGAAGCCTTGGCCTCTTTTTTTCACCTGACTGCCCTTTCAGAAACCAAAATGTAGTTAAGTTACAGCCTCTTTACCAGGCATAGGCAAACTCCGGCCTGCCAGATGTTTTGAGACTACAAGTCCCATCATCCCTGACCACTGGTCCTGTTAGCTAGGGATGATGGGAACTGTAGTTCCAAAACATCTGGAGGGCCGGAGTTTGCCTATGCCTGCTCTTAACAGTGCAATCCCATGCATGTCTACTCAGAAGTAAGTCCCATTGGATCCAGTAGGACTTACTACCACATAAGTTGGTATAGGATTTTAACCTCATTGTTTACATTATTATTCAAAGGCTTCAGGAGAATGTGAGACCCTCATGCTGGAACTAAGGTTAATATGTTCCCCTTCTGCGCATACAATGGATTTAAGCGTCACTTTTTTCCGTGTCTCTAGAATGAAAATGCTTGAAAACATCCCAAAGGCAATTCTGTGCACAGAAGTTTTCACTTCAGCTGAATGGGAAAGATCTAGTGGATTTCTTTTTTCTTTCTTTTTAAAAATACATTTTTCTATTCTAGACTTGCCAGAGAACAAAGGTTCTTCCTGTACTGCTTGATTGCTGTAAGATACTCACCTGGAACCAACCCAAAAGGTGCTACTTCCAACAGCATGGTGCTTGTGACTTCAGTGGAAATGAGAGATAACAAGAAGATCCTTGAGGCAACCAGGAAAGGGAGAAGCATTGCATTCCAAGGGCAAACGATAAGGATTTCTCCAGACTCCAGCCAAGAAAATAGAAGGAAAGGAAGAGTTGGTAGAAGCTGCCTTTGTAGATTGTTTAATTTGAGCATGCATTATATCTCTGGAAAACCGGGATGTTCCAAATAAAAACAAAAATAACCACTCATGTATGCAAAATGAAAAAATAGTTATTGCATATACTTTCTGCAGAGATTCAACTTGGTTCTGTATTATTCTGAAAGGGGTGTTTAGTTAGATCTAGCCATGGTGAAGCTCACCTGAACTGATAGCCAACTTTCTGTTGTCTACTGGGAAGGTGTGACACAGTGCAAATGCTCTGGCAAGAGTGTCAGGTTGGCTCCGCTGGTGCATTTGCACTGCACTAATCTCCCGCTGCCCCTCCTTCCTGGTAAGCAGCAGTGAGTCAGCTGCTGGGAGGTCAGGTGAGCAATGGTGCCCCACCACGCAGTCCACTATCGCCTTCACCATCTGAAAGGCAGCATCAAAATGACGCCATGTGAACACTAGCAATGGAAAATATGGAACCCCCATCAATGGGGATGGTAACTTGAGCCTTACTGGAACAGCTGCAGCCAAGCAAATTGAGCCTGCCAAATTGGTATGGTAATGCTCAGATTGCGATCGAATGGATTTGCATGGTCATTTTACAGAAGAAGTTTGAGCTGAAGGAGCTTATGTTCATAGGCTGTAATGTTCCACCACATCCCTTATCATCTACAGAGCAACATGCCTTCATGGTGACCACATGCTAGTGGTAGCACCTACTGATTAGGTGTTTTCCCTTATTCCCTGCCTATGTAAAAGCAAGCTGGAACTGTTTTCGGAAAAGATTGGAATGTGAGAAACTTCAGATGTTATAGCTGTATATTGACAGCTGAACAGCGGAAAGCCCTGCCCTGAGTGCCTCTTGAGGTTTATTTTCCACAATAAAAAGGTAAAGGGTAAAGGGACCCCTGACCATTAGGTCCAGTCGTGGCTGACTCTGGGGTTGCGGCGCTCATCTTGCTTTATTGGCCAAGGGAGCCGGCGTACAGCTTCCGGGTCATGTGGCCAGCATGACTAAGCCGCTTCTGGCGAACCAGAGCAGCGCACGGAAATGCCGTTTACCTTCCCGCTGGAGGGGTACCTATTTATCTACTTGCACTTCATGCTTTCGAACTGCTAGGTTGGCAGGAGCAGGGACCGAGCAACGGGAGCTCACCCCGTCGTGGGGATTCGAACCGCTGACTTTCTGATCGGCAAGTCCTAGGCTCTGTGGTTTAACCCACAGCGCCACCTGTGTCCCTATTTTCCACAATAGTTGGCAGGTAATTAGGATGTAATCTAGGGTCTGATGATGACCCTTAACTGAGCTCCACAACCATCTCCAGGACTATACCACCCATAATGATGGCAGAATTGCACCCATCTTGAATAGGATATTTAGAGACAGGGTAATTTTGCATGTGAAGACAGGCTCCAGTGGATTGATTGGATGAGACCAATTGTGGGTCCAACGGTCAAGAAGGCGGTTTCTGCACATGCTGTAGAGGAAAGTGAGGGGCAGATGGGAAGGTAGCTCATCTAGGAGAAGGAAAATTGCTCCTAAACCTCTGCTGCCTTGTGGAATATCTTTGGGAGAATAAACGCCTAAGGAGTAAACCTTACACAAATCTGGATTGGAGTCCCTAAGACAGTTGGATGGCACCTTGTACACCACCTTCTGGCAACTCCTGGGGGAGCAGGGTTCGAATCCCCACTCAGCCATGAACTTCACAGGGTGGCCATGGGCCAGTCACCATCTCTTAGCCCAACCTACTTCACAGGGTTGTTGCGAGATTCAAGTTTTCCCTGCTTTTAGATCTGGTAATTACATTTAATTTTATTTGAATGCCCAACAACTCTTCTTGCTCTCTTTTCTTCTAATTGTTTATTTTGTTATGTGTTCTTTATGTTCTTTATTCCTTTAACAATTCGTTTATTTACCTTTCTACTGATCTAATCTGTTATGAGTGGCTATTTATTTCCTTTATCGATTCATTTATGTCATACTGCTGCATTTTTATTTCAGCTGTGGGGTGTGTGTGTGTGTATAAAAAGAATATCCAGTAAGAATGAGATTACATCATGTAAAAAACTGAACTAGGTAAAGGTGCCATTTGTGATCATACAAACCATGTGTGTAGAATAATATTTCAAGCATATTTTAATGACCCATCCTACCAGTTCATTTCATCAACCATCATTCCATCTCCATGTGAGGTTCATGAGAAAACTTTTGTCCCCAAGTTAGATGGAAAAAGAAGTAAAAGGGGGTAGTCAAAAAACTGATTTATTTATAAGACCAGACAATTTACCCAGCTGAAGCCTTAATCTTCGCCAACAAATCACCTCCTAAGATGAAAGCTTCCTAATGATAGTGGGTGCACAGTCAAAATGACCGGAATTTTATCTCCAGGTCCTCTGTTAATGTAGCCATTATAGCATAATGCTCCACTTTGTGACTCATGGTTTACCTGAAGAATTGAGATCTGATAAAAATGGGCCCAGGTCTATATCTCAAATAATGAAGAACCTTTGCTAGTGTGATAATATTTGACATGTTTTTATCTGGTCTCTGCCATCAGAGTAAGTGCAAATGGGAAACCAAATGTGTTTAGAACTTTTAAAACTGCCATGAAAACTGTGAAGGGAGATATTCTATCTGTAAATCAGAAAATAGCTTCTTTCCTGCTATCTTATCAAACAGCACTGCATAGTTCTACAAAATGTATGCCCACCGAACTAATGGGAAGATAGTTCCTGGTCTAGGAACTATGAGACCTAATTTTTAGTAACTTGGTGGGCAATGCTCAAACCACTTTCCTCAAACAGTCCCATTAACTGTAATGGGAATAACTCTTGAGCACGGGGCCCTGCAGGGAGCAGCATGTATAAATGCACAATGCAAGCCCTAAAAGAGTGAGGACTTATATTTCTAATGGATGCATATGCTGCTTAAATATATTAAAACTGGCAGCATCTGTTGTTGTGCAAGATGATGCAAGCTTTAAAAACAAAACAGAAAACTGTTTCCACTACATTTTGTGCATGTGATTAAAAAAAAAGATGGGTAGAGAATTTTCGCTGAGAAACAAACCCTACCAATGTGGGAGAAAATATCCTACACATAGGCATATGCACAGGGTGTGCCCAGAAACACTCAATGTTCACCCCACTGTTTTAAAAGAAAAATTGAGATCATGGTGAGAAGGAGAAAGTATGGAGCAGCAACCTCGCAGTCTCAGCTGCCACAGTGAGAAGAGGGACAAAGGTGGCAGGGAGGAGGAGGAAAGCAGACAGCAAGAAATGTAGGTAGAACAAAAAGACTCTAATGAGTCTGGAATGGATCTGCAGCTTCTGCCTGCATCTGTCTGTCTGTCTGTCTGTCTGTCTGTCTATCTATCTATCTATCTATCTATCTATCTATCTATCATCTATCTATCTATCTCATGGCTCTATCAGCTTCTAGGAGCTTGACACCTTTTTGCTCACATATGGTGAGCGATGTCTCATTCTCCAGGACAGGAAGATGAGGAAACCTTAATTTGTCTTGGTCAGTGAAGACCACAACAATTGACCATACATACCTGGATGTATACCGCAAAAATTTGCTATTCTGCATTTCATTTTTCAAATTTGTATTTTTAAGTGGAGCTTAGTAGTTAATTTTTTTCAAAAAAAAGTTTAGCGAAGTTTTAGTTTGTTTAATGAATAATTTGTTGTTTCAAATCTCTTACCTGAGCCACGAACTCACTAAATGGACATAGGCGCCATCTCTTAACATCTCTAAGGCAGGTGCAGGAGGACTGGTTTCAAACTGTGTGGTGGGAAGCTGAAAAAGAGGGGACAGCATACAAACACACCTGCCGAAAGCTCCTCTTCTACACAGCTGGCAACAGTGTGATAGCTATGTCCTCTTTTTCATCTAAAACAGGGGCTTAAGGTATCCACCATGATGGGATGTACCAGCTTCTGGGTATCTTGGGGGTGCTGTTCGGCTCAGCTTCCAACAGACATCTGGTTGGCCACTGTGAGAAAGGATGCTGGATGCTCTCTGACTGGAGAGATGTAAAAAGGAGAATTCTCCAAGATTTGGTATTGGGCTAATTTAGGGCTTCAGGATGGGCTGTGCAGCATCTACAGCTCTGCCTCCAACAAAGGGAAATGATTGGGGGGTTCAGGAAAAACAACTGGGGTGGGCTGTTGCTGCCGCCACCTGAGAAAATCAGCTCACTCTGTCTACTAGTAGAGCTGGCCCTGTGTTATCTTGATGAACAGGTGGTGTGGCCACTATTGATGTAGTGGCTAGAGTGGTAGATTAGGGATGGGGAGCCCTGGGTTCAAATCCTCACTCAAATCCTTACGCCAATCACTCTTTCTCTCTCACCTTAAGGGTATTGTGGGAGCACAAATTAGGAAGGGCATCCTTTCCGCTGTGTTCCTTGAGGGAGATTAGATACCCTTTTTGCTAGTAATGATTTGGTTAACGTGGGATGAATTATTATGCAGAATGTCAGGGATAGGAATACAGGAAGCTGCCTTATATCAAATCAGACCATTGGTCCATCTACCTCAGTGCTGTCCACACTGACTGGCAGCAGCTGCAGATGGTTTGAAATTGGGATCTTCTGCAAGCAAAGCAGATGCTCCAGCACTGAGCTACCTGCGGCCCTCCCTCTCATAGTCATTTTGGCTGAATGGATATGTGCATTGCATTCTCATTTGTATACAGTGGTACCACGGGTTACATATGCTTGAGGTTACATACGCTTCAGGTTACAGACTCCACTAACCCAGAAATAGTCCTCGGGTTAAAAACTTTGCCTCAGGATGAGAACAGAAATCGTGCTCTGATGGCGCAGCAGCAGCGGGAGGCCCCATTAGCTAAAGTGGTCTTCAGGTTAAGTACAGTTTCAGGTTAAGAACGGACCTCCGGAACGAATTAAGTACTTAACCCGAGGTACCACTGTATAGCCATCTTTTCTACGATATATGTATACTTAGGAGAAATCATGCCTAATAACACACCAACTATACTTCAATAGAAGTTTTTTGTTCTATGTTTTGTTCCAAGACCACAGGTTCCCTACCTCTGCATCAAATCAATGGTGTACTATAAAATGCCATGAACCAGTTATTTGGAAAGAAATAATAACAAAAATAGTCCCGAGGTTTTATTTTGCCAGTGATCAGAAGTCCTTATGCACCAAAGCCCAGAAGAGATTTCATGATCAGTTGGGTGAAACCCCACGTTTGACAAATGAAAACAAAGGGCTCATTCAGAATTTTGTTTGCTCCATGTTTCTTTTCTCCCCCTGGTTTCCCTAGAGAAGCAGTGGGTTTTCCCAGGGAAAGCATTGGGACAAAATAAGAATCTCTCAGACCCATGCCTGGAAATCATGGGACAAACAAAAGAAATCACAGGATGAAGGGAAGGGTTGATGAGCCCAAAGCTAAATACTTTAAAGAAAAAAAGGTTACATTGGAATGGCGACTGTTAAGTTTCATGAAGCCACTAGATGGGGATCTTGAGTCAGTCATCTCGAAATACTATTTGGCTTAAAAAAATCTGCTTTATCCTAGGCAGAATTCATGCATTGCAACTTTATTCTTTGGGCATTTGAATTTTTACCCAGGCATGTGGCTAACGATGGAAAATTCACAGGTCCAATGTACATATTTTAAACACAGGAGCCAAATGAGGATTCCATTTCATGATATAAGCATATGTGGGAATGGTTTTTGTGTCTACAGTGACATGACATCTGCTCCAACATCATGTTTGTTTAAAAAGACGTTCCAGTGGAATTTTTCTGCCCCTCCCGTTTTCTAGGAGGCCTACCATTTATTGTAGAAATAATCTGCCTTCTAACAGATAAAAAGAAGGGGAGTAAGAAGAATCCTTTGCTGAAAGGGACCACAGTGACCCAATTCATGTTGTTTGCTGTGTGAATAAAGCAGCTGCCAAAATCCTTTGGACTCTATCACCAAGATCTTGGCTTCTCTGTCTCTTCCTCCCTACTGTCTCTTGCCCAAGGCTGTCTCCTCAGGCATACTCAGCTGGAAGCACTTTTCTGAGCCAAGCACAGGAGAGGCAGCAAAACCACGTCCCAGAAGCAGGAACCCGTTCCAGGTTCAATCTCAGGCATCACCAGGTAAGAACTAACCAAGTCCTATCCCAATCAGAGCAGATAGGACTTGGTTAGTTCAACCTATTTTCTGACCTGGTATAAGGCATCTTCCTGTATTCCTAATTTCCCTCATTACAGAAAAGGCCATAGCTTCAGTGGTAGAGCATCTGCTTTGCATCTAAATCAGGTGTGGGGAACCTGTGGTCCTCCAGATGTTGCTGAACCACAACTCCCATGAGCCCCAGCAAGCAAGGTCAATGGATTGGGAAGATGGGAGTTGTAGTTCAGCAACAACCAGGCAGGGTCAAAGGGTCCCCACAGCTGATCAAAATGCTGCAAGCAGCCACAGGCAGACTTAATGCATGTATTTGGGAGACGCCCAGTTATAACACTGTTTGGGAGGGAGGTGCAAACCAGAATTAATTTGAACTGCAATGAATCCCTGCAGAGAAGGAATTGTGTATGTTGTAATAGCTATACCTAATAAGTAGAGGTTGATTGAAGTGCAGAAGAGATGGTTCCATGCTAGCAGGTAAAATAATAATTCTTCCAACATTGGAAATCACTGAATGGATGACCTTCTGCGACTGGCAGCCCATGTAAAGATCCTGTTCGTTAAACTGAAAAAGGTAGAGTTTTCGTGAGATTGTGAATTGGGACTTCATTGAACTCTCAGTGTTGTACAGTAAAACTCCCATAAACTCTGACCATAGTAGCTGGGGCTGATGGGAGTTACTTTTATTTATATTTATTTATAAATATTCCACATTTTACATTTGTCTCTTCATTTATTTCCCTTTCCTTATTTTGTGACTGGAATATGTTGACTGAATTATAATTGTAGTGAGCTCTTAAGTGCCCTGTGGGAGTGAGAGGAAAACCAAGGAGAGGAAACTGAAAGAGAAACTATAATCTGAAAGAATTTGGGAAAATTTTAATAAACGGTTAACAACAAATACAAAGTTGGTGTCTTGGCATGTGAAGGCAAGACTGGGAAGGACTTTCCAGTACAGCTTGGCATAGTAGAAGCTAAGTGTGGCTAAAAGTTAAACTGTATGCATAAGTTCAGTGGGATTTACTCCGATGTAAGCATAGGCTTGCTTCCTAAAAGACGTATGTTCTCAGTTGCTTTTTAATATACCCCTCTGTATAAAATATGGGGTCCTTATTGACAAACTGAACCAGAGGAATCAAAATTTTTAAAAAGCTCACTATGATCTGTACTCACAACTGACAATCTATAGTTTAAACAGAGGTCCCTCCAAGCTAGTTCTTGAGTAGTGTACAGACCTTTTTTTTGTCTGGAACTTGTTTTGTTCAGCACTGTTGGACGAAAGGGAAAGCGAGGAAGGTTTTCTGTGAAAATAAGGAGAAGTGTACAAAGGAGTTATGGCACCTCTTCCTGCCAGCTTTCTGTCTTGAGTGCAGCTCCCTTCTATTACCTGTGAAGTGCCTGGACATGAAAATCACCAAAATTCCATGTCATTATTTTTAGCAAAAGGGAACCGTTGCCAATTCTTTCATTTTTTAAAGTGAAATAGGCTTTGTTCTCTAAAACGTTCTTCTGTCTCGCATGCGATGCAGCGTTGGCCAGGACAGCAGCCTGCCCTTAACGTCTCCCTAAAAACGAGCCTGACCCTCTTTTTTGCTCAATTTGCAAAGTGCACAATGCAGCTCGGAAGAGAATATCTTTGGCTTGAGATTGTTTCTGTCCTCTGCCCAAAAGATGCCCAGAAGTGAAATGAGAAAGGATGAAATGACTTCTTTTCCTATGTATATACTCAACTCCAAGCTGAGTTGAGATCATTCCTGGGGCAGTAAAGCAGGTGAAGAAAAAGAAAAGGAAGCTGATTTTCTTACATCAAGCCTAGGCAACTGTTCATACAGAAACCACCGTCTTGTAAGGCATTTCTCTGGAAATGTATGCCAGGCTGGAGAGGAAGAACCCAACTGCCCAGTGACAGTCAGCTGTTTTTCTAAAGCAATCAGTTTTGAAAAATCTATTCTAAATAAACAATTGTTTCCCAATGTGAGCGAATGATTCCACCAGCTGCAGAAGGGAGCCGGGTGCTCTGCGGCGGACGACTCTGTCAGGATAAAGGGGGATAATAATATATTAAAGACACGAGATGCATGAAAAATGTCATTAAATAAGTCTTTACTAGCTTTGAAATGGTGATGGTTTGCATAATTGATTAATCATAAGGGGGCACTTTTGGTCACAGAAATTATCATTATTACAGCTCTAAAGTCAAATAATCTTTCTACTTATAAAAATATGCCATTTTACCCTCAGATCTCCCCAAGATTTCTCCTTTCTTTTAGGCTCTCTGACTTTACAGCCTTTAATAAATGAATGGTACTTAATCAGGAGGGTAGGGCAAATACCACTGCATGTTCCCTAGGCTGTGGAGGTTTTGTGCATAAGACCTAGACTAGTGGATCCAATCTTTTGTTTAACTGGGGTGAGTCCATCAGTGGAATCTGAACTGTGCCTGGGGCCATCGCTACTGGATTGGTGTCTAGTTCAGCCTATTCCCAAAGTTCAGGAGGGCTACCAAAGCCAAATTCCTAAACTCTTCCTACATATCAGCTTAGCCCCAGCTACTGAAATCCAGCACAGATATAAAAGGCGTATTTATTGTTTTGGGGAGATGCGTACATTTTGGGTTTGCCTAGTTCTTCAGAGTGTAGTCTGTGCCTAAGAAGCAGCTACCAAGAATATCAAAGGGCTTATTCACACTTACCCTTTGTCCACAATCTGTGTCCAAGCGTTGTTTTTTTGTCTTGAGTTTTCCCTGCATAAACCTGTTCTTTAAAGCTGAATCAGAGCAAATGTCAATTCGGGTTTTTCATGAATTGGTGTTTCCTCCAAGTGAGCTTTAAAGAGTTGGTTTTCACAGGGAAAGCTCTGGAGAGAGAGAGAGAAAGACACAGAGCTTTAAATTGTGGATCATGCCTAGAAAGAGCAGATGAAAGATAAGTGTGGATAAGCCCTTAGTTGGTATCCAGCTTTTGAATTCAAGGAGCTGTATTCAGACAAATATGGACATTGCATTAGAACACAAAAGAGGAGGGAGAGTTCTCATGTTGAAATCTTCTTGCAGGTTTTTGTGTTACAGATTCACAGAGTTGCAAGGGACCACAAGGGTCCTCTAGTCCAGTGTTTCCCAAACCTTTTCTGATCGTGGGCCCCTTTCGACCTCGTTTCTCTCCTGTGGCCCCCCATGGGCATAGCCAAGGGGAGCAGCTGCCCCCCAAATAAGCAAAAATCAATACATCTGAGGTTTTGCACCCCCTAACAAAAGCCTGCCCCCTAACAAAAATCCTGACTATGCCCATGCCCCCCGTTATGTTTTGTTTGTAAATAGAAAATGTTTTATTTATATTTTTTATAATTTATACAGAACACAATTACATAAATTGATAGAAACATAATGAAATATTGTTGAAGCAGAAAAACATAGAATCATAGAGCTGGGAAGGATCCCATTGGTCATCTAGACCAACCCCTGCAATGTCGGAAACTCAGCTAAAACATCCATGGCAGATGGCCACCCAACCTCTGCTTAGAAACCTCCAGGGAAGGAGTGTCCAGAACCTTTCGAGGGAGATCAAACGTCCATGTATTATTAAAAGTTAACAACACTTATTTGACCCCAGTTATTTGACACAGAGGGGGAAACCTACAGATACAGTCCAAAAGGTGCACAGGGAGTTCTGTATATATGGGAGAATTTTAAAAAGCAAGTGGTCTTCACTGCCATGGTGCAAAAAGAGCTTGTCATCTGGAGGAGCCCTGGCTGCCTAGATAAAACACTATAGTCTCACACACCCTTACCTGGGAGTAAAGCCCACTGAACTCAGTGCGGCTTTCTTCTGAGTAAGGTAAAGGTACAGGGACCCCTGACCATTAGGTCCAGTCTTGACCAACTCTGGGGTTGCGGCGCTCATCTCGCTTTATTGGCTGAGGGAGCCGGCGTACAGCTTCCAGGTCATGTGGCCAGCATAACTAAGCCGCTTCTGGCGAACCAGGGCAGCGCATGGAAACACCGTTTACCTTCTCGCCAGAGCGGTACCTATTTATCTACTTGCACTTTGACGTGCTTTCGAACTGCTAGGTTGGCAGGAACAGGGACCGAGCAATGGGAGCTCACCCCGTGGCAGGGATTCGAACCGCCGACCTTCTGATCGGCAAGTCCTAGGCTCTGTGGTTTAACCCACAGTGCCACCCGTGCCCCTTTCTTCTGAGTAGACCCTTAGATGAAAGCAGCACCAGATGACCCCACTTGGCCACGCAATGGGGTGGGTTTCATCCCGCTTTGCAGAGCCAGGCCGATGCTGCTGACAGGCTCTGCACCCCTTGGCAACATCCGAAGGCCCTGATCCACTAGGCGCTGGAGTGGATTGCACCCTGCGCCTTGCAGAGTCAGGCTCAGGGTTCCACCAGGCCCAGCACTGGCAGCAGCAACAAGCAGCTCTGGCTCTCCCAGCCCTACCCACTGCCATGCCACCACTGCACTTACCTGACCTGGGGGTTCTGGATCACGGGCTCTACTGGTCAAAACAGGAACCTCAGCGTTTACCGTCTCCCGCCAGAAACAAACCAGTACTGCTCCAAGAAAATGCATGGGGCAAAAAGGAGCGCTAGGCCCTGGTGGGCTGCCCCCTTGCGATTGGCCGAGTGGATAGCCATCCAATCAGGATTTAAATAAAAAAATGATGATTTCCCCCCTTTCACTTCTCACTTCCCTCTGTGGCCCCCTAGTCCCATGCATAGCTGTCAACGTTCCACTTTTTAAAAGGGAAATTCCCTTATTCCAAATAGGATTCCTCGCAAGAAAAGGGAAAAGTTGACAGCTATGGTCTCATGCTATGGCTCCCCATTTGCACATTTTTCAACTGCGGCCGCCTTTGAATATCCTGGGGTGCCCCAGGGCCTCTGGTTGGGAAACACTGCTCTAGTCTAACCCCTGAAATGCAGGAATCTTTTGCCCAACATGGGGCTCAAACCTATGATCCCGAGATTAAGAGTCTCATGTGCTAGCAATTGAGCTATCCCAGCTGAACCTGTTTATCTGTATTTTTTTAAAAGGCATTTAAAGTTTGAGGATGGTTTTCTAGAAAAATTATAATCTATGGGCAATATCTTGTCCCTGCTACTCCTGCTATTACTATTTATAAGATACAGAAAAAGCAATCTTGTTAAAAATCGTAGTAATTAAAACAGTTAAAAGAGCAAGTTCAGAGGAATGCTTGCCTAAATAGGTGTACCATCAAGAGCCAACAGAGTGCCAGTAACGATGGGGCTCTTGTATTTTAGCAATGAGGGCATTCCACAATACAGGCACCTCCACCCAAAAAGCCTGCCTGCATGTTACCACAAGCTGATAACCAAAGGTTATATGAATGTGGGAAAATGCAGGCTGATTTGATATGCATGGTTGTCATGGCATAAGTTAGGGATCGGGGAAAGATGATTTAGATACGTCACCCAAATGGATATGTGTTACTATCGGTGTTGCTGGCGTGTCTTCGGGGACTGTTAAAAGGTTTGGGTACGTCAGACGCAGCAGGGATGCTACAATTGAGACACTGTGGCCTGCTGAGTAAACTGCTCCTGTATTTTAAAAAGTGTGATGAACCTTTCAGCACACAGTTCTAAACAGCTTTTGCAAAGAGCACTAGTTTATCCCTCTGGTGGTATGTTGTTGTTGTCAAACAATATTTTATTAGTAGTAAAATGCTCCCCCACCCTGTATTTTTTAAAATAAAAAATTATACTAGCAGAGTACCACTTAGGTGAAAGAGTGTTATAGCATGATAACACTATAAACTAATCATAAATGAATGAACGATAGAAAATTGCCACTCCCCCAGTGAGTTGCTTGATCCAAAGAGGCTCTTCTTGGCTTGTGACCAGGCTGCCTCATGGGTTGCACTGTCCCTTGTACATACCTGTTGTAGGTGACCAAGGACATAAAGAAATAGGAATATGAAGCCCTGAGTAAATCAATTGGGGCAGGTACTGAGAGTGAACTGAGAATAACCGAGGTGTTGTTCACAACATTAGCAGTTAACCTGTTCAATGATGAATCACATTATTTTTTTTAGTGCAGCTACTTTTTATGGAAAATCTGTTTTTAACATTGTACGGGTGCCCCTAGTTCCTCTCATGTCACAGTCAAATGCTGACATAAATCTTTTTTCTAATAAAATGAACTATTCAAATTATTTCTTTGCTGAATGATGTCTGAAGCTGATGTATTTTAATCTGCCAGGCATAGAAAATGAAATTTACATGTCACTGAGGTCTTTCTGCTTAATAAATGTTTTAAAAGAGAGAAAGCAGAAAGCCATATAAAGGTAAGATTATAATGTTTTGCATAGGTTTTTTAAATTTTTTTTTTAGAAAAGGGTATTGTATCTCCTGCCTTAATGTTAAAGCATTTTTATTTATAAGATAGAGTGTATTTATTTTGGGTGTTTTATAGCAGATTTGCAAGAATGTAATGGTTATTAATGATTTAGACTAATTTCCTTACAGGCTCCTCATAGCGATATATTTTGTCACAAAGAGAAATCATTGCTTAACACCTTAACACCTGCATGTCTGGGTCCCAGTTTTTACATATCATCCTATGTGTACTACCCTGATTTTAAGGCTTCCGTGCATTTCACCTGTTCTTAGGATTTTCCCCCTTCCTCAGGTCGTGTTTATATTTATTTTGCACTGAATAAAGGAGGAAAATAGTGCATATTAAATCAGGTGTGGGAAACTAGACCTCCCCCATCGCTTGCAGGTAAAGTTTTGAGCTGCCCACCTGCCAATCACCTGGCCTCAAAATGACACCAGATGAACTTTTTGTTAACTTCAGAAACCCCTTTCAATTTGCTGTTTTCTGAAAGTACTTTGCAGGCACCGGGAATCATGTGATTCATGGTCCTACTAACACCTTTCAGCTGAGCCAGGTTTTTAGCTGCCCCAAACCTGAAGTCATATATGTGGCTGGGTGTGACTTGAAATGGCCTTATGGGCCAAATGGGGAAGGCTTGTAAGCCTAATTAGGAGCCACAGGTTCCCCAATCCCAATTTAAATAAAGCCCATTTTGCATTTTGAGGTTGCTTTGCATGGCTGCTGAATTAGACCATGGCACACTGGCCCAAATTCCATCCAGTGTTCATAAGAATCCCCTTAATCAGCAGTGTAGCTAACAATAAGGAAACACCATTATGGTTTCCGGAAATATATTCCTCCTCCTATGGTCAGAGCCAAATCCCCTTCGAAACAATCCCAGACAACTAAATGGCAGCTCAAGCAATCCAAGGTTAACTATGAATAATTACCGTAGAATACTATGCATATTCACCCCTTTCCATCCTAGGCAAAATAATAAAATACTAGGATTTTGTTGCAAATATACTTCTTGACAGTCTAAAGATGAGAGGAAAAGATCATTTCAGGAGAGTAATTTTCAAAGTGCTTAAAAGAGATGTTTTTTAAAATACTTCTTCTTTTACTACTACTACTACTACTACTACTACTACTAATGTCTTTATTTAAAAGTGTGGGGTTTTGTATATTTCAGCCAGACAAACCCCACAAGGATTGTTACAGAACTCCTTTTTTAAACAATTATCCACAGTAAGTTTTAGAATGACAGATTACAGTGTGTTTGGCTATATCACCACAAACCAGGATGGTTGTGTGACTGTAAGACATTATTGTATTAGAGCTAGACTGGGTAAATCTAAATCTTTTCAAGCTTTGGTTGAGTGGGTTAATTCCAGGACCTGAATTACATGTCCAATTTGAATTATGCTGCAAAGACTGAACGCACTCCACATTCAAAAAGTGCTATTCTAACTCCCACCCTCCAAGTGAAGATCCCAGCTTATTTTGACATTACTCAGGTGTCAAGAGATTCCCCCCCCCATACTTTTTCATTCCAGAGATATTTAGGACAAAGATTTGTCTTTAACCTACGTACATTATCGGGGGAGGGGGGTGTTCACTGAGGACTCCATTTGACTCTTCTTTCCCTGAATGTGCTGTTTGCGAATGCCTTTGTGACATCCGTCATTCAAAACCGAACCCTGCAATCCTGCACATATTTACTCCAAAGTGAGATCCATTGAATTCAAGGGGGCTTAATCCCCAGGTAATTATGTATGGGATAGGCTGCAATCCTATATGCATATTCATAGAGGATAGGGCTCAAGATGGCTATGTACTAAGCTCCAATATCAGAGGCAGCAATTCTCTAAATACCAGTTACTTGGAAAGGTGTAGGAGAGAGCTACAGCACTCATGCCCTGAGATTTTCTAGAAGATCTCTTTCTATCATCTGTCTTCCCATGCAATGCAGAAAAAGGATGAGAACTGGAAACAGAACTTGAGGTCCTCGATTTTAACCAATAAGTGCATCTTATTAAAATGTGATGCAAAACAAAAGGAAAAGAGACAGAGGGACAAGCTCACACTATTAATTTTCCCATAAAGCCATTTGTTTCATCATCAGGCAACATTGCTAGAAGAAACCTTTATCTGGTGATTATTTAAGAACACACAATTTTATTTGTAGTAAGAGAGAGAGAAAGAGAGAGAGAGAGAGAGAGAGAGAGAGAGAGAGAGAGAGAGAGACAGAGGGAGGCAGGCAAAGATTGAGCTGTTCATGCATGACACTATAGTTGTTCAGGCTATGGAGGAATTTATCTTCCATCCTTCACAATAGAAAACCTGATTGAATAATTGTTGCAAGGAGACAAGAAAATACGAGTTAATATTAGTAGTTCAAAAGCTCAACAATTTTTTTTAAAGAGAAGAAACTAAATGAGGCTGCGATTGTGACACTGCAGCAATTTGCAATAATCACGGGCTTTCAGGTAGCAAGTCTTGCATCTAAGTGGAAATGAGCAATCAGGCGCTGGGGGGGGGGGCAGAGAGAAAGTGTATCTATAATTTATGTTTTCAGTTTGCTATCTCAGTATAACCATCCCCTCCAATAAAGCAAGTGATATTTTGAATCTGATCGGGCTGATTACATTGGCAAAAGGAAACAGTGTGATTTTTGCGTGTGCGGTTTAATGCCTGCTTGTTTGGCACTTCGTTTTTAAACTTTCCATTGTGATGACAGCCAAGGGGGTAGAGAACCTTTCCTTAATGACGAAGCCATCCCTTCTAAACTGGCTTACCTTGTTCACTCCAATTAGATGACCCAATGCAAAAAAAAAAAAAAAAAAAAGCAATACAGGCAGGCTACATCAACTGTGAAAAACAGGTGCCTGTATCGCTTACTACTTGTCTTTTTAAAGCTGTATCCATAGCAGTGAACAGAGGAGTCATGGCCGCTACAGGTGATGGGTTCCACCCAACTTTAGGGGGCCCGGCGTGCATGACATCACAAATGTGACATGCCCGTGTGATGTCACGCAACCGGAGGAGACCGCAAGGCCTATTGTGGTCATGGGGAGGCTAAAAGGGCCTGTCGTGGCCCCGGAAAGGCCCAACGGGGTCTGGCGTAGCTGTGTAAAACCAAACTTGAAACATTACTGAATTTCTGAAACACTCTCGCCTGTCAAAATTAAAGCAGAATGTCTGAACACATTATGAAGTGCGCTGGTGAAACACTTCAATAATGTTCTGATCAAAATGGGATAGCTCAGTCAATAGAACATGGGACTCAGGACCATGGGTTTGAGCCCAAAGTTACAATTTGGGGGGGGGGTGTTCAGTAGGAACGATCAGTACAGGGACTTAAAATGACACTGCATGGTGGGGGATGCATTTAGTCATCCGACTTTATTCTGTGCTAAAATATGCCACAAACAAAGGGTAAGGAAGTACATTATGACAGAGGGGTCTGTATGACAAAGAATAAATAGACTGGCATCTCATACAAGCAATACTTTTAGCTGACTTTCACTGCATTTAAATGGCTCTATTTGTTGCTCGATTAGTAAGTGAAATGTGAAAAGTACATGGATTAGAATGATTCTCAACAGACTATACACCATGTGTGTGAGATCTACCTTTCGCTGAAAATGTAATTACTCCAAAAGTTGGCCAGAATTAAATTCTAACTTTTAAATGGGTTGATGTTCTCTTATATACCAATGTAAATTATAAACTGTGTGTTCTTTTATATACCAATGCTTTTTCGCACAATGCATTTGGGTGATCAATAATTTTTTCTAGATCATAACTTCCCATGATTTGTGATTAAGAGACAATTTAAGGAATGTGTTCCTCAAAATGTCCACCTACCTAGTGCCATTCATTTCAGTATAATATATATATATATTCTTGGTCTGGAGAGCACAAATGCTTTCTTTCCAAACTGGAATCTAAGTGTTGTTATTGAATAATTAATCTTTTCTGAAATCTGACCCCCCAAAAAAATTCTTTAAGGGGTGCAAACTTCCAATGTCTTATGCCATAGCTGTGCTTGCTAAGTACAATAACACTGTGCCCCAGACAAGGGATTTGGATAGGCTACTTGCAGTTTACAGTCTTATTATAAAATCATGCAGTATAGGCAGCAGCGAATAAATGAAAATGCATCTAGGATGCCACCAGTTCTAATGTGCATCAGCACACACAGCACTTGGCAGATAGGATTCTGATCCCTTTCTGATCCACTTCTGGATCCCTTTCTTGAGTTCTGTCCTGAGTAGTTTACCATTTATGAGGACTGGCTCTACATTGCGGGTAGGGGGTGCTTTGCCAACAGCTCTTGGGCAGACCCAGTCTTGCACCATCAAGCCCTCCTGGCACTGTCGTCCTACCTGTCATAAGCATTGGTGGGCAATAACAGCACTCTGATGCATCTGCCATTAAAATTTCCCACAATGCCCCTGAATGATGCAATAATATTAGGGGCATTGTGGGAAATTACAGTGATGGCTCTTGAACCAAGTTGTCCAACAGTCATCATATCAAAGGACAGGTTAAAAGACAGCGTAGGCCAATGCAAGTTTGGGAAGTGACACCACAGACACCACAAACACTTCCAGAGTGTGCTACATGTACAACCAGTGTCTATTTGACTGGTTGTGCAAGAAGCAAACAACAGTGAGCCTAAGTTCTTGTGAAGCTGAACTCAGTGCACTGTCATATTCACTTTTGGATTGTGAATAGTTGTTGCAACTGTTTAAGGACGTGAGGGTTAATGTGAAATGTCCTATACAGATTTATCAAGACAACAGGTCCTGTTTGGCTTTGCTCGCTTCAGAGAGTTGCAAGCAAAGAACCAAGTACTTGCGGATAAAATTACATCATGCAAGGGAGTGTATCCAGAAAGGACTCATTCAGGTGTCCTGCATGTCAGGAAACAAAATTCCTGAAGATCTGTTGTCTAAGGTTGTTAACAGAGAACAACTACAGGTTTATGTACAGCGGTTGCAGTTAGGTTGAAATACTGTGCCACAGGTTACATGGAAAGGGGGAGGATGTTGGAAATTTCCATTCCACCTTTTGTTGCAGACATGGCATCGTTGTGCGTCACATGTCTGTTTACATTCCAGCACAGACTGCTGGGTCCCGTGAGCAGAACTTCCGCTCTGTGTATTGCTTTCATTTTCGACTCTCTCTGAGAAGACGGTGAGGAGAGACGACATGTTTCTTTGTTCTGATTTATGTAAAATAAATCCGTAGTTTTAGTATATATCCACAGCCTCAAGCCTCTTCTATTGTGCAGTTTACTCTGCTACGTACAATGTGCTCGTCAGCTAGCTTGAGTCACTGATTTACGTCGGAGCCAGAGGTTGATGAATCTCCGCAACATGAAGGCTGAGAGGGATACGATCCTCCTGGGGCCTAGCCAGCTGGCCTTTCGACCCTCGGGTGCTGACAGAGTCGGCTGAGGGTTCTACTGGGGCACTGCACCCAGGCTGTGACCCAGGAATGCCTGCAGTGTGTTTTGACAGATGTGAGACAACAGAGGGAGGGGAGGGAGAAAATGAAGAGGCAATGGTACCAGTATGAGGAGGGGGAAGTGGTGTCATATAGGCACTCCTGGAGTTAATATTTGCAACTTCCCATGGTGCTGTTATGCAATGCATCAGAATGATGGCCACCACCATTGCATCTGCTGCTGTGCTAGCATGATGTTCTGGATCAAGTGTAGTGCTATAGTTCTCATAATAGGATGCCCCAGGCTAGATACTTGCTTGCTAACCCAGCAGCGCATAAGATTGGTCCAACGGATGCAAACTTATGTACTGATCTGCAATGAATTGCTCCCGTTCGATAAAACGATGACCAATGCATGGATTATGTGAGGCTACCACACATGGCTGCACACAAAGCCAACAAGCACATCCCATATTTGTGTCACTGTGTCAATGTTTTTTGAGTTGGCAAAGGCTTGTGCTCCAGTTTTATTAGCCTGTTGGAAAGAAATCTCATTTAGCCAGCATTTTTTAACATCTACATTAATTCTTTTAAAACACTGAAGTGAGTGTTCTACAGCTATGTAAAGAAACGCATTATCAAAGCATTAAGATATGATTAAACTGACATTTTCTTAAGAAAACGAAAGGAGCAGGAAAAAGCCATTCTAAAAGGACTGAGTGCTACATACTCCAGATATTATCTTCAGTGCTTACTCAGGGATCTTTAAAGAAGCTTATTACCAAGTACCCTAAGAAGACAAGTGCGGATGTGTACAGATCAGAGGAATGCAAGTTAATGCACCTGCCAGATTTTACTATCATACAAAGCATGTCAATCAGCACTCAGACCTTGCGTTTAAAAATATGTTCCCTCAGATTTTTCTCCTAGTAGTGTATCTTACATTACTATGTTTTTCCATTCTGTAGCTGTGCGGTGTCAGGAACGTCATAAATTAGGCGACTGGATACACATAACTACAATTAGTATGGATTGCCTTAATTAGACAGTGCTCACTGGTACAACCACTGCTGCATTTTATCAAGATGGACATACTTAAGGAAGCAGCTCACCAGGTGAGGAAGTTCTTGAAGGCAGGGTTAATGTTGATTGGTGTGTGATGAAGATGCCAACCTTGTTTCTCTGGGTCTTTGCTATATGTAAAGTCTTATTTTATAGAGCTATATCATATCAGATGATCATCACAGAACAACTGAATCATAGAACTGTAGAGTTGGAAGGGACCCTGAGGGTCATCTAGTCCAATGCCCTGCAATGCAGGAATCTCAACTCAATCATACACGACAGATGGCCATCCACCTTCTGCTTAAAAACTTCCAATGAAGGGCAGTCCATTACCTTTCAAGGAAGTCCATTCCACGGTTGAACAGTTCTTTCTGTCAGAAAGGTCTTCCTGATGTTTAGCAGGAATCAGGTCCTAGCATCTAGAGCAGGAGAAAACAAGCTTGCTCCATCCTCCATGTGACAGGTATTTGAATATGGCTATTATATCTCCTCTCAGTCTCTTCTTTACTAGGCTAAACATACCAATTTCCCTCAACCGTTCCTCATAAGGCTTGGTTTCAAGACCCTTTATCATCTTGGTCACCCTCCTAACAAACACCTAAGAGTGCAACTACTTGTGGCTTGGGGATAGGTGTCAACAGGGACCCTAGGATAATGTAGACCTCCCAATCTATAGGCCGAAAGGGAGATCAAGCTATGGAGAAAGAAGTCATATGCCTAAGATCTTCCCTAGTTGATGGTGCAGCTTTCTACCACCATGGCTGCCCCACTGGTGATGTTCCACAGGCAATGGGGCTAAAAGCAGAGTGATGGAGCTGAGGCAGCCAAGAATCTGCAGGACCCTAGGCTTCCTTAGTCCCCTAATATTGGAGGCAATGGGAGGGAACAAAAAAGAAAGAAGAAAGACACGTCCACATATTTTGCTGTGGCTGGTGTGAACTGGTAGGTCTTAGGAAATGGCAACAGCTCTGCAGCAACTCTCCCCTCCAAAGTGCATGTCCCATTGTTACGGTTTAATTTAATCACTAGGTAGCATGTGATTAAGTCAGGGGTCTTCCATGACAGAAGACAACCAAGAACAGCAGGATTGATAAAATGGAACAATAACGGAAGGCCAGACAAGCTAATCAAAACTGGCCAAAAAATCAAAGTTAGTGATAAAAAATGAAGAGCCAGCATCAATTTAACACAAAGGCCTTGCAAAATAACTTAGATTTAGCCTGACTCCTGAAGCCAAAAGCAACTAGGGAGGGTAGTCCATAGTTATGGTGCCACAACTGGAAAGGTCCTAGTCCTCAACCTCATTCAGCAGGTAGGCTCAGGTTGCATATATGTGTAAATAAACCGTATATCATAAAGACACCACAGTTTCTGCTGTGCCTCATTCTGAGGAAACACAAACCCTGGGTAAGTGCCTAGAACTCCTGGAATCTTGCACCACTCAGAGATTAGGGTGGCATGCAACAATACAAATTAATGCCCCCCCAGCTTTGCATTTTGTTTTGTTTACCTGTATTACAAATTAGCTGTATTTAAATAATGGATTAAATCAATGGAGTATTCTGACATCAACAAACTAGGCTCCATTTCGATTTAAAGATTATAAAAAACAACAGGATCTATACAGACATAATGAGCTAGAGATTTTATCATTTTTAAAAATCATCTCTTGTAAAACACACATCCACATACAGTGCATTTTCAAAGGAAAAAAAGAAACGCAAACTCCTATCAGCAAAATCTAATGTCTAAAAGGCAGATCCCCCCCCCCAATTATCTCAGTGGAGAAATCCATTTTTTAGCACTGCTTGAAACATATATGGATGGGTGTATTGGTGTATAGCTTCAGAACAACAAGCATCTCCCATACAAAACACTCAAGGTTTTATTTTATATCAGGTTCAGTTTTTCCTGTGTTTTAAGAAAGGGGGGAAACAGTGGCCACATGTGCAGTTTTGGCATCTGACATTGCCAGTGGGCTTGCAGCTAGGGTGCTTCCCTTAGAGAATATGGTATCACTTTTGCCTTGAACCACTAAACCACAGCGAACGGAAGAGATTGTTATAATCACAATCTTCTTACAATGGCCTCTGCACAAATCACTTTAATTTGCAATTTAGATATCAATTAGTAGGATACAATCTGCACTGATAAGATATCCAATGGAAAGTGTTAATCCATTTGCTTTATTAGAAACCACTCCTGATTTCCTCCATATTTTTCATGGGACATAAGAAGGTGGAGTGGACCTTTGACACAGAGCAATGATCCAAGACTGATATGTCACGGGCTGGATCAACAATTTTTCGTTGGATTTGTTACTGCCATTAAGTATTTGTTGTTGTTGCAAACATTGTACTAAATGCAACAGCAATATAGAGAGTGAGATATCTGTGAAAGCATAATACAAAACTCACAGACATACCACAATCGCAGCAATCTCAAGTGGAGCTGACTCTCTGTTGCAGTGGTTCTGAAATGGTGTTCTCAATGTGTTGACTGGGGCAGATGGGAGTCCAACAACACCTAGGCCATTACTGAGCACCTGCTATCTTAGCGTGTTTTCACAGGTGAGGCTGAAAATAGCAATAGTTTCATTTGTGTGTGCCTAAAATTTCTTTAACCTGAGTATGAAACCTACTTTGACCTTGATGCTAATCCCTTTAGACCTCAGCCTTCCTCAACATGTCCTTTGTATGTGTTGGACTATAATTCCCAGTATCCATGATCATGCTGGCTGGGCCATTGGAAGCTGTAGTCTAGGGCACCAGGTTCTTTTAGACATTAACAGCTGGTTTTCTGTAACTCGATTCAAAATGGCTGGGCAGTGTGCATGTCAATGTAGGCAAGTCCAATTTGTGTGAGTCGTTTCAGTGGAGTCAATACCAAGGTCAGTGCTATTTATATACAACCTTTCCATATATAACATTCAAGGCCATTTATGCAAAAAATGACAAAAATTATCAGTAGTACAAAAATCAATAGCAAAAACAATTAATCTACAGAATCTTAAAAAATAAAAGGATGCATTAAAAATTCATAATAAAGCAATTAGGCCTAAAGATCAAGATACTAAATAACAAGCCATTAAACAAGCCATCAAAACATAACTGCAAAAAACCAGTTAAGTCAATCGTGCAAGAAACCATAACAACTCCATCTTATTAGTTGTTAGCAACTTTTGTATGTGGAGTCCTTCAAGGCCTGACTTTCTCAGGCCAGGTGTTATGTACTGAGTTGAATAGGATCCAAACTGCAGCAGTCTGATTGGTCCTAGAACAATAGGATCCAAAAGGCAGCAGTCTGATTGGTCCTAGAACAGTGGGATTCAGAGTGCAGCAGTCTGATTGGTCCTGGAACAATGCAGCAGTGTGATTGGTTGGCAGGAACTACCCAGTCATGCTCCAGATAGAAGTGAATCCATAACCTGATTGGCTTACAGTAGAATTCCGGAATTAGCCAATCATGTGCAGCCCATTGTGTAAAGAATGTATATAAAGCAGATACTTTGAGGGGACTTTCATTCATTCCTCCTCACCACTATGAGCTGAATAAAGAGCATGAAATCACTTTGCGACTCTGAGTATATTTCACCAAGTAAAAATTATTTGCTTATTTATTCATCTCAAATATTTTTACCACACTATTCAGATGAAAATTACTTCCAGAGTAGCTTATAAAGATCAATAATAAGGTTGGCTTCAAACTTCCGACCTAAAAGACATCACACAAAAGGAAAAGAGATTGGGAGGGAGGAGAAAAGAAGCAAAACCACACTCTGGTACTTAGTTCTGCCCCTTGAGGCAGCAGTCTCACCCCACCTAATGACTGTGCCGGCTCTGCCAACGCTCTTAACAAACCACAGTTCCCAGGATTCTTTGCGGGAAGCCATGTGCTTTACAGTGGCACCTCTGGTAACAAACTTAATTCGTTCCGGAGGTCCATTCTTAACCCAAAACCGTTCTAACATGAGGTGCGCTTTCGCTAATGGGCTTCCTACTGCTGCTCTGCTGCTAGCGCGCGACTTCCGCTTACATCCTGGGGCAAAGTTCGCAACCAGGAGCATCTACTTCCGGGTTAGCAGAGCTCGTTACTCGAAGCGTTTGTAAGGAGGACAGTACATAACCCGAGGATCCACACTAAATGTATGGCGTGGATGTGATGTCAGACTTAAATGGCCTTTGCTTTTAAGGAACCTTGCCTAAGGGCGCCTTTCTTCACAGTCCTATTTCTCATGCCCTTAATGCTTGCAAATGAAAACAAATAAACAAACAAACCCACAATGCCTATGTCAAGATAGATTTAAAAGGATATTTAGTGTCCTGTGCAATTGCAACCAGGAATTTAATCAGGTAACAATTTTAAAAGGATTGTTCTCATCGGCTTCATTACCAGATGGATGCAGTATCAGGAAAGCTATTTTCAATAGTTCATGATCATGGATGGCCTTTTCTGGGACTCCAAACTTTCTTGACCTACTCGTAATTTTGCTTACACTGTGAAGGTTGAAATGAAAAGTGGATTGGGGGTTGTTGTTTTTAGGTATTATGATTGTGCAGATGTTTAGGAGGCCATCTTTCGATGCCAGCAATGTTGTGTGGATGATGAAAAAACAAAAACAAACCCACATGCAAGTATTTCACAATAAAAACTCATCTGGAACTGCCCTTGCTTCAGAACTTAAAGGGTAAGGGGAATTCTGAAAGGAATTGTGTGGCTATATGCAAGAGAATAACGAAAATACTAAACTCTACTTCTGTTAAGCTCTGTCTGCATCACCCAGGTTTGTACAGAGTGGTAAGATATTAAATGAGAATAAGCTAGTTCTTTTAGTAACAAGGTTTCGCAAACTGGCATACAGAGGCAAAAGCAATCAAGCCATTGTCCCCAAAGGGCTTAATCAGCACATGCTGACCTGGGATTTGGTATGATGATATTAAAACGCATGTAATAACTGAAGATCTTCATTAATCCTTATGCAATTGCATCAAATGCATTTGGTGGGAATGGATGGGACCAAAAATGGCAAGCTTGGTCCACAGTAGCCCATCTATTGAGTTGCCCTGCTGCTCAAGACTATGGTAATTGATAAAGGCACACAAATACATCATCTCTTTGCAAATCTGGCTATAAAGTTACAGCCTGTTTAACCCATCACTGGCTGCTGTTGTCTGCTGACAGCCTGTGTAAACATGACTCCCGGATAAGCTCTGGCTGGCTCATTGTGCTACCGGTGGCAGCTTTCCAGTCTACTGCAAAATAGAATTGATCTTCTAAAGTTGGGTGGATGTGGTTCAACCTTTGCCAGGCAGCAAAGATACTCCTATAGCACTGCATGCTATTGCTTCTTTGGCACCTGATTCAGAAGAACAAGGAGCATAAGATTTTGCATCCTAAAGGGCCAGGAATGTGCTAGAACAGGAGAAACCTGCGTCAGTATTATCAGCTGGTAAGCTGCCATGTGGTAAACGGTCATCTGCATTCACCCTTACTAGTGTATTTATGTGGGGCTTAAAAGTTCCCAGCTGCTCTACTGGGGCTGAGAGTAGAGAGGAAGACAGCCGTAGGCTAGACTGAAAGGAATGTGATAAATCTCTAGTATCTGAAGGCAGCAAAGGAACCTCAGCCATGTGATAGAGCAGCTGGTGTTCAGCATCTACCTTCCACATTTTCTCCTTTTCTTCCTTAAAAACATATGCTAACAAGAAGAAAATGTTGGCACTAGTGCTGACATTGCAATAGTGCAGTAGGGCCATCCATTGTGATACGCTGCTAGACTATTTTCCAGAAACCAACTATTCCTGTCCAAACCTTTTGAAAGTATGTGGGGTTATTCTGGGTTCACTCTGGAGTGTTGGGACTGTTCTGCTTAGCAATAGTAGGTAGCAGTGGCGTGTCATCAGTGGACTAGGAAGACTAGGCTAGTCCCCTTAATGTTCCCCTGAAGCCTCCTTCCCAAAGCCTGGAAAGCTTCTGCCAGGCTTAGGGATGGAGGCGCGATGTTCTGATCAGTCCAAGAAATCTCCCACCGACTTCCCAAAGTCCAGGATCCTGTCAGAGGCCTGGCCACCCCCTTCTCAAAGCCTGGGAAGCCTCTGCCTGGCTTAGGGAGGGAGGCACAATGCTCACTCTCACAACGCCCCCCCCATCACCCTCGCAAGCTGGTGCCTCTGACCCTAACTGTTCCCCTAGGAAAAAAATTCACCGCACGCCACTGGTAGGTAGCAGCAGCAAAAGTAGGAAGAGCAGGGAGCAATGGCACCAATAATCAGAAAAATTCAAAAATGTCTTTTCCTAGTACATGGAAAATAGGGACCGCTTACTAGCGGGAAGGTAAACGGCGTTTCCGTGTGCGGCTCTGCCTCGCCAGGGTAGCTTCGTCACGCTGGCCACGTGACCCGGAAGTGTCTGCGGACAGTGCTGGCTCCCGGCCTCTAGAGTGAGATGAGCGCACAACCCTAGAGTCTGGCAAGACTGGCCCGTACGGGCAGGGGTACCTTTACCTTTACCTTAGTACATGGAAATTGTAAAGCTTAGGATACATTTAGCTTATCACACCAGAATAGAATCTTGATGTGTCTTCAAGGCTATAGTGCCCTAGAAGTGATGACAGTGGTTCGTGACAATGAAGAAACATTTTAGTAATTAAACTTGTATAAATTCCCACCATCTGTGCCTACCACAAAGGAGACAATGGCCTTTTTCTGTGCTGTTGAAAGTGCATAGTCTCACATACATACACACACACACACACACCATACACGATACGTTTCAGTATTCAAAACAATTCAAAAACCATGGCCCCAAAACCCAAGTTCTAAGTAGTGGATTCAATATAACAGACAATGCTTTCTGCTTTGCAGGAAATCTGCAGGAAACAATAACTATGTGCATGTTACACGAACAGCATCTAAAATGTAAAGTGCATTTAATTGTAGCATATACATGTTCCATAGGGTCACATTCAGATAGCAAGTATTCCATGCTGAAGAATGGATGAGCAATTTCCATTTCCCTCTAACTCTAAATATTTTGTATAACACTCAAAGATCATATTGACAGATACCGCGTTCGATTAATATGCTCCATTTTGCACCATTTACATTCCATGTTAATATACCCACATTTCTATAAAATGTATTTCAAGACCTGCTAAAAAGAGGGAAAATAGACACACTTTAAGCAGTTTACAAGAGACAGATCATTATCGCTTACAAAGGAATGGAAACAGAAAAGCTGTAAATAATAAGTTCTGAATAGGAATGACATAAACAGCCTAATCAATGTCTTCCAGAACTGGCAAGTGACACCGCTTTGTTTTTTGCAAATAAAAACCTTCTTAACATCACAATATAAACCATTATCTCTGCAGGCAAGGTATATTTAGAAATGTACAAAATGTACATTTCCTGCCAGCCACTAGATCAGTAGGTGGAGATCTAAAGTCATGCAAATCTTACAGTAAATGCAGGCAACCAATTTCTAATTATTCCATATCAGCAGATTTGCGAGGAATATAATTTATTAAAAAAAGAACAGTTTATGATCAGCAGACCTTAGTTACGACTGTTTAGGAATTCAGTGCATTTTGATCTAATCACAAAATCAAAATATTCATGAAACACAATGATATCTCCCCAAAGCAGCCGGGCAGCCATTAATTTTGAAATTCGGGTAATTTATTAACACTTATCTGTAGCTGTAAAAGCTTACCTCTGTGTTTGTAATACGGCTAAAAGTGAAAGCAGTTTTAAAACTGATTCCTAATGATTTATAATGGTTTGCTGTAATTTGAGCCAGAAATTCAATTAAAATGTATGTCTAGTTTTGTTTCAAGATCTTTAGTTAAAAATTCTATTAAAATTCTATTTCCTTCTTGCATTAAATGTATTTGTTATCTGCATATACAGGAAATATAAGAAAATTCTATCATTTATTCCCCAGAGACTCCCAACGCCTTTAAGACCATTCATTTTTATTTCATAACTCCCCTCTGGCACTGTTTGGGATTTGGATGCTGCTTAACAAGAATACCTAGGAGTTATGTTATTTTTTCCATAAAGAGGAAAAACAAAACACCAAAAATCTCCCCCCGCCAAGTGCTCAAGCATTACCCAAGGGGCATTTATCAGTTCATCAGACAAGGAAAAACAAATGAAGTTATCAAGCACTTTAATAGTCCTAATTATAATGTTTAGCATAGTGCCTCTCTACCTATAAGCTATAAATTCTTGCAGACTGTATTATATAACCTGACCATTAAAAAGCTATCTTCCAATAACTGCTTATCTTGTGATCCAGCTGCAAATTAAACCAAAACGGCTTCCTTTTTTATTTTCTAAAAGCAATGGAACTGATCTCAGGGGTCACTGAAGTTCTACAAAGGTAGGAGAAGTTTCACGTTATGTACTGCAGGAGTTACGTCTGACGGCACAAAAACTTTGAGAATGTACAAGTTGACAAGCTTTCTTTACCCTGTCCAATGGTATCTCAAGCAGCAAGTGATTCAAGGGAGGAAGTTCCTTACAAGGGCTATAAGAACATTAGGCATATTAAAACGACTGTGTTATTTAATTTGTAGCTTGTACTGGTTTTTATTGATGTTTGATATATTTTGCTTTTGTGGTTACTGCTGCTTTGGAGGAGGTGTGATTCATAAATACCCTGAATTAATAATAAAAAAAAGATCACTCTGCACTAGGACACCATACCACTAGATGTGAGCAGATGTGCAAGGCAAGGTGATCCTATGATCCTCCTGGAAGGATCCTGCAGCTTGCAGAAATATAGGCAAACCAATATCTTCCCCTCACTCAACAACTTGCTGATAATGTTGAAGGAATAATAAACACAGTAACAAAGGCAAGCATAGCAATGTTGTAGCTCCTCCATGATTTAATCCCACTACACAACTCCTTTTAGCACCCAAACGTTTAAAGCCTCAAACACCTTGTAGAAGCATTAAAGCTGAATGACTGCTAGCACTAATAGCTTGTGAACCCTGATTGGCCCAAATAAATGTATTATTTTACCCATCCTTCTTTAGTGCAGCGATAACCAATGTGGTGCCCTCCAGAAGTTGTTGGACTAGTTCCCATCATCATCATCACTAATGGCCATTCTCTTCTGTTTTAGCAGCAACAGCACTGGGTTGCAGGAATAGGCAAAGTATGCTGTAGCTCCAACCGCAGTAGATAGAGGTGCTGTAACTGGAACAACCAGGAGCCATGATTTATTGCTGTTCCTCCTTTACTTGCCCTCTTGACCCTTACCTATCTTGGCTGTTTTCATGGAAGTGGCTGGGGCAGTGGGTGGGTGGCCAGGTGGGTTGGTTAATGAATCTTTGAAGGAGTTTGTGGTACATTTGTTCCTGGGGGGGGGGGGAACCTTCCCTGCGGTACTTGGCAACTGTCTCCCAGTCACTAATACCCCATTTTGAGCCAAGAGGATATTGATGATTCAGCTGCAGGCGCTTTTGGAGGAAACCAACTGTCTGGACCTGTCCAGTTTTAGGTTCAGGCTTGGTTTTGGCATGGAATTGGCCTTGCTTGCTCTGATGGATGACCTTCCACAGGGGAGAGACAAGAAGAAGTGTGACCCTGTTTCTTCTTCTTCTAGATCTCTCAGCAGTTATTGACACCATTGGACAGTCTCTGTGAGTTGGGGGTTGGAGGTACAGTGGTGCCTCGCAAGACGAAATTAATCCGTTCCACGAGTCTCTTCGTCTTGCGGTTTTTTCATCTTGCGAAGCACGGCTATTAGCGGCTTAGCAGCTTTAAGAAAAAGGAAACAAACTCGCAAGAACTCGCAAGACATTTCGTCTTGCAAAGCAAGCCCATAGGGAAATTTGTCTTGCGGAACGACTCAAAAAACGGAAAACTCTTTCGTCTAGCGAGTTTTTCGTCTTGCGAGGCATTCGTCTTGCGGGGCACCACTGTACTATACTACAGTGGTTCTGCTCCTACTTGCATAGTCAATCTTAGAGAAGGCTATGTATTTACACCTTGCAAAGCAGTTGTGGGGTACCATAAGGCACTGTTTTATCTCCAGTGCTATTTAACATCTATATGAAGCTGTTGAGAGCAATCATCAGGAGAATTGGGGCACAGTATCATCAGTATGCTGGTGACATCTAACTTTGTTTCTCTGTTTAATCTGAGCCAGGAGAGGCTATGCACAAGCGGAACCAGTGCTTGGATGCTGTGGTGGACTGAATGAGTGCCAACAAATTGAAGCTGAATCCCATTAAGAGATTGTATGTGAGTGGTTCCAAGGTTCTGGCCTTGCCATGGCCTGATAATTACTGGCACACAGAGGCCAAGTTTTTTATACTGGTAGCACCACTGTTCTAGAACACACTCCCTGCTGAAATGCATGAGACCCCATGTGTATTGGCATTCTACTGGCTTTTGAAGACACACCCGCAAAATTGCTGCCCTCCAGATGTTTTGGACAGCCAGACTATGTTGGCTGGGGCTAATGGGAGCTGTACTTCAGAAACATCTGGAGGGGCCCAAATTGATTGGTGAAGGCTCTGAGCTAGACATATTGGGGCCTCACATTGCCCTGTGTAGAATGACACGGTGTCCTACAATACACAAAGATCCTTCAGCTGCCCAAGGGTTCTGTAAAACATAGTTTGAAAACCATTGTTGAAACCTTCTGTATGCCACGTTTATCCATTCAGTATCATTCGGCTAGCACTGAATTTGTAAGTTTGTTAGGTGGATGCCCTGGATAGCCTTGAAAATGAATATATATTCTTCTGACTTAACTCCTTAGATTCTATATTTCATTGGTAGATAATACCTAGTCTATACTATATGGCAGATGGTCTTGATTTTATTACTGGTGGGCCATAAGCCTAGCCTCATATTTTTGTCAGGTTAAAAGAATATATTCAACCACTTGCATTTCATAGCTATTTCTCCCCAAACGAAAAATATTGTCCCGCTAGAAAATATCTATTCATTCACCATAAGTCATTCCTTGCAAAATAAATAATTCTTTTCGTAATAATTTTTGAAGTGTTACAAGCATCTTATATCAGTCTTTGAAAAGTTATGAAGGAATTTCAAACCATGAAGGTCTTTTGCTTCTGTCATCATGATAAATGGGGTTTACACAGAGTGCAAATCAACTCTTAATGTGAAACTGAAATCCTGTGATGGATTGGCAATAGGAAACTCATATGTATATACTGACTTGGACAGAGATTTTTAAAAAGCACCTATTAGCTAAAGCCCTTAATGTTGCAGTGGTAGGCTTTCTTTCCAATAGGTACAATGTTATAGAATTAATCCAGTAGTGTTGACTTTCCTAATGTTATTTCAATGTGCTGTGTGAACCCTAATTATTAGCTCTTTTCCTTCCACATCGTAATGTCCTTACCACAGCTAGCATGTTGCTTCTTGAACTGAGAATTAAAATATTTAGAAACAGACATTATTCTGAATTGCTGTTACATAAATAGGTGCTACTAAATTATCTAAAGCATTTAATTCCATGTGCATAAGATTTACAATTATTTTTTAACACAACTCCTTGGGATGGTTTTTGTTGGGGTGTTACTGGCACTCATATTGTGCTTTTGATCTCAGACCCTTCAGAGCAGATTTGAGGTGATTACTGTGGGCTGTAGGGCAGAAGAAAGGAAGGAGAAGTCTTGTTTTGTGAGGGAAGTTTGCTCCATTTGTTGACAGACACAATTGGATGTTACATAGTATTTATCACTGAATATATTTTAATCAGTTTGTGTGTTTCTTTTAAAAAGGTGCTCGTACTCACTATGAAGTTGTTACAGTAGGTACCACACTTTTAACATTCGGGGGGAAATTGTTACGGTATTGTGTACACCCAGAAAAAAAGCACTGGTTTTAATGTTTGTATCTGTCTCTCTTTAATATTCTACTTGAATGCAGGATCTTCTCCTATCTCCAACCATATTGGGGTTTCTGAAAGAGTATTCCAGTGAAACCCTGCATTACAGGTATCTGCACATAGTTGCAAATTTGGATGTTTATGCACAAGGCATTTGATCTGGGCCTTCTTCAGATCCAACTAAGGAGATGAAGAAAGGTTGACAGGGATGAAGGGAGTTCTCTTCCTTTTCTGCTAGTCTTCAAATTGTCGTGTGTGCATCTAGTTGACATTAATAAATCATGGTTGGGAAGCCTCAGTCCCAGGACTCTCTGGACCCCTCTATCCATCCCGGGCCACACACCCTTTGCTGGCTGTGCTCTGCACCCTTCTGGGGTGCTTTCCCCTGACTGGAATGTGTCTGTGAACTGTGATGATCCCTCTTGTTTACCTAGATCAGGCATAGGCAAACTCGGCCCTCCAGATGTTTTGGGACTACAACTCCCATCATCTCTGACCACTGGTCCCGTTAGCTAGGAATGATGGGAGTTGTAGTCCCAAAACATCTGGAGGGCCGAGTTTGCCTATGCCTTACCTAGATAGAGGGTGGAGAGATGAGGGTGGGTGTAAAAATATCTGTCTTTTGCATGGCTGGAATGTAACTTACTGTACAAAGATAAGAGTCACATTCATTGCTCCGCCCACTTTTGCCTCTAGCCACACCCATCATTGGCATGTGACCCCTGAAAGGTTGCCCATAAAGGACTGGCCCTCAAAATGAAAAGTGTATTCAGCCACCACAGTAAATCAATACTACATATAAGATGCTTTTAAAATTTTGCATTTCATATTCTTTTGGTGTAGTTACACACCACTCATTTATAGCAACAAAAAAAGTTTAGTGGCTAGAAGTAAATTATGCAAACCCCATACCCCAAGTCTATTTTGTTAGCAAAGCCTAGTAAAATGCTGGTTAAGCCTAGTTAAGTCACAGCCTATTCTATGAATGGAATTTCCCCAATAACTGCATTAGGAATACAAACTAGGATATTGAACTGCTGAAAGGATTTAAGAGAATACGACTCAAAAAGATCACCTATAAATTTAACACCACTTACTTATTGAAAACTAAATTGCCATCAGTGGGACTGCATAGCAAGTTTAGTGTGTTTAATTACATGAGTAGAAACTGCACCCATTCAGGATATGGCAGTAATTCTAGGTACTTAGAAGATAGCTCTACTGAAACAGGGGTGGGGTGGGGTGTTCAGTTACATGTAGATTTGCTCAGATTTGCTCAGTATTGATGGCTTTGATCAGTATATTCATAGGGGAAAGTTGTTGCAGTGTTTTCTGTTAGATGTTTGCTAAACGGCATGGATTTGATCCAGCAATGCAGTTTCATGCATATAAACCAACATTTTCCATTTTTAGCAGCAGGATGAGAAAATAATCCATGCGTCTATGGAAATCCATCTGCCATAGACAGCAATGGGAGGCTTGTAGTTTGCAGATTCTGTTCCTGGAGGGTGCCCCAAAACTCTGCTCAAAGAGTAGAGAATTCCAAGGGGCCATCTGAGCACCTCTTCTGAATTTTCAAATATTGCCTATGTGCTAAAATATTTTCATCAAGGTTATAGTTTCACAAATTACGAAAAATGTCTGATGTGCTTTTGAGCATAAATGTATATATGGGCTTTTCCGCTACTGCACCCTGAAGGCAGTCTGGTTAACTTAGCTACTCCTTGAATTACAACTACACATTTATCCATAGACAAGGTTGTTCAGTAATTTCTTTTTAAAATTCTGTTATTTAATATTAGAAAACGGTGTGATTGAATGAATGTGTTGCGCTTCAGTGGCTTACATCTCTCAGTGTGAATGCACCACTGCATCTAACAATCCAGAGCATGCTTTTATGAGCTGGAACTTCTGAAGATTCAATTTCTGTAATAGTATCTCATCACATGTGTTCTGCGAGCTTCTTTACACTTGGGCAGAAGAATGCAGGATTTGGGCACTCAGGTTCCTTCAAACACAGCAGCTGCCCAACACTTGTTGACAATAATCTATGTCACATTTATCACTATGTCAAGTAATATCACAAAATTTCCTAAATAGCCAAAGTAGGTAATATTTCTCAGTGGTTTTATATCAGGGAAGAAGAAGAAGAAGAGTTTGGATTTGATATCCCGCTTTATCACTACCCTAGGGAGTCTCAAAGCGGCTAACATTCTCCTTTCCCTTCCTCCCCCACAACAAACACTCTGTGAGGTGAGTGGGGCTGAGAGACTTCAAAGAAGTGTGACTGGCCCAAGGTCACCCAGCAGCTGCATGTGGAGGAGCAGAGACGCGAACCCGGTTCCCCAGATTACGAGTCTATCGCTCTTAACCACTACACCACACTGGCTCTCAGGTAAGCCTGTGACCATCCTGTTGTTTTTTGGACTCCAACTGCCATCATGCCTAGCCATCACGGCCAACCATCAGGGATAATGGGAGTTGTAGTCCAACAACATCTGTAGCAACACAGGTTTCTCACCCCTATTTTATAATTAAGACATTATTATGACACCCATTTCCAAAATACCTGCATGCCCTACTCTGAGTTCTGTGCTGCTCTCAGTCATCCCATTGCTGTAATTGGAGAGAGTGAAGAAGTGGCACTATTAGCCAGTTCTGTCTCACCCCGACCTTAGTGACTAAGTTTGACATTAAAAGCATGACAGCTGTGTACAGAACTAAGTGCTGTAGACATCTTAATAGCTTCCTCTGCCCCCCAAGCCACGGCCTTGGTTTAAATGGTTAAATGTATGGCACCACTCATAACCTGACGGCTTTCAGCTTTCACTTTGTATAAAATGAAATGCTAAATTACAGCTCAGTTTAATGTTACTAATTTAGTATTCTTAACAAAAGAGGTAAAAGATCAAAGCAGTGCCAGGAAAGATCACAAACATGCTGATACTGAGGAAGAGTGGGTTGATACTGAGGAAGAGTGGGTTGATATGTTGCATAAAGTACCCAAATAGATCTATGACATAGGCAAACCATGAACAAAGTTTCCTTTCTCTATTATATAATATTTTGATTTTAAATCCTCTCTGGTGCTTCATTTTATTTTTGCCTTATTTTTATATTATTACATTTTGCTTATATACTTTGCATATAAATGAGGCAAAACTACTACTATCCCATTCATCCAAAAATACTGTAAATCAAACGCCTGCATTTGCTTCTGGTAGTATCTGGCTTGAGTTATTCCCAGTGACTTTCCCTGCCTCTGATGAACTGAGAATATTTGGTTCAAAGGACTGGATTGTTACTTCTGGGAACTGGCTGAGATAGGAGGTACAGCTGAGGGGAAATAGCGCTGTTAGGAGATAGGACACAGAATCAAGGGTAGGAAACCTTTTTAATTCCAAGGGCCGCATTCCCTCATGGGTAGTCTTCCAGGGGCCACAAACCATTGGTGGGCAGGGCCAGAGGCAAAAGGAGGCAGAACGGTAGGTGGGACTCTTACCTTTCTACAATAGGTTACATTCAGTCCTGAGGCTGGTTTCTGAGGTTGAGGTTCCTCACCCCTGCAATAGATAATAGATGCAATAAATTTCTACTCATGCAGATGAGTCTCATAATGATACCTAAATCCTTTCTGAGGGAGATTGTTCACCAGCATCCATTATAGCTGCTTTTGCCCCTGGCCGTCAAAATGATTCTGGAGGAATCTGTTTATTTGCTCTTATTTTAACAGACGCATATTACAGAGCTGGATTAATAAACCCACTAAAACCACAATATTTGAAGCACATTTTAAAAAAACTCACACACAGTGTGAAAACTTTTGCTTGGGAGCTGAGGTCAGTGGCTCCAAAGGTCTGAAATTAACAGATCTTCAATGTGCAAATGTTTTGGTTTTCTTGTTGTTTAGTCATTTAGTCGTGTCCGACTCTTCATGACCCCATGGACCAGAGCACACCAGGCACTCCTGTCTTCCACTGCCTCCCGCAGTTTGGTCAAACTCATGTTGGTAGCTTCAAGAACACTATCCAACCATCTCGTTATCTGTCGTTCCCTTCTCCTTGTGCCCTCCATCTTTCCCAACATCAGGGTCTTTTCCAGGGAGTCTTCTCTTCTCATGAAGTGACCAAAGTATTAGAGTCTCAGCTTCAGGATCTGTCCTTCCAGTGAGCACTCAGGGCTGATTCCTTCAGAATGGATAGGTTTGATCTTCTTGCAGTCCATGGGACTCTCAAGAGTCTCCTCTGCACCATAATTCAAAAGCATCAATTCTTCGGAGATCAGCCTTCTTTATGGTCCAGCTCTCACTTCCATACATCACTACTGGGAAAACCATAGCTTTAACTATACGGACCTTTGTCCGTATAGTTGGTTTGACCATTGGTTTTCTTAGAACATACCATATCTTAGAGTATGATATATCATGCTTAGTCTGTGCTCTGTGCAAGATGCAGGAATAGACAGATGAAGAAGGAAAGAACATGTGGTGTTTGTTGGTGTTCTGGTGTAGGTTTTTATAGAGAATTCCTAGAGAGTGTAGCTGTTCCATATATGCTTGTTTCTTGCCATATTAACAACAGCTTTGTATTCTTTTTCTTCTCTGCTCTTGGTAAACTTTTGTTGGTGCTCAGAAATTTGAAATCTTTTTCTAGCTCTGGAAAAGCCAAGCTAGTAACTGAATCTGGTAGCTCTTTAATTTAGAGAAAGTAAAAGGGGAGCATGGAAAAAGAAAAATATTGGGTCTCACAAAAGGGTTAAGAAAGCAATAAAACTTTTCTGGTGTATAAGAGAGGATGAGAGAAAAAGAGAAGAAGACTTTTCCAGGAAATCATATGATACGCCTGCAATTAAGTCAAATAGGTTAAAGGCTTGTTATGCTAGGATTAACACATGATAAATACATCCACTGAATTACACGAAGATCTATGGGATGATTACGTATAAAAATTCCATGTAATGAGATGTATTTATCATCAAAAGGTCTGTGGCCTTTAATAAAATGTTACAATAATTATCGCACAAACGTGAAAAGTCAATAGAGGTACAGATGCCTTGTCTTTATTCCTTCATTGTGATTGGATTAATTTCAATGCCTCCAAGCCCTACTGACATTTAGCCTTCAAGAAGGAGGACTGGTGCTAAGGTTGAAACCTCTCAGCACGCCCTCTTGACTCGTCTTTTTTCTTTTGGATACAAGTCCCGCTCGTGACCCCTGGAGTCTGTGTAATCTCGCTTGACAACACATGTATAAATTTGTGCAATGATTCGTGCATACGTATTCCATCGGCAATAGGTAATATTTATTATCTAGTTTGTTTTTTAGGAATCAACCAAATGCACACCCAGGCACCATATGCGTAACAACAATTACAACCAAATATTAAAATGAAAACCCCTGACCAAGTTTCATGAGGTTTATAGGTGGATGTTGGAGGCACATTTCCAGTCAGGGAGTTACTGAAGCTGATGTCCATCATACTGTGTCTCACTTATTGCAACAGCAGTTAAGTTTCCATTGGAATCCACAAACTGTATGGAAAATAGTGCCCCTCCTAAGCTTCCTGAGGTGCTGTCAGCTAATTTGAAAGTGATTTGGGTTCTAGACAACCAGCTGTTGAGTAGGATGCATCACCACTTTTTAAGATGCTGAAGCCTGGAGTGCTCACTCCATTTCATGCCCTCTATGTGTGGTATCACGTCAAGCCAACCTGTAATTGGTCACCGATGCTTTCAAACTGTGTGCCATTTTATTTAATCCCTGAACCAATCTTAGTAACCCTCACTGAAAATTTAGTATTTAAAAAAATGAATCATGCAGTACCAAACTGCAGGGTTTATAGGACAGGTTTCACTGGATCCACCCAATCTGACATCCGATACACTGCTCTGATACCAGAAAGGGAAATCTGATGGTGGAGCTTTCCTGACAACTGCTATTGGCTCCTCCTAAATTCTGGTCCAACTGACACTGGAGCTAAAAAGCAGACACATTAGGGACACTCCAAGCAACAGCGTAGATTTACAGGATGCAAAGCTGCCCTGGGCCCTGGCAGTCCCCCACCCAAATTGGTGGGAAGTTTAGTAGAGTGGTACCTCGGTTTAAGAACAGTCCGGTTTAAGAACGATTTGGTTTATGAACTCCGCAAAATCAGAAATAGTGTCCTGGTTTGAGAACTTTACCTTGGTGTAAGAACAGAATCTGAACAGTGGAAGGGCACCGGTGGCAGGAGGCCTCATTAGGGAAAGCATGCCTTGGTTTAAGAATGGTTTTGGTTTAAGAATGGACTTCCGGGATGGATTAAGTTCGTAAACCGAGGTACCACTGTACTGGGCATGACTAAATCTCCTCCACTCGTTTCCCTGTCATTGCTTCCAGCTTTGAAAGGGGTGAGAGAGGATTTGCATAGCGGCTTTGCATTACATAGAACCATGCTATATGTCAGGAGTACATATTTTTGAGAAAGGATGTGCTGTGCGCTATAAGAAATAAGAATGCCATTTTAGTATCACTACTACCACCTGTGACCTTAGCTGCCGTGATTAAACATTGCATGTACATATACGTTGGTGTCAGGCTTTCTTCTGAATCCTGTACTCCTCCTGTTCGATGACATCTGCAGTGATGACATGTGGTAAGTAGAAGAAATTAGACTGTGACACATAATAGAGAGAAGAGAGATCAGAACCCCCAGCAGAAAATTTTGGGCAGGGCATATGCGTGCACACGGGTGTGCGATCTTGATTCCTGCAAAGCTGCAGAACAAGGAGGTCTTTGTGCCGTTAGATGTGACATCATGGTGTAATAAAAAGATAAGAATGCCACATATACTTACACAAGAATATTGTTGACCTCAAGGTCTCTTTGACAATATTTGACCTCAGTCAAATAATAATAGGGTGTTTGACTAATCAAGGGATTTGTAACCTACCCTTAATATGCTTCCTTTGCTTTGTGACCTTGATTTTAGTGTACATGCAACTATTAATATGTTGACTTTGCTCTGTGATTGATACATTAGCATATTATGGAAGGATGTATGTTAATTATTTTCCAATATTTATTTTCCAATGATTATGTTTCTTTTTCAAAATGATGATAATAAATAAATTTAAAGAATGGAAAAACTTTTTAAGAAAATCTTTTTTTACTTAATTGTTTCAGATAAGTTGCTTTTTTATTCACAAAATTGATTTTAAGTTTTCCCTGTCTCCTAGGATGCCAAACCATTAAAAATATTGTCCTTGTCCATAAATGGCAAAAGAAGTTTTGCTACAACCCCTTGTTTGGAAGTATAAAAGTCTACAGTGCGCTACACATAAAGGCAGCTGCCTGTTTTGGAATTTACAAATAGGCTAATTTTTATCAAAGGTTTTCCTTTCATGTCCTTTGACTACTAAGCTATAAGAGTTAACCAAAAGATAACTAAGCATTAACCCGTACTGCAGTTTTTATCTCCTTTGGCAATCCCCCTGGGTCTTCAGCTAAGTACATTAAATGGAGCATAAATCTTTCAGTTGTTTTCATTAAGTCACATATTTAGAATACATAGCCCAGTTTATTTGATCAATTGTAAAATATTAGCTGCCGCACTGAAGATTTGTGACATGGTTTGTAACAAGTGAACAAACGTTTCTGGAGCAGGCTGAAGGGGGGAAAAAGTGCTGGGCTGCATGGATAAACTAACAACAATTAAAGTTTGGTGCATTAATGTGCTCCCCCCTTCAATATTCTTGAAATATATACTCAAGGCCAATAAAAAGCTCAGGCAACTTTGAAGATAATTCTAATATCAGCTTAATATTCTTTTCCATTTGTACTTCTCACTTTACCAATCCTGTGTTCCTTTTCAGGCCAGGCCTAAAACCCAAAGCGTATTGAAATTCTAAGAAAGACTAGGAATGTTTATTTCATCATAAATAATGTGATTTATTATTCTTACCTTCTCTGTCCACATCACAGCAATCCTGGAAGAGACCTTATCTGACCTGCTGTAAAGGAAACCCGCATTTCCCAGGTCCAGACTAAGCAGGTTTGCAAACTGATTTCCAACACAACCAAAATGGCTTCCTATAAAACCCATTGCTGTTGCACCATAACGCAAATGTGACTTCCAGAGAGCAACAGCTGAAACTACACTACTGTTGAATATGTCTGTCCTGAAATTAAAACACAAATATATTTCTTTAGTGCCAGTGCACTGCCCAAGTGTTATTCCAGAGTGCATAAAATGCATTTTGAGGGAAAGTGTTGCCTTCAATGGAATGCTCTTATTTCCTTATCTATATCTTATCTTTCCCCCATTTCTTTTAAAAAACTACCATCTTTAGTCTATTTACATACATTTAAGTAGTTTAGGCATAGTCTGATTCTTTCTATTTTTCTTTTCTGGTGCGTCATTCATACTTCTGCTTGTCCCGTGCTTTTTACGCATGGGTCAGAGCAATTTTGCCTACTGCTTTCCCCTTGAAAACCTGCTTTTTAAAGTGCTAAATCAGAGCAAATGTGTATCTGGAGAAAACTCAAGTGATGTTTGCTCTCATTCAGTGGTAAAGAAAAAGTTTTCCCTTCACCATAGTTACAATATAGGCTTTGTTAAATCATTATGTTTTAACATATGTACAAAACAGGTACAAAAATTAATAGCGTGAAGTGCAGTTCCAGCACCTCTCAGGTGGGTGTTATTGCCATTATGAATTCTGGCACCTCTTTTTAAAAGAAAAAAAGCACTTGTTGAGGTGTAATGTATATGTTGCCAACTATATACAGTGGTACCTCAGGTTAAGAAGTTAATTTGTTCTGGAGGTCCGTTCTTAACCTGAAACTGTTCTTAACCTGAGGTACCACTTTAGCTAATGGGGCCTCCCGCTGCCGCCGCATGATTTCTGTTCGCATTCTGAGGTAAAGTTCTTAACCTGAGGTACTATTTCTGGGTTAGCGGAGTATGTAACCTGAAGCGTCTGTACCCTGAAGCATCTGTAACCCTAGGTACCACTGTATCTGGCACATGGCTCCTTTAAGAGAGACCTGAAGAGGGCCCTTAACAAAGATGGGGGTGGGAGAGAGAGAGAGAAGTGATTCCTATACAGTGGTACCTCGGGTTAAGTACTTAATTCTTTCCGAAGGTCTGTTCTTAACCTGAAACTGTTCTTAACCTGAAGCACCACTTTAGCTAATGGGGCCTCCTGCTGCCGCCACGCTGCCGGAGCATGATTTCTGTTCTCATCCTGAAGCAAAGTTCTTAACCTGAAGCACTACTCCTGGGTTAGTGGAGTCTGTAACCTGAAGCGTATGTAACCCGAGGTACCACTGTACTCATTCCTCCAAACAACTCAAGATAGCATTACTGACATGGATTCCCCGTCCTGTTCCCACAACTCCCCTATAAGGAAGACAAGGCTGAGGAAGAGTGATTGGCTCCGACTGAGCTGAAGGATTGATGGTCTAAGAAATATTATTAGTCTAATGATAAGGTTTTATATAGAAAAAAGTTGTTACAAGAGATCAGAAAGCGTCTAGCCCCACCTTCTCCCTGGTATGCTGGTTATTATTATTTTTAAATGTTGAACTAACTTCTTTGTTTAAAAGGGTATTGTGAGAACCCACAGCTCCCAGATGCTGTGTATACACCATATATTTATGTATGACCCCCCCCCGCAAAATCTGGGAACTGTAGTTTGTAAAGGTGTGGGGAATTGTAGCTACATGAGGGTTAAACTTCAGTGGATTCTGTGGTGAAACACGTGTTTCAAATGTGTCTTAACACATACGGTGTGAACACAGGCTTACTACAGCGGCAACCAGGCCTTATTTAATAGGAGGGGACAAATGTGTTTCATGACTCAGACCTTTTTTTATTCTTTTAAACATTGCTTAAATCTCAGTATGATGTTTCTTAACTTTCAGCATTCCAAGTGCTAAATAAGAATAGCAGAGCCCAGTTTCTGACTGAAGCAATCTGAATATTGCAAAGGAACGATCGTTGCACAGTCTGGTCTTACTATCAGTAATGTACTCTCAGGAATCAGTAACACGTTGTTAAAAATGGCTTGCTGCAGCCTCTCGTTGAACACGAGATGGAAGTAGAGAAGTTGGTGCTAACCTACGCTGCAATGCCACTTATTTTAAACATGTCATATGTTGAGTATGTGTGATAAGTTGTTGTCCCATGACAAATTATGTGAGTTGATTAGTAATCAGAAATGGGCATGGAAGGGGCCTCTCAATATGTGTGTCCCCCCCCCCATATGTGGTGGGCCTAAAAAGGGCTTCTTAGATAAAAGACACAAAGCATGAAAGCAAAGTAAGACCTGATAACCCTATTTAAAAGAGGAGCTATTAGTAAATACCATTGCTAAACCACCCAGTAAACATTTGAATGACTTTAGATTACTGTTAACCTATGGAGTGACATTGTTAATCAGACACATGGTAGCTGTGGAGGCAATGCATATGTGTAAGTTAAGCAACTAATTTCAATTTTGCAAATATATAAAGTAGAAAAAATATGTGCAACTGTCATTTCCATTACACCACCTTAACAATGCTAGGATACCTGGCAATAAAATAATGGTTGCAGTACAGGTTTCACTGAATGCATCTTTTTTGGAGCGATACAGATGTTTGATGTTATGCTGGTCATGATTTCCTTAACCACTGATCCTAGGGAACTCCATGTAATATACAAATGTTTGTAATGCACAAATAATACCCCCCAAACTACCATAACGAAACTTAACCAAGAAAGTAGTTAGTCATATTTTAGAGCGTATGAATGTTGTATCTTATTTGTATTGGCTTTTAGTACCTGGGTCTAGGGATCGATGAATTTGTCAATTTTGGTCTCTCATTTTTCCAATCTTAAATTAAGTTTTCTACTGCAGCAGTTTGTGGAAAAAATTATCATGAACATTTCTCATAAATTTAGTGTGAATTTCCCTTAATAAATGCATACCATTTTGACACATTTTTGCAAAGCAATTTCTCCTAATATACTGCTTTTTAAATGTTATTTTCACTAATATGTGCATTTTAATGCACATTTTACCATAGTACTGTACTGTATATGCATGTTTGTAAACATTACTTGACTGCAGAAATGCATTGCAAAGTTTGGAGAAGTATGAATTTTAAAGGATACCTGTGGTTCAGTTTGCGTATTGTCTAGGAAGTATGGATTTCTAAGTTAACCTGTAAAAAGCAGATGTTAGGCCAGAATAATAATAAGCGACCATTATTCCCCTGCAGTTCCACACAACAACTCATGACGACCCTAGAGCTAAGTTGGCAGGAACCAATATGAATAAAGAAACTTGCCTTAAATGAGGGTAGATTATTTATCCATTTAAGCCAGTGTTGTCTGGCAACAGTACTCCATGGTCTTTAATCTCATCTGCCAACTGATCATTGGAGATGTCAGAGATTGAACCTGGAACCTTTTGCATCTAAAGCGTGTACTCTACCACTGAGAAGTAGTTACTGTATTATAACTGGCCATGATTCAGGCTTGTGCCCTGTGATTCTCCAGCAGTTTGACTTAACACTCACAGGTGCAATCCATTGTCTCTCCAGACAGATGGGATGCCAACAACTACAAGAAAAAGATTCAGTTTCAGTTGCAGGCAACTGCTCACATAAAATACCACGCAGACCTCATTTATAAGAACTATAAAAATTATCCTTTATATGTGTGTGAGAGAGAAGTGGGGGGAGGGAGAGGGAGGGAGGGAGAGAGATTTTTAGCAGTGCAAAAAAACCCTGCTAATAATTGTAGGTCTGCCAAAGCCTTTTTATACTGTTCTGTCCTCATCAGAGTGATTCACTAATAAAACTTTGAATGACTCTACAGCCTGATGAGGTTAATTTATTTTGCATAAGAGTGAGAAAGCATTTATTGAGTGGGCTTAAGATTCGCTGTCCTCGTAGGGAGCAAAAGACCTAAACACTAGTGGAGTTTTCAAAGACAGAAAGATGGCAAACAAGGGAGAGTGCTGTCAGTTGACATTTTGCTTTCATGCAATTGCTGATCGCTTTGCAACATCCTGTTGTTGTTGTTTAGTTGTTTAGTCGTGTCTGACTCTTCATGACCCCATGGACCAGAGCATGCCAGGGATGCGTTGAGACTTGAATTGTAGATCGTACCTCAGGATTTTTATGAAAATTTATTTCCCCGTTTTGAATGCACCTGTTGACCTGGTCATGTGAGATTTGTTGGAGCCAATTAGAACAGTGTGAGAGCAGAGCAAGCGAACAGTGAGTTCCTTTTTGGAATAGAGAGTCTGTGCTTGTTTGCTTAAAGTAGGACATAACTTAAGGTTACCAGATTTTTTTCAATGAATCCGGGGACACTTTTCAGCTTCAGTCGGAATGGATGGATTTTGTCAAGGGACTGATTTGTAAATCTGGGGACTGTCCCCGGGAAACAGGGATGTCTGGTAACCTTAACTTAACTAGCAAAACAGATGATTTGTGCCTTGCTTTCACAAGAGATACGATACCCAGAGGGACAGCTAGTTGGATGGAAAATACATCATAATGATCAGGGATATTGATTCCAGGGACAGCGGATGTCAGTGGTGCTGGTAGGACTTACAGGCTCCAAATACATGCAAGTAAATGTCAAATACACAGGTGTGATGTGCATACGCAGACACCATACTGCCATGTTTAGCCATAAATACAAACCAGGCAGCCAGAAATGTAAGGAGGCTAAGAAAAGGGTACTGAAAGAAGGTAAAGTACCCCACTCAGTCTTCCAGTTTTTCAAAACAGACAAGGCCTTTCTGCAGTCTGTCTCAGGAAATATGCTAAGGAAGTAGATGACCAAAAACAAGATGAAAATGACTGGCAACTGATGGTGAGGAAAAGCTGCTAGATGCATCACGCGACTCCAGACTAATGCTTTCAATAGATGGGCAGATCATATTCAGAAGGATGTTTACAAAAAGCAGGAGAGCCGTGTGCATGTTTTTGTTTTCAAAATTCCAAGCATGTGACCTTAAAAAAAAAAGGTCTATCCATACAAATGTTCTTCTATGTGATGCCTTGACTTTTGAATTATGGTATGCATAATTTTCTTGATTTTCCCCTCATGTTATTTATTTGTTAGTGAATCAGCTTCCACACACATGGCTCAAGATGATGGATAAAATTAAATAAAAACAGTTAAAAACAACACTGATGAAATAAGGCCAGGCAAATTTTAAAAACAATGTGACATAGGCAACTGTGGTATAGTTCACCCAGCTAGGAAACGTAAGACTTCCACCAAGAGGCAAGAATAGTTTTAGAGCTTTAGCTATATCCTTATCAAGCGTGAACCTCCAATAGAAATTCAATTCTCTGCAAGCTGTGTAAGGCTCCTCTTCAAGCTGGATGCTTTATTTTAAAATCATGTGAAAAGCTCCATTGTGGACAAAATGTAGAAAATATCATGTCAGGATTAAAATAGCAACTTTTATTTCATGACCAGCGATGGTTTGCATGGGATGGGAATGGAGACAAATGTGGGAGGGGCACTTGTTGGGTTGGGTGGGCCCTTGGCCTGATCCAGCAGGCTGTTGTGTTCTTATGGGAGATGCACAGTGCAATGACATTCTATCACACATTGTGGGTGTGGGACACTGTAAGTCAGGGATGGGGAACCTTCAGCTCCCATCATCCTGGTTCTGCCCCAGACCAACATAGCAGTAATGTAATAATGTCACTATCTTTAAACCAAAGGTTATCTTGTGTATGCTGCTGCTTTTTTTGTTGCATTGTATTGTATATGGTTCATTTACACTGACTGTTTTACAATTTTATGTTTTAATTTGCAGCATTTATTACTGATTGCTGCTCGGAGTAAACAACATGGGGCCAATGTAGCATGTGATCAGGAACCAAAGGACTGCTGCTTGTGGCAAGGAGGCAAACAGGAGGGGGGGCGGGTAAAAGCCTTCAATCCTCTCACCATCTACCCCACAGCTACCCCCTTTGTCCTGCTAACTTGCACCTGCTGAGCCTCTTACCGTTTGGCAAGCCAGCCCCAGCAGCTGAGAGCAGCAGTAGTTGTGTTATCTCGGCACCTGCAGCCAATCTGCATCTGGCTGCCGCACCAACTACAAAGCATAGGCAGAGCCACTGCTACAATTGTTTTAACTATTTCTTCAGATGAAGGTCAGTATGGAAATAATAATAATAATAATAATAATAATAATAATAATAATAATAATAAACAAATTCACCAAATTAATTAAAAAATCTTGAATTATACCTGAAAGTAGATCCTATTATTTTTAGGTGAACTGAAGGCGAATTAAGTGTCTTTTGTGTAGAACTTTGGCAGATGTTACATTCAATTCTCTCTCTCTCTCTCTCTCTCTCTCTCTCTCTCTCTCTCTCTCTGGGTTTCTTCACACTTACTCTCTGTTTAATTGTTGCCATTGCAGTTACCATTTTTAACCTATCTGAAAAGTGATGTAGCTGTTTACGTTTTAAAGATCACAATTGTTGGGGGGGGGGGGGAAATAAGCAAACAATTGTTCACATTTACACTGTGTATAGGTTTTGGTGCTTTCTTAGTCTATTTTATACTTTAAGCAGAGCAGCTTGTAAAATTCTGAAGGCTGAAAAACAACACTGAGGACCACTTGAACGAATTGTGAATTAAACTGAAACAGAATTGGTTACTTTCTCATACAGTCATCGAATTGTAGAGTTGGAAGGTACCCAAAGAGGCATCTAGTCCAACCCTCTCCAATGCAGGACTCATTTGGAAGGGGTGAACTAGAGTTGGAGCAAATTCTTTTTTGGAAGTGGAGACCTGGAACTGGAACTAATTCCTTTTAAAAATGAACTTTCCAAGCACTGTTACTGATAAAACTGTATATTCATTATGCATTTAAGCCACCTTGAGAAGGCTGTATTCATGAAAGGTGGCTTAAAAATATTTGACTATATATAATCATATAATAAATAAAATTATCGTTGCTTAAACATTTTAGATTTTGAAAATACATTTTACAAAGCCCTTTTACAACAACAAAATAATTAGCTTTTAAGAGTCAGCAAATTGTCTGTTAGGCTTGTGTAGTAGTCTGGGCTGAACTACATAATATCTGTTTGCTTGTTTCTTCCCATGCCTACATTGGCTTAGCAAAATACTGTCATTTTCTGACTCCATCTGCTATATATGATATGATGAATGTAGCCATTCTTCTTTCCCCATCATTACAGCTGGTCTTTGATCCAAAGCAGCTAATTTATATTTACCATCTATCAGCTACCATCATAAGTTTTAGGGAAAGAGGCTCAGGCACACCTGGGCAGAATGAATTTTCTTTGATGCAGTTGGAGAATATCTCAAAATGTGATTAAGAGTCATTCATCCTACTCTTGATGGGCCACATGGGAATCATCTTTAACTTTCATAGCGGAGAGCATTTGTTTGCTTAAATCACCATAAATACTTCCAAATTCATTTGATGTTATAATCTGCTGCCATCATTACATCACAGGTATCTAAGGGTACCTGTTTTCCCTTATATGTTGAGATCAAGTTGCATATAGCTTCCTAGGCCAGCATCTCTTCCCAACCCAACATGGAAATTAATATCAACTTAGACTGAAGTTAAAGGTTTACTTGTATTTAACAGCTGTAGATGTATGGTTACAGGATTACGTCTTCTACAAAAACTTGTTGACATGTTAATATATTTAAGGAAATCCCTGACTGTCACAACATAAAACACTCCTCATTTCAGAATTGGGTAATTTTACACAGCATAGTCACAGTCCAAACCTGTTTGCATGTAGCAATAGTTAACTACTCTCAGCAGTGCCAGTTAACACTTTAGCAGGGATTGCATACAACAAGGAAGGTGATGTTCAGTATATCTTGTTGAGTCTATAGATATGTGAGGCTGGTGGATTGTATTGTGGAATTGTGCTCAGAGCAGCTATTTGCACACAATTCCTTATTTAGCTGGGGATATTACTGTAATCTATTAAACACTAATAAGAACTGAACCTATCAGGTTGGATAGAGAGAGATGCTGTTACAGGGCAGGAAATTAGTATATAAACTAAAGCAGTAAGGAAAGTAATCTGTACCTGTGGCTTGAACAGCACAACCATAAAATGGTTCAAACTGCACTTTGTTTCATCTTTGTATATAAAAAAATGCAAACCGGTCCATCCTCCATACCCCGCAAGTGTCCCAGAAAAACCAGGCCATCCTGTTTTTTCCCATGTGAGCATGCTGGTCATTGGGGGCACCATGATATTGTGCCGAGATCTCACCAACCACTTTTTCAGGGCTGCAGTTTGGCCCTCCTCCCCTTTTAGGATCTGTGATTTTGCACAGGTCACGTGACTCATGAGGGAGCACGGATGGGAAGACACATGTTTTGGGACTCAACATATTGGAGGGTATGCATCCTCTTCATAATAGGCTAAGATTTATGAAGTATAGAAAGCTGCCCTCTACCAAGGCACACTTATTTGTCCATCTAGCGTAGTACTGTCTGCTTTGGATAGCAGCAGCTCTCCAGGATCTCAGAGAGCTTTCCGAATATCTGCCACCTGATATTTTTAACTGGAAATGTCGAAGATTAGGCCCTTAAAGCAGGTGGGGGAAACTTTTGGCCTTCCAGATGTTAACTGAAATATGACTCCCACCAGCCCCTGCAATCATGGCCAATGGCAAGGGAGGTGGAGTTGTATTTCAGCATCATCTGGAGACCCATAGGTTCCCTGCACCTGCTTTAAAGCTTTACAATGAGTTTTTAAAGTTAGTTAGTTTTAAGTTCCTTTGGGGGCCCAAAATTGAGTCAGAAATAATTTTATAAATTTTATAAGTGTGATATGTGGGGGGCTGGTGCTTATTTGGTTTAGCATCTCAGCATTGTCTACTCAGAGGACCAGTTTCATTCCTAGCGATATTTGCATGGTGGCTCAGGATGTTACTCCATCACGCTATTGTAGCACTACTCTGGAATGAATACGTAAGTCAGGGTGGTGGTACTGAATGAATGACCCCGTCAATTTCTATGGACACAGCTTTACTGTTAGTCCAGCAAAGGGTCAATCCGTTTGTTCTGCAATATAAAAAGAAAGGTTTATTGGGTAAGTTTCCGCCAGTTTTCATCAGGTCTTATGCAAAAGCTTCCAAAGCCATGGAATATGACTGTGATTGTGCTATCTTTGCACATCCCACAGTGTGAATTTAGGTGTGTTTACTCAGAAGTACATCCCATTGTATTCAGTGGGATTTACTCTCTGGTAAGTATTCCTAAGATTGCAGCCTGATGATTTATAAAACACATGTTGGAAATGCTCACAAAGGATTTCAAATACATCATCTCAGTAATTCTTAGAACAAAAGGATCACAAGCAGCCATATAACTTTGCCTAGGATTATTTCCCCCATTTTTCAGAAAGGGGACTGAGGCTAAAAAGAATAGTCACTAGCATAATACCACTGGGTGAGTTAAAGAGTGGGTTGAAATCTGCACAATGGCTCACACTCTTAGCCACTATGCAATAATAATATAATATAATATAATATAATATAATATAATATAATATAATATAATAATATTTTATTATTTAAATCCGCCCATCTGCCTGGGTTTCCCCAGCCACTCAGGGTGGCTCCCAACAGAATATAAAAAAATACGATAAAACATCAAACATTAAAAACTTCCCTAAACAGGGCTGCCTTCAGATGTCTTCTAAAAGTCAGATAGTTGTTTTTTCATTGACATCTGATGGGAGGGCGTTCCACAGGGTGGGTACCACTACCAAGAAGTTCGCAATGAATATTTGCCCACTTTAAAAAATGAAACAAACAACAACACCACAATCTGTAATTTATTACAGATTGTGCTGAAAGTTTCAAACCAACTCCCATTCCATTTGACTTACAACAAAGGGAGAGAAGTGACAGTAGGGCCCACTCCATCAACCCAACTGAAAGACCACCTCCACTGGGTTTCTCCTCTTCCTCGGACTGTTTCTATGCAAGCTGGTCATTAGAAAAACTTGGCAGCTTTGGGACCTGTTGCCTGAGTTTGCCTGCATGCCCTGTATTTCATTTGTGCCATGTGTATTTTAGACTGTAAGGCCCGAAGGCATGGGCTGTCTTTTTTATTATTGTTTTTATTGATCTGATGTAAGCTGCTCTGGGAACCTTTTCAGCTGGCAAGTGGGGAAAAGCAAAGGTCCCTTTAAAGAAACACTTTTCAGATTGCTCACATGGAGGCCAGCAGGCTGCTTGCAGGCACAGCAAAATGTACAGGTTGCAAAGGTGTTGCAAAAGGAATGCAAATACAAATAGATGTAGGTGGTAGAGGAAGGGTGTGGGGGAAAGGGATTGTGAAGAATGACAGGATGCAAAGAAGTGGTGAGACATAGAGGCAGAGTGGGATATGGGTGTATGTGTATCTGCTCAGGTAGGCAGTCTTTGTTAGAGAGTGTGATGGGGCAAAGCAGGCTGCTTGTTTTGTTTTGGCCGTGTTTATTATGTCTTTTCCTAGATACTGTGAGGAATGAGATTATAGGGGGGTGGCGGCGAAGAGAAACAGGAAGAGATGGATGAAAGCCTTAGGGTTAACATGCATGCACACACACACAAACGCACGCGCACACCCCTAATCACATCCACACTCTTACACAAACTAATCTCCTGGGACCACATGTCTTGGAACAGGAAGGCCTCTGCCTGGGGTGCTTCCACTGCTAAGCCACCTGCTCTCCCTGCTGTCAAAAAATCACCAGAGTTAGAGGGAGCACGGCGAAGAAGAGGAATAAACAGTGATCCTTGGAGAAGGTTTCTGGGGGATAATGGTAGATGTTTATCCCATGACACATTCCATGTTCATTCTTTAGGTATGATTTGCAAAAGATTGGTTGTATGCATGATGTCACACCGCAAAGGGCTGCTGGTAACGTTTCCTTGTGTGAAACTTTAATGCATTCTTTAGAAGAGATTCTCCTTCCTCTCTTCTTTACCCACTCTGTCCCTTCTGTTATCTCATATTAGCCATAGACCCTCCAAAAAAAGTTCAGGAATGACTTTGAATCAGACATTTTACAATTGTGTGGTTTTTTTAAAAAAAGAAATTATCTAAAAAAACCAGACTGAAGGGTTTAATTAACAAGCTCCAAGTAATAGTTAGACCCTTTCCCCCTCTGCTATCAGCTTTCACTTTTATTTACGATGGGAGTCCCCCTTGCATCTCCTTTCCCACAGGACCCACTATCACTAATATTTCTGTGATCTGTGAATAAACCAAAATTTAAAGTTAGTTACTTACAATCAATGCAAATTAATGATTTCTTTTTTTAAAAAAAATATTTCAATCAGGAAAAGCAGCTTTGTAGTCGAAAATCCCACGCTGGCCTTAGAGTGGGAGTTTTTCCAGCCTCTGCTTAAATCCAAAAAAATACTGCAATCTTCTGGCACAGGCTCACTGTAATGCTTTAAAAACAATTTAGCAACTGTCATTGCTGTAATTACAGTAACTAATTACCATCCTTAGCAAACAAATAGCTTAACATAATACGCAAGCCGAATCAATTTTGAAGAAATGCAAATTCCGAAAGCAAAAAAGGGCATTTTGGCAAACCTGAAAGAGAAGCGGGAAAATAATACACTTTGTTTTATCTCCACATAATTCCCAGGGAATATCATATCATAAATATTTGCATTCAGTTCTTATCAGGACATTTGCATTTGCTTCCTTATCAGTCTGCAGGCCGGACTCTGCCAGATAGAGAGTCGAGCTCCACACCATGTACATATTTCTAATGAATCACGTCTCAGGCTGAGAGAATATTTTGGCTGGAACTTTATCACTGAGATGAAGAGGTCATTTACTCTCCAAGTCAGTTCATCTTGGAATTGTCTTGAGATTCCAATGTGATTCAACTGCCTTTCCCCCTTTCCTTTTCAGAAAACCCAAATAACCCCAAACCTGAATTTTCTTAATGTTGGTAATGTTGCCACATTCAAACAGCCTTAGCATACATCTGTTTATTCCTTCCTAAAAATGTAAATGTTTCTGCTGAGGTTTTATAGTCCAGATATTGTACCCTACAAACATTGATATATCATAGTGTCTTGCCAGACATAAATATCAGTGAGTTTTGAATTAAAGATGAGATCTCGGCTGAGGCTTGTTCAAGAATCCTTACTGTGAAATTTGGCAGCAAATCTTTTCTTTTTCTTTTTTTGGTGATAGAAGAACTTTTTCTACTTGGTTCAAGAAAAAGAACTTTAAGTCATGATGCATCAGGAATATGTGATATTTTTGTATACCTGTTAGTGCCATTTTTCTTAGTAGGGTATTCAGAAATCAGTACTGAAGACTTTTGCCCCCAGTCCATTAAGATCCACCCTTGAAGACCCTGTGCTTTCCCTAGTTAGGTATAAAATCAGTTAGCAGTTTATGTTCTTAGAAGAAATAGATGTTAGACAAAGAGACGTGAGCCAGGGGACTTAAGTAATTATTGGCTGGGGGGGTACAAGGCATTGAAAGTGATGATGCCTACTTCTCAGGAAGGAAGGAAACCTGAGCACCCCTAGTTGTAGAATCGCTCACGATTAAGAGTGGTGCTATGATTTATTTTACATTAGATCCTGTGTAAAATGTGCTACAAAATCAGAACTGGAGGAAATGTCATCTGAATAGGCTTGCTTATTACAAGGGTGCTAATATTTATCTTCTTATTTTTTTACATATCAAATAATTTCAGCAAGTAAATTAACAACAGAACAACACAAACAGAAATGGCAGATATTAAACTTGAGAAAAGGTGTCAGTTGTGTTTGTTCTTTATGAAGATGGCTTGAAGTTAGCTTCACTTTATTTTCCATATCCTGCTTTGGTTTATTTATTTGAGCACAAATTGCAGTTTCTGGTCCATCATTATTCAAATGACTGACAAAGCCCATTTGTACCCAGGGAAACACTGTATCAACTGTGTACATATGGACTACTCCCATTGTCACAACTTCTGTTGTTTCTGATAATAGACATTTGCTAGCATAGGGATAAGGGAAAAGAAAGTACCAAGAGCTTGGATGGGGGAAGATACAGTGCTTTTGTCTGTAGGGTGCCCAGATGAAAGGGGGACAGGGATCCTGGATTGAATGCTTGTAGAGAAGAGGGAAAGTTGGCAGGTGCAGCTTGTCATGAAGGGTTGAGGCAATCCGCACCTGCTGAAATTCCCTTTTGCACAGGTACAAGAGCTCTGTTCTCCATTGCATCTGGTCGCCCTATTCCTGTGCCAGCAAAAAATAAAGCCTGTAAGAGCAGGCAGGAAGAAGAACCTTCCAGCCACTTCTGCTGTATGTAAGGCAATCTTGCAAACTGGTCAAATAATCTGGCCTTGTCATGATTGTACACCCAATAATTTCAAACAGCAAGGGCACATGAAAGAAGTGTCCCTGGGGTCCATCCTGCAACCATGCTTCTCCCTTTCCCCAGAGGAGTGATGAGGAATGTATATCTTTGGACTCTGAACTCATATGAGTCCCAGCCAGCAAGGCCAGTGGTCAGGGTTTGTGGGGGGAGTTGTACAACAATATCGGGCAAGGCACAGGTTTCCCAGTTCTGCCATAAATATTCAAGACTAAGTTTCCTCTGCAAGCCCACTACGGTTTTCTTGGCACATGGATTAAAATAACTTACTCCACCTATCCCAGTATTGTCTGCTTGCTTGTCAGTAACTCCTCAGGGCATTTTGCAGGGGTCTTTTGTATCATCACATGCTTCATATCATCTGACCAAGGGCTGAACCTAGAACATGCAAAGCATGCACTCTGTCTGTGACCTGTGTTCTCACCCAATATTTTGAGTAGCCTTTGACACCAACAGTGGTGTATCTAACAGGATATTTTATTTCAACAGGCTATTTTAGCCACTTAAAAAACAAACAAAGAAACAACAAAAAATCATTATAAAAACCATGCACAACAATCTAGTTATAGACAGCAATAACTACTGTTGTCTAAGGCCCAGACTACACATTGCACATAAACCCATGTGTGAGTAGTAGCCCTATGACTCCTTTAAATGAAGAAAAGCCACTTCCAGTGGGGGTGGATGGAGCAGGCATCTAACCCCTTCTCTGCCTGCTATGCCTCTTCCCCAAATACTCCCCCTTATGTGAATATTTAAATTTATGGTTCACCAAGGGGATGTAGAAAGGTTAAGCAGTTCTCCCCTTGCTTTTTGTCCTTCCAGGAATAGTCCCCCTCATTTAAGGGGGGCTTTAGGTAACAGTTCATGTATCTGCAGGTAAGTATGCTTTGTGCCTGTAGATACCGTATTTTTCAATGTATAAGGCTTTATTTTTTCCTAAATTTTAAAAATAAGGGGTCATCTTATACAGTGGTACCTCGGGTTAAGTACTTAATTCGTTCCGGAGGTCCGTTCTTAACCTGAAATTTTTCTTAACCTGAAGCACCACTTTAGCTAATGGGGCCTCCTGCTGCCGCTGCACTGCTGGAGCACGATTTCTGTTCTCATCCTGAAGCAAAGTTCTTAACCCAAGGTACTATTTCTGGGTTAGTGGAGTCTGTAACCTGAAGTGTATGTAACCTGAAGCGTATGTAACCCAAGGTACCACTGTACATGGATAATGCATAGTGCGTTTTCTTAATTTTGAGTCCCGCAAAATAGGGAGCGGCTTATACACAGGTTTGTCTTATACACGGAAAAATACGGTATCTAGTATTTCTGTATGACACAGATTGAAGTGATTATGCTGCAGGTAAGCTGTGGTTGGGATAACTGAATGGGAGGAGGAAAAGTAAGAGGAGCAGAGGAAGTTAGTTGTTCTCCCCCCCTCCACTCCTCTCGTTTTTCTTTAATAGAGTTCTAGATCTTTGTCTTTCATCTACAAAATCCATTAGTAAACCCAAGGGGGGGGAAAAGCATGACAAATATTAAACTAGATCAAAGATCCAACAATCTGCGGAAATATAAAACAGATACAAGCAAGTAGTGATGATTGGTCCATAGTCCAGGGTCTTCTAGGAATACTTTAGCACAATATTGTAAGGGTTTACTTTTCAGGTTTTTCTTGGTTTAATTCGGTGAAAGGAAATAATAGCTATGGCATAATATAAAAAGGAGAATTCACTGGATGCCTAAATTCAGGTTTGAGGCAAATGCTCTATAGTGAGAGAGCCCTGGCAGAGATAAAAAGCATACAGCAAAATAAAGTGTGGAAATATAGACTTTAAAATACCCCCTTCTACTGTAAGTCGCTTCCAAGTTCCCAACTAACCTTGACATACAGAGAAACCACACATTTGCTAAAATGGTTTACTTACAAACTCTTCAAAGTTCAGATTCATGTGCTTTTCTATACAGCAGCAAAAAAAAAAAAAAAGGTCAGTGTAACTTAGGTTCCAAAATGGTAAATGTTTCAAAATTATTTGTACAGAAATAAAAAGATGGCTTGCATAAGCCACACGGTCTAAGCTTGGAGCATCCAGCTTAGACCTCCTTACTGTAGGGTTCATATGGTTGAAGTGAGAGAATAAGAGTTTGATAACCCTTCCTCCCAAGGTTAGGGGAATTGACCTAGCTAAGCTTGGCAGAATAGCTTACTCTATGGCAGGCATGGGCAAACTTGGCCCTCCAGCTGTTTTGGGACTACAACTCCCATCATCCCTAGCTAACAGGACCAGTGGTCAGGGATAATGGGAACTGTAGTCCCTAAACAGCTAGAGGGCCACGTTTGGCCATGCCTGCTACGGTCTTAACCCCTCCATGCATTTATTAGACTTAAGCACGTTGAATACGAGGCGGATTTATCCCACAGTTTCCCCAAAGTCTATAGACAGTGTCAGATTAATCATTCTCAGAGCAGGCCCAATCAAGCAAAGGGACTTAAGTCATTCATGACCATCTTGTCAATTAATATCAGTGGGTCTGCTTCAGGAGAAGAAAAGGCTAAGAAGTAAGCACAAATGCAGAGTGGAGTTCCAAAGACGGTTGTACACCTCCTGGCAAATCCTGCAGCCAAGCTGGTGCCAATCATATTGCTCTGGCTTGCAGTGGTTTGACTTTGGTGGAAGTGCACTCCATTGTCTCTTGAGACAGATGGACGCCAACAACAACCATCTTTTAGGTGCATATTGAAACATCCTAACATGGATAAAACTCATTGTATACCAGCATGCCAGGGAGAAGTCTTAAACTTTGCAGAACAACTCTTGGACCCATCATTAGGGAGCATTCAAACTGGAATTAGGAAATGTTTGAGCGCTGGATTCTGCCAAATGTGTAAACTGATGACGAAAGTACTGGGACTGATGTCTTTTTATCATTCCATTCCTTGAAGTTCATGCCCTATTCAAAACCATTTCCCTCACTGTTTGGGGTTACTGAGAAGGTTACGTTGCCAACAACTTGCAGACTGAAAACATATATTCCCCATATGCAAGAGGTCCTCATATTCATTAGCTATCGATGATCTTGCTTTCACAGTTATATCTTAAAGATATCTGGTGGCATTCATCCCAGCTGGCTGTAAAGTATAGTGGGCTCTTATCTGTATTTGATTTAGTTACTAGCTTGGTAGCCTGAACTGGATCCCAGAACCTCAGAAGTTTGTATTGTAACTCAATATAAAGCCCCTTAGTGTGGAGTTGCGTAGGAATGCAAGGAAGCATTCTTGAGCCAATTTCCACTTCTCTCTGATCCAGTATGCTACTATCTCCAAAATGGATTTGGCCAAGTGTGACTGGCCTTTGGGATGTTTTTAAACTGCTGCTACCCACTATAGGCCCTGCAGACTAGAAATCACATTCATTAATTAGCGAAGTGTTTAAGCCCATGGCATAGGTGGTAAATGTGGGCGGCCTATGGGTCTGGCTATTGCACAATGTAAGACCTACACATTCCGTTCTGCCTCTTCTCCCCAGCTTAGTAGACTAGCAGTAAAAATATTGGCAGGAATTCGAAGTAGCGCTAAGCAGATTGCACCTTCAATTTCTTCATTTCTGCTTGCCTAATGGAACAATCTGCCCTCTCCTTCCCCCATACCGCACTGAGAGATTCTCCCGACCACAAGAGGAGGAGGAGGAGAGGATGGATAGCCTCATTGTACTAGCAGCATTCCTTGTGCAGACTTCCACTGGCAGGTTCATTATTTGAATCCCGCCCATTTTCTATCACTGATGATAATTACATTTATTTGTCTCTTACTACATAAACAATCTCACAGTGACATACAGTGTTAAAAAATGCATATTTATATATACATTTACAAGAAACTGCCAAAAGGATAAAACATTATTATTTTTTGCTAGAAGTGCTCATCCTGCAATATTATACAATCCTCGCACGGCATTGGGAACTGCTTATGTACTGTAGTGCACACTTGAGTGGCAGTATCTCATACTACGCACTTGACACTAGGCACCCTCACCGCAACCATTGCCGTCACTGGAGTAAGTTTATCACATCTTAGAATTCGGGCAGGTAAGTTAGCTGGATGAAATACCTCCAAGGAAGCCTATGAAAGCTGCTTTGAGCTTCAGGTGAATAATGGGGTGTAAGTCAGGAGACAGACAGTCAGACAGAATAAAGAGAATAAAAATACGTGTTAAAATGAAATGCTGACATTTTAGAATCTCGTATGTGATGGGCAAGGAAACTCTGCTTCAGATGAACTTGACACCATTGCAGTGTTACTGTAATATAGCCCAGCAGCTTCATTAGTGAACCCTAAGCCATTTTCTTGCCCCATTTTTTTGTCTACTTAGTTGAAGTTAAAGGGAAGTTTCAAAAAAAGTCACAGTAGATCCTTTGTGGAGTATTCACAAACTCATCTGGCATAGAAATCATCTCTATCTTTCTTGCTTTATCATTTGTTTTAGCTTTGTCTTTGAGGTGGGAAGGGCTTATAGTTAAGAGGCTATTATCAGACTGAAGGATGCAGGAAATCCAAAATATTTATGTTTGTCTGTGGCACATGGACAAGAAACAGTGCTCAGGAAAAGGGTTTTCTGATTAAGTGATTGAAAACACTCTGGTGTATGTTAATGGTTTCTTCTGTCCAATAGATAACATCACCTCCAGCCTTATCGCTGTTCTTGAACTTACTTTAAACATTCTCTTCTGCTCTTCCAATTATATTTGATGCACTTTTAGGCATCCAGTTTCCTTGCTGCTGCTCATCTCATTTATTTGCTTTCTAATTTTTATCACCAGGCTGGGTGTAAAAAAAAGGGGGGTGGAGAAGGAGCCTTTGAGAGATCCTTGAAGTGAAATACGTTACAGGGTGAAATGAATTTAAATGGAATTAAATCACATTTTTTTCAGGAAAAGAAAATTATTTTTGTTTTGAATGCTGTTGTGTGGTGTTGTTTTTTTTTTAAAAAACCATTATGTTTTTTAAAATAACTTTAAATTCCTGCTACCATTTTCACTGCATGAGTGATATGAACGACGCTGAAAGTAAAGATAAATCCAGATATGGCCATTATTGGAATGAAAAAGCATTGGTTAAAATCACGATAATTAGACCATAAGTAAGTAAGGGGTAGCTAAGGTTAGGCAACATTTCTATGATAATGGGACAAAATTAGGTATTTATATATACCACCCTTGAGAAATGTTGTATGCTGAATATTAATCATTATACACATCCTGGTCAACATTATTTCCCTCTTCTTCATCCCCTTTTTTCTGCTTTCACTATTTACAGTTCCATATCTATTAGATCCAGAAATAATTATTGATGCAAATAGGAATAAAGGCTTAAAGGGACACATGGGCAGGGGAAGGATGAAAGAAAAGACGCTTTTTCGAGGTGAAAGGAATGAAAAGAATGTTTTTAAGGTCCCAAGGTATCCCTATAATAAATTAAGAGATCCCAATGGTCTTAAAAAGAGTGTTAGAAGAACTAGGGGTTCACTTTTTAGAGCTCAGCATCTCCACTCGGAACCTCAGCTGTGTCTCTCATTCTCTCTCCACACATTAGCTCTCAGCTCAAATCAGCATACCCTCTGCAGCAAAGTTCTGCTCCCAAAGCACTCCAGGCAAGATGGTGCAGTCAGTTTTTGGGTTCTCACAGAAACTGACTGCATCACTCCTGCCTCTGTCAGTCTGCACTGGCTGCAACAGTAGTCTTTTTGACCTGATCATGCATGAGTAACCCACTTGTGTATATCACTTTGATGATTCTGCACATGTTTTGCAAGACCCCTGAAGCAGAGAGCAGCCACCATTCTGTGCATGACCTCAGTGCCGTTCACATGATGCCTGCTCTCTCCTCTCTGTAAGGCCTTGAACCCTTAAGAATAGGTTAGTTGTGAGGTTTCCTTTCAATTGTTTAAGAGTTATGCATTTCCCCAACAGTATGAATTCCTTGTCTAAGTTCTTTTAGATTATAAAGGGCTATAAGTTTGTTCCTGAGCTACTGGCACCATCCGCCATTTTGAGAAGACTGCTGTGGTGCTGAGGTGAAATAAGAAGAGTCCGTTTTCCCTCACTGACCGGCAGAAATATCAGGCTTCAAGGACAGATTCTATGGCGACAACCAGAAAAGGAACAACTAAACTTAGGGAGGCTGGTGTACTTGTTTATTTGTGGCGTGTGAATTGTATTATTTATGTAATATTCCTGCTTATATATGTGATTGAGATAACATAATTTTCAAACACCAGACGACAACAATATTCTGTTTGTCACCATAAAAGTCCTTTGGTCTGGAGCGCGACAGATATCCTGAAAAAAAGAACTTTGAATTGAGATAAAAGAATATCCCTCTCTTCTGGGTTCCCTTGGGGAGAAAATGGGGGTGGATAAAGATGGATCTTAGGGCCTTTTCCCTCAACATCCAAACTGTTCCTCAGCTTGACTGTGTTTGTGGGTCAGCAGATTTTTGGAATAAGCTGACTTCTCTTCTTCTTCTCCCTGTTGTCAGGCTCAGGTTCCTGTTAACAAGGCTCTTGGGATAATATTGTATATGGTTACAGCACTGAGATTTGTATATGATAAGTTTCAGAGGCAATCCAACATTTTTTATATGGATAAAGAATGGGAATGACAAAAATCACCAGCTACATATACCTGTAACACCAGTTCACACTTCAGAAAAGACACACACACACACACACACACACACACACACACACACACACTAGAAAAATACAGACAGGTGGAAATATTAACAGAATATTTGTGTTATTTATGATACAATCACCTGAAATGTTCCTCACTATTCAGTGCCCAGAATATTAGTACTTTTGCATACTGGTCTAGAATTAAACATATTCCATATGAAAACATTGTGTATCATCAAAATACTTAGGAGTATAGTTAGGTAATTGTAGATTCTGGACTTAATGGCCTTACATTGGAGGTGAGGGATCCTGCTGGGTTTGGGGTCTGTCAGGGAACTGCCATCGGAACGAGAGGAGGAGGAGGGGCTCCACGACGATGCTGGAGAGGGGCCAAGTAGCGAGAGAGGCAGGTCTCCTGTTGGGGAAGAAAATCAGCGCGACACCAGGGATGGAGGGAGGCCAATGGGGGAAGCGGAGAGCAGGCTCAGAGACTCTTCACTGGACACCAGCGGGGAGAGCACAGGTCCTCCGCTACCCACGCCCACCCTGCGCAGAAGGCTTCCGCGCAGGGAGGCTAGGAGGAGACTGGGCGTCAAAGAACTTTTATGTTGGAAAAGGTTGAAGAAACGCCCACTGTCGGATTCTGCCAGCGACTGAACAGCCACGAAGTGAGGGGCTGTCCAGTCAGGAAAGGTTTAACCAGGCCACCTAGCCAGGAGTGGCGGCAACTTACGCACGAGCAACCCCATAACCATTATAGCAATCCGACAGTCCCTGAAGTTGCTTGTGCGCAGCGACAGGCAGGCAGCACCATGAGCCAAACCGGGGGAGCAGGCGCCACGGAGCAGGCAGCTGGAGTGCAAAATCTGGTGGAGAGGAACCGAGATTTGGAACAGCATGTAGCTCTGCTGACGGCGCGGCTAGAAGAAAGGCGGGCGCAGGATGGACAGGTCAGACCCACCCCCGTCGCAAGGAAGGTACCGGGACTGGTACATAAGTTTGGGGGGAAGCCCCAAGACTATAACGCGTTCCGGACGGAAATAGAGTACGCTTTGGAACTGCAGCATAATGACTTTGCTGATGATGGGGAGAGGGTCGCATATGTTATTGGGCATCTACAGGATGGCGCCTGGGAATGGGTCAGGCCCCTAATGGCGACGCAAAACACTGCCTTGAAGGACCTTAGGAAATTTTTTGGCGCGATGGATGCAATGTACTCCAGCCAAGTGGAGCAAAATGTGACTCGCCAGGAACTGATGGGGTGCAAGCAGGGGAGCCAATCAGTTAGAGAGTACTGGTCGCGTTTTGCGATGTTGATCCACCGGCTCGGGTGGGATCTAGACTCGGAGCCCATTCAAATGTTGTTTGAGGAGGGGTTATCCCCAACGGTGAAGGACGAGCTTTCCCGCGCTGGATGGATCAGCTGACCAGGGCTGTGCTTGCGATTGGAGTACGCCAGGAAGCGCGGGCGGAGGAGAAGCGCGGGGGGAGAGGGGAACGTTGCCATGACTACCGCATTCCTGAAATGCCGAGGCAGTCTCCCCAGCCGGCTGAGCCAATGGAGATAGATGGAGCGCGCGCGCACGAGGTTTCAAACTCCGGTGAAGGTCGCAAAAAGGAGGGAAAGGATTGGAAAACCACCAAGAAGTGTTTCCTCTGCCAACGGCCAGGACATTTTGCCAGGGTCTGCCCTCAAAGAAAGGCCTGGCAAGGAATGGTGGGAGCCGCTGGTGAGGGGGAGGAGGAGGAAAATGGGCAGGCGCAGGGAAACGCCAGCGCTTGGCTGCCGATCAGCGGGCACAGCAGCCAGGCCAGCAACTAATAGAAGTGCCCCAGCCAGACCCCCCCAAGGCAGCAATAGCCATAGAAGTGGTGCTAGAACTCCCGAATGGGCACCCAGTCAAGGTGAAGGTGCTGCTGGATTCAGACAGCTCCTGCAATTTCTTTAGCAAGGACTTCGCTCTGGCACACCAACTCCACCTGCTGCCCCTGGATTTCCCCTTGCAAGTGACCACCATCGATGGCAGAGAACTTCTGGGAGGGGAAGTGACGCACCAGACCCCGCCAATGAGAATGAGGGTTTCTAGGCACATGGAGACCGTCGCCTTTCACGTAGCCACACTGGCAGGGCCCCCAATAATACTGGGAATGAGCTGGCTGTCACTGCATGACCCAGTAGTGGCATGGCATCAGCGGACAGCCACCTTTGGGTCAGCTTACTGCTTGGAACATTGCATGGGGGGGGGAACCCCAAGGATGACAGTGGCCAGGGTGGCGGGAATGGCGGTGGAGCCAAAAGGGAAGGTGCCACCCCAATATGCTGACCTGCAGGAGGTCTTCAGCGAGAAGGAGGCGGATAGACTACCCCCCCATAGGCCCTTTGACTGCCAAATCAACCTACTCCCAGGGGCTCAGCTGCCAGTGGGTAAACTGTATGCCATGTCGGACAGGGAGATGCAGGAGTTGCGGGAATTTATTGACAAGAACTTGAAAAGAGGTTTCATAAGAGAATCAAAGGCAGTCCGGTGTTCTTTGTGGACAAAAGGGATACTAATCAGCCCAGGCTCGTTGTGGACTACCGGGGCGTCAACCTGGTGTCAGAACCCGTGACCTTCCCAATGCTCAGGATTGACGACATTTTAACACGGGTGAGGCAGGGGAAAATTTTTACCAAGCTGGACCTCAGGGGGGCATACAATTTGATCAGGATGAGGGAGGGGGACGAATGGAAAACCACCATGTTCACCCCCCTAGGAGCCTTCGAATACTTAGTTATGCCATTCGGATTACAGTCCGGCTCCGCCTGCTTTCAAGCTTTCATGCACCACGTGTTGGGGTCCCTGCTGTACAAAAACTGCGTAGCCTTCTTGGACGACGTCTTAATTTATTCTGACAATGAGAAGCAACATGTCAGGGAAGACGTCAGGGAAGTGCTAAAGAGACTGCAGAAGCACCAGGTGTGGGTCAAGCTGGAAAAATGCCAATTTCACACAAGGGAGGTTGAGTTTCTGGGGTACAAGTTGTCAGACAAGGGTCTAGCTATGGACCCCAGCAAGGTGCAGGCGGTACTGGAATGGAAGGCCCCCAAGACCCGGAAGGACATGCAGAGGTTCCTAGGGTTCATCAACTTCTACAGGAAGTTCATCAAGAACTTCGCTCATTTAACAGCACCCATCACAGACTGTCTCAGCAGCAAAAAGAAGTTCGTATGGACGGAAGGGGCCCAGCGATCCTTTGAAAGCCTGAAGAAAGCGTTCGCGTTGGAAGAGCAACTCCTGCATGTGGATCTGGAGAAGCCCATGAGGCTAGAGACCGACGCGTCAGACAGGGCCATAGGAGCCGTACTTTTGCAGCCAGGAACCCAGCAAGACTGGAGGCCTTGCGCCTTTTTCTCGAGGAAGCTGAACAACTCGGAGCAGAACTACACGGCGTATGACCGCGAACTGCTAGCTATCTATGCAGCGTTTTGCCGGTGGAGACATCTGTTGATAGGGGCGCGGCACAAGATCCAAGTTTGCACGGATCACAAGAACTTGGAGTACTGGAGGACTGCGCGAGTACTCAACCAGAGACAGATTCGATGGGCACAAGAGTTCTCCAAGTTTTCCTTCGAGATCCGGTATGTGCCGGGAGCGGAGAATGTTAGAGCCGATGCTCTCTCCTGGAAGCCGGAGTACATGGAAGGAGAGGGACCACCGGAAGCCCGACACGTGTTCCCCGAGGACAGATGGGTGTGTGTGGGAGTGTTGGTTGGGAAATGAGAACTGGCCGGTCTCACCAGGGACGACGAGTTCACCCAAGCCAAAATCAGGGCACTACGGGAAGGAAGGGAAAACCAGGGAGAATTTGAGGAAAAGGAAGGGGTACTGTACTATAAGGGAGCGCTGTACGTACCGGGGGAGACATTGAGGGGAAGGGTACTCAAACAACTCCACGACAACCCAGCAGCAGGACACTTTGGTCAGCACAAGACCATGCTGCTTGTCACCAGGCAGTTCTGGTGGCCAAGGGTAAGGGAAGATGTACAGGAGTACGTACGGGGGTGCGACCGCTGCCAGAGGGCAAAGGGGGAGAGGGCGGCACTTGCAGGGCTACTGGAACCCTTACCCACACCGGGAAGACCCTGGGAGGTGGTATCCATAGATTTTATGACTGATTTGCCCAAATCAAGAGGGAAGACAGCAGTCATGGTAGTAGTCGACCTACTGACAAAAATGTGCCATTTTATAGCTTGCTCGCATGCGGTGATGGCAGAGGAAACGGCCAGATTGTTTGTAGATCACATATTCAGGTTGCATGGGGCTCCCTCGAGGGTCATCTCAGATCGCGGGATACATTTTACTTCAAGGTTCTGGAGGAAGCTCATGAGCTTACTGCAGGGTTCTCGACGGCGAGACACCCGGAAACCAATGGACAAGCGGAACGAGAGAACAGTATACTCCAGCAATACCTACGCTGCTACGTCAGCGAGAGACAGAACGATTGGGTAGAGAAACTAGCGCTGGCTGAATTTGCATACAACAACGCTGAACATGTGTCCACGGGAATGAGCCCGTTCATGGCCAATTATGGGTGTCACCCCAGGGCCTTCCCGGGGAGAGGGGAGGAAGGGTGGAGCGTACCGGCAGCAGAGCAGTTTGTGGAAGAAATGGAGGCCTTGCACCAGCAACTCCAGATGAATTTGGAGAGGGCCAAAGAAATTTACAAGAGGCAGGCAGACAAGCACCGTCGGGAAGGGGAGACCATACGGGTGGGGGACCGGGTGTGGTTGTCAACCGGAGGGTTACCCTTTAAGGGAGGGTGCAAGAAGTTGCAGCCGAGGCGACTGGGACCTTTTGAGGTAACACAGCAGGTGAACCCCGTGGCATTTAGGCTCAAGCTGCCTGACAGCATGAAGTTACACCCGGTGTTCCATAGATCCCTACTCTCTCCGTACAGGGAGGGGTGGGAATTCCCGGGACGGGAGGGAGAAGTCACCACACACCCGCAAGTAGAGGAGAACGAACACCACAACCAAGCCACGGAAATACCCGATTCCAGGTGGCGGGGGTGCAAGGTAGAGTACTTGGTCGCTTGGGAGGGGGAACCCCGGTCTGAAGACACGTGGGTTCCCGCTGAGGCAATCAATGACGGGTATCTAGTGGAAGAGTTCCACAGTCGGTTCCCACGCAAACCAAAACCACCAGCGAGATTCTGGGAGGAGCAATTTGGCACCACCGACGATGAGGAGGAGTTCGAGGGTTTTCCTGACTCCGAAGAGGAGGGAGGGGAAGCGTCGGAGAGGGAGGATTCAGACTGGGAGGCCCACCCCGCGAGGAGAGATCAGAGAGGGTGGGAAGCGGGTTTTGAATCCTCTGAGGATGGCGACAGCTCCTTCCGAGGATTTCCCGCATCGTCGGCCGAGGACAGGGACGAAGTTGGATCCAGAGGTCGGGCCGGGGGTGGAGGGGGTTCAGGGGGGGGAGATGGATGTCAGGGAACTGCCATCGGAACGAGAGGAGGAGGAGGGGCTCCACGACAATGCTGGAGAGGGGCCAAGTAGCGAGAGAGGCAGGTCTCCTGTTGGGGAAGAAAATCAGCGCGACACCAGGGATGGAGGGAGGCCAATGGGGGAAGCGGAGAGCAGGCTCAGAGACTCTTCACTGGACACCAGCGGGGGGAGCACAGGTCCTCCGCTACCCACGCCCACCCTGCGCAGAAGGCTTCTGTGCAGGGAGGCTAGGAGGAGACTGGGCGTCAAAGAACTTTTATGTTGGAAAAGGTTGAAGAAACGCCCACTGTCGGATTCTGCCAGCGACTGAACAGCCACGAAGTGAGGGGCAGTCCAGTCAGGAAAGGTTTAACCAGGCCACCTAGCCAGGAGTGGCGGCAACTTACGCACGAGCAACCCCATAACCATTATAGGGTCCTTCATGTTCTTCTGCTGAGTGGGTCCCTGGACTTCTGCCCCCAAATCATGCCCTTGCAGAACCGGGAAATAATAGCTATGAGAACAAAGTAAGTGAGGGAAATAATTTCTTTTCATTTGGATAACAAATGCAAAACCTGGCAGAAATCATTGCAGAAAAGTTTGTGATTCAATTTGGAGAACTGAGGAAGTTTTTGAAATGTCACTTTATAAGCAACCTTATTTTTTTTTATCCCATATGCTTCTCCTCCATCCGCCAGCTACAGCAATCATTATTGTCCTTCCTAGACTCTCAGACAGAAGCAGAGAAAAGAAAGTATGTCCTCTTTGCATCTAGAAAGCTTATTACTGATTGAAATATCATCTTTGGTAAGTCTGTTTTATAGTCACTAATTGATATCGTCGGCACAAATGGAGGCGTCTTGTCAGGAAACCCGGCTTGTTTTCACATCCAGTATACTTAAAATTGGCTCGTTCTTAGCTTCTCTCATAGAAAACCTCCTATTTTGATTTATGAATGTTTTCAATTTTTTAAGATTCTCAGAAATGTTGGTTCACCTGTATGTAGAGAGATAGCTTGTTTGGCTAACTGCCTTGAGTGACTGAGTGCCAGGTAATGAATAATGCCACGTTCAATATTCTAAATTTGTGTTCCAAATTCTGAATTCGGAATGAGCCACATGGAAGTACACTGATAAGTGACTGATTTTTACTCCCAGGATTGTCTTATTTTCAACTTTAAAATTTACTTGCTTTACTTCAGTGAAAGCGTTTTTGAATGGGGGTAGGGATTTAAAGTGATACTCCACAATAAAATTTGTCTTTCTTTCCAAACTTCAGAAGTAACACTGATGAATTAAAGACAGGTAAATTAGTAAAATTCATTATTGCAAACTAAAAAGTCCAGATTCATGCAGAGCTATACGCATTAAGAAAATAATGTTAAACTTGATATGATGGATATTACCCAAATATTAAAAAATGCCTCATGAGGGCAGTCCTTCTTTGAAAATAAACATAGGTTGTTATTTGACAGCATTAAAAAACATCAACCCTACATTATTCTTCATAGACAATCAGAGAAGTGGTCTTTAAAATCAATTTTGTGCAAATATTTGAGACACTTAAATTTAATATTCAATATATTCAGGTATAGAAAAAACTTGCTTTCTCTCCTTCCTATGTGCTAGATCATATCCTACATAAGTTGATTTCTTGGATGTGTGTGCTAACCAGACAACATTTTGTTGAAAGGTATCAGTATAATAAAACTGATTTTGAATAAACAAGTAACGTCAGAGATTATAGAGGAGAAACACAACAGTTAACCCGGGCAATTAAAAACACAAAGCCCTAATCATTTCCCAAGGTCATCACTGACTGAACAAATCTGTGACTGAAAGAATGTTTCAAACATGTTGTTACTCTGAAAATTACAGGTTTTATAAATTAATGATAAGTTACTAAGGTGTTCTGAAAATTGTTGCTTATAATCTGCTGAAGTATTTTGTGCATCTATATTAATTAATAACTCACATCACTCAGGTTAGGGGCCTGGTAAGACAGATCCAGCTGAATAGTGAAAAGATTTTCAATAAAGCATTAAAATACATCCTACAGCTTTATATATATATATATATAGAGAGAGAGAGAGAGAGAGAGAGAGAGAGAGAGAGAGAGAGTTATCAGCAGCACATTTGTTGGATTAACTGGAAGAGGCACAAAGTAAGCTAAACAACCACTCAAAGGAGCATTGAAGCTTCTAGGTTAACGGATGCCACACTTTACCTCAGTATATGCATTTTTCTTCACATTACCTGAGTGGAGAACTGTGTTGAAAAATTTGGAGCAGTCGTCAATTTTAAAGGCTGGCTCATATTGTTTTGCAAAGTGCAAATTAGGTAGGTTCAACTTCAGATGTGAACTGAATTGAATTTCTCACACATTCCTAACTAGTACACCCCAAGACTGAATGATATCGATGCATAAAAATATTACCATGCATGTAGATGTGTAAGTGTTGGAAAGAAGGCTAGGACCCTTGTCTCTGATATCTAGTTTTCTTTGGGATGTTTTTCTTCTATGGTGGAAGCATTCGCCATGTGAGGCCCCATGCCCAAATGCAGCCTACAGTGGTAGAACCCAGACACAACTTCTGTGAAAGCTGGGTTTCTCTTTAGATCCAGGAAGTTCTCTTTTCTACCTGCTTACCACATCTTCAATTTAAAACACTCTTATACCACTTGAACAGATAATCCTGAGAATTATAGTTTGTTAAGGGTGCTGACCTCACAGACCCACAATTCTAAGCATCCTTAACGAACTGCAGTTCCCAGTATAATCCATGACAGTTGAAGTGGTATAAGAGTACTTTAAATGTATGGTGTGGATGTGACGTCTGACCACATCTCCCAGCAAGCAGAGTTCCAAGTTCTGTAGATTCTTGGCTATATATGATATCTAAGAATACCATACAGCTTTTATAATATGGATGGAGAACCTGTGTCCTCGCCATGTGGTTGGATGCTAGCTCCCATCAGCCCTACCCAAAATGGCCAGTGGCCAGGGGTGTTGGAAATAGCAGTATTGGGAGGGGGCACAGTTCTGCATTCCTTCTCTACAAGCTACAAGTTTGAAGCAGCATATATTTCAGGCTCACTTAAAAAAATCGTGGAGCATTGGGAAATAGCTTTAAATGTTTATGGATACTGTGCCATATGGGGACTACCTCTTCATGAGCTGAGACAGGCTGGAATCATACACTCTCCATTTCTTCTTCAATCCGTTTTACCAATCTCAAAACTGATTCTGATAAACAGCATCTGTTTACGCTCAAGATGGCAGAAGAAAAACTTATGCTCTTTATTTTATTTGAAGATTGTGCATAAATTGTGTTTTTATTGCAGCTTAAGTAGGGTATATGAGGTTTCCATTACTTTAGCAATTATGCTAAGCTGATGAAAGCAATGTAAATAATCCAACAACTGTTTATGCATTGTGTTAGTGTTATATGAACACTGCACTAACTCAGTGAATTTAGAATTTTACAAAGGTTATTTCTTTCCTTTCTCTTTTTTTAAAAATAGGGCAGAGTAATCCCACAGTATCAGTGGCTCTATCCCCCTTTTTGAGTAGAGTTCTGCTATCCCACAAATTGGATGGAAATCTCATTAGTGGAGCTATAATGAGCTGGCAACGAAGCCCCTTCAAGCTTGCGTGCTTACGGCCATTTGCCTGTTTGTCTTACTCTTCATCATGAATCTGAAATTGCCCATTAGGATTGCAATGAAGGGCGAGTCTGAAGCTGCGATACTGACTGTGTCGCCAAACAGGCTAAAATCAAACAAACCCAAAGGGAAGCTGCAAGGATTTTGTGCTTTTTTGTCCTCGGGTCAGGCAGCATCACAATATATATGAAAAGGAACAGAGATATGATGAAGAAAAGGAGGGATGGCATCAAAAAAGGACTTCTGAGTGTAGAGTTGTGGTATTTTGTTATGTCTTTATTCCGGAGCGAGTGAAGCTCACTTTGAAAGCAATCTTAACAACAACCTGATGCAGTTTATTTTAACTGCAAGTGTAATATAGTGGCTAAGCGAATGAGTAGTAATCCAGGAATTTACCAGTTCAAATTGTAGCAGCCATAAATTCAATGTGTAACCTTAGGTGGTTCACTATTATTGCAGCATTCTCATCTGCAGTATGGGAATAGTGGTCCATCATGCACTGTTCTTGGACACATTACATGAGTCAGGAAGTACACATTTCCTGGCAAAGATGGGTCCTTACACTTTTGTGCCTTGAATATTGTGAACGGGGGGACAGGGAAGAATTTCTGCAGAACAATGGACAATAGAGAGATACAGGTGGTGACCATTTTGCATACATCCAATCGACACACAACTGCCAACATGTGTCTGGCTTTCGGCCCCAGAAGGGGGTGGAATGGGGTGGCAGCAGAAGGGGCTTATGCACGACCGCTGGTGTGCACAATGACCTATAACACAACCCCTGTGCAAACAGGAAGTTGCCTGTACCAATATTTCTGCCTATTGCTTTCCCACTGCAATTCCCCCCTTCAGCTGCTTTGTAAATTAAAAGAAGTGCAAAATCTGAAGAATAGCTATGTTCTGATGTGTGCTTTAGTCAAGGAGATGCAAATTAGGTTGGTTAACTTAAAAATGTGGATCAAATATAACACTGCCACCACCACCATACCTATACCATAATTACTATCATCAACAACTGTACCATATATAATGTGATAGAATACAGTATATATATTTATTTATTATAACAATATCCTGCCTTTCTTCCACCATGGAACTCAAGAAAGTGTACAGTACTTACAGTTCCCCAACAATCTCCTATCAGGGCACTCACCAGACTCAGACCTGCTAAACTTCAGCAATATGGCTGCATCCTGCGCCTTCAGTCCATGCCCTAGGTAGAGAATATCTGAGGAATAGCCTAGGTTTTATAACACCCCCCCCCAAAAAAACCCATGCCCAATTCATCTGTTAATTGCAATAGTGTGGGATTCATTTCCACATGGTAAATGGAGCAGACATGCTGGGATGGGGAAATGATATTCCACCTCCCAAATAATTTGGGACAAGACCTAGGGAAGTGGCTCCCATGTTGTATTGGACTGTCATGGAAGACTATTGTTATTTTGAGGAGATTTAGGTGGTATCCAGCAATGCTCCTTTTGCGTCTAGAAATCATGTGGGCCTGTGGCCTTTAAATGGTTAATTCTGTTTCAAGCCTGCTATTCACAGCTAGATATATAGGCTTTGATGGCACTGTGTGGGATTCTTTAGCTCTGATATGCTGGCACCTGCAAAAGGGTGTGTCAGCTAGTCTTAGAAGTTGTCTATGTTGACTGCCCGCCAAGTAGCCTTTCATTTTGGTGAAGTAGCCTTTCATTTTGATGAGAAACTGATGTGTTCCCACCCAATGCCAGATGCGGCTTGTTGTTGTTGTTTAGTCGTTTAGTCGTGTCCGACTCTTCGTGACCCCGTGGACCAGAGCACACCAGGCACTCCTGTCTTTCACTGCCTCCCGCAGTTTGGTCAGACTCATGTTTGTAGCTTCGAGAACACTGTCCAACCATCTTGTCCTCTGTCGTCCCCTTCTCCTTGTGCCCATACGTAAGATGTGGCTTACATAACTCCAACAATATATAAGCCCTGAGAACACCTCTGTTGGTAGAAACTCTATGCAAATCTTTCTGGAGAGTGCTGCGTACCAGCCAAGCTCCAGTTTCAGGAGTCATGTCTATTGCTGATGGGAATCCCAGCAGCCAGAAGGGCGTAAGATAATTGCAGTGCTTCATAGTTTTCTTTGGGCTGTTTAATAAAATCTTTAGTGTTCACCCCATCTGTGTCTTCGTTACGCTCCAAATCCAAAAAGAACCTCTGCTCTTCAGCAGAAAACATGTTTCTACTGTGATGTATGGACTGAACCCAAGATTAAAGCTGCCAATATGTATGACAATGCTTTGTATATCTCTCTTGTGGCAGCACCAACTTTACCTTCTGAGGTAAGGCAGACAGTGACAGTGATGTTTCAGTGCCTGCTAAAATTGTATTTGTTCTCTGAGGTCTTTTCTGGCTATTGAGTGCTTTGTCCCAGCTTGTTGTTTTCTGTTTAAGTTATTTCTTTCTCTCTGAGTCGTGGATATGGCTGAATTTATTGTTTTAATTGGATTTTTAATGATAATGTATTTTAATGATTTTTATTATTTGTGCACTGTCTTGGAACATTCTGTGCAAGGCAGCATAAAACATTTTAAGTAAATAAACTGTGTACAGGATTGCAGTTTTATTTAACATACATGATACTGGAAAAGGGAAGGAAAGCAGAGGAACCAAAGAGAGAATGAAAGGGAGTGAGTGGGAATAGCATTCTCAAAGCAAGAACTTATTCTCGGTCTGAGGAAAATGCATCTTATCTTTGGAGGTGGTCCCAGAACAGTATTCTGAATAAGACTGACATTCTGCAAAATAAAAGGGAGTGGGGCTGGCATCCACCTAGGCTCACTGTTCATTGCAGAATTTACACAGAAGTAGATCTACAACTTAGTTCTTTTCATTTATTTATTTTTTAAAGATATTTATTGAAGTTTTCAAATTTAATACAAAAGAAAAAAGCAAAAAAAGTTTAAAAACACATAAAGTTCACAATACATATTTTCAATAACATATTTCTTTTCATTTATTGTCACCTGCACAGTAGTGAAAAATGTCCTCATCTTTTACCCACTTACCAACTACATTTTTCCTTCCAGAAAAGAAAAACTTCTGTGACAAAGACTACCCCACAAAAATTATGTTCTCATTGATAGGCTTTTGCGTCCAATAAATAAATATCCTTTGAGGGGGTTTCAAGCAAAAAACAAAAACTTCGACAAGTGCCCTGCTTCTGACACAGGCTTTGTATTGGAACATTTTACCACCCTCAAACACATTTGAATTGACTTGGCATAGAATTATACTCCATAAAACTATATATTGCAGTTTCATACCACCCAATGTCAATTTTGTACTACCTTGGAAGTCACGTAGTCATAAAACTATGTCCAATTTTTAATTTTCTTAGAAGAGGGCTAATATATATACTTTTTAAAAAAATGAAAATCAGATATCCATTAGAATATTTCCTGCAAATTGCAAAAGTGGCCAAAACACAGGCAGCACGCCTGGAAGGGATGGATGCAGAACTAAAAGTAAAGATAGATTTCATTCTGTAGAGGGATGAAAAAGAAACACCGTAGAAAGAAAGAAATGTCCAGCTTTATGAGCTGCACACTATTTTAAATTTGAAGCTATTTAAACCTACTGCTTCTTTAAAAAGCAAGTTGATGAAGTAGAGCCCTTAATAAACAATACAGCAAAAGCATCCTGGCATTTTTCGAAGGAAAAAAGTGTAAAATTTTGTAAAAATAGAAAACTAATGATGTTTTCAATAAATCTTGTTTAGAAAAGGTTATTTTTGTTTACGCTCAAGTTCCCAAAACAAGTTTCTGAGGTGCAGGAAATAGCTAAAGAAAAAAGAAGAAAATATGAACAAGAAATAATGCTGAGGAAAAAGATTTTTCATATTTAATGTTGATTCTACTGTAACATAACTATAATAAATATTTAAAATAGATAATGAATAACAATTACAGTTTTTAAAAAGTATGTGATGTTATGAAGTAGGAAATTGTTCTAATACTGATTTTATTTAATCATAGAATTAAGTAAGCAGTACTTTTTAAAACCCAAAGGAAGATGTTTCAAAATAAAAAGGGTGGGTTTTAATAAGTAAAAGATGAGTTTACTAAAATCACTGTGATATTATTTCACAGTGTTCCACTTGTTACACCTTAATCATGAGCCAAAGACTGCCACACTCTAATGGTAACAGCTGAAAGTGCATCCAGACTATCATTATTTTGTGGTAGGATGGAAACTTTGAAAGCTTGCAAAATTAAGTCGATTAAAGTGTTCCATTAGCACACAAACAAATTAAAAAACCACAAGAATTTTGTAGTTAGAAAGTGATGGGGAAATACACCAAAATGTGGGGGATAAATGGTTGATTAAGCACCATGAACACTTATTGTCATATAGCCACCCCATAAACAAATTAGAACAAATGCTCATTAAAGTTTGGACATGATAGCCTAACCGCTGCATAAGCTTTGTGCAAGAAAGTCAGAATGAATGCTCAATGAACATGATGTTTACACCTAAGTTTCCTGACCACTGGACTCAGGGATGCTCTAATGGGGAAGATGCAAACATCTGTTTCTAAGCCATTCATATGAGATGAATGTTTGTGTACTGAATAGTTCAGTCTCATCCTAGCATTCCAGCCATCTGCACATGTTGATTGATACTTCCCATGCACGAGTAATAGAGAGGTGTCTCATCCAACCACATCATGAATGGTGGTGTGTGTTTGTCACACACACACACACACACACACACACACACACACACACACACACGTTGCCAAAGAAGCAGTTAATGTAGCTCTTGCTGTGCTTTTATCCCTCTTACTGGGAATGCATAGTAGGATCACAACCACTACTATCATTAGCTCTGATGAAGAGGCTGCTGCCATAAGACCAGGCTAGCCATTTGAAGCAGTCCAATGAATCAGTGTTACCTGTATTCTGGATATTTCTTCCTGTGATTCTTAAAATGTTACTTTGCTATGAAGCTAGGGAAAAGAAGAAATGTTTCAAAGTTAGAAGAGGAAATTTGAGAATGTTGCAAGCGATGTGGATTCTGATTTGGGCAGCTGTTGATGCCTAAAACAATCCAGATTCACTCAATGAACGTGCACTGGGACATTTGTTTCATGCTAACTCACTTTAAACCTCTTCCATTCTCTCTCATAGTGAATGAACACAAATTATTTATTATTTTATTTACCCATCACATTTGAATCCCTCCAAAGTGTTTTATGAAATGGTGATTGCAAACAAATAACCAATGTTGCAGACAAGTTGAACTATGACATTGTAGATAAAGGGGTAATATTTACTGCTTCTCCCCCACCTTCCTCTGCCTTGTTACTTTAACACATTACATGTTATAATGTAATCTATGAGATAGAAACAATACTAGGAGTCCTAATTAAATTAAAAGTAATTACCACTCGTACAGATACGGCATTCAATTGAGCAGCTGCAAGTTGATATTTTGTCATGCCCAGTTTATCTATATGCATGTGCCTGATTCTTTGTATCAGTTATTAATGGTGTTTACGGAGTGGCCAAGAACGATGGAGGGGAAATGGGAATAAGAAAACAAGGGGACTTATTTTTTTAAAAAGAAAAGAAAAAGGAGAGGATTAGAAGAGTGTTAGAGATGATTAATACTGCCTTTCTGTTAGGATTTTGACATGGTATTTAGAAGTGATCTCTTGATTTTCGAATGAGCTGATACATTATTTGTGTCTTTGGGAGTTAATAACTCCACATAACTGATTTACACCACAAATCAATGCACGTCTACTCAGAAGTAAGTCTCACTGAATTCAGTGGGGCTTACAACTATGTAAGTACAATCCTATATGTATTGTCTCACACCACCCCAATCTCCAAGCGATGCAAGATAATGGGGGTTCCAGGCAGTTACCCGGGGTTCAGTTTCCTCAGAATGAGGGACAGCAGAGACTATGGTGTCTTTGTGATCTATGGTTTATTTACACATATATACAAACTGAGCCTATAACGGAGGGGCTCACAGCATTAACACCCCAATAAGGTATTGCTTCTCCCATAGCCACAGCCTTGGATTCAAGCAGAAATCAAGCATGTCTCTCCTTCACAGGCTTCAACCTGCCGCCTCCTTTTAGCTTCTAGCTCAGGCATAGGCAAACTCGGCCCTCCAGATGTTTTGAGACCGCAACTCCCATCATCCCTAGCTAACAGGACCAGTGGTCAGGGATGATGCGAGTTGTAGTCCCAAAACATCTGGAGGGCTGAGTTTGCTTATGCCTGTTCTAGCTCATACACCTCATCTCCACTCTGGCTTATGTCTGAACTGCGGATGACGCATGCAGAAATGCTACCCATAGAAATAAATGGCATTGTGGATACAGTTGTCACCATTGTGGTACGATGAACAGTATGTATTTCTACAAATCACAGCAATTATTTCTAACTTTGCATCTGTACATATAAATGTGCAAATTTTATGCACATCCATGTCCAGCTTTGGGGTGATGGGAGTCTTCTTTTGGGGCAGTGTGTAATTGGTCACCATAGCAATGCACTACTCCAAAGCAGACCAGTGGCACTCAGGTACTACTTTTAATGTGTCAATGAATCACTTCTCCATTAACAGCAATGATGAAGAGGGGAGCTGTAGATCAAATCCTGACCGGATTCTCCACTACTTGTATATATGGGTGGCTGAGATTCCTCATTGGCACTTTGACTTCTTACATTTGAATAAGCTGAATTCCAGCCTGATAGCTCAGTTGGTAGAGCATGAAACTCTTAATCTCTGGCCCTGGGTTCAAGAACCAACCTTTGGCAAAATATTCCTGAATTGCAGGGGGTTGAACTAGATGACCCTCAGTCCCTTCCAGCTCTACAATTCTATTATTCCATGGAGACGTGTCTTTTTTAAACATGCTTTTCAAGAAAATGGGTAAAATTTCATATATTAAAAGGTTAATTGTGATGTCAAAATAATCAGTGTTTTTAAGGCAATAATCAGTGTTTTTAAGGCAAATCGTTAATTTGCATCAGTTTTAAGGTATGCTATTCTGCCAGAGCGTTCAAAAAACCCTACGAATGAAAATGAGACCCCAACATTTATGAGCAACAAACAAGATTTTCAATTTTGAGTTGAAAAATATCTGACCTCCACATGGAACCTTATATAAGATGAAATAGGCAATTGTAACACAAAAATGCTGTACAGGATTGCTAACTTTCTGTTTTTACTCTGGATAGGTCTTAAAAATTGGACAGTCTCCAACCAAAATAGTTCACAGCTGTTGTGGGGGGCGGAAGCATGTTGTCCGTTTGACTGACTGTTATCTTGCCGGGATGAGGCTGCTATAAATATGAGCAATTATACCATAAGCAGTCAAATTAAATTTTCATAACTAGGAAACCACATTTTACCTTCAGGCACAGCCTGATGTCTTTTGCTTCATTCACGAGTCCTTAATCCTATGCATTAAATCTAAACAAATCAATGTTTACCAACATTAATATTTTAAGATTCTGTGCTTGCTCTAGCTGTCGACATCTTCTGTTTTTATATGGAACACTTTCTGCCATTCCACTTCAATATGGCATACTCAGGTGCTGCTTCTCTGCTCTTTTGTCCTGCTTTATTTGATACTTTCACACAGCTAAAATTGCTCTCCAACCTAAGGCCAGCATGGGATTGATTTTTATGCCAAAAGGCGGGGAATTTTTGCTCTTCAGGTGTTGCTGGGATGCATGCCCTACTCTTCCTGACCATTGTCCATGCTACCAGGGGTTGATGGGAGTTGGGCTTCACCAACTTCTAGAGAGCCACAGGTTTCCCATCCCTGCAGGATTCTCAGAACACCAAAAGAATGACAACTGAGTGTTTAGCAAACAGAGGCTACAGTAATTGCTGTATAATTTATATAGTATTTTTATTGTATGTTTTAGCTGTATGAAAGCAGACCGAACTTTAGAGGGGAGGATCTAGTGGCATTGACATGATTGAGCCTACATCTCTAGATCCAAGCATCCAAGTCACTGTTATTGGAGCTCTGGTCCTGGTCACTCCTTTCTCTGCCCAGGAATCCTCTAATAAGCCAAAATGCAATAATTGATGACAATACCCCTGAATACCCCTCTGTCTTTACAAGCTGAAGCCAATAAAGCATGGAACAGGAGGTGGGTAGGGCTAGCATACAGCATATTTTGGTTTACTAGATAATACTGGATGAAAAAGAAGAGGTGACAAACAAAATACTATATCACATTTCTACATCAAGATAAGTGTGTGTTTTCCCCCTAGAAAAATGGTGCTGGTATGGCCCTCCTAATTTGGTTATAAATCGCTTGGGGTTGCCTATTTACTACCTTGAAAATCCTGTATAGTTGCTCTGACCATCCTCTGCTGATATAATCTGGAGACAATCTGGTGTATTCTAGATATTTTGGACTCCCATCCTCACTGACCATTGGCCATGCTGACTGGGGTGATAGGCTCTGTAGTCTACAGTATCTGGAAAGGGCAAAAGCTGGAGAAAGCTAATATATAAAATGCCACACTTGGGATTGCTCTTTTACTCTCACTTTCCCATTTCCACCAGTGAGGAATTCTTATTTGCCATAGATTAATACATCCACACTGAATGAATTCACTATTGTGTGCCCAACTGTGGAAAGCCCTCTTAGCTTTCATTAGGCAGGCACTCTCTTTGTTGAACTTCAGGCACTTGGTGAAGACTTTTCTTTATATATATATCTATGAATTTCAGCCAACAGTTCAAGTAAGCTTTTCTGATCTCATGGATAATTTTATATTATTTTATCCGATGTATCTCTTTTGTAACTTCATTGTAAACCACTTAGAAACTGTAGTCTTAAGTAGTATATAAATGGTTCAAACAAACAAACAAAGGTACGTTCCTTGCATATGTACATTTCCCAAAATATGGAATATATTGGGGAACATTAAATGTTGCACCGTGCACTTTCAGCTAGGCAATACCAGTTTTTTTAGGAATACAATGGAGGTGCAGTGTTATGGCCCACATCTCCCTCCTCCATTCCAAAAGAATCCACCCTTAGCCATGGGAAATAATGGAAGATACCTGAAGGCCAATTGTAGTCCCTCCCTGGTCATATCCAGGCCCTCCCTAAACACATTAACCCACACAATACAGATTATTGAGGGCCACCACTAGAGGGCAGGGGTGAACAAAGTGTCTCAACACCGGAGGCACTGCATTGCAGGACAATACAGTATTGCCTCTTTTGATATTTATAACTTCTTTTTTTGTTAGCCAGAAGAGAGCAGAACTGAGATCAACCTCTAGCTATTAACCTGCCACTAGATTGCTTGGTTTATCCTCCTTGGATAAGATGACAAGATGTGGGGAAAGTGCAGGGGAAGGAAAAGAGAATTTCGCTTATTCTAAATGTTTCTTGCACAAACACAGGTTTTTGTCCATACCTAGGACTTATAAATCGGAAAGCAGAGCTCAGCAGGCTGTGTCCATCAGCACTGGTGAGAAGAGGCAGATAATATGGAAGCAGATAATTACCAAACGAACACCAGCAGCCGCATTTTTTCAGTCATTTTTTTATTATTGGGGGGGGGAATTAAATCCCGATATCTAGTATGTTGGTTGTGTTTTTCTGGCACCCACTCGATGTTTGTATGCCTGCTGGGCTGCAATCCGGAGGCTGGGGAAGAAGAAAAAAATAAAATAAAGCACACTGCAATTTCTAGCCAGCTACTTCGCTGTTCTCTGTGCCTAGCTTCAAAGATTTTTAAAAATATATTTTTCTGCACCACAGCTCAGAGTTGCTAAATCCAGAAATTGAAACATTCTGGGAACCAAATCATTTTGGGGGCAAATCAAAGCTCTTGGAACGCTGCCCTCAGGATTTTCAAGATAGTAGTTAATAGTGAAAACAGTTCAATATTTTTAAGGAAATCCCAATTACTGAAGGCTGCACTATTCAAATCCTTGAATGAAGGCAGCATATCTAACAGGAGTAGATGTTCTGTGGGTGAATGGCTGTGTATCCTGCATATACCACCACAGAAGAATTAATGGGAAAAGTCCCAGTTGTACTTCATGTCTATTGTACATATTGATACAAATGCTGTCGAAATTGGTACTGACTGCTTAGGTAAGGCTTTGTTCTGTCTCTCACATAAAGCGGGAGTTAAATCCCTTTGTTAGGCATGAAAACAAATACTCTTCACAAACAAAATTATTCCACTTACTCTAGAAATAATGTTTCCATTTGCTCAATAGAAAATCCCTGGTGCTTCTGTCTTGTGTTTGTCAGAAGAGATTGTGGCATTGTAGACACAGGCATATCTTAATGCTTATCCTAGACTTTGCCCACATTAGATGAAAAAAAAAATCCTCTAAAAACAGCAGCCTAGGGTACAAACCAGCTAAGGCTTCAGTCCTGCACAACAGAACTTACATCTGCATTAGTACACCTACAAGTTGGGTTCCTTGGTTTTAAGATCATTTATGGCCCAATCCTTCAATATGGTACACAAGACAAACAAAAGATTCCTGTAGCTGTTGTTTTTGTTGCAACTGCTAATGTGAGTGTTATGCTAGATAGGATGATTCCGTTTGAAAGAAAGCGCTATTCTAAGAGTACTTTCTTCCCTGCTTCTTCCGAATTCATGCCTTATTTTCTTGCCTTTATTAATTCTGGCTCACCACTTTCGACTATTCCTTTCATCTCTTTTTACTGAATGATGGTAAAATGTTAAGATAGGCATCCTCCTCCTCTTCCTTCTCTCTTCTTGTGTCTTCCTGCCCCCACTTCAAGCTCTTTGGAGTGTGTCCTCATGGTATGTAACGTCTCCCATTCAGTTCTTTTTTCAGTATTTTCCAGCCCAGATTTCATCCTTTGGTGACTCTCTGGTAATTCTCACTAAATATTTAGAGTTGTACCTGATTGTTCTGCATGTTAGGATTTATTGCTGTGTTTTTAGGGCACTCATTAAAAGGTAAATAGCCATAGTCTAGTTGCACTGTCCTAATCTTATACTATACAAAATCAAGTTTCCACACCAATAAGCAGATGTGCACTTCTGAGCAAGGATTGCCAGAATTCCTCTTGGGATTGATAAACTCCATTTCTGAAGTATCTTGGGAAATTTTTAACTTGCTGGAAGAGCTCCAAAAGTAGACAGAAACAGCTTGACTGGATGTTTAGATGCCTAGATTTCTTGGATGTGTTGAAAGGGCATGCTTGTCAGACATCTTGTTCAGGGAATCATTATTGTAAGCATTTACAGCAAAAGAACGAGAAGATGTTCCTGAAGGCAGTAGAATATTTGGGGGTGGGAGGAATGAAGTTGATTAGAAATAACTGAAGGTTTAAAGTTGGCTAAGATGTTCCTGGGAAAGTTTGAAGTCACCCATTACTATAGCATTCATCTTTTTGAGTACTTCTTTGATTTTCTTCATCATCTCAAGGTGTCCCTGAGCCCTTTGATCAGGGGGATGTTAGCACATTCCCAGTACTCTTATTTTGTCCCACTCTTCCTCTGGAACGGGCAAAGAGCAATGTGATGGCTCTGCACTACATTTGGAATTGAGAAGAGCAGCTGGAGAGGGATGGTGCCTGCCTGTCCTCCCTGTGGACTTCCTATACCCTCTGTCAGGGAAAAAGGTAGGGTGTACCTAAAATCATCATCATAATCACCATCTTACCCTGGACCCAGAGGTATATCACAGCTTCTGCTGTGATGGTGATGATGTATCCCACACTTCCCCTGAAAGGAGCCTAGGGTGACAAACACACAAATGACGACATTGAAAACATCTAAACGCGATTCCAATACAGATGTAGACTGGAAGCGATCTCAACTTAAAAGGCATGTTGGAAGGACTTCAGTAGGTGACAAAATGACAACAGAGACAGTGTCTGTCTAATATTTAATGGGACATTTAATATTTAATTCCCCTTTGGGTAGAAGGTTCTCAAGATTATAGTGCCAGCACTCTTGGAGGAAGCCGATTAGCTAGATACATTCTGGTCCAGGTTCAGGCCAATATCAGAAATGAATTGGCTTTGATTTCGCTGCTGTGGGCGAGGGGCGCTTCTGACCCTGTTGCTCTTGCTCAGTCTCTCAGCAGCTTTTGATACCTTTAACGAACACATCTTGCTGGACAGCCTCTGTGAGTTGGGAATGGCAGGCACTATTTCACAGTGCTTCCATTCCTTCAAGGCCAGTTCTAGAGAGTATAACAACAAAACAATGAACAGGGTGGTGATACCTCTTGAAGGACATTGTCTGAACTGAAGGACAAACTGAAGGACATCGTCCTCTTTCTATGCTCCTCCCGATGGAAACATGCAGGTGGGGACAGATATACGCCTGCTTTAAGTCGTTTACATGATATCTTCTCTTGTATATTATTTACTGCAAAGTTCAATGACGAAACTCTTTAGCAACAAAACGTCTGATTGCTGGAACAACGTCCAAACACTGAACCACTGGTATATCACAAGTGGACTCTTTATTACTGCGTTTGCAATTGTTTAAGATAAAACCTACTTGGGGGAAAATTACTTTTGCCATTTTTATAGACTTTTATTGTTTACAGATAGTTGCCTTGGTGGTATTATCTTGTGTCGGTTGCAGTTCTAGAGAGTGGCATGGGGTGCCTCTATCACAGCCTCCTAGATCTTTATGTGAAGCCCATAAGCAGAACATGAGGGCAGTAAGCCTCTCCCATTTGAGTACACACTGCTATCCAGAGAGAGATTGCCTCTGATCCTTGAGGTTTAATGTAGCCATCATGGCTAGTAGCCATTGATAGCCTTTATTCTTCATGAGGGTGATCTTTGGATCTAGAAAGGCTTCTTTCACATGATTCCTTGATGACTGGAACCTTTGGAAACAATCCATGGAGCCATATCACTTTTGTAAAAATGCCCAGGTCACTATAGGAGCAATAGGAGAGACAATGGCAATCATGCCAGGAAATGCAGCATTGTAACAGGGGCATGTGAACTACCAACAACCTATTTGAACTGAAGAATCTGGTGGGAACAGTTTCATTGAAACAGGCACAAAGCTTAGAGAAAGGATAAATATAAAACTAGTATCTGCCATTTCCCCAGGTGTATTTAGGTGTTGTGAAAGCCGAAGCCCACCCAAGATGGGCCTCTTTTGCATATTTCCTTCAGGAAAATTTGTTTTTCGTATTTGTCCTTTTGAATAATTCCCAGATTTTTCTGATCACCCTAATTACTGTAGGTACAAAAGAGCTTCACATACATTTACAAAAACAAACACTCACGGTACTTTTGTAATTACAAAGTCTGCCATTAAATTAGTATTTCATGTGTTTACATTTAAATTATTAACTGTGGCAGAATACAATGGAAGCAGAAAGAACTTGTAATTTCGGCGATAATAATGGAACACGATTAGAAGCATATCTTTCTAAAACCAAAATGTGGTTTGCGTTTGCATTTGCATTCTCTCCTTGTTTTAGCTGTCGACAGGCCAATACATGTGTTCTCTTTCCTTTTAGGAGGCTATGTAATGTTTTATGGGTTTTTAAATAATATTCTCAAATCATTTGCACTAACCACATGGACTGAGCTAAGTGCAGTAGGAGTACTGGGATTGTACTGAAACACAGTCGCAAGGCCTGTAGTTTGTTTTCTTTCTCAATACTAATAGCTAATTCCCAGTGGCGTAGCGTGGGTTGTCAGCACCCGGGGCAAGGCAAGTAATTTGCGCCCCCTAACCCGTGGATTTGTGCCCCCTAACCCATGGATTTGCGCCCCCTAACACTAACCCCCAGATGTTGCGTCCGGTGCGTCCGGCCCCCCCTGCACCCCCCACGCTACGCCACTGCTAATTCCTTTGCACATCAAAATACCAGCCTTCTTCCAGCTTCCCATGCACCTGCTCCGGGCCTTTTTTCCTACCAGAAGAAGAAACCAAATGCCACCCCCCCCCCAATACTGTGGCCAACATTTTGAAAAGTCTTGCTACCCCAGTCACTCAGGCTCCAATATCTGCCTTTTTCTATTCTCTTTTACTCTCCCCACCCCTGCCTGGTACATGACAGGTCCTGCTTCCCACACATAGCACCAATTGTGGGGCTCCAAAGAAAGACACAAGCCTGTCTCTTAATACATCGCAAAGCACCCTACGTTCCAACTTCGTTTACAATGCATACATCACTTAATCTAGATTTAGTTTTATTTATTCTGACCTACACTTACTGATAATGGAAGGATTAAGTAGCCCATTCTTAGCATTGTTTATAGACAGAAATGATAGACACCAATCCTCAGATCCCTAGGATAGTGGTAGTTCTGCTAAAATAATGATAATGATGATGATGATGATGATGATAATAATAATAATAATAATAATAATAATAATAATAATAATATTTATTTATACCCCACCCTCCCCAGCCAAGACCAGGCTCAGGGCAGCTAACAACCAAAAATAAAAACAAGTTGATTAAAATACAATTTTAAAAACAAGATTAAAATACAACTTTAAAACATTAGGATGCAGCCTCTTCACAGGAGGAGAAAGGAAAAAGAAAGAGGGGAGGGAATCAAACTGATTCTAAGCCAAAGGCCAGGTGGAACAACTCTGTCTTACAGGCCCTGCGGAAAGAAATCAGATCCCGCAGGGCCCTAGTCTCATGAGACAGAGCGTTCCACCAGGCCGGAGCCAGTGTTGAGAAGGCCCTTGAATAGGGGCTGAGAAAATAAAGTGATGTGAAAATTACAGTATTGCCAACCATCTTTAGATTTGTTGCTGCTGCTGTGTTGTTAATATATGCCCCGTCAGGGCCAGTGCCAGACCTCAGTGGGTTGTCAGAATAGGGCTAGGTTTGAGTGGGCTCTCAATTGCTGATGGGCCCCACATGGCGCCAACCTGGGTCCCCACCTGGTGCCGCTATGTGCTTTTGCTGCCATGCATACTGCTGTTCACTTGCCTCAACCCAACCTGGACATGTTTCCCAGGGGTATGGAAGCTGCTGCCACTGCTGGTGCTCTGTAATGGGAACCAAGCTGTGGTGTTCAGCTCTGATCCATGGCAACCTCCTGCTGCGCTAGATTATCAAAAATGCAATGTCCGCCCTGACATTGCTGAGTCTGATATGCTGATATGCTGAGTCTGTCACTACATTTTGCATAATCAAATATGGCGAGAAGCCACTGTGGGTGTGAGCCAACTGCCAATTCAGTTCCCATTCAAAAGTGCTGCTGCTGTGGACCAAACAATTATGTGCTTTTTAAAGGGAGGGGCGGGATTAGGTGAGGTAGGCGAGTGATTGGCGTTGGCAGCAACTAGTGTGCCATACTGTGGGTATAATAGTGGCAAGGGTTGTGTGGACATCTGGCACTGGTGTCAGGAGCAAGCCAGCAAGAAATCACACTGATTAAGTAATGTTAAATCTTAATGAGAAGAAACAGGATCTGCCCAGGAGTGTCAGGTCTAATGAGCACAGCTTTTCTCTTTGGTAGGTCTTGCCCCTATGAGGCAATTGTGGAGACTGAACATCTCCAGCTTCCCACAGCTGCCTAAGTCTCCTCTTCTTCTGGGTCTTTTGCAAGCAATCTGAGATATGTCAGCTTGCCTGTCTTTGCTCCTCCGGCTTCATACCTGGAAGACCAGGAGAGGGGAGGTTGTCACAGCAGAAGTGTGAGACACCATTGTTTCCTCACCAGTTTCACTTGGTTGGCTGATAAAAACTTGCATGGAGGGGACAGCTGGCTTGGCCAGGGAAGTGATTAATGCCTCCTTATGAGGAGTGGTCCCTGCCTGGTTGAAGGAGGCAGCAGTAAGACCACTCCTCAGTAAACCCTCCTTTGATCCAGGTACTGTTGGAGAAAACTGATTTTCTAAATCCATTTTGATCAGGTTTTAGCCCTGGTTTTGGCACCGGTTTTGGTCGCCCTGTATGATTACCTCTGTCAGGAGAGTGACAGGGGAAATGTGTCTCTGTTAATACTTCACCTCTCCAGGGCTTTCAATACAATCAGTCATAGCATCCTCCTGGAATGGCTGTCCGAGTTGTGGGTAGGTAGCATCACTTTGTGTTGGTTCCAGTCCTGACAGGATAGTCATTCCCAGAGGGTGATGCTTGGGGAGTGCTCTTCGGCCCTGTGGAGCCTTCAATACAGGGTTCCTCACGATTGGCAGTGGTGGTATTTTGAAAATTATTACCTTTGTTGAATATATTTTATCTGTACACAGTGACCTCTCTTACCAGCTTCTGATCATGCCACTGTCTATACATGTCTGTTCAGAAATAAGTCCCATTGAGTTCAGTATGGTGTACTCGCAGGTATATGATTGCAGCCTAAATATGGTTACTCAAAAGTAAATTCAATTTCTTTCAGTGGAAATTGCTTTGAAATAAGAGTGTTTGGGGTTACAAAGAGCACAGCCATCCTGATTTTAGAGGTGAATATACTTGTTATTTCATAACTATTTTCTTTAGTTTTCAAAAACTATCCTTTTAAAAAAGGGGGAGGTTAAAACTAAGGTGCTTGAGAAAAATCTAACACCGACTGAGAAGGAGAGGTTTCAGAAAGAGACAGGCTTAACATTGGTTAAGAAAGTAAAATATCTAGGGGTTTTCTTGACTGCTAAAAATTTGAATTTATTTAAAGATAACTATGAGAAATGTTGGTTAGAAGTAAAAAAAGATTTAGAAATATGGTCGAATTTGAAGCTTTCCTTGTTGGGTAGAATTGCAGTTATAAAGATGAATGTATTGCCAAAAATGTTATTTTTGTTTCAAGCATTGCAAATTGTGGACAAGATGGACTGTTTCAAGAAGTGGCAGAGAGATATTTCTAGATTCGTCTGGCAGGGCAAAAAGCCCAGAATAAAATTTAAAATATTAACTGATGCAAAGGAAAGAGGTGAGTTTGCCCTGCCAGACCTTAAACTTTATTATGAATCAGCAGCATTCTGCTGGTTGAAAAACTGGCTGCTTCTTGAGAACACAGATATGTTGGATTTAGAAGGTTTTAACAATGAATTTGGATGGCATGCATACTTGTGGTACGACAAGGTAAAAGTACATAAAGCATTTAAAAACCATATTGTCAGGAAAGCTTTGTTTAATGTCTGGACAAGATATAAAGATCTATTGGAAAACAAGACCCCAAGGTGGTTGTCACCAATGGAAGCAAAGGCTCAGAAAAAACTCAATATGGAGGCCAACTGGCCGAAATATTGGGAAATATTAGAACAAGAAGGAGACAAATTGAAATTCCAGAGTTTTGAGAAATTAAAAGATAAAGTGCGAGATTGGCTTCATTATTTTCAAATAAGAGAGGTTTACAATTTGGACAAAAAAATTGGTTTCCAGGTGGAGAAATCAAAATTGGAAACAGAACTGTTAGATCCAAAAACTAAGACACTATCAAGAATGTATAACTTGCTGTTAAAATGGAATACACAGGATGAAACGGTTAAATCAGCTATGATTAAATGGGCACAAGACATTGGTCATAATATTATGTTTGCTGACTGGGAGCAGTTGTGGACCACCGGTATGAAATTTACGGCATGTAATGCCTTAAGAGAGAATATTATGAAAATGATATATAGGTGGTACATGACCCCAGTCAAGCTTGCAAAAATTTATCATCTGCCCGACAATAAATGTTGGAAATGTAAAGAGATTGAAGGTACTTTCTTTCACCTCTGGTGGACGTGCCCAAGGATTAAGGCTTTCTGGGAAATGATATATAATGAAATGAAAAAGGTGTTTAAGTACACTTTCTTGAAGAAACCAGAGGCCTTTCTCCTGGGCATAGTCGGCCAATTGGTGTTAAAGAAGGATAGAGCTTTCTTTATGTACGCCACAGCAGCAGCAAGAATACTCATCGCAAAGTATTGGAAGACACAAGATCTACCCACCTTGGAAGAATGGCAGATGCAAGTAATCGATTACATGGAGATGGCAGAAATGACTGGCAGAATCTGGTACCAGGGAGAAGAGTTGGTGGAAGAGGATTGGAAGAAATTTAAAGATTACCTTCAAAAATATTGCAAAATTTATGAATGCTAAGATGATGTTGGATTTAAAAATAATATGGCATTAGTGATTAAGTTATGGAATATGTAACAATGAACTAAAAAGGGATGAAAGATTGGAGATATATTATGTTAAGCTATATAATTAATAATGAGGATTGAAAGAGGGTAGGGATTTGCTGAATTTGATTGAATAAATGGGAACACAAAAAAGGGAGGTGTGAGGAAGTCAAGAACCAGGGCTAAACAAATATAGAGTTAAAAATTGGGGGTTTTTTTTCTTTCTTGTTTATGTTTTTTCATTATCTTTTTTTGTATTGTTTTATTGTGTATTATTTGCTTATTCTTTGTGTAACTTTGTTATTTTTCTTTTTTCTTTTTATGATGTATGTATTCATATGCTTTTTTGTAAAACTTTAATAAATATTTTATAAAAATAAAAAGGGGGAGGTTTTCAAACCTTCAGAAACTCCCTGGTGAGAATTTATCCAGTTTGTGCCGAGGTTCAGTTTGTTACAAACCATATCACCCCATTTTCTCTAAATATTCATATATCTGTTTTGATTCCAGAGAAGGAATTTCTATGACCTGTCTACTTGCATTGTAGCGTGTGAAAAAAAAAAAAGTTTGTGACTGCAACCCTAAATGTTTTATCACCTGTCAGACATTTCAGTGATAATAAAATGTAACATCCTTTAAATTAATTAGACATGATTAAGACTTCAAGCCCACAGGCCACTTAATTATGCAAAAATTATAAGTTAGCTATTTAAATTACCATTAAATTGATTCTTATGTTAATTGATATCTCACTTATAACCCTGCATTTCACTTCTATAGAATAACAGGAAATTATTAAACTTTAATGCATATACCTGAAAATGGTTAAGCAACCAGTCCTGTAAAGAAAATATACTGAAGATAAATAATGAAGGAAGAATTGGACATATACAGTCACACACACACACACACACACACACACACACACACAATAGGGCCTGCTTTAGTTAGGTAGATCTGACATTGTTTATGCATAACCTATTTTTACCCAAATTTGTTCTGATTTCTCTACCCTTCAACTGAGTAAAGCTTTGATTTTCCACAAATGCACAGTAACTGCTGGTACACAGATCATTATGGCATGAATGGAATAAAAGAGCAGAGGTGTGAAGGTATACCAAGAATTACAGTATGTTAGTAGGTGGGTATTATTTCTCATCAAATTCACTTGGAGGTGAAGCCCTTGATCAATGAATCACAGCAAAACACTCTCTTTTTGTGACTGTACATACAATTGCATGAAATTAATCATATAGCACCTTTCACCAGCTCAGGCTGATACACTAACTCCAGACTCTCCTGGACAGCCACAGTGTGATCACAGTTATCCATGTCCTGGTGATCTCTAATCTTGATGCATACGGTATATGGGATTACTGATATTTGGAAACCTCAGGTAATTGGGGAACATAGGAAGGAGCCTTATACCAAATCAGACCGCTGGTCCACCTTTCCCAGTATTAACTGCACCAGCCTCCCATGATCTGGCACCCTCTAGATTTTGGGCTGGATATAAAGCCACTCCAGATCCATCCCTGGCCTGCCTTCTATCTCTGCCCTGAGACCATAGAATTGCAACTTCAGGGTACAGATCAATGTATTAATCTATTTCAAGTTCATGCCAGTTTCACATGTCTTCATTCATAAACCCATTCTGCACGCTTTCCACATTATTCTACAATCTTTCTTTTTCTAAAAAAAGGGGGGGAAATAAACAAAAACCCTTATGAAAATTCACAACTTTGGTGCGCCATTTTGCATGCATTTTACCTTAAAACACGCATTTTTGATAATTCATTTTATGAATTATAATACTTATTTTCATGTGCTTTCCCTCTAGAAACTCTGGGAAATCTATATGGTTTCTTCAATTTTTGCAGGTTTTTTTTAAAAAACCCTTTTAATCGGAATCTAGAACCTTCCAAGTTGTCTGGGCTGCCATGAGTTTATTGTTTATAGTTTTTTATTATTATTTTCTTATTTTTGATTCTTCTAAGGGTGGAACAGAGGAATAATTTGGTGCACTTTGTATCACAACATTCAAGAGTACTGCGAAAACCTGACGTTTAATTGTTTTCTGATCCACATATTAGCTCAGGAAGTTAAATCAGGCTGGTTTGCTTAAAAATATGGATTGAATGATGTTCTCAAGTATCCTTAACTATGGCTTGTGTGTGTTTTAGCACTTCCTGAAATACTGTAATTCATTTCATTTATATGGAGTAAAACTTTGTGTCTCAAAATCAGAACCTGGATCATAGTTAGGATGATAGACATTGTAGTTCAGACTTTATCTTAAGACTAACTCTTTCATGTGGAACTCTTTTAATTGAAAAGAGAAACACACACACCCTTTTTCCTACCAGGTCCTAAGTTTTGCTTTAGTTAAAAATACTTTTAACTGGGTCAAGACCAAGTTCCTTAGGGTGACATTAAAAAGAGTTTGATTTAAATATTAGCTGTCAAGGAAATTTATAATTTTGGCAGTTATCAGACACCTTTATTCTGTGTAAAGATGAAGATTTGACTTTGATTTTTCTTTTTCACCCAAATGAATGGTGCACCTTTCTTTAATTTCTGATACTTGTCGGCCATTTGGCCCAATAATGGCATGCAAAATGAACTCTTAAAAAATTTATGCTAACATTTATTAATTAATGTATCATAAAATAAGTCAATTTGAAATTCTAAGTTGAACTCCCTGTCTGCTTGTGAGTGTTCCACCCCACCCCCACCCTTTTCAGAAGCCCCATCTTCATAAACCATTTTCACAGCCTTTCTAATTAGTGTGAATATTTCAAAAAATGTTATTGTAAATTGATAGCTATTGAGCCGCATGCTAAAATTCTTTTTGGACTTCCCATTTAAATGTCTGTTCCTCCGTCGAAAGGGGCCACTTGAAGTGTCAAGAAAACTCTGGCACTGGTTACGTTAACCCAATGACACACCTATCTTGTGCAGCTCTTGGCAGTGGGGATGGGCTTAGTTCTAATCTAAGCATGACTGAAAATAAAATGTCAAAAGATGTAAATGCATCTCTAAAGGCCTGCTTTGATCTTGGTTTGATCCCATTCTACTGACTTAAGTGGGGTTAATTGCTTGTTTTAAATAGATTCTGGATTTCTAATAGTGTAATCCAAAGTGGAAGACTTTGGATTTAACATGATTAGCAGCCCATCCTAAACTCATTTTCTTGTAAAAACTCATTGATGTCAATAGCACTCACTTCCAAGTATATGCATATTTTGTATTGGTGTGTTAGGGGCTATTTTCACAAGTGACACACACAAAAAAAGCCTTTGAGTGTCGATTCTACTTTTGTGTCATGTCTGAATCCAGGAGATCCAGGAGAGAATGTGTAAAAAATACCCATTACAGCCAAAGTTGGTCTTATTTTCACATTAGGAACTGATTGTAAGGCACCTAGAGGAGGCCGTCTAAACAGCTCACTTTCCATTAGTTACCTCCTGCACCACCACTATTCTGGTCTCATAGCCAACTCAGCTCCTCAATCTAAGGCACACATTTCACTGAGTAATCACATAGGTCAGGCAAGGGAGTCTATATGGCTTTCTCCTCAAATTCTGACCAGTTCACACCTATGAATAGGACTGAGCTGAAGAGTGTATGTGTATTGTACAAAAACAGTCACCTGCTGCCAAATGCAACCCCCCCATCTTGCTATTTGTTTGGGGGGGGGCTGTAAACTGGGAGGAAAAGTTTCACTCATTTGGAGTGATGCCCGAAAGTTCTGTGCTTACTCCAATTTGGCTCTGTAACACTGTCTGACAGTCAACTCTGATTTACTATGTGATGTCACCAGGAAGCATATTCCTAGCATATTCTGAGTGAGGGCAATGCTTCTTGCCATCCCTCTGAATAGCCTTCCTAGTGACATCACATAGTAAATCAGATTTGGCTGCAAGACATGCAGCTTGCTGACAGCTTTAGAATGTAACATAATTGTAATGTCACCTCGAGAACAAGCCATGTTTTAAAAAAAGAAATAGCTCCCAGGTTGCAGTGAGGAAAGAAGCAAAAGCAAATCCGTGACCAGCAGCACATGACAAAGGTAGGTGAGAGGTGGTCAATAAACTTTTTGCTGTATGGCTTATTATTCTCCACCTTCCCCATTTTCATGGGCAAAAGTGCAGAAACAGACATAAGAATCTCTGTACTGGAACAGGGAAGAACTGACTCTCAGTCATTTGAGCACTAATCTTTTTTTCTTCTGTGCTTTGCCATGATGAAACAAGATTGTTCTATATCGCTAGAAGAACACTGAATGTCACACAAAAGTTATGTATAATACCATCATTTCCTCATTTCAGTTATACTTGGATGAAATAAGCACAGCACCCAATCCTTCCTTGTATGTTACCTACTTTTCTCTGTGTTTTTTTTTTTTTGGGTTGGGAAAATAGCCAGATGATGATGGGCAATGATCTTCCTACAAAACCTTTAAAAAAATCCAATAACATGACTTGGTCAATTTACTGCATTTCTATAAACCTAAAATGATTGAAATCGCAGGTAGGATTTCAAATAACCTGCCAAAATGAACAGATTGAAAGCTGGGGGAGATGAGTAGGCAAAGTAAACGCAAAAGATTGTGGAGAATGTGGTGTATCCAAGGCAAAGTAGAGACCCCAAATTGTAGAATGGTTTTGGAGTTTGTATCCAAGCACACCCATAGACACCAGTTTACTCAGAGGAGTCCGCAGCAGAATACCTCACATCAGTGCAAGAGTTTTAAAAACTGAATATTATTCCAAGTACCAGTTACACTAAATTCAACTCTTAATAAAAGTAGCTTATCCAGTGGGTCATAGGGTAAACCCAGACCCCAAGCTCTATTCCTTGGGAAGAATGCTGAAATAGTTTTGAAACCCCTGAATTGTATATTTACTGGTTTCTGCAAGGCTAGCTACTACATAGGAATGGATAGACCCTACCAATATTATTATGGATAGATGGTGTAAGAAGGCCATCACTTAAGGGGTGTGGTGGTCCTGAGAACCTTGTGGCCATCTGGTGGACTTTCATGACATATCAATCACTCTGGACTTAAGCAGCCAAGTATGTCTTCATTTCATTTCATTTCTTTCCTTTCCTAAAATTCATGCACCACTTGATTCTAAAGAACCTCAAAGTGGTTTATCCTGTGTTGCCTGTTGGGGAGTGGGATTACGTGTCCCTGTTGCTTTCTTTATACTCTGCCTCCTCTGCTTGAAGCCCCATCATAGCTATCATGATTTTCCCACCTTGGATGATGCTATGAAGGAAGAGCATAGTTTTGTTGTTTGTTGTTGTAACAGTTATATTATGCCCAGGTATGCTGTACACTTGCCTCCTGTATATGTACAGACATATTAATGAAACAAATAAAGATCACAGACAGAGTATATTCATCTACAATAATTTTTTGAAGTTGCCAGTAGCATTAGCTCATACATCCTGCGGTGCCATTCCATGCCATGCCATTTGCTGAACGAGAGCCAAAACTGGACAAAATAGAGGCTGCCATCCTATACAGTCTTTTTAGGATGTGAGTTCCATTGAACCCAGAAGGAACTATTTTCAAATAAACGGGCTTAGGATCATAAAGTTACATCCAGTGTTAGTCATACTCACAGTAGACCCACTGAAATCAATGGACATAACTAATGTAGGTCCATTAATTTTAGTGGGACTAAGTTGAGTACAGCTCACAGTGAAATCTTGCCTATGGAGAACACAGCTGATACTATCTGCATGATTCATACCTGTGTTTTGCAGGACTGATTTCCTAGTAGATTAAAGATATTTCTCTTCCTCTACATAGAAGAACAGAGCATCGAGGGAACAAGATGGCTTTGCAGATACATCATCTATTTAATTCATATATAATTGCTCATTCTTCCTGACTTTTTTTTGTAATTTAAATCAAGTGTTAAGCAGAGCCCTATCAAATATCTTCAACAAAACAAAAGAGAATATCCTTTTTCTGATTCAACCATAAATGTTTATGAATCAGGTAAGAACCTTTTTTCCTTTGATTTTTTCCCCATCACAAACTTAAAAAAAAGTTGGCTGTAAAAATTAGCAGACGCAGAAAGCATTTTCTGAAGCCAGCCTCAAAATTAACTATCTACCAAGCACTTAACATGACTTTCTCGTCCTTGTAATTTTGGAATGCAATAAACCTGATGGTAATTTTTATACATGTGAGGATTAGTACATGCCTGCATTGTTCACCTGGTATCACAAGCTATAATATGCTTTCAATCAAATCACTTGAAATACAGATTGTGAAAAGAATATGTGTTATTATTTTGTTTTAAAAGATAGACGCACACAGCTTGTTATCTTTGACCACAAAGCAGAGGGGGGAAATTCCCCCGTCACACTAGATGTATCCATGTTTTATGTATGCTCACTGCAATAACATTTCCATATGAATATAATGAAATGGCACGTTCTTTTTAGTCTTTACATTGTATAGATTTATGCAGCATGGACTACATACAGTACACTGTATCATCATGAATAATGTGATTATGGTAGGTATAATATGTGACTCCTCAACAGGAACTTGAATTATGTTCATGCAGTAGTTTTCTTTCATAAGTTGCATAATTTTCTTTCGGTTTCCCCCCTGGGGAATTTGTTTTATTTCTAGCAATTTACTTGCTGCTTCTATTTTTGTATAATAATAATAATAATAATAATAATAATAATAATAATAATGTGCATGGTAAAATATTTACAATGGCATAATCTGCAGCTTTGGATGCCCAGAAAATGCTGTGTAATATGACTGAATTGATAATTAAGTAGGAATGTGTCACCATATGCTTAAATTGCTCTATGGCCAATGTTTTTTCTCCAATTATCAAAATGCACATGATCAAAATTATGTTTGGATAACAACATTCCAGCTACGTATGGCACATGCCTATGATTCCAGTTGGGCATCATATTTCTTCTGGCTTGTGTAGTGCACATATGTATGACCTGTTAACACAGCTTGCTGTGGTCTAACCTCTTCTACTAATTCCCTTCCTTTCCCCCTTCCTATAACTTTGCTTCGTACCTGTAAAATACAGTGCAATTCATAAAACCAGCTATGGTTTAGGAAAATCTGGAAACTAAATAGCAATTCTAAGTTGATGAAAGCATTTGTTTTAGGAAGGGAGAAGATGATGTGCAAGTTTTGTTGCATTTTGAAGTTCCACATTTACCAGAATCAACAATCATGGTCTTTGGGTCTTCCCTTCCCTTTTAAATTCAGCATAAAAACACCCCAACTGTACAGAAATTTTTTCCAACATCTCTCTCCCTTCTGTGATAAAAAAGCACCTGGGCAAGATACCACTCTGATGTTATTTAAAATTAGGTCATATTTTTGTGGTGTTGAAGAAATGAGACCTATCTTGATTTCCACGGTGCATCCTGAATTCACATTCTTCTTAATTCCCGAGCAGAAGTTTAAGTCAAGCCCTTACAAAATCTATGTGAATGATATGAAACATTTTAGGAAATACTGCATTTTCTATCTGTGTTTGCTGCTTTGATTTATCTATTTGGGCAAGTTTGTTATAAGGGGTGGGAGGAGAGTCAGGTCATTGGTCAGTCCAACCTAATGTTGCCTACTCAGAAAGCAGTAACTCCCCAAAGACTGGTGCAGGGGTCATTCCCTGTCCCAATACTGAATATCAGTGCTTTTTCCCCCTGCGGGTATGCAGAGGTACACATACCCCTAAACATTTTGTGAATCTAAGTTTGGCCTCATTGAGGGGCAGTATCTCAATATGAGTAGGAAAATGAGAGTACCCTAAACATTTTTTCAGAAAAAAAGCGCTGCCAAATACTATATCTGGTAATTCCAGGGCTGAATCTGACATGCTTTGTTCATGCAAAACACATGTTCCAGCATCTGAAGACCAAATGCAAAATCCTTGTTCTGTCTGCCCAGCTTTATATATGAACTGATGCACAATCCTGTGCACAGGTTGCACTCATAGAACACACTTGTGCTAATGTTTTGTAGCTAGAGGCCACAATCCAGTGCAGGTGTATGTGTGTGCATAGGTACACTGAAGTCAGTTTGAAGTCATAGACTTTTTGATATTGTTTTATTTCGGGGCAGAGAAGAAAACTGAAACTGCAGGAGGATGCAGTTATTTCTTTGTAATTCTGGAATGCATAAATTCTGATTATCAGTGTTCGAAACTCCCATTGTTCTAGGTGCATTTTGCGACAGGGAATTTCATTAGCACGAACCGTTTCTGAGCTCTGGGCGCAGTACTGCACCTAAGATTTCAGATTAAAACTGCAGAGTGGAAGGAAAGGAGGACCTTTTTCCTGCCTTCCCACTTCCAGCTACTCTCTGAAAACTGGAGAATAGACCCAGGGTAAGGAGTAGACTATGTGAAAAATGAACATAATATTTTAGCTGCAGTTCATTCATTTTCAGTTTTGTATTGTTATTTTTTTTTAAAGTGCGGCTAGACATTCCATTGTTGCACCCATAACCTAGGTTTAAGGTGCCATTTAGCTCCTAGCTTTCATATCTCAGTTTCTAACACTGCTGATTATAATACAGTTATTAAATCCCCTCAGTTCTGAAAGCATCTGAGCCCAAAATTTGAGTTTAAGGTAACTTAAAACTCAACCGTATGCAAAGTATAGTGTACCTGTAAGACCTTTGGTTTATATGTAGGATCAGGCTGCTTGCTTCATAGGCCACAATCCACCGTACACTTGTAGAGGGTCTTTCGTTCTTCTTTCAAGGACCCTGTTCTAGCCCTGCAGCCCAGTTCACTTAACTCAGCATGCACATTCAGTGAACGCCTGAAACAGTAGCCTCTGCCTCTCCCCCTGCTGACGTTCAGTGAATACTGTAGCGGGGAGAAGCCTGTTGATGTCATGCCACTACCAACATGTGCGTACATTGAATGTGCCTACTGAATGAGTGAAAAGGATGCCTGTGCCAGATTTCAAGCTCCTATTGCAATCTCTCTGGGTTTTGTTTTGGTTTTTTTAAAAAAAGAAGATTGTAATGGGTGCACAGAGGCTATTTTCGGAAATGCAGTTTATTCTGCATGTAGATCTACAAATGCACTCTGATCTACCTGTGTGCTGTTCTGGGCAGTGGTTTCAGACAGACCAAATCCAAGTACTCTTCATTTAATTGGGTTAGATGTCTTGTTGTTTGAACCAAAGAGATTGACCCCAAGGACGACTAGTCGAAGGTAAGTCTCAATTCAGTCACACATCTCCTGGTAAGGGTCCATGTGATTTCAGCCTAAGATCCCAATAGTTCATGGATCTAGATCCCAGCAAGCTTCTTTTTGTAATCCTCCAGACTGTGATAATTTTATACCCATCCCCTTTTGGTACAGCAAATGCATTCTTTGTTAGGATGCAGTAATTATAAGGTTCTCCATTATATGGCAGTTACCAGGTAATTCGCAAACATCCATGCAATTTTAATGGCCACAGGTTAGGTATATATGTGATCAGCAACAAATAAAAAGTCATGCCAAAGAAAATGTTATCCCTGTTGGTGCAGGGTTCTTCTTCTTTAATCCTGCGTCATGTTTGGTTAAAAAGCAATGCCTCTTCTACTTCTAGGAGTAATGTCAACATTTCAGTCCCATACACAAGGTGTGATGTTGCCAAGTAGCTATTAGTGACATGTTGATCTGAAGCCAGCTGTCTCTTACCCAACCAAACTTTAGTTGATCTGGAATGGGAGAGTGGCACTCGATAACATGGTGTCTTTTACACTTCGCTATCCAAATTAATATTAGCTAAACTCGTGCAACAATTCAAGAGTTTAGGGTCACTTTATTAACAGGGAACATCAATCCAGGGTATAATTCAATTAAAAAACATCAATAAAAATCTAATTTCAAAAGTCGCGAGCAAGGTGCACCAATATACCACATCAGGCAGTCAGAAAGCGCTCGGCTACTATTGAATCATTGCCTGTTTTAATAAGTATTCAGAAAATTATACCAAGACTTCAAAAGAAATTGTAAGGAATTGTTAGCAGGTTTATTAATGTTTTATGTTTTATTAAAAGTTTGGGTGTACATTTCACAATGAGCAACATCAAAAATCAGACTTTCTGCCTGTAATTTTGCTTCCTCCTGTCTTTCTGCCTTTGGGATTCGCTCTTTTCCTTTCATCAGCTGCCATTTTCAGCAGCATGCAGTAATTTCATGGCTCATTGCAAGCGCTGAAAACCTTTGAAACCACAAATGCTAACCTACCTGGCCTGCAGCCATTTAGGAAGAGATTAATTTAGCAAACAGAAGCAAAACACTTTCTACTCCTAGCCTGTGCATAATTTCACTTCTATCTATATTTATTTTACAGTGAGCAGCGTAATGACAATTTCAGTAATTGCAACTCTGTAAAAATTTGCCTACCTAGCTTATCTCGCTATCACAAGACTGTGAGTCAGTCAGATTAGGGGGAAATAAAGTACAGTGTGAAGCCTGCATTGGTTGCCTTCCAAAAAAATATGTGTTTTTATATCAAACTTAAGTGATGCTTTGCCCCTTATTTGTATACTTATCTGCAGGACAATGGATTCTCTAAGATGTTGGGAAGGGATGCGTGCACATTTTTTAATGCACTGTGATTTATAGGTGCTGTTTTCACACACACACACACACACACACCAGCACACAGCTAGGCTGCGCCAACCCATTGCTGTAGATTTAGTTACAAATGGCTGTTGAGCAATCTGAACAGAACTGAAAGTCCATCTGGGGCAAATTTAGGCTATCAGGCTTGGAACGAATTCAGATTCTAAATTAGCTCACAAACTGTTAGCTTTAAAATGAAGTTCAAATTGTTTTATTGTTGCTAATCCAAGGGGGGAAATAATAAATATAAAAGTCAGCCCATGGGCTTTTCTCCTAATAAATCTTTTCTTACAACGGCCATATTTCTTCAAAACTTAGTTCTTAAAAGTGAGTTGCTGGATGCTTATTTGCATACTAGAATGGAAATGCGTGGTGTTGGCATATGCATTCACCAAATTTTAAATACTCTGTATTTAACATGTATTGCTTCTAGTAAGCAGAGAATCCTCATTGTATTTTTAGGTGATTTTCCTTCCATGCTATAGTTGGGGAAACTGAGGCTGAAAGACAGTAGCTACAGCAAGATCACCCAGAGTACAGGACTGAAATATAAGGTCAACAGATTATCCAGTTCAACTAGACCTTGAGTTAACCAGAGCTCCAAGAAGACAACATGCCATTGTTCATAGTGTGTTGCTTCCAATAAAATACATCAAGACAGTTGGTATATTCATCTACAAAGTAAACCAACAGCAATCAGATATAGGTGTGCATGGTAGATCTCCCCAATGTCACAATTTCATTCTACTAAGTGCTACGATTCTACTAAGGAGCCTCTCAGCTCATGACATTCATTCATTCATTCATTCATTATATGACATCACTGCATGTTTGGAAACATTTAGGTGGTGTGGGTAATTTTCAGACATCACCATTTGCATTTTTTTAGGTTTTTTTTTTTTTGATAACAGGAAGTCAAAAGGCAAAGATGTTACTATAATCACCTTGGGTAACCTTTTGCCTTAAAATTTCACTTTCTGTCACCATTGGCCAAAAGGTTTTCATATAATAAATAATGACAGGACAAGTGACAACAGCCAGCCACTGAAACACAAAAAATGCAGATACAAAACTGCCCTTTTCCTAGCCTAGGAAGCTTATTTTTATAATATGTCTTTCAAGCTTTTTAATGATCAGTATTATTTTTTTTAAAAAAATATCAGTTGGACAACTTTCTTTTTCTTTATTAGGTTTATAGAAAACTGGATAGTTTTTCCAAGAAGGAAAGTGAAGGGTAGAACATTAAACTTGTTTATGCACTGTTTTTATAATAGCTAATTCATTTAAGCACACAGATACACAGACGGCAGTGGGATGACTGGCCAACCCACACAGATGTACACCTCCAATCTGGCATCCCATAACGTTCATAAAATATGTCAACACAGCCTGGATTCTTTCCATCATTTATGTTAAAACTATTGGTGTTCATACCAGAGAAGCAAACATTTCTTGTTGTTAAAATTTGTGTGCCTATTAAATAAAGAAAGAAATAGAAATGCTATATGCTCAGGTTGCCAGCAGCAGGATTGGCAGACTTCTGTATGTGCATCTAACAACAAACACAAAATGAGTAGAAATCTCCTTTTTTGAAAATCTGATCCTACGGTTATTGTACATATCGCTCTTTTAATTTGCTGAAGGTTTTACATTGTTTTATTGTAGGAGGCCTCATGAAATATCTAGAAGGTGTGCCACCAGTATTGCCGTTTTATTTATGAGATTTAGTAATTTGCAAAACTAGCTAGCCCTTTGGTTTTGTAGAATTAGCAACGTCCTCTGACTTCAGTGGTTTGTTTCCTTGGAAATTCCGGAGATTATTGAAAAATTCCCAGCCCAGGAATTAGTTTCAGGTACCATGTTTTTTATTGGAAAGGTGTGGCTATCCATAGATAAGTTGTTTGTTTCTGGAACTTGTCCAACCCATTGGAACCCAACCTTTCAAATTAAAGTTTTCATTTTGTGGAATTCTGTATTATTCCTAATGAGGAATAATTTGTGAACATGAAAGTGCCTTTTTTAACACCGGGTGGGAATGTGCCACAAAAACATTTTTACCTTACCATCCCTTTGTCATTTCCATAAACGATTACATTGATTCGATGCTCTCAGTGTTCCTTTAAGTTAGCTAGCTAGCTGTGCTATTCTATATGGTCAGTACACCCAAAGCCTTCTGTTCCAAAAGTGTATTATGGTTTTTAACATCATAAGCTTTTAAAATGTATATGTTAATGTGTCTGATTGGTTTCTGAATATCTGACATAGCTCTTAAGTATGACATATAGAAATGGTTATGAATGGTAATCTACAGATTAATCTGCTGTCACTCTAAGGGATAAACTGGGCTGGAGAGTTGCAAATGGATACATTTGATGAAACAGGCTCTAGTGCACAACAGCTTATACTACAATCAATTATCAGTCTTTAAAATGACACAAGTCCCCTTGTGGCATTTATAAAAATTAGGATGATTCACACCAGGGTAGCATATGTAAGACACAAATTATTATTGACATCAGTGGAACAATTCTTTCATTCTAACTGTCCAGTCTTATGCTAATAAGACTAAGGGGACAATTGAACATGGCCCCTGTCTGGTAGTCATAGGGCTTAATGGAGTGGTGCAGCCAATATTGCATCCATAGTCCCACTGATCGCATTGGCCCAGGTGGAAGGTTGGGAGGTTGGGAAAAGGTGATGTGCTGGTGTGCTAATTCCCACACTGACACCATAAAGAGGCCTGGTTCAGGCCTGTTGTCATGTGATGGCAGCAGGCTGGGTCAGAATTCCAGTGTGGTATAGTGGTTAAGAGCAGTGGACTCGTAATCTGATGAACCGGGTTCAATTCCCTGCTCCTCGTCATGCAGCTGCTGGGTGACCTTGGGCTAGTCACACTTCTTTGAAGTCTCTCAGCCCCACTCACCTCACAGAGTGTTTGTTGTGGGGGAGGAAGGGAAAGGAGATTGTTAGCCGCTTTGAGACTCCTTAGGGTAGTAATAAAGTAGGATATCAAATCCAAACTCCTCCTCCTCCTCCTCCTCTTCTTCTTCTTCTTGCCCCGCCCCTGAAATGCTCCTGTGGCAGCGATTTGGGTGGGCATGGGGCTCCCCTGCTGGCAGATCTGAGCATGGAGGATTGGTATTGGCAGGGTTGGATTGCTCTTCTCATGGGTAATCCTATTCATGCCTACTTGGGGGTTAATCTAGATGAATGCACTGAGGCCAACTTTTGAGTAAAAATGCTTAGGATTGCATGGCACAGGTCTGTAAGTGTTTTATCTTCAGGTTCCTCCTTGTTTGTGCTCTAGAATGTCTGTTATTACCACCACAAGAAACAGGTCCTCACTTTAGGACCTAATGCATGTGTACATGTCATGTTTTTGTGCATATGGTGTTCCTATTTATTAATGAAATAAACCGAGAGCCACTGCTAGTGTGGGAGCTCAGTGTGCAAATCAGAGTTTTCATTCCTGCAACAGATCACCAGTTCAGGGTGAGAATATTGGGCAGTGCATAACACTTCCTTTGTGTTAATGTAGTTAGTGTGTAATTGCTGTATTTGGACTTGAGAAGAGATTTATTAGCAATCCGCTGAGGACCAATTTACATAATCAAACATTTATTCCTCTGGCCAGTGGTTGATTGCTCCATCAGGTGGCTCTATTTTCCAGAGGGGTAGCTATGCTAGTCTCCTGCAGCAGAAACAACAAAAAGTCTTGTGGTACTTCGAAGACTAACACGTTTTATTATGGTGTCAACTTTCATGGTCTGGAATCAGCTTTGTCAGATGCATGAAGTGCAGTCCTAGTTTGGAAGGTGTATATATCATGAGGGTCTAAAGGGTACATGCAACAAGTCAAGTAGGAATTGAACGGCAAGGAATTGCAAAAAGTACAGTCACTGACAATTCAATTAGAGCTTAAATGTTTACAAATAGTATCAGTAACCCTTTATACCACTACAGCCAGTGGAGGCTGGTTCACTAGAACCAATGGGGCACTGCCCCAGTACCCCAGTCTGCCTTCAGCAAACCCATGTTTTCTTACCATCAGGGAATGGTGGCAGTTCTGCCTGTCATTGGCTGTGGTTCCCACCTCCTGATGCCCGCATTGCCTTCTGCCCCACCAAGCCTGATGAGCAATGAGCACCAGCCACCACTGACTACAAGTGGAATTTGCTTAACAGTGCCAGATGCTCATTTTATTACCAACCTGTTTACAGTAACAGACTGATGATAACACAATCAGTTAACATTGCCAAGTAAATCACATCCTGAGTGCCACAGGAAACCACTGTCTTTATTCAAACCCAAATGGATAATATTGAACTTCCCGAGGAGTTGTAATTCAGCAGTTTCATGGTGGAGCCTCTCTTTGAGGTTCCTTTGTTCCGGACAGTAACAACCTCACAAGTTGAAACACTCTCCTGCTGGTTTCTGTGTATATTGCAATTTCTGCTGTCAGATTTGTGTGCATTTATTATTTGATTCAGGGGCTACTGGCATATACATTTATAGCCCACAAGGAGGTTTGGGGGAAAATTATTTCACTGTGTACTGAAAACCTACCTGGCCAATTAACACAGAGATCATATAGCCATTTCCCCATGTGGACAAGTATAGTGTCCAATGAATTTGCTGAATGGCTGGACTTAGTTTTCAGCCATGTGAATCAGTCCCACCCAGTCACAGTGATCATAATGACAGAGAATGGGATTTCAACTTAAATCCAATCACTCTGCCTTAATTTTTTTAATATAGAAATGTGCTGCTTTATACTGCTATGTGATTTGTCCAGGCAACATTGCTACTAATAGGTTGTGCATAAATTATGATCGCTTAAGAATGGCGGAGGTATTTCCATTTTGCACCTTGGCTATTACAGCTGCAGAGAAAATGAACAAAATGAGATTACAAACTTATAAATACAGGGTATGCAATGGAGAGGGGGGAAGTCGGGTGGGGGACGTAAAAGAGAAGCGCAGATACAACCTTAACTCCAGCCATACAAATGGTCCTGCTATTATTTACTATGGTAACATTATAAAAGACTACACTGTTTGGGACCATTATCCTTCCAGCTCTCTTTTCAGTACAAATCATTATATTTATTATCTGTCGTCTTGTATAGAGGGTCATGAGAAAGGCCAATCGAAAGCAGAAGAAGCCTGCTTTTCAGAAGAAAATTGGACCTATTTCTAATTCTCTTTCATTCTCAAGTACAAGGAAGTGCAGACTTTTTTTGTGTGAAAAATTGTTTCATGCAAGATAAAAGTACAGATTATCGGTGAGAAAATGGCACACTCTTCCTGACACCTTGCAGATTCTTGGGAGATATTGCCAGTTTTCCTAAAAGATTTTTACCTTTCATATCCTGAAAAATACGTTTCCTTATAGGTGCTGAGCAGCAGGTGCCAGAGTTTAAGGTATTATTTTTGAATATGTTGTATATAAGGGATATCAATGACTCGGCTGTATGTTTTAACAATGTAGTCCCTTAAAGTAAATACCATGTTGTATATCATGGAGGAAATGGATGTTTTTTTTGCAAATGTGTGCCCAGCATCAAGGTTCAGTTTGTAAGCTTCTGTCTGCTTTTGTGCATATGCAAATAAATGAAATTAAAATATGGATCTTGCCTTTTTGCATTGCATGCTTTCCGCCACTTTCTGCACAATTACAATTAGCTTGGCCACCAGAGGGTCTCTGAGAAAAGAATGGCCATGGTAGGCCAAGGCATTCATACACACACCAATTCCCCGGGTACTCTGCCACTCATCTTACTGTCACTGCTGCCCATCCTTCCACATTTTGTATCTGAGAAGCAATGGTGGGCAGCGGGGTCAACAGTCAAAAGCTGTATATGTGTGTGTAGAAACCTCTGATGTGACTGAAATGTAGCCCATTGCACTTTTTCATTAGGCCACGCCTACTGTTGGCATGTGTCCTCTGGAGCATTGCCCACAAGGGAACACAGCCCTCAGGTTAATGAAAACTCCCCACACTGCTCTTCCTTTCCCACATTGCCTTCCATGCACAGTTCCCCATGTAGGTGCTGCCACATTGAATACATGATTCTGACATTGTGTGGAATAGACCTCCTGATAAGATGGCGACCCTACTGGCAACAAGCCCAGGGGGGGGGGCTGGTTTTTAAGCTCCCTGACTCAGCCAGGCACTGATGTAAGACCCTGCAAGGGTACGTATTTCTTTGAAGTGTAGCTTTAGGAGAGGCCATAGCTCATTGGCAGAGCATCTGCTTTGCATGCAAAAGGTCCAGGTTCAATCCCTAGTGTCTCCAGGTAAGGCTGGGAGAAATTCTTGCCTGAAATCCCACAGAACCACTGCTGGGCAGTGTACATAATACTAAGCAAGATGGACCAATGGTCTGACTCAGTGTTAGGCAACTTCCCATGTTTCTCTCTTTAGTCAGGGAGGAAGGCACAGCTCTTCCAGGTCTCTCAGGATCAGCAGCCCAGGAAGGTGACAAAAGCAAACATCTCAAGGGCTGTGGCATCTTAGAGCTAAATACACTTCATGTAATATGAGCACATATATTCAGATATGTGAATGACATAGCTCACAAGTGTCCCAGAAAAAATGGGACATCCCGTTTTTCCCCGTGAGAGCATGGCGGCCATTTGGGTTGTTGTGATCTTCCACAATTTTGCGCCAAGATATTGCTCAGAAAAAAAGTGCTTTTGGGAGGGGCTGCGATCTCATGTGGTATTCCATAACACATGTTTTTGGGCGCCATGAGAGCATGGCCCTGAAAAAGTGTGTCTTTTGGTTTCTATGATCTCACACAGATCACGTGACTCAACATGTTGGAGGGCATGGAATGATGTGAGTCTATGCAGGGCAATGCAAAGCTGGTAATAGGTCCAGGCCAGATGGGAAATGTAGTCCCCACTTCAATAATATTTACGAAATGGTCCCTCTTTGCCTCTACCAGGGGGACTTGGAGTAGACCCCATCAAAGTCACAGGGCCCTACCGATTGGCCCCTTTGGCCCCATTGCTTTGGCTTGGGTTTTTGCAAGCTCAGTGGTACTAGCACGCACAGGCCTGCCGGCATAGGAGAGGTGGTAGGTTACCACTATTATGACTTAACATGTCACCATCACCTACCCCGACAGATTGCTTCAGTGCAGCTGCCCCCTGCAATAGGCCAAAATCCTGCTATGTACCTTGCTTAACTACAAATGTTTGTTGCCGCAGGACTTCAGTGCATATGTAGGGACAAATGCCGCCTCCTCTTAACTGGTATTACATCATTCCAAAATGTAGTCAAGACGTATAGGACAACCCTCACCTAAGCCAATGGCCCGGAGCAACTTGTATTTTTTTCCCCACGAAGAGGGAAGCAATTTATTAAAAACATGTTTTGGAAGTATGATGAGTCCATATCAGTGCTGGCGGTATGCTCCCATTATCAGCTAGACAACTTTTGTTAATTCTGTAAATATTTCCAGCATTGTAAACACTGGGCAGTGTAGTGGCTGTTAATACAAAGTAGGCAAATTGTCTGATGAATTCATGTATAAAGAGACAAGACTCTGGGATCAGAAGTTTGCTGATAATTCAAACAAAGCTCTGAGTTGACTTGATTGCCAACAGTTTTTGAGAAATATCCATAGGACCATAAAGTGATAAATTCTTCCATTAGTTCATATGTGGCACTGACAGTTTACTGACCTGAATTTTATATTAAGAAAGTGGAGTTTCCATAGCTTTCCATAGCTTTTTCATTGTTGTTCATGCATGTTCAAAATCAGCTTATATATTAACATAAAACGCTCCATTCTAAAAGATTTTACATATGGTGTGTGCATAGCTGGAGCTTTATTTAATTGAGAGGCACAACTGATTGTCTACATCACTTAAAACAGGGGTCAAATGTGGTCTTCCAGGCCTCTATATTTGGCCCAAGTTCACACACCCTCCCACAGGCCACACCTTTTGCCTAAATGGAATGTATCTGAAATCTATGATAATGCCTCTTGCTTCCATGGAAAGAAAATAGAGAGGGAATTTATTTCTAGTTTTAACATGCCATAAGAAGAATGACTTACTTGTTTCAAGTTTATTGCTGGTTGAAAAGTATGTATTGGTGCCTCTGTTGAGATACGTTATTTCTCAGGTCACAAATTCAGCTATTGTTACTCTGATTTTAGCTGATTCCCAAAACAAGGATGGGTAGCATATACAGCTAATTTGCATAGTGTCATTAGATAACAAGCAAGACTTTATAACTGCATTTGAATTTGTCTTTATTTTCCTAATCTTACTCCCAAAAAGTGATCAAATGCAGAAGCAGTTTTCTGTAGGGCACAGCATTTAGTTATTTATTATATAGTAAATAAAGGCTATTTATTATTCAAAATGTCTTTCTATCCCACTCTTCTTCCATTAGAAAACTCAAAGCAGCCATAGCAGGAACATAAATAAGAATAATATCCAAGCAGTACTATATAATAAAATCAGCAGCCAGAACAGACAACAGCTGTGAAGAATATCCAGCTCATAAGCGCTAAAACAAAACAGAAAAACCTCCATAAATCCCAACACCCTGTTCCCTGCCTTGCTACTGGACCATGAAGGAGGAGAAGGCATTAGAAGCTAAGGCATCAGCAGCAGTCTTGCTAGACAGGTGGTGGGAGACTGCCATCCAAGACCAGGCACCTGTTCCAGTGCTGCGTATCCTCCACGCCCCTTTCCCCTCCCCCAGTCACCCCACCCACGTGGAAGCAGATCTCAATGTCTGTAATTGTCAGCATGGGTTCCTGCTAAAAGCAAAAATTGCAGGAATAGGTGGCAGATCAAGTGTTTCAAATAGTAACACTGGAAAACCACTCAGACCAGCAAGGAGGTTACTAAGGCTGTACTAAAGCACATCTGTCAGGAACAGAGATGGATGAATCTGTTCATTTCAGATCTCTGTTTTCTTGTTCCCCAACACTTAAATTCAAGTTCTCTACATTTCTGCAGCAATCTGTGATTAAAAAAGAAGAAGAATTAAAATAAAAAAGCTCAGGAGAATCTGCTGGTATTTTAGTGCAACTTTCTCCCACTAAACATTTTTTGTTTTGTTTTGACAGATACACACATTTTTGCAAGCAATTCCCACCACCACCTCCACCATCATAATGTATTTTTGTATGTGATGTTTACTACTATATGCATTCATGCGCACGCTTTAATAAATGCATTATTGTCCTTGTTATTCAGCTGGAGAACTGCATTGCAAAATTTGTGTAACAGTGAAACTGTAAGGACAAGTGGGTTTCACTTTGTGTACTGTTTCAGATAATGTGAATTAGGTAGGTGCACCTTTAAAAGCGAACTGAATCAAATTTCTCCCCCATCCCTAATCAGTAAAGAAGAATATTAACACAATGCTGGCGGTTCAAGTAATCATGTTCCGAGCATGCGTCAGCTGCAACGATCAGATTTGCCAGCTTGGGTTGATTAATGCCAATTATACCAGCGTGAAATCAGGACATCAGCTTGAAAGATATCATATTATTAATCACAAACAGTACAAGGGTGTCCAACTTTAAATAAAAAAAAAATACATCGCTTGTAAACTTTCTCAGTATCACTGTTTAGAACTGGGCTTTAACAAGCTCTAATAACCCGCTTCCCATTCCTTCTCTCCATCATATATTGTTCGTATCGTACACCAGGAGCAAACAATGCAGATGGGGAACTGACAGAAAAGCTTTTTAATAATTAAAACTTTGGATGCCTAATAGCTCCTTTCATCAGAGAATCTCAAAAGAGTTTCACAAACATTAATTAATTAAATAAGCCCCCGAACTGCCTTGTGAAGTTGGCAGGTGGTATTTTACCTCATTTTGGAAGAAAGTAAATTTGACATGGGGGCACACAGAAGCTGTGCCATAGCAGCTAGAGACAAAACCCTATTATCCTGCCGTAACAATATGCATGAAAGTGTGCTTGTTAGAACTCCAGGGCTGACCTGCCCATCTTGTGATGTACTGAGCTGAAGGCAGCCCAGCTGCTTTGCACTGCTTCTTCTTAACCCTGTTTTCTGCAGTTCTGTGCAAGCAGCAAAACCAGAAGCTTGATCAAAATCCTAGTGGGACGCCACTGGATGTGTCAACTCAGCTGTGTCCGACCTTTGCTTCTGCAAGACTTCCCTTTGCCAGATTTTGCTTAGTTTGTTGCTTCGTGATTTTCTGCTGAATTCTGTTTCTGTTGAATTTCTGTTGAATTGTCATAGCATCAACACAGGTAAACTACGGTTTAGCACTCAAGCCCTGCTTTGTAGGCTTTTCATAGTCATCTGGTCGCCATGAGAACAGAATGATGGACCAGATGGGGCTTTGGTCTTATTTCTGCTAGCCCTGACATCTCGCTAGGCCACACCCTTCATTGGTCCTGAGCACTTTTGCCTGACTGAGATGCATCCTCAAACTTAATAATGCCTCTTACTTTTCTGGATGGAGAATAGGTGTTTTGTAGATGTAGAAAGAAATCGTTGGCTACCTGGAATACAGCCTACTGTCCAAAGAGACACATCCATTGTTCCACCCGCTTTTTGCCTCTGGTTCCACCCACTGTGTGTGGCCCCCAGAAACCTGCCTGGGGGGGAATCTGGCCCTTGGGGTTTTAAATGCCTCCTACCCCTGTCCTAGGGACGTGGGTGGCGCTGTGGGTAAAAGCCTCAGCGCCTAGGGCTTGCCGATCGAAAGGTCGGCGGTTCAAATCCCTGCGGCGGGGTGCGCTCCCGTTGTTCGGTCCCAGCGCCTGCCAACCTAGCAGTTCGAAAGCACTCCCAGGTGCAAGTAGATAAATAGGGACCGCTTACTAGCGGGAAGGTAAACAGTGTTTCCGTGTGTGGCTCTGGCTCGCCAGAGTAGCGATGTCACGCTGGCCACGTGACCCGGAAGTGTCTCCGGACAGCGCTGGCCCCCGGCCTCTTGAGTGAGATGGGCGCACAACCCTAGAGTCTGTCAAGACTGGCCCATACGGGCAGGGGTACCTTTACCTTTACCCCTGTCCTAGTAATTCTCTACATTTGGAAAGGCAATGCACGATGCCTTAAGAGCCTATCCAGCTAAGCATAGTTTCCAAATCGGTCATGGGATGGCAGCCAGAAGACAACCCACTTGGCCAATCCTGCTCCAGATAGCTCTATAGCTAACAAAATAAATCCAGGCAGCTGACCCGCAGTGGCTTTCAAAGGCTCAATATAAGAGAACTGGATTTTGAATAAGTCTCTGAATAAAGTACACTCAGAGTGCAAAAAAATGTAATTCTGTCAATAAATAGCCAAAGTATGTAAGGGAGATGTGTGCTCCCTGAATAGACTGGAAACATTTTGCAGGAGTCATCTGCTTTTAAATCATCAGCCTTTACTGATAAACAGTTCAATAAAAATCAAGCAACATTTAAATCAGATATGAAGTATCCAGTCAGAAAGAAATGCTGTTATAATGACTCCTTCTGTGCTTTGTAACTTTTCCAGGCTCTCCCATGGTCTCAGACATTATGTTGGCCTTCAGTGTGATATGGCACAAAAAGCAGAGTTATATCATAACTCATCAAAGGTCTATGAAAATTCATTTGGATCTGCCACCAGCTATCAATTTAGACAAGAAGTGTATCTGATTCAGCTTAATTAGAGTGGACGAAAGCGTAGAAAACAGGTCATTGTCCGCTGTCTTTGCAAATCAGGAGAAAGGGGGGGGGCACCCAAAACAGAACCCTGTATTCTGAAGCATTTAGAGATAACTTAGTGCATCTTCAGTCATGAGACAGCTCTGTGAAGTTTGACAAGGCATGCTGGTTCTTCAACAAATCAGCAAAACATGATATAATCTTAGCTGTGTGTGTTATACCAGGTACCTGATCTGCAGGTGTACAAGGCATGGAAAATGCTTAATTCTCTCCTCTGTTTATCAAGGAAGTTGGCAGGGACCAATTAATCTATATAGCCATTCTTGCTCAGGTGTACTGCCATAATATTTAGCCAGACTCAATTTATATTAAAGGTAAACTGGACCATTAGGTCCAGTTGCAGATGACTCTGGGGTTGTGCCGCTCATCTCGCTTTACTGGCCGAGGGAGCTGGCATACAGCTTCTGGGTCATGTGGCCAGCATGACTAAGCCGCTTCTGGCAAACCAGAGCAGCGCACAGAAATGCCGTTTATCTTCCCGCCGGAGTGGTACCTATTTATCTACTTGCACTTTGACGTGCTTTCGAACTGCTAGGTTGCCAGGAGCAGGGACCGAGCAATGGGAGCTCACCCCGTCACGGGGATTTGAACCGCCGACCTTCTGATCAGCAAGCCTTAGGTTCTGTGGTTTAACCCACAGCAGCATTAAAGCAAAATTAGATTTCTTCAGTCAAGTATTCCAAAGGGAGAAATGGGAAGACAATGAAACACTGTAAATGTTGATGTAAATTACATTGTGATTTCTTCCAGCAAAACAAAAACAAAAATGGAGAAAACATGTGGCCTAAGGGCAGTGATAATAAAAGTCATGCAAGGGACTTAGGCCCTCATGAAAGATGCTAGAAGAACTAATACTTGCAGAAATATTAGACAAGGCCAGGGCTGAGAAGGAGATTGTCAGGTAGTGAATCTCTCTCTCTCCCTCCCTCCCCCCCTCTCTCTATCTCACACACACACACACACACACACGTAAATACCTCTTGAGAAGCTGCTCACGGATTTGGGGAAACACTTGGAAGTGAAGAGTGAGCCAAGGAGCACAATTCCACTCTCCTGCCCACATTTTCCCCTCTGCATGGGCAAACATAAGAAGGACCTACTAGATCAGGCCAATGGCCCATCTAGCTCAGCATCCTGCTTTCACAGTGGCCAGCCAGATGCCCATGGGGAGCCCACCACCAGGTTTCAAGCACAACAACACTCTACTGTGGTTTCTAGCAACTGGTATTCAGAACCATGGAGGCAAAAGATAACCACCATGACAAATAGCCACTGATAGCCTTATCATCCGTGAATTCGTCAAATCCTCTTTTAAAGGCATCCAAGTTGATGGTGCTGGAGGAGACTCTTGAGAGTCCCATGGACTGCAAGAAGATCAAACCTACCCATTCTTAAGGAAATCAGCCCTGAGTGCTCACTAGAAGGACAGATCCTGAAGCTGAGGCTCCAATACTTTGGCCACCTCATGAGAAGAGAAGACTCCCTGGAAAAGACCCTGATGTTGGGAAAGATTGAGGGCACAAGAAGAAGGGGACGACAGAGGACGAGATGGTTGGACAGTGTTCTCGAAGCTACAAACATGAGTCTGACCAAACTGCGGGAGGCAATGGAAGACAGGAGGGCCTGGGGTGCTCTGGTCCATGGGGTCACAAAGAGTCGGACACGACTAAACGACTAAACAACAACAAAGTTGATGGCCATCATTGCCTCATGTGGCAGTAATATAGATATAGATTGGGCGGGTTGGAGTAACTGGAATCCTGAAGAGAAGCATGCCACACCACATCATTTTGTTGCTGGGTCTCACTTGTATTATTTCAAATTTAAATGTGAGCAAACACTGCACACCAGCCTCTGTGTGTGAAGCATGCTGTTACGGAAATCTTTCCTCAAAGATTTAAAGACAATCCTCCTGCTTTCTTCCATATTCATAGTAATATGTAATCCTGTTATTATTTCATCTAGGCCATTATTCAGAACGGAACAACACAGTTGTTGATGATGCCTGCTTAAAGGTGACTTTCATTTTCACATTGACTTCACTCTGGACATGTTTGGAGGTCCATTCGGTGAAATAAAATTGCTTTGCAATTATTTTTACTTAGAGAAACATGACAGGTCGAATTTTTATGTTAATTAATCTCTGTTATTATTGTGTGACTGCAAATCATAAATTTCCTTGCAATCCGGCATTAATACATTCTATAAATTATTGTAATTTCTCCTATCCCTACCATGGACTTGGAAATAGTTAACTTCGCGTGGGTATCTATTTGTTTACCCTAATGCCTTATGAAGTGTGGATTTGGAGGAAATACTATCTCTGGCAATAGTTGCCATCAGAAAAGATAAGGCACAACTCTCTGAATTCCCCTTACCCAAGTTATGCTCTTATTGTAAATTTGACACTGTGTAATCTTTGTGGTCAGGAGCTAGAAAACATGCAAGGCTTGACATATCATTTTGGTTTTAGACTTGCACTCAAATCGAAATTTGTTATTTCCTTCCCTAAGTACTATTAATTATTTTTGTTTTGTACATACCCCAAAGCAGCAGTTTAAGGCAGCCTTCACTGACTTGGTGTCCTCTAGAGTAGTCAGGGGCTGATGTGACTTGCAGTGCAAACTGACTGGAGGGCAGCAGGTTAGGGAAGGCTGTTCTAGGATGAAGCTAGATGTGATGGTCAGCCACTGAAAATAGACTTCCTCCATTTGCCAGAGCATGCAGACAGGCTTCTCAAAGTTTTCGTCATGTTTTCCTCCCCCTGCTCTGCATAACAGGCTGCTGCTGCTGGCAGGAAAAAAGTGGATATTTATGGCATATTCAGAGCACATTCTTCCCACCGCCCCCAAAATTATGGGAAATGTAGTTCATCCCTTACAGACCTACAATTTGCAGCATGTTGAACAAACTACAGTTCCCAGGATTCTTTGAGGGGTTGTGTGCTTTGAATGTACTTTGAAAACTGGGGTGTACACAGCCTGCAAAACCCCCACTAGACTCGTCCAGGGTGTCAGTAGACTCACTCAGATAGTGATGCCCGTGGAAGGGGTCTTACCCACTGGCCCTCAAAGATCTGGAGTTGAAACTATTTGTACTGGTGCTGGGTCCACATTTTCAGCAGAACGATGTGTTAGCGTGCTGAGGTGGTGAACAGCGCCACTGCAGGTGAAATGCAAGTGACCTTTTTCTTTTTTTAAAAAAAGAAAGAAAAAAATAGCACATGAAAGAAAAAAGGTTATCTCCCAGCTCTTTCTTTGCTGCTATGCTGATTGTCTGTTTCCAGGGCGTTTTTATCAAGGCAGGGAGCAGTTTTTCAAAAAATAAAATAAAAATGTGATGCCTACCTGTAGTCTGAAGAGCCAGCTTCTGTTCCAACACTATTCAAGGTGAACTGGCTGGTCCTTCAATTAGACACCATGAAGCAGAAAACATGGAGGGAGGTGGCATAGACTAGTTTTGGGTGTTATTAAAACAGTTTACTGCTGGTGAGGAGGAGATGAAGTGGTCTGGTGCCCTTTGGATTTGTGGCCAGACCTGAAGACAGAGAAGGGGCAAGTTAAAGAGTTATCAAGTACTGTGGAGCTCCCTCTTGTCCCTTCATCTTGTTTAGTTTTTTAACCAGTCAAGATGGAACAACCCAATGTGGTTTCTCAGAAAGCTGGGTTTCTCATAGTAAATAGTGTTTCACAAGAATGGTCATACTGCTATAAACTCTCAATGCAAATCTTCCAGTTATGTGACTTTTTTTGGTGGGGGGGGGAATGATACAATTCCATTATGTATTCTGAAGACTATTTGAGTTTCTGGGGCTCCCACCCCCACCTTGAACGCTGGGAGGCTGCACTCCAGCCAGGCCTGCATTAATGCATTTCCGAGTGCTGTGAATGGGTCTTTTGGCTAAAGTCCAGCTCCACTTTTTTATTTAATAAATATTTTTAAATAATCATTTTTCATTTCTAATTTAGCTCTCAGTGCAAAATGAAGGTCTCACGCTCTAGGGTGGGTGTCAGCGAAGGGATAATGTTTGTGGCACAGCCGTATACAAGGCAAAGAAATGGCTTTTGTAGGGTGATTAAATGCTGAAGTGAAGCTGAGGTGTTTGATAACCACAGAAGCCATTTATTGTGTGTATACTCCAGTGCCACGAACATCATTTCTATTATACAACAAGACAAAGGAATATTCAACAAACCATAACGAGGAAAGAATGAGATTGTTTTTTTCTTTTTCCTTTCTCCCTCCCTCACCCCCATGGAAGTTTTAAAGTTTTCAGCTGCTGCTCCCTCAGATTAGTCTTCTATTCATGTCCCATTAGGGGTGGAGCTTAAGCCAATCAAATAGGGGCGGCCTCTCTGGAAAACGAGAATGGTGCCTGTGGAAGTGCTTATCACTAGCGGTGTCAATATGTATTTTCTGAAAAGGTAATGCTGATTCTTTTCCCCACTATGCTGTGATGGTTGGGGAAAGTGCCTTCTCTAGCTGTATAATGTGCTGTAACTGTTCCTCTTTGATAGAGGAAGACACCAAGTCATAACATCTGGAGAGGGCGACTTTCGATATCTCTGTGTGCTGCTGCTTCTGTTACACATTACTGCTCAGGAGGATCACACTAGTCTCCTTCATTATAAGAGCATTTTTAATTTTGTTTTTAAATAATGAGGAACACATTCAGGAAGGGGGGCAAAATGGAGGATTTGCAGAATAAGCGTCTGCGAGAAAGAAATCTGTTTTGTTCCAAATTCACAGTGAAGAGTGGCAAATAATGATAATAATAATCGCAACTGAATGTGTTGCTGCTGTTCTTTAGGCTTCTGAATGATGCCTTCTGTTAAGATTCTCACATTGTATGACCGTACCCAAAAAGCCTGTGTGGTGTGGCAGATGAGAACCTAGTATGGTTGTACAGACTGTGATATTTGTTCTGGTTCTGTAATTGCAAATTTTCTTCTTTGATACTTATTTGTATGGACATGCAGGATTCAGTTTTGTGCACTTTGTTATTTATCTATTAATTCTTGCATACGAGGAGCTCAAGGAGGCATACATGACAACTCACCCTCCCATTTGACCATTTCAACAACCCTAAGTTAGACTGAGAGGCTGTGAGTGGCCCAGGGTCACCCAGTGAATTTCACAGCTGTGTGAGGATTTGAGCCCTGGTCACCCAAGTCCTAGTCCAACACTCTAACCACTATATAATATTGTACACTAAACTCTAGCCACTAGACCACTTCCTCACACTGAACATTAGTAATATAGTGTTACTCCTAGCAATATACAAGACCTCTTGTAGATATAAATGTTTATGTTTGTTCTGAGTCTCACTTGGGCTTCCAGTGAAGCCCTTCTACTCTGTGAGGGTCAAGCTCTGTAACCTGGAAGTTCAGCATAACCAAAAGATGAGGGAGGAGAGCTGTTCCTGAAACGCCAATGTAGTAATTGGTAAATAATAGAGTTAAATATTGTCTCCAGTTAGTATGGGTTGAAGCTAAGACTCTACTCTTTAGTTTGTTGTGTAGGTTACTTTCAATTTCCTATGTAATTCACCATGTAGTACACCAGTATACACATTCTTGTTTTGGGCCTACAAAATAATCTGAAACCTTGCGTTGTGTGAAATAAGTACTTAACAGACAGGCTGGGCCAAACCTGGTAAGAGCCAGTGTGGTGTAGTGGTGTAGTGGTTAAGAGCGGTAGTCTCGTAATCTGGGGAACCGGGTTCGCGTCTCCGCTCCTCCACATGCAGCTGCTGGGTGACCTTGGGCTAGTCACACTTCTCTGAAGTCTCTCAGCCCCACTCACCTCACAGAGTGTTTGTTGTGGGGGAGGAAGGGAAAGGAGAATGTTAGCCGCTTTGAGACTCCTGAAGGGGAGTGAAAGGCGGGATATCAAATCCAAAATACTCCCCTTCTTCTTCTTCTTCTTCTTCTTCTTCTTCTTCTTCTTCTAGTCTTTCTGTCTTGACATTTTCATGGACAGGAAGTTTTCAGGGGTACTGGACTAGATTTGTTGTTCCTTTTCATTCCCAGCTGCCTCCACTAATGAAGATAATGTGTTTTTTGCATTGCCTTAAGAAGACAGCCAAGGTCAGACTTTGGGAAACCAATGGTAGGAAGGTGCATTCCCATTTCATTTTCAAACCATTTTGTTGAATAATATTTATGCTGCAAAAGAGACAGTGGCAGAAGATTCAATATCTATTGCTGCCAGATTTAATAGGCTACATAGGCGGATGTGGTCCATCAGTACAAGCTTTCCTAACTCCTAGAAATCTGCACAGAGTTTAGAGTAATGCATCATTAACACCATTAATTTCACTTGTTCCTATTTTATATAATTATTCATCTCTAGAAGGATTCCACAAATGTTCAGCTCTGCAATACAAAATGCCACTGTTTACTTTGCTTAGCTTGCTGAACCTGATCATATGTTTACACACAGAGAGACATTTCCTCCATAACATGAAGTCTGCAGCCAAACTTGGTGATTGGTGCTTTTCTTAACATATTTGAGAAGACAGGGTGTTTTATGGGAACTTTTGGCATAGGTTCTCAGCCCACAAATTAGTAATTAGGGTAAACAGATCTGATCAAAATTAACTACTTGATGGGAAAGGTAGCTTTTGGCCTATCAAGAAAGTACGAAGTGCCATTTGAGACTGAGTGGATAATATTGCAAGTGGCATCCTTCCCTCCTGCCTCAGAGTCTTCCTAGGAACATTTGTCTTGCTAGTTATTGAAACACTATGATTTTTAATGCTGGGGGGAGAAATGTCTTAGTATAAACCAGGAGGCAGTTGAGCAATCAAGCACAAAAATGATTTCTTGTACAAACAGCAGAGTGGCTAACCAGAAACTATGTAGTTGATACCTTTCTAAATTCAAATTAAACTTCTAAAACTTACAGAGCAACTGGCGTCAATGAAAATGAGCTGTAATTTGAAACCTTTCCCCCTAAAGCTATCTGAATTTTTGATAACTCTGTGTAGTTTTTGGAGTAGCACACACTGCCATAGAGATAGCAGTGAGTGTGACTCTGCCTCCAACCCACCCACAGCAGAAGTTCTGGTTTAAAGACTATGCTACCATTCAGTGGATTTGTAACTGGCTGACTGACCGAACCCAAAGGGTGCTCATCAATGGTTTCTCTTCATCCTGGAGAAGAGTGACTAGTGGGGTGCCACAGGGTTCTGTCTTGGGCCCGGTCTTATTCAACATCTTTATCAACGACTTGTATGATGGACTCAAGGGCATCCTGATCAAATTTGCAGATGACACCAAACTGGGAGGGGTGGCTAACACCCCAGAGGACAGGATCACACTTCAAAACGACCTTGACAGATTAGAGAACTGGGCCAAAACAAACAAGATGAACTTTAACAGGAAGAAATGTAAAGTATTGCACTTGGGCAAAAAAAATGAGAGGCACAAATACAAGATGGGTGACACCTGGCTTGAGAGCACTACATGTGAAAAGGATCTAGGAGTCTTGGTTGACCACAAACTTGACATGAGCCAAGAGTGTGACGTGGCAGCTAAAAAATCCAATGCAATTCTGGGCTGCATCAATAGGAGTATAGCATCTAGATCAAGGGAAGTAATAGTGCCACTGTATTCTGCTCTGGTCAGACCTCACCTGGAGTACTGTGTCCAGTTCTGGGCACCACAGTTCAAGAAGGACACTGACAAACTGGAACGTGTCCAGAGGAGGGCAACCAAAATGGTCAAAGGCCTGGAAACGATGCCTTATGAGGAACGGCTAAGGGAGCTGGGCATGTTTAGCCTGGAGAAGAGGAGGTTAAGGGGTGATATGATAGCCATGTTCAAATATATAAAAGGATGTCACATAGAGGAGGGAGAAAGGTTGTTTTCTGCTGCTCCAGAGAAGCGGACACGGAGCAATGGATCCAAACTACAAGAAAGAAGATTCCACCTAAACATTAGGAAGAACTTCCTGACAGTAAGAGCTGTTCGACAGTGGAATTTGGTGGTGTTTCCTGCTTGGCAGGGGGTTGGACTCGATGGCCCTTGTGGTCTATTCCAACTCTATGATTCTATGATTCTAGGGTGTGCCCACTTACCTATCTGAACTCTTCTGTGCTGAACACTTCAGTATCCAAACAGAAGTGCCAAACACTTCCCAGGAGATGCAAGGGAAGGGGAAGCACAAGTGACATCTACTGCAGTGTAGAAAGTTATATTGATGAAGACTCTCCATGAGTAGATCTACACTCCAGATAGTTTGTGAAGCTCACAGAAGTGTCGTAAGTTTGACATCACATGTTATTTTATGATTAGAGAAAGGGGAAGGTTGAGCCTCCCTTTCATACCTTCTAAGGTGTGATAACCTTGGGAAACTGTGTACAGTTCAGATCACCACATCCCAAAAAGGACATATTGCTAGGAAAGCTTCCAGAAAGGGCAACCAAAATGATCAGTGGATGGAGAAAATCCTGTATGAGGAAAGGATATAGCATTTGGAACTTTTTTGGTCCCTTCCAATTCTACAATTCTATAATTCTGTTAGTAAAGAGGGATGTGATAGAAATGTATAAAATTCTGCATTATGTGTAGAAACCTGGTGCATGGGAATTCATCCAGTGCAACTGGATGTTGGGAGCTTCAGAACAGACAAAAGGAAGTACTTCTTTGCGCAGCACAGAAACTGTAGAATTCATTTCCACAAGATGTGGTGATGGCAAACAACCTGGACAGTTTCATGAAGGATTTTGAACAAATTCATGGACTCCATGGCTATCGATGGCTACTTATATACTACTTCCGCTGTTAGAGGCAGGAGTGAGAGTGCTCTGTGGAACCAGTGGAAGCAGAAGTGGCTTGCCATGTGGGATGAATCAATAATGCGAAGTTTCCAGCAGTTGCATTGCTGAGACATCCCAGAATGTGATGATGGTGCTGAGCAAGCCAGTAGCAAAGTCAGAGTTCTGCTGAAGCACCAGTGGAGCCAATCTAGTGCTGCCATTGGTCCGCTGCACAACCCTTCCCTCACTACTGGCCCTCCTCTCCTCATCCCAGTGAGTGGCAGTGATTATGCTGCCAAGAAGATAGCATTGTGGCACCATGCTTGTGCTGTCATTCAGTGGCACCACTCTTGTGCTCATGTTTTCCTTGTGAATTTTCCATATGTATCATAGCTGTCAATGTTTCCCCTTTTTAAAGGAAAATTCCCTTATTCCGAACAGGATTCCTCGCAAGAAAAGGGAAAAGTTGACAGCTATGATATGTATCTGGTTGGCTGCTTTTGGAAACAGAATGCTGGACTAGATTTGCCATTCAAGTGATCCAGCAGGGCTCTTCTTACGTTCTATGTTTTTAAAATAATGGTCTAATTGAATGGATATGATGCAAAAAGGCAGGGAGGGGAAAAGAAAATAAGCAAATCCAGGTACCATGGGACAATTCTGGAAAGAAGGAGCAAAGTAGCATTTGATCCTACACAGGCTGGCGTTGCAGGTGGTGGCAGGGGGCTCAGTGTCTTACCTATTCCTATGAAGGAGCCAGGTAGAATGGCTGCTGATGGAGACTGTTCTTGGAGGCAAGGAGCATGTTGAACATAAGTTCCAAGTAAGTCATTTGATTGAACTGCAAAAGCAGAAGATAACTGAAAGGGGACTAGGGATGGAGAGAAGTTCAGTTTGCTTCCATTTTAATGCGAACCCACCAAAACAAACTATCATTCAGCATTTGCACTTCCCAAATTTTGTGATGCAAGTTCTCCAGCCAAAAGAATGTGTAAAAAAAAAGTGTAGATTAGGAGAAACTGGGCATAAAAATGTAAACATTCCTGGAAATATCATACAAAACTGCATTGAGTTAGGGAAAATTCCTTGCAAAAATGTGCCTATTAAGCACCAAAACACATGACATACGTGGGAGGAAAGGGAATGTTGCACAGTAATTACCCAAGTAACTACCATTTCCAAGTAGCAATGCAAAGGGTATGTGTGTAAAAAGAAAGAGATTGACTCAATTTAGAACACCTGGTTAGAAGTGATTTCTTATTCAGACCTTCACAGACGGCACTTGCAATTGGCAATGACAATCTAAGTAGGGTGGGGTTCAACTGTCTCTAATCAGTACTGGTTGCACAGGTGTAAGCGCACGCCTGTAACAGGATCAGGGTGAAAGTGATTAAGACAAAGGTGCCAGTAACGCAATAAAATGACTTGTGCAGGTGGCAATGCACAGGTTATTCGGACCATGGTCTTCTTTGTTTCTCTCTCAGACGTTTTTCTTTCCTTTAGGGCTTACTAGAAATTTGCAGGTGACGAGAGAAAGCTTCATTCTGATAAAAGAATAGGCCAGCTTACTGATTGCAGAAAATTACACGAAGTTTTTTTTTTTTTTTAATCAAAGTCTCTGTGGTCTGCGGTCTGATTTTCTAGGCCAGATGTCAAATGTTTTTCACTGATGTCGATGTTGAAGTAATCAGTAAGCCAATTCCAAGAATGAGTAAGTGAGACTGTAATAACATTTCACTTCAGTATTACAAAAGTCTTTTTTTAAAAAAAAAAATCCCCCCAGCTATGAACAAAGTAACAGAACCCCTCAGATTCAATATAATTACACAAACCATTACTTTGAAATTTGTGAGACATTTTTATGTGTGGTCAATTGCTATATACATATAGATGGAAGGCCGTAGCAGAAAAAAATATATATATGCAAAAATACATTTACAAAGTTTCATATTTTTAAACATTTACATTTAATTTAAAACATAATTGCATTTTTAGTATTTAATCTATTTTATGAAGTTTATCTTTGCTGCTACAATATTAAGCAGCAATTGAAAAAGGGAAGGATTCACTAGAAGAAAAGGCTTCAGTCTGAAGGTTAAAATGGAGACAGAGAAGGATTGATGGATGATGAGCCATTGTGAATCATTCCAGCTGATCATGAAGAGCCTGTTGTCATTTAACATGGAAGAACCATGTTTTTGCACATTTTGTCGGCTTCTTCTAAATACCTTGCCTGCACAGATGTATCATATGTGTTAACAGATACACTGTTGCGTCATTGTCATTAAATATTTTGTGCACAAGGACACAAACAAAAAGCAGTAGTGTACAGTGGGAGGTGCATTGCTCAATTTCCCTGCCGGTTCTTGAGAAGGGGAGTGGTAAGATGTGGGGAGCTCAAAGAGGTATGGCACTTTGTTCCTGCTGCTATGCCCAGGCTGAACTTGTCACCTGTATCCGTCTCTGCAACTGGAAGCCGCCCTTCAGCTACACCACCCCATCAACTGCTACTGGCAAAAAGAGCCCAGGACAAAGCAAAATTGATGTGAAGTTGTGTAGAGCACTGACTGCACTTCTGGAAATGAATATTACCCAGATTTTCTCCCCCCCCCCAACTGCACTGGTTACCAGTTCATTTCTAGGCTCAGTTCAAGGTGCCAGCTTTGACCTTTAAAGGAGCAGGTATAAGCATTGTGGTGCCATCCAGAGGCTGTTAGGCTCCAACTCCTATCAGCTCCAGCGAGCATGACAAATAGTCAAGGTTGATGGGTGCTGGAGTCCAGCAACATCTGAACAGCACCACAATAGATGGCTACCCTTGCCCTGAACAGACTAATCTGTGCAATCTCCTCCTTTCAGGGGTGACAACAGGAATTCGCTGTATGTGGATTCAGCCCTCTGTCTTCTTATGTGAATCAGGTGCTACATCCAAATAATAAGGTGCCTGATGAAATCAGGGGAAACTTTCCCCAGAGTTGTATATCTACACTCAAATGGAGTTAATCTGTTTTTCCCCCTGCCTGCCACACAGCTGTTCAAGAGACAAGAGCCCTGCTGTTGTCCAATGCTAACTCTACAACTATGCAAAAAACACACGTTTCATGAGTTGTAAGCCAGCTATGTTACTGTAGGTCTTTCATCCACCGACCTTAAACTGGCAGTATGGCACTCTCAATGCAAGACTAGGTGCAGCATTTCAGAAGGCAGAGGGGTGGATGTTCAAAACGGATTTAATATTCACAACTGCCAAGATTCAGATGCCCATGTTGGGATAAATGCACCATCAAATTGTGAAGAGGCAAGCAGTGTATCCTAAGAATGATTTATTATTTATGCCTCATAATAACCACAGCAGTGTTATTAGCACAGGTCAAACAGACACTTCAGTCTTTTTGTGTGTGCGCAAAAAGTATTTGAAATGAAGCAATCCATTTTAGTGTTTACACCATCAGCACCCCTCTATTCCCCCCATGGGTAGGAAAGCAATAGCTTGTCCCCTCACATTGATGTTGCCATCAACTTAATAGCCCTCCTGCCCTTCTGTTTCCTTTAAAAAAGCCCGTTGCTCAAAGAGACCATATAGCAATATCGGACAACACTGAAAGTTTGTCATGCACTACTCTGTCTCAGCTTGCCACCACCTGCTCAGTATTTCTCAACTACAATACTGCCCCCCAATATGCTAATGATGGATTTTAATTGCATTTGCAGTGTTACTTTTTGAAGTTTACTTACTCAGATTTTTTTAAAATGACAAAAAAGAAAAGAAATTAAACCTCAGATAGAAAGTACTTCTGTCTTTCCTGCTACTTTTGGGGAAAGCCATGACTTCTTAAAGTGGTATGATACTACTTTAAATGTCTAGTGCAGATGGGGTCTTAGTGTCTGGGTTGCTCAGTGGCTTAGGGACTGGTATAGCAGCAACCACCTTGTAGCCCACTCTCACCGTCACCTATTGAAACAAGCTAGATGGGAACCATTGTATGCAGGGCTGCAGGTGGCCCTTTTCTATGTGCCTGATGGAGAGGCTTTCACAGTTTTATCACTGGGGTCCTATCTTTAAAATGGGGCAGGGCAAATATAACGAGCTGCTTCATGGGATTGCTGGAAAGGTGGATTAAGATACAGATGCAAAACACTTTCCCCACTAGAACTTTCATATAGTTATAATTAATAATGGGGTGTGCGTTTGCGAGGAAGCAAAAATAACAGAGCAGGCTTGGGTTGAAAATCATGACAGTAGACCACACAGATATGATTTGGAGGGTTTCTGTATAGCGCCTGACAATGCACATCATTATACTCAGAATCTTGGGGATTCCCAGGGGAGCCATCTGTATTCAGATGACATCACAGGGAAGCGGTGGAAGGGAAGAACTGATTGCTCTATGGCTGATCTTTTATTTTCATATATCAGGTGTCACCTGTGATTTCACATCTCACAGGGGAAGACAGAATTCATCTGTCATCTACTGTTAACTGTAGTGTGTGTTTTTTCCACTTAAAAGAAAGAGGCGCTTGCATTGGTTAAGCCCAGAGCAGACCTCAAAATTTGTGGAATTTGGTAGAAAATAGGATAAACTATTTCAACCGAATAGAAAGGTAGCTGAGAGAGATCACTGCTCCCTCTAGTGCAATATTTCATTTAGGGAGATCGGGAAGCATCTCTATGTGCTGTGGTAAACGGCTAGCTACCACAATAGGAAAAGGCAAGTGGTGGCTTGGAGGCCCTACTCCACACACACCCTGACTTCCCATATGTCCCTCAGCATAACTCCTAACACCAATACTCTTAATGCCAATACTTATTCCCATGTTATGCATTTCTAACCTACTGTATGATTTGGTACCTGGATTTGCTTATTTTCCTCTTCCCGCCTCATTGCTTTTTCTTTTTGTGACAGTTCAGAACTATGAAATTGAATGCCATTATCTTAAATAGTAAACTGTGCACTGGCAGAAAGGCTATTAAATAAATGTAGTGAGTGAGTGAGTGAGTGAGTGAGTGAGTGAGGTGAGTGAGTGAGTGAGTGAGCGAACAAACAAACAAACAAACATACGTACAAACAAACAAACAAACATTTCATTTATATCCCACTTTTTCTTTCCGGAGCTCAAGGTGGTGTACATGATTCTCCCCTTCCTCATTTAACTCCCACCACAACCCTGTGAGATAGGTTAGGCTGAGAGGCAGCGACTGGCCCAAGGTCACCTGGTGAGCTTCATGGCCGAGTGGCCAGGACTTAGTCCAACGCTCTAACCACTACACCACAAGCAGCTGCCCAGGATTTCAGAATTCCTTCCAAGTGAAGATGTCAGGGACTTTTTTCATGCATAAGATGTGTTCAGCCACTTAACTGTGGCTCAGTCATTGCTATATATAAAGCTAGTGAAATAGTGAATATGCCAAATGACATGTCTGTGCAGACTACCTGGGCTGATTTCATGCCGTAGTAGTGTGCCATTTGTGTAATCTTGCCAAGTGCTAAGGATGAAAATCCCAGAGTGTATGATGTTGCAAGTTTAGTAAAACTAAGAAGATCTGGGTCTGTCCAGTACTTGGATGGATGGGAGATTGCACGTGAATGCTGTGTGCAGCAACCTTGAGTTCCATCATTGAAGAAAGGTGAGGTATAAGAACTTTGCTTCAGGATAAGAACAGAAATCGGGCTCCAGCGGTGCGGCGGCAGCAAGAGGCCCCATTAGCTAAAGTGGTGCTTCAGGTTAAGAACAGTTTCAGGTTAAGTATGGACCTCCGGAACGAATTAAGTATTTAACCCGAGGTACCACTGTATATCATTGTATAATTACAACGGTCATGGGTTCAATATAGGAGGACTATCCAGAAACAAACTTGATCTCCTAACCACAGTTAAGGGGACACTTACAAAGCCCCAAATTGGGCAGTAGTAGGCAGGTGCACAGATGGTGATTCCCTTTCATGTGTCTTTCCTCCAGGAGTGGCTCACCCAGAGGGACAGAGCTGTGGCAATATCCTCCTGGCAGCCTTGCTGGTGGTTACCAAGAGGGAAATGGGAAAGGCAGTTGTAAAATCAGGCCAGTGCAGGTGCACCAGTGTAGCCAGTCCTGTGCCCATGCAGCCCTGACCTGATTGCTGCCTGCCCATCCCACAAAAGCAGCAGCAACACCATTGCTGGAAGGCTGTTGCTGCGCTTCTGTCCCAATGGGTGAGCCACTCCTGCTTTCTGCCATCCCCCTTTCTCTCTCTTTCCATTCAGCTTTTTACAGCCACATGAAATTAGGCCAAGGGCTGCATGCTGCCCTGGGGGACGCAGGTTGCCCACCCCCATATTTGCCCATGCAAATATTCCTGTACTTCTTAATTAACCAGGTTTAAAAAAACCTGAGTGCATGCATTCATCTTCAATAGGCTACACAACCAAGAAAACTTTAAAAACTTTGTTGATCAGCAATGCAAATTCTCATTCGCCCCTGCTTTTTTAATTAACTTTTTAATTTTCAAACACAAAGATAGTGTTGATGATGACTGGTAAGCTTGGGCTGGAAGATGTACTGATCTAATGCTGTTCTTTGGAAATCTGCAGAGAAATGAATCTCAGGGAACAAATGAAATGATAATGGGATTTCAGTTCATCAGGGTTCAATTCCGCAAAATAAATGTTCAGTTTCACAGATTGTTTGTTGAGAAAAAGGTGTCTTTTGCTGTAATGAACAAAACTGATTGAAGACTTAGACAGCAGTTGGAAGTATTATTATTATTATCATTATTATTATTCAACCAAGGCTTCATACATTATGTGGCTTGCTAAGAAAAGATCTGCTGATGGCCATGAACCCACCTGGCTAGCTATGTTGACCAGATGCACAGAATGACATGGATCTTTTGCCTTTAATAGTTGTGCAGAAGAGGGAATTACAGCAGATGCCTCTTTTTCACCTATGCATGATAAACTCAAGTTCTTTTCCTTAACACATCTTGACTCATGATGGGATGCAGAGGCAGTGGCATCATCCCAGCAGTGGCGCTGCACCCATTGGGATGGGGGTGAGGTGGTGTTGTGAGTGATCAGGGGAGCTCTGGGTCAGCAATGCCCCTGCAAGTGCACATAAAAAGCTGGAGCTACCTTGACCTCACCACAGGTGCCTCACCCCAATCCTGAAGTGTGCTGCTAGTGATAGGATGGCGTTGCTTCTGTGTCGCCTCCCCTGAGCCACCACCAGGTGAAATGGTCCTTTCTCCCTTGGCATCAGACTCCAGCATTGCAGAATCTGGTTGACTACTTTCCAAGTTACTACACACACACACACACACACACACACACACACACACACACAGTGGTACCTCGGGTTACAGACGCTTCAGGTTACAGACTCTGCTAACCCAGAAATAGTACCTTGGGTTAAGAACTTTGCTTCAGGATGAGAACAGAAATCGTGTGCCTGCGGCAGAGGGAGGCCCCATTAGCTAAAGTGGTACCTCAGGTTAAGAACAGTTTCAGGTTAAGAACGGACCTCCAGAACGAATTAAGTTCTTAACCCGAGGTACCACTGTACCTTGGTCTGAGCCAGCAGAATTATTCTTGCATTACTGACTACAACTCCTATCACCCCCAAGAGGGTTTTGCAGGCCAAGCACACAGTATGTTGATCGGCAGCCCTGAAGCACTTGCAATGGAAGAAACAAATTTGCTTACACTTTATGTCATGCACAAATGTGTGCCTTTTCTGTGAATCTTCTTTCATATTTGTTTTCCATTCTGGAAAAAGGCTTGCCACACAGCTGTTAAAGGAGCCTGCTGTCCCCACACCAACCTTAAACCATGCAAAGGATTCGAATTTCACAAGTTGCAAAGCAGTTATTACTGTAGGTATTTCATCCATTGATACTAGGTTGGCAATACTGACAGCTGTGATTCTTGTGCCTGTTCAAATCCAAACTCTTCTTCTTCTTCTAGCTAGCATACGTATTGTTTGGCCAACCTGCAAACCCCAGGGGTGGACATGGGAATAACGGGTGGCTCTCCAGAGGCTCTTGAGCTATAACTCCCATCTTCTCAGGCCATTGGCAATATTGGATCAAGCCGCTGGGACCTGGAGCCTCCACACTAACTCAATAACTGAAGAACCTCAGGTCCCACCTCTGCCATAGTCCTTTCCGAGGCATAATGTGCCAGTTGTATTTTCTCAGTTACCGAATCTAGTTTCTCCTCATTCACTCCGTATTTTTCTTTTTATTTTGAGCAATGCACAGTGTCCACACAGCATGACATTGGAAATATTTTGCAGGGTGTAGCAGGAACATGTGAAATGCAGAAATCAGACCAAAACAAAGAATGTACAAATATACAGAGATAAGGAAAGTAAACTAGCAGTGGTTACATTTTCTCTGCTAGACATAATTGATATGTTTGACTGTGATTCACACATTATTTTAGGTTTCTGAGGGGGAGGGAGGAATTTTTTATTGCAAAATATTCTGCATTTAAAATACTATTTAATTATAGTTTGTTTCCTTAGGGATTTTATCACCATGTGATTTAATTTGGTATAGGCCCTAAGGGGCAGCATATTTTCAATTATGGAATATTTCCTCCAGAAACAATAATGGTTCAATGATTTATTGCAGGATCCTATTATAAGGTGGCTCTTGCAAGTGAAACTTGAATGCAATTGGCTTAACAATATAGCATAGACAGCACTAAAATGCACACGAGCAGAACGCATGCTTTCTGCACACATGGAAAAAAAATATTCGTATAATACTTTTGCATAATACTTCAATTATTATATCATTTTTTTAAAAGGGGGGGGGAGTTGGAAAGCTGAGAGCTATGAAACATTTACATTATTATCTCTTCAAAAAGTTCATTTTTGGACAAGTATCATTTGGATAGGGATTAACTTAATCAGAGATTTTGAATCTTCTTTACTTTAATTTCTAATCTCTTTTTTAAAAAAAAAAAATATATATGTCTGAATCTTAAAAAGGCCTAAACCTGTAGTCACAAAGCACTGCTTCAAAAAAAGGAGAGGAAGGGGGAGAGGGAAAAAAGAAAGTTTTAAAAGCAACCACCAGCTGTAAGAGAGATAGTGAAAGCAGCAGATTTGTGACAGAGCAGAGCATGAAACCCATCAGCTGATGAGTGAAAATCCCTGGTTTCTAATTAATCGAGGTACACAGGCCAAGGGATGAAGAGGATCAGGGAAATGAAATCAGGAAAAAGATACCATCAGTCATTTCTGCGGCCCATTGTCATACTTCAGAATCTGCTGTAATGAATCACTCAGGCATTCCAGAGATACATTCAAATGGTGAAGAAAATTCATTGTCCGGTGAAGAGTGTTTGATAAAAATCTCTCTCCCCCCCTCTTTGTCAGAAGCCTATGATCAGGAAAAGAAGGGGGGGGAGAGAGAAAGGAAATCCAGACAGCACAACAGGTGTGCTTCAGCAAGCCTGCTGAAATCTGCAAATGAACGGAGATACTAAAGAATGTTTTTGTACTAAAATTTCACCAAAATGGAGAAAAAAGAGTATCTTGTAATAACAGGCAGCAGGAGAAGGAGGGGATGGGGGAACACCAGGGAGCGGATGGGGAGGATACACTGAGGATTAAGTGGGCTGAAAAGATACAACTTTTATTCCTGTTCGAGGAAATTTTGTCTGTATTAAAAAATATATAATCGGGGGTGGGTGGGTGGGATAGAATGGAGTAAATATATAGAGTTTAACATTTGCAGTTGCCTTTAAAAAAAGACAACCCATTTTTAAATAAAAGTCATTTTAGTGTGAGCCTCAGAGCTTTGGTGTTTCTTTTTCAGAATGTCCCTCAAAGCCTCGTGGTAAATTCTCTTCTGCACAGAGATTTAAAGGATGAGTCCCTCTTCCAGAATGTTCTTTTTAGCTCCTGTATGAATTGGGATCCCAGAAATAAGAACTTCATTGCAAAGTGGGGAAATGCTAAGGAATTCCTGTGATTACACACACACACACACACACACACAAATATACACACACATTACATATGCAGCCTATTATTTCACAGCTTGCTCTGAATGTACATTTCACCTATGGTTCAACTTTTTGTCCCTGAACAATTCCTTTAGGCAGTTCAAAGTAGCCTGCACCATTAGGTGACATCGGAAGATAATTGTTTTTAAATAATCAGGTACTGTACTGAGACATATAAGGATAGCTGATTCATTTTAAATTTAATTACCATAATATAGGGTTTCACTGTCTGCAGTATCAATCACTAAGACACTTTATAGTTGATAATATTAAAATGGCAACAATAATGAGAATTTCTACTTCATGATGAAAATAATTTTAATCACGGGTAGATTACAAATCCATTTGCTGTTACGGTTACTGAGGATTCTATTATCTGCCTTCTATTGTGAAAGATGTTAAAACTTGTTTTCAGGAAATGTAAAAGATTATAGATGTATACAGCTTGTGCAAATTTTCCAACCAAGCTCAAATGACAGACAGAGGAATGGTTTGAATTCTGCAGCTAGAGGATGCAAAGCTGTTGGTACCAGTTTCAGGATTCCCTGTAGACTTGACTAAAATTGCCTGTCTTTGGGGGCTCGGTGTATTCCTCCCTTAAGGGGGAATACACAGTTAAGAAGAGAGGAACACATTTCCCTTATTTTGTATGCTGAAGTCCTCATTCCTCCCAAACAGTGCAAATACAGAGCCTCTCAAGTGTGCCAGAGGGGGCACTCTTGATGGTGTCACCACCCTCAGAGGTTTTGGGGGGGTTGGCAGCCTGGGAAAGGGCATTCTCTGTGACAGCCCCTAGGTTATGGAATTTTCTCCCCTCAGAGGTGTATCTGTCACCTTCATTGCGTGTATTTTGTCATATGCTGAAGACTGGCCTCTTTGCCCTGGCCTTTGACACTCGAGAGATATATGGTTAGGGCCCAACCCGTTATTCTGACTGTAAATTGGTTTAACTGACTCTCACTCACCATAGGATCTTATTGTGAAGGCAAGTAAGAATTATTATCTTTATCATTATCGTTATACAACAATAACAGCCAGTCAAACTCTTCCTCCCCATAATAATTCTTGATTCTTTCCATGATTGAACTAACATGAACTTAATGTCTGACAAAGAATAGCTCAGATATGGGAAACTGGTGCCCCTCCAGACTCCTATCAGCCAGCATGACCAATGGTCCAGGATAATGAAAGTGCAGTCCAAAAACATATGGAAGGCCCTGATATCTATATCTCATAGATGCAACTACTATAGGTACAACTTGCGGGTGGTGCTGTGGGTTAAATCACAGAGCCTAGGACTTGCCAATCAGAAGGTTGGAGGTTCGAATCCCCGCAACGGAGTGAGCTCCCGTTGCTCGATCCCTGCTCCTGTCAACCTAGCAGTTAGAAAGCACCTCAAAGTGCAAGTAGATAAATAAGTACTGCTCCGGCGGGAAGGTAAACGGCATTTCCGTGCGCTGCTCTGGTTTGCCAGAAGCGGCTTAGTCATGCTGGCCACATGACCCGGAAGCTGTACGCCGGCTCCCTTGGCCAATAAAGCGAGATGAGCGCCGCAACCCCAAAGTCGGTCACGACTGGACCTAATGGTCAGGGGTCCCTTTACCTTTACCTTTACTAAGAAGTAGGGTGTAACATTTATTTATTCTCACGATCGCTACTCAGTTGTTGGTGTCAGACACAGGCAAAAGTTAATGCTTCTAGTTTCTAGGACTTCAGAGACAGCTACTGAAGTTGGGGCACTGAGGGAAAAGAGGAGAATGATGACACAGTGAAAAATCGCGCAGAAGTTTGCTGTTGGTACAGCTATATGAGCTGGAATGAATCTCTCACATTCCTCCAAAAATTCTCATATTTGGCTGCAGAGATATAGTCCCACGATGTCTTTCCACTAGAACATGGTTTCTCTAACTTTGCATTCCCAAGTAAAGGGGGTAGGTGGGAATCTTCCCCTAAGTTAGAAGAAAAATGGCAGCATAGCTGGCTGCTCCCATCCTACATTTAGGAACTGACAAATAAAAACAAACAATAAAAATATAGCAGCAGGGTGATAATGATAGAGTGGCCCCCCTTCAATTTCCAGTGTTACCCATCAAGTCAACATCACACTCCCTGCAGGATATACAGCAGCCGTATTTCCCACCCAATAGCCCTATCAAAAACAGAAAAGAACTGGGCTTCCGCCTATCCTAAGGTTGGCCAACTTAGGGAAGATCATGGACACTTCTGACACGCCTAACAATGACATATGACTCCAGTAGCAGCTCCAGTGGTGTAAACATGATCAAGACTAAAGTAAGTTAACCTGGGATTTCTGGGCAAAACAGGAGATGTGTGATAAAACTGTCTCTGAAAAGGAATGGGGTTGTTTTGTTTGGGACTGAAACACAAACAGTAATAGGAAAAACCATTTCTATTTTTGTAAATGTTGTGTGTGAGGGCTTTTGTTTCTCTTTCTATCCTCTGTATTCTCTTCCTTTATTTTTACAGTAATAACTTTTTTACTTTGTTCAGTATATAGTGATTTGTTGTGTGTGTGTGTGTGTGTGTGTGTGTGTGTGTGTGTGTTTTAAATCAAATCAAATGATCAAACCCACATGGAATATACTGTAGATAGAATTTAGTGATTAGGATACTACTGCTAAGGTGGCATTTAGCAGAATTAGCTTTTAGTTCTGGGTTTGCCAAACATTATGTTTACAATTATGTCCCTTTTTAAAATTTAAAAAACTCCTTCTGTTAAAAAACAAAAGGTGGTCCTATCTACCAGAAAAGAGGCAGCAGTCTCACAAGTGTCCTGATTTTTTATGTTTAAATTGAGCACTCTGAATCTAGAGGAAACGCCTTAAGCGAACTGTCACTGTTAATCAGATCTGTTCTATGTATATGCTGATATCTCTGATGAAGAGTAATAGCTTTAACATGCTTGATTATTTCATTGAGTTGGATAATATTTAAGATTTCAATCTTGGTTGGGTCTCTAAGATGGCTCTATCATTTTAAGACCAATAAGTATAGATTGGTAATCAAACACCTTGACAGAGTCGTTCGCGACTGGACTTAACTGTCAGGGGTTCTTTACCTTTTACTAGATTGTCTATAGTCTCTGTAGTATCTATTCATGTGAACAATATAATATCAGAGAAGACTATAAAACAGGGATAGCCAACATGGTGCCCTCCAGATGTTGGACTGCAGCTCCCATCGTCTTGGGCTAATGGGAGCTGTAGTTCAACAATATCTGGAGGGCATCAAATGTGAGCAGTTAATTGTTGAGGATCAGTATCTGCACTGGGTTTAAATAACCTTAATAAATGCCAACACTCTTTTAACAGTGGCTCAGCTGATCAGTGGTAGATTATGAAAAGGGTCTTTCATTTTTTAGGTGTCAGTCAAGGCAATTTATTTCAAACTAACTTCAACTTTTCATAAACACAAAGCACAGTACCTCTGTTACACACATTTACAATAAATGGCTTGAATGAGAAGGAATTGATATACAGAATATTATATTGATATATTGATTGATATTATATTGATATATTGATATATACAGAATATTATATTGATATATTGTTTTTTTAATAAATATTTATTAAGGTTTTCCATTTTATACAAACAACAAAGAAAAAAAAGAGATAAAAAAAGCACAAAGAAAAAAGACAATATTAAAAACACATAATTTTCAAAACCTAGTTTCCAAACCATCGTCCTTTGACTTCCTCGAACCTCCCCTTCTTGTTTTCTAGATCAAATTATTTATCCAGCAAATCCTAATCTCCTAACTTCACAATTAATTAACCCTTTATTTTATATTCAGCTTCTTAAATTATTGTAACTTTGACCTTATTAAAACAAAAGAAAAAGAAAACATATTTCTTCCATATTCTTTTACCATAACAGCTAGAAACCATTGATTTCAATCCAACTCCCTTCAAAATTCAGTAATATTACAATATTTCTTTAAATAGTCCTTAAATTTCTTCCAATCTTCTTCTGCCGACTCTTCTCCCAGGTCGCGGATTCTGCCAGTCATTTCTGCCAATCCCATACAGTCAATCAGCTTCGTCTGCCATTCTTCCAGAGTGGGTAGATCTTGCGTCTTCCAGTGCTTTGCTATAAGTATTCTTTCTGCTGTTGTTGCATACATAAAAAAGTTCTATCCTTCTTTGGCACCAATTGGCCGACTATGCCCAGAAGAAAGGCCTCTGGTTTCTTAAGGAAGGTATATTTAAATACCTTTTTCATTTCATTATAAATCATCTCCCAGAAGGCCTTAATCCTTGGGCACGTCCACCAAAGGTGAAAGAATGTACCTTCAGTTTCCTTACACTTCCAACATTTATTATCGGGCAAATGATAGATTTTTGCAAGCTTGACTGGTGTCATGTACCACCTGTATATTATTTTCATAATATTCTCTCTTAAGGCATTGCATGCCGTAAATTTCATACCAGTGGTCCACAACTGTTCCCAGTCAGCAAACATAATGTTATGACCAATATCTTGTATCTATTGATATCTTGTATCTATATAATATTATATTATTTCTTGGTTGCTATTGCATGGGAATCATCTAAGACATGCAATAACCAAATGTTTTGGATAAATGGGAGTGTGACTTAAGTGCAAAGAGGGAAAGATGACGACTTTATCACAGAAGTGTTATCATTAGGGTGGCTAAGGGCCAAATGTCACAAGTTGTGATGAAGATGATTGGATCTCCCAGCATTTCTGTTTGGTTTTAAGAGCACACAAGTAGCTCTGATGTTGACAGTTTAACCCTTTCACCAGTAGTAGCTGGTGCCCATTGGGACCGGGAGGGCAGAAGGCAGGGAGATGGGGGGGGGGGGAAGCGGCGCCAGAACCAATGACAGAAGGACAGAACTAATTCTAGTTTTCCTCCCTACCAAGTTCTACAAGGGCAACATTGAGACTAAGGAGGATGCTGACAGGCATTGGTTATAAGTAAGAAGGCAGGGAGGGAGACTAGCTGAAGGCAGACTGAGGGGGTGGGCAGTGCCTCACTCACCCTAATGAACTATCCTTCACTGTACAATTTTCCAGACACACACACACAAGTTTCTATTTATTGTGTTGGGGAAACACAGAGATTCTAGCCCCCCAAAAAAACTGCATAGAAGTAGCAGTTTCAGGGAGGAAAAAGATATGAAAAATAACTTCGGAAGAATGTTCGGAAGAACCCTCCTTCATTTCTGCAGTTCCGATCAAAATCAAACAAGACTTTCTGGGTTATTCCTTTTAAAGGGCTACAACATTGCATATAGAGATATGCACCCATTCTTTATTGTACTAAAATACACATTTTGAAACATTTCCAGGATGATGGGAGAGGAGTGTGCTGCTCAACAGGCAAATCAATCAAGATGCAGCTTCACTGCTGCACTGGTGGCCATGTTATGGTAGCTTGTTTCAGATTTTGGATTACACAAATTAAAGCACTACAAGGTGTGGCAGAAGAACACAAACACACACAGAAGGGGTGAGGGGGTGAACTTGTCTGTAATAGGCAATGACAGCTATAAAGCACCGCCTCCAAGTGTCTGAAAAGCTACTGTCCATAGAGTCTTATAGTTGTTCAAAGGGTGGATCTTTTTTTCCTACGCTTTCAGTGCATGTTTACATATGACACTCTGATTCCAAACAACATTAATGATGGTGTGTGCAGAACTGGACAGTGAGAGTGGTTAGTCCAGATGAATGGTCCAGAAGTGGTTAGTCCAGATGTGGCAAAAAAGTGCTGAAACTCTAGGTTCTGCTGGGATTTATAGGTTAGTTATGAGTTTTCATGAAGTCCAGAATAAGAGGACCTCATCTACTTCACACTGTCATTTTTTGATGCCCTCTGCTGTTAAGCCTTATTTAATTATTCCCCATGGAATTTGCTGCTAATGCTGTCCTGATGAAGGGCCCCATAGTGTATTATAGTGTCTGGATTTTTACCTCTGGGAGTTCTAAAACAACCAGGGTCCAGTACAGCCCCAGGGTGCTCCTCTTGCTATCACTCTGGATCTCTCCAGGACCATGTCCATCAGGATTGTGCACATAGTGGTCCAAGTTGGTACTCAAAGATTGCCCAGCCTGCCTGCCCAAACCTGTCAGTAGGGCGAGATGAATATCTAATTATGGGATAATAAGTTAGCTTGTGATTCACCTAAAGGGGACTACAGCAAGTCATCCATCTTGAAAAAGCAGGTTGTTGTGGGTATATGTGGAAAGGTGAAATCTCACAAGTCTTTTCAACAATGGATACATGGTTAGAATTTGCAGAGAACATGGTGGGGTTTTTGGTTTATTTTATTTAATTAAAGTACTTAGATGCAGCCTTTCAGAGTGAAGCTGTCCTACAGTGGCTCCACCCCCCCAAGACTTCGTATACACAGCAGGATAGTTTAGCTTTGTTTACTTAGCAGGAACATTGCGCTTCCAAACGATTTTATGCTGCAAACCACTTTCAAAGCTTCCAGTGCAGTTTATTTAGCAATCTTCCTTGAACACATCTACCTGTGTACAGCTGTGCCGATCCACCAAAGATATTCCTAGCCCTTGCTCTTTCCCTCTTTGGCTCCACCTCCCACCCTGGATGGTCCAATCTACAAAATATTTGTTCTAAGGATGTGAAGGTTTTGGAATTTGAACGTTTGTTGGCATCTGGGGCTGCCTTCCCTATGCTTTGACTGCTATTAATATCAGTGCCTGCAGAATGAATGGATATATATATATATATATATATATATATATATATATATTCCGAGTGTGCCAATAGCACCCCACAGTGGTTCTTGTATATGGAAGAATCTGCACGGACTGATTGCCTACCCCTCTGGTTGCATATGTTTCTTTTGCTCCCCAGTGAAAGCAGTGAGACGTGACCCAAGATTTCAGAAAGCCACAGTACGTTCTTAGGGGGCAGCTATAAGATAAAATGGTGTGGAAGGAGGAATTAAAAACAGCAAAATGCATTCTGATCATCAAGCATCATCATATAAGGGTATTTGTAGTCTGATTTGCACAAATGGATTATGCCATCAAGGAAGCAGAGGGCACAAATGTCAAATCAATCTCCGTTTGGCATAAATAAAATGTTGGCTTTTAATTTATTTATTTATTTATTTTGCATAATCTTTATAAGCTGCATATGCACGCACCTTCTGGCAGATCCTCAGCAGAATCTCTTGTTGTTTTACCTTTAGCTGAAAAAGATAGACAATAGCAAAAGTAAGTCAAGGGAGGCACAATCTTTGCAGGCCACAGTGGAAAACAACAACAACAATATCAGAATACCCTGTGATAATCATTCTGCTCTGTAACTCAGTAAAAACTCGTTGGAAAGGGTTCCTCAAAGTGATTTTCTGATAGCTTGCCGGTGATCGGGATAAAAGCCCCACCGCTTCAGGATTTCAAGTATTTATCATATACATGTTTGCTTGAATCACGATAAGGATGAGGTTTGGGAGTCATGGACACTAAGATAGGATGTCACCTGAGACACCCATCTGATTCGGATTCCAGGCAGAAAGGAAGTGCCGTGTACAGGCCAGAGGAAAGAATGGGAGGGGAGGGAGAAGGGATAGCAGGAATGGGCAGCCCTTGTTTCCAGCTCTAATATCCCAGTGCAATTATTTTGTGGACATCCACTCCTTGCCTGCACAGGAGATAGGGCTATAAGTGTATGTTATTTTTTAATTACAAGGGGGTAGAAAAATCCTGATGATGGGCTGGAAGGTGCCATTGCATTGTTATTTTTTTCTCTCCCTTCGTTTGCTGATTATGTGAGCTGGGCTCCTTTGCTAGCCGATGATAAGCAGAATTTCCATGTTCTCTGCATAATTAATCCATCTCTGCCTCTCTTCATGCCAACTCGCCCGTTATCGCCGGCACATGCCTGAATTGCAAAAGAATCCGCTCTTCAATTGGAACTTATTGATATTCTAAGAAAAAAAAGAGGGAGGGGGGGACTGAAAATCCTTAAGTTTAAGCCGCAGATTTTTAAATGGATTAATTTTGTTGCAATCGCAGCCATCTAAGGCGGGAAGGCAGGCAGAGCAAATTGAAAGCGTCTCCATGTTAGCAGAATTGGGTCCAGAACACTGAAACGTACTGGCAGAGCTCTCTTTTAAAGTCAGAAAAATTACCATTAATTTACATCACATGAAATACTTTTTATGCTAGAAATATTCAAGAGACGTTCTTTAAATGCCTGCTAATGCTTGATAACATTTCTAACTTTCAAAATTTTGCTAGACTTTGATATGACACGATAGGAATGCCTGCCAGTGAGGAATATTATATGTACCAGTAATCTCTTTTTATCACATATTTAGATGATATCATCCTCTTCTTAAACATCCTGAAGTAGGCATTAAACAATGTAATCAGTGTCATGGACTCCTGCTTAGTAGATTCATATATGTCAAAGTTACTTGGGTATATTAAGACTTTGGTGAAGTCTCTTCAAAAATATATATATTGTTATTTTATGGAGTGGGTTGTAACCTGCTTAGAAAAACAGAAAAACAGAAAAGTGCACCTTTGTAACCAAGCTTTTTCAGAGTTTGCCATTATTTGGCTATCCAAAAAAACCCAACCAAAAACAAACAAACAAGCAAACAAACCCCCAAAACCTTGTGCTTTCTTCTCTAAACACAAAACTTTTCTCTCTATTATGTTTCAGGATTTAAAGGAAGCTACTTACATCATGAAATATTTCACCTGTGTTTCACATGATGCCATGGTTGCACATCAGGGCTAATAATGAAGCACATGACATCCCACATTCAAAATATTACCCAAAGAGCCTGCCAGCTTCATATTGCTTTAATACAAGTACTGCAGTCATTTTCTTGATCCCAGAAAGTAGTAGCAGCAGCAGCAGCAGCAGCTGGCTTCAGTAAGACTGAGAGGGTTGCGGAGGGGGGGGCGGTTTAAGCTTCAGCTAAGAAGCTTCACTATATCTAGCATTCCATGTTTCTATCAGCAATATATACACAGCTATAGAAGGTAATTTTGACATTCACAGTTAAGAGGGCAGTGGTAAAGTTGCTATATTTGACAGACTGCAGATGGGAACTTAGCTGTTTTAAATTGTCATTATTAAACTGGCTTGCTCCATTTGAAATATTCTTTGAAACCGTGAAAACCCACTGACGGATGCAAAACAAATACAAGGGAGTTCCCTCTCTTTCCAAACCATTGGTTGGGGGGAGAGATTTTTGCTCTCAGTGTACCACAATAATTTTAATTAAACCAAGGGGCATCTTAGCATCTTATTGAAGGGGTAAATCAGTGAGGCTAAATAAAGGCAACTAAAATAATGTGTATTCTGGTCTGTCATTGCAGGCAATAGATTTGAGTCATGAAATAATATCTCTACCCAAATAAAAAATTAAGTGCAACAGCAAAAACAAAGCAAAACAAAAAACACAGAAAACCAATAATATACAGTTGCTCAAATTTTAAAGTGTTGTCAAATGTGTAGAGATCAATTATAGTATTTCTGAATTTATGTGTGTTGAACTGCAATTGCACCACAATAGCATTCACAAATTTATTTTGTTCTGAAGGGAATGTACTTATATACCTAAAGGCATACAGGAATATAATGAAAGCAGTTTTAAAAATGAATTATAAAAATCATCACTAAAAAAAAGCTTTAGGAAATGTTTTTAAAGCATGTAAGCAATATTCAAAGACACATCTATACTTGGCACATAAATATTAAATTAAAAGCCATTTTTTAAAAAGAAAAGAACTGGGATTTGAATTGTCAGATGCTATAATGTACTTGAGACGAGCATTTAGTTGGGTTTTGTACTAAACTTACACATTTTGCAACTGAATATCAATTACTCTGTGTGTTTTTGTTTGTATTATAGAATGTGTTCATTTAAGTTGCAGTTCTCCCCTCCTAAAGGTACACTTTGTCCTGTTGAAACAAGTAGGCTAATCACAGCTGACTGCACAACTGCATTCTAAACATATAGGTAAAATGGATAGGTAGGAATACCAATCCCTCCATCTTGCATTAAGGACAGTGGTTGAACTTTTATTAGTTTCACAGAGAAGATGATTCTTCTTTATGAAAACTGAGCTTTTGAATGCAGCTGCACACCATTATGCATATTCCACAATTCAAGAATTTGCAACATGTATTTCCTTAATCCGTTCGTGACAAATAAATAAATAAATCTGCATCAACATTGTAACAGAGAAGTGACTGTGTGGTTTTTATTTTTGCTGTTTGCCCCTATGTACACAAACATGCGCACAGAAATACTGATTTAATGTGTCATCTTCTGTATTATTCAGGTATGTTTTAAGGAGGAAAAGAACAACAACAACAACAACAACTTAGCATTTATGTAGCAGTTGCCTGTATTCAAAACAATTCGCATGTATTATCTTATTTTATTATAATCCCTAAACCAACTCTGCAAGGCAGGTTATTATCCCAAGTATTGCAGATGAGAGCTGAGATAAGAGATACCGTAGTAGTTTTCCTAAAGCTACTAAGTGAGCTTCTGGCAGAGATGAGATTTGAACCAGGTACTTCTGTTCAGTCTCTTAGCTACTACACCACATCAGCTGTGTCCTGTATCAACCCAAACCTTAGTGTCCTCAACACTGGTTTTGTTAGATGCCTCACACTTTTCTTTCTAGTTGGAATTGTCTGCATTTGTGCCTTCACTATTTCACCTTTAAGAAACTCCCATCCATCCATCTCTCTTGAGTATTTCTAACCTTGGGATCTAACTCAGTAGTTCCTTAAGCTTTTTGAAATTAGCCTTCTTAAAGTCCAGAACACATGTCCAATTATGCTCAGCCTTCTTTTTCCTCTATATCATGAAACCAAAGAGTACAAGATCACTTCCTCCCAAGGTTCCCAATACAATACTTCTAATTTATTGATCAGTTCCCCCTTGTTAGTGAGGGCCAGGTCCAAGATATTTTATCCCCTTGTAGCTTCCTCCTTATCAGTTATCCAATTGCCATCTTTATTCAGATCTGTCCATTATGTAGTTTTCTAAAAGCCCATGATCCACAGGATAATGATAACATAAAGAAAGTGCTGCTGGATTAGACAAAAGGCCAATCCAGTCCAGCATTGTGTTCCCACAGTGGCCAACTAGATGCCTATGGGAAGTCAACAAGCAGGACATGAGTGCAATAGCACTCTCCCATTTATGACCCTCAACAATTGGCAGTCAGAGCTGCCTCTGATACTGGAGGTATGAATTAACCAAAACCAGCAGCTATTCCTTCTCCATGAATCTTTCAAATTCCCTTTTCACACTATCCAAGTGGATGGCCATCGCTACATCCCGTTGTAGCAAATTGCATCACTTTTATTTAATTTCTTTATTCCATTTCTATCCTGTCCTTCATTAGTCTATGGTCCCAGGGCGCATTACATAGACAACACACACCTATGCAGTAGGGCAAACATTAAAACCCATTAGCATACCATCACAACATGTCTAGAATTCATATTAAACTCTTACTGGTCCTGCCATCACTCCATACAGTTACAACTGGCCTTACATCATCAGCCTCACTCTGTACGAAAAGCTGGGACAAAGACACGAGTCTTTAGCTGGCACTGAATACAAGATAGTTTTGGTAAACTGGACAGTACAGTGTATCTACATGCTATGTAAAGAAGTACAGTGGTACCTTGGGTTACATACGCTTCAGGTTACATACGCTTCAGGTTACAGACTCCGCTAGCCCAGAAGTAGTGCTTCAGGTTAAGAAATTTGCTTCAGGAGGAGAACAGAAATCGTGCTCCGGCGGTGCGGCAGCAGCAGCAGCAGGAGGCCGCATTAGCTAAAGTGGTGCTTCAGGTTAAGAACAGTTTCAGGTTAAGTACGGACCTCCTGAACGAATTAAGTACTTAACCCGAGGTACGACTGTACTTCCTTTCATCATTCCTAGTCTCTCACATTCTGCTTCATTCTTGTATTATGAGAGAGGCCCATCCACTTTCTATACACCGTGCATAATTTTATACACCTCTGTCATGTCCCTCCCTGGCCATTTTTCTAAGTTAAATAGTCCCAAATATTGCAAACTTTCCTATACATCCATCCCCACACATCAAAGCAAGGGGGTTACCATCTATCTTGTGGATGAAGAGGACTCTAACAGAATGAGTTATTGCTTCATCCAGCTGGAGGGAAGCGGCGGCAGGTAGAGATCTATCTTAGCTCAGTTGGTTAGAGCATGGTGCTGATAATGCCAAGTTTGCAAGTTCGATCCCTGTATGGGGTAGCGCATATTCCTGATCCTCACAGTCCCTTCCAATTCTACCATTCTATGATTCTATACTTAGGTTCAAGGTTCTTGTGCTAATTCACAAAACCCTGCACAACTTGGACCCAAAGTACCTTAAAGACTGTCCTATCAGTTATACTCAGTCACTGAGATCCTCTGGTGGGGACCCTGAGGTTTAGTTGGCCTTCACTAGGGCCCGAGACTTTAGTGTGGCAGGCCCTGCCCTGTGGAACTCTGTACTACTGGGGGTTTGGCAGAAACTATCCCTGTCTTCTTTCAGAAATCTTCAGAAGACTGTACAGTGGTACCTCAGGTTAAGTACTTAATTCGTTCCGGAGGTCCGTACTTAACCTGAAACTGTTCTTAACCTGAAGCACCACTTTAGCTAATGGGGCCTCCTGCTGCTGCTGCGCCGCCAGAGCACGGTTTCTGTTCTCATCCTGAAGCAAAGTTCTTAACCTGAAGCACTATTTCTGGGTTAGCGGAGTCTGTAACCTGAAGCGTATGTAACCCGAGGTACCACTGTACTGTTTAGGCAGGGCTGCACAATGTGAATTTCTCTTTTTAACCAATTAAATTTCTCTTTTTAATCTACCACCCTGCACTCAGGTCTCACTTGTGGCTCCTAGAAGCTGTCAGCTTGTGACAGAGGCCACACCTTGGAAATGGCTTCGACTGGCCAGCTAAACCAGGTGAGGGTAGCCGATAGATCTCAAATCCTTGGTGAGTTAAGGACCTCGCCTGCATGCAAAGACAGCAAAAATAACACAGGAGGGAGCAATTATGAGTTACCAGTCTCTGCTGCCACAACAGGCGCTGTGATTCTCCAGCAGTTTGACTTCACCCCTAGAGGTGCACTCCATTGTCTCTCGAGACTGATGGATGCCAACAATATCTAATGCTATTTATTGATATTTTTAGTTATGTTTTATGGGTATTTATGGATTGGAGTTGGTAAATTTTGTATGTTAGCTGCCTTGATAATACATTAAGAAAGCGTAAATTACATATATTTAAATATAATTAATTAATTAAAATGCTGAGATGGTGACTTTTGGTGATTCCCCGCTTTTCAGCACAACTTAAATTGTAGATCCCACCCCACCCTGGCCCCAGATGTACAATGACAAGGAGACAAAACATTCACCAAAATTATTTAGGCTGCCAAAATGTGACAAATGGCAATCTGATCCAAAATAATAACACACACTCTCTTTCTCTCTCTCTCTCTCTCTCTCTCTCTCTCTCTCTCACACACACACACACACACACACACACACACACACACATCCCTCAAAGCACTTCTGAGCACTTGGTGTGGTTTGACACTGTTCAAAATAATAAGTAACTCTTAAAACCTGCTCAGAAGTGAGCATATTCTTTATTCTACCATTTGAAACATGGGATTCTTTCCTGCAGGCATATGGAAGGGCAATTTCTGTAGGACAGAGCAGTTTGCCAATTTTGTAAAAAAAACACATCAGTGTTGGGAGCCATCTGCAGCCAGAATGAAAACAAGTCCAATTTTGTGAAAACCAACTCATTTCTGGTGTCTCCCCGCCCCCTCTGGAACTTATTAGAAAGGAACAAATTGCAAAGGGAAAACTGAATTAAAAATATTAAATAGTGAACTGTAACACTTTCACCCAGGACTCATAAATACACAAGAGACTTTTATGTAAAAAAATGAACTGATTTCTCTCTGTGGCACTCCCTCCTTTTCAGTCCCATGTAGCAGATGCAGTGAATTGTATAGTTTTATTCTGTTCTAAAGTTTGTTGGCTTTCAAGTGTGTATTTCTATTGTGTTACTTACCCTGGGATCACCTGGTGATGAAGGGCAGGATAGACATTTTAAAAATTAAAAATAAGTTTAAATTAAAAAATGCTTAAAGGTACAGTAGCAGAAAACATCAGGTTGCTTTTCAATGGTATTTAATCATTATTTGCATTACCAGTGGCAGCAATTTAAACCCATTTAAATGTGTACCTTTTGGGGGTGGGGTTGGGGTTCTGCAGAGGCAGAAATAAGCTTAATCCTGTATGTATAAATCTACTCTATGGCCATATGCTATTTGAGCTCCCTTTCAAGCAGATCATCTCCAGCCCCTGTCCAGTAGTGGAATACTAGATGAAATATTTAGAATGCAAAACGATTGCATTCACAGCTGAGTATATGCTGAAATATTAAAGAGCCTGATTGCTATCTTGAAGAGGAGATTGTTACAGAAAGCAAATCAAGTATCCAGTTTGACTGCGAGAATTCCTTATTCTTTTTGGCCAATGACATTATTTTGGTTCACTCCAGCCACTTATGTTAGGGTATTCGAATTTCCCATAAGCACCACTTTTAAGTGATGGCTCATTTGTAGCCACGTGACACTAGCCGTTGTGAATAGCATTCTGCAGATTTTTAAGATGCAGTTTAACTATGATATAAAACACCCGAATGGTCCTCATGATACAGTGATTTTGATAGTGAAGATGAGGGTCTTGCAATTACAGTGCAGGGTCTTTTAATACACACACACACACATTCACTTTATAGCGATTTTAAGGCAAATGTAGATCAATGGTTTGGAATGGGATGGTTTATCATATGTGATTCTTACTCAGTTCCTACTACGTTGCAGGAAGGAATACAGTGGTACCTTGGGTTAAGAACTTAATTCATTCTGGTGGTCCGTTCTTAACCTGAAACTGTTCTTAACCTGAGGTACCACTTTAGCTAATGAGGCCTCCCGCCGCCGCATGATTTCTGTTCTCATCCTGAAGCAAAGTTCTTAACCCGAGGTACTATTTCTGGGTTAGCGGAGTCTGTAACCTGAAGCGTCTGTAACCTGAAGCATCTGTAACCCAAGGTACCACTGTACTATCAAGCTTTGGTGGGTGGGTGGTCAGAGCCTACATGCTAAAGGGTATTGCAAAGCCAACAGTGGACAAACCTGGTAGTGAATGGGCTAACCTTCCCCTTCACAGCTGTTTAGCAGCTGGAGAGAGCATGATTGTGATGGAGAATATGAAACATCGATTTGAAGGAGGCAGGCAACTTGGCAGTATAGGAAATTTCAGCACTGGGGCAGACTGCATACCTGTGCACTCCACAATGAAAGCCTCCAAGGGCCGCATGTGGCCATGGGCCACAGGTTGCCCGCATGTGATATAGCCCTACCTCTTCACCTGCTCAGCACCTATCTCATTATTAACAGAAGCAGCTTACCAGATGGGACATAACCACTGTGCTAAGCTCCCTGGCAGGTAAGTTATTACCAAGAGGGAGAGTAGTAGAGATGGGGTTATGAGGAGGTTAGCATGATGCAAACACACTAGTAGAGCAGAGCCAGATTAAGACCTTTAGAGGCCCTAAGCCCTTAAAAGATTTTGTTGTTTGTATGTGTCTATACCAGTTACCAGATTCTAATTCTGTTGTATTTCCAAGATGACAATGATGATGATTTCCTTGATTTCCTTTATTTTGGGAGCCTTTTTTGTGGAGCCTAGTTCAGCTGCATCATATGATCCCTAGTAAATCTGGAAATGGAAAATTTCTCTGGTGCCCCCATCCCTTGATGCCCTAAGCACATGCTTATTTTGCTTAATGGTTAAGCCAGCCCTGCAGCAGAGCCAATCCAGTGCTCCTGTTGGTGCATTTATAGCATGCTGTCCTTACTAGAATCATAGAGTTGGAAGAGGCCAAGTAAGTCATCTCTTCCAACCCCTCTCACTTGTTGATGCAGCAAATCCTGAGTTAGAAGACCTCCAGTGTGGGTGAGACCACTACTCCTCTGAGTATTTGGTTCCATTGTCAAACTTCTCTTGTGGGCCCAGGCACAAGACAATCCCATCAGGACACCATTATGGTGTTCTATGGCCTGATATCCCTCCCACCGCCAATCTGGCTCATCAGACAAAACTGTCCCTCTGCACCCCTTTACTGGGGTACCCTGAATTTTTATCCTAATTGGGTGCATTGGGGTTCCATCCCTACCCCAGAATTTAAACTAAGGATTCAACCCAATCCATTTTTCCACCAAATGTGTGGACCCCTCCATGCTGGCTCGCCGCCAAACCACTCACATCTGCAATTAATCATGCAGATGTGATCTTACATCTGATCCTAAGCCCATTCAGCTTGGTTGCATGACCTGACAACCAGGCATAGAACACTGTCTTAAAGGCTTGTTTTCACTTTGCCAGGCTTAGGCAGAGCGGCAACAGAAGCCCCACTGCTGAACAGAGTTCGGATCTAGTGTAATTTTTCATCGGCTTAACTTATTCAGACTTGCTTCACGCCAGCATCTTGTGAATAGGATTGCTCCCTAGATCTAATGGATTTAAGTTAGTTTATTACTTTTAGTTCCTATTTCTTTTCCAACCACAAATGTGCAACATAAAAGTACAATTATAATAATATTTTTCAAAGTTGCTGCAAGATACTGTGGCTGATGCTTTTGGTGAGGGAAGAGTGGGATGATTTAGTCCCTCAAACCCACAAACAAATAACAAGTACTGTCGCTTGCAGTATCAGTACTGAGTTTGTGGTCCATAGTCTGGTGATAGGAGCCACACATTTAGCCCTGGAGGTGGACGCAGCTGAGAACTGCAGTTAGCATTTATTATCAGACATGGTCCCTGGTCTTACACATTGCCCTACCTGAATTGTTATAAAAATGTGTGCAGGTAAAGAATTCCTACTTAGAAACAAAATATTGCCTAAACAAACTAATCCTCAGTTCCATTAGTCAAAGGTTAAATAGACTCTCCTGCTGGGTCTGTTTTTTTCAGATTATAAAAAATATTTTCCTTCTAGTTTTTTATTATTATTTAAATAATGCTTAAGACACAAACACATTGAGCACTTGGCTGCATGTGATTCATGTGCTTTGATTTATAAACAAATCCTTTGTGATTTGAGTTAATATTCTTTATGCTACTAATACACACAGTGCTTGCAAAATGACTCTTAAAGAAAGATTAATATACAAGTTCTAAAAGCAGATATTTACACGATCACCTCCCACATTCATTAAAGTAAATGGTTTTTTTTATGAAGAAAACATAGAAGAAGAAGAAATCCTGTTCTAAGCGTAAATCCTACACAGTTTATTTTCGACTATAGAAGCTGGATTTGGTAGTGGTTGTGAATGCTTTATTTCCAGGAAGTTTTACATATATCTCCTGCAAATATTAAGAAATGTGAAGCTCTTTAAATTATTATAACATTTTACAGCCAGCTGAGAATTGCATTGCAGACTTCATATAGAACCACAATTGTGCACCACTTCATTCTAGTGTTATTCTCTAGTTGTATGAACAAAAAAAAGGGGGGGGAGAGACTGCTAGTGAGGCTGTTCAGAAGTGGCAAGCCTGCATTAGTCTCAACTGAGAGACTAGATGCCACTTGGGACAGCAAAAGTTCATTCCATTGGCTTTGGTGAGAGACCAGCAACTATTTGGCTCCTCCCCTTCCTGATCTGTTTCCATTCAAGTTGCTCATTATAAGAACTACTGTATATAACTTTAAGAATTTCTGCTTGAGTTTGCTTGCTTTCCTGTACTCTCCTCACCCTCTTTTCATTTTGTACAGCATATTTTCGGTCGAAAGGCCGTGTAGACAGGTCAGTTAGGTTTCTAAATCTGTGTACAGTGCGGTATACTTTAAGCAACAAATATAAAAATAATAAGACTGGGTTTTCAGTGGCTTCCATTGACTTTCTATGGAACAAAATAAGCAGGAATGGAATGGGAAGACTAAGACTTGCAAAACTTGCTTCCTTCAAGACACCAAGCCAAATCTATGGCCCTCTATTCAAATAGCACATGTCCCATTTATTTCATTGGTGGTTACATTTGAAACATTCTCACTGAATTCTGACCTAAATATATACACTACAAATCATTAATTCGTGCAGTGTAATACAAATGTTTATTGCATACTGTGTGAATTATTGTAATCAGGGAATTCCCTGGTTGTTTTTTTTAAAAAGTGCAGTATTAATTACCAGCACCATCTGTGCCAAACAATAGGGAAAACAATATTTTAATACAATGATTTCATGCATGTCAGTTATCTTAACATTAAACCCTGCAGTTTTGTTGCTGTGATTTACCTGTCTACTAATTTAAATAACTTACGTTCTTACAAGGTTAAAACTGTGAATTCATGAATCAAAATTAAATATACCACCAGTTTCAACACAGACCCATTTCGTTCATTCAACGTATGTACATAGAGGCTGATAAATATAGTGTTTTCCATATATTATAGGCAGTAAAATCCTATTATCAAAATCATAGTTATCCATATGAATGTGTTGTACACAATTCCCTATTTCTCTATAATCCTAAACATAAAATGAGCCCTGCTGGATCAGAAAAAAGCCTCTCTAGTTCTGCATCCTGTTTCCCAAAGTGGCCAACTAGATACCTGTTTGAAGACCCCAAACAATAGATGGGGCAATGTCTTATCCTCATCCTGTTTGTTCCCCAACCACCAGTATTCAGAGATTCAGCTCTGGATCACAGAAAGAGTATATAGCCATAATGTCTAGGGACCACTGATACCCTGATCCACCATGGTTGGCTTTCGTTTGTTTAACCCCAGTGGTGACTGGTGTCCACAGGGGCTGGTGGTGCAGAAGAGAAAGAAGCCAACAGGAGGTGGAACCAGAACAGGGGCAGACCTTGGCAATATGCCACGCTGTGCGAGGCCAACATTTGACGCCCTCCCCCCAGCCTTGCAGCTACAGCTTAAGCTGGGCTTTGAGAAGGACGTGCAGGGCTTTGGCAGCGTCCTAGATCCTTCCCACCTCCTTCCCAAGGAGTAAGTACTTGCTCAGCTTTGAGAAGGAGGACTCTAGGACTCTGTCAGAACCCTCACTCCTCCTTTCCAAAGCTGGGCAAGCACTTTGGGACGCAGGGGACACTAGGAACCCTCCCTATGATGGTCTGCAGTCACCCCGATATTTTTCATTTAGAAGGGGTACTATTGACTCTGTCACTTCTATTTTTATTGATTTGTGAGCAAGGAAGGGAGGCAGGCTGCTGTTCTTCTTTCATGTGCTTCAGTGAACATTGCTGCTTGGCGATGCTGAAAAACTGAGGAAGTGCCTGCCTCCCACAAGTCTTTGCTCCTGCTTGAGGTCTTGTGAGAGGAAATACCCAATCCACTGTCCCCAGCGTCCCATTTCACAAATCTACACTTCAGGTAAAGCCAGTCATTCTTTTCAACTGTGAAAAAAAGTGACACTGACTGTTATGTACTGAAGTTCTCACCCTGGGCCAGCAGGGGGATACTGTAGATAGTTATGCAAATGAAGGATTGAAAGTGACGTTCAGTGATTGGATAGTTTGTATGCAAATGAAGGATTGAAAGTGACTTTCAGTGATTGGATAGTTTTACAAAGTTGCTACAGTTATGTTGTTCTGGAGCTCTATATAAGCAGGCTGACTGAGCTCCTCAGTCAGTTCTGTTCTGGCCTTTGAATAAACAAGAGCTGTTTGAAGAATCGCTGTGTCGTCTGATAGGTTCGCCCACAACTTAACACTGACTACAGTCAGAAGGAAGAGAGGGGCCTGAAATGAACATTCAGCCTCCAGGCCTCTCAAAGTCTCAAAAAGAGCCTATGTTGCCTATGCTATAACCTGCATTCTTCATTCAGTCAGTCTATTCAAGATATTATTTCTGGAGTGATTATTTTATCTCCTTTAAGTCATGAGTTCACCATTACTAACCACTGCCTAGCTATAGTTTTTTAATACTCATTTACTTCTCTTGGACATGTATATTTGTCTCTTGTTTTGTTTAGTATTATACATTTATACGGTATAAAGCTGCTGCTTTTCAGTGAACAGTTTCCATGAAGCCTTAGCTGATTCTCAACCTTACGCTGTCATAGGCCTACATGACCTTCAAGTGTACATGTCAGAAATGAGTTGTAATGGTTTTTATCAGAAATTTCACTTGCTGGTACACTTTTTTCATATGCATCTGGGATAACACTGTTAGCAAGAAATTTGCAGGAGAGAAGCCAGTAATGAGACTCCAGTAGCTTCAAATTGCCCAAAGCACACATTCTCCACAGTAGAAATTAACTGGTTATTTACAGCTATCCTCTTACTATATAGTAGTGTGCTATTTCTTTTCCATGGGATATCAGTTTACCCAAGGCCTTCTGCAGTCTTCTGCAGCTGTCAGATCTGAGTGTGAACGACTTTTCTTTATACAATGTGCTCCTTGCTGTTCCTCAACTATTGGGCTAAATGTTTCCTAACTGACCAGATATACCTGGCTCTGACTTGTCCAAGAGACTGGCATTTCCTCTTCTGTGGATGTCCTTTTTGGAAGACAGTTCACAAAGCGAAGGAGAACCCTGAAGGTACTGTGTATTTTGGCATTCTGCACTTCTAAATGCAAAAGAAAAATGGAAAGGTTTTGCATTAGTGTTTGTTTAGCAGAGACCTACTTTCTCATATTTCATTTGAAGGATGCAATTATAGCTGCACTCATTGAATCCAATCCTAAAATCTCATGAAAATGTGTCTAGACTTGGAAGGAACTCCAGAGATTGTGCAGTTTTTCACCAAAATGTGTAACTGCTTTACAATTCAAGCTTTCAGACCCCATCTGCATGTAAGCCCAGGTTAGTGGCTTATCATGGTTTATCAGGAATCAACAGCATGCTGGTTGCATGCTGTCAAATCATACCTGCTTCACTCCTCCCATGGAGTGAGTGGGAGAATCAAATGAAGAAGCTGCAATAAAGCTTGTCTTCCTGTGATGTCCAAACCCAGGTTCCTGGGGGCCCTCCAAACCTCCCTTTTACTGCGCATAATGAGGATTTGTTCTCATGATGCTCTCGGGCAGTCCTCCATGATTCTACATTCAAACTATTTGCACCTTCAAATGTTTTGGGGCAGTCATGTTGCTTCATTTCTAACCTGTCCATATCCTGTAACATTCTGCTGAAATCCCATAATTTTTCATATCAAAAATATTCTGGGTTGCTTTTGCCATCAGCATCAGCCAGTTTTTACATGCACAGAAACTGAAGATTCTAGCATAAGGAGGAAAGGGAGGTTGTATAAAGGGGAGAGAAAAAGCTACAGGTAAGTGAGGGAGAACATCTGACACGATCAGCTCCAGTTGTGTTAGTTGAATATGAGGATTTGAAGATCTCGCTGGACAACAGAATACTGGATGGTGTGCCTGTTCTGTTGGTGAAACCTTGCCCTGGACTGACTGGAAAAGGTCCAGGACTCACTTCATCTTGAAGATCAGAGGACTCCCCACCCCCCATTTTCTGCAGATATACTTCAGGTTGCAGTGAGCCACCTTTGATTGGTAATTATATCTCCTGTTGCAGTTGAAGCCTTGTGGCAACTGATTTGAATTATGATTGAAGCCTTTGTGGAATTTGCTTTGCTTTTGTACTCCATAAAATAGAGTTGTGAATTTCACTCCCTTCTGTGAATTTCTGTTCCTGCTTACGCAGTCTGTGAAACCCTAGTAAACCCTCACACTATGTCGGTGCTTCCACAATTGGCACTGCGTATCATAGGAAGTGTGAACGAGAACCAGCTCCAGGTGGTTCTGTTTCACACAAAAATGCAGTTTTAACCAAGAGCCTCTGCAGAACTGTATTTTAGAGAGAAAACATTTCCATACAGATTGGCTGGTAAATAAATCACCTCTAATGAGGTTTTCGAAATAATTTCCTTCCTAGATAACTCAAGCTCCACAAATGGAACATGTACCACATTTAGCAACCAAACAATGGTTCACATTGCTCACTTGTTCAGATTCTGCCATATTGCCAGATTATACAAGAAATCCCATTTTGAAAGTCCCAAATTTCCTGTTATTCAACAGCTGTAGAATTGGCTGCAGTTTTGTCAGCCTGACAGAACAGAACTCTGCTTGGGCAACAAGAGCAAGCAATGAAAATGAGGCCTGAGGCAAACATTCGTAGGAATTCACCACCTGGCACTGTGGCACTAGCACTGCAACATGCTTCTTTGCAGCTCTGTGGTACGAAATACACAAGTGTAGAGAAATTCAGCCACTTTAAAAGGGTACTTTTAAAACAGATTCACAAGGAACTGCTAGCAAGGGAGAAATACCCATATGAGATGCAACCCCCACCTGCCTGCATGATTGAAAAGCATTAACGGAGATGTAAAGAAGTGAGGTTTGGGCAGGAAAAGAGATCAAACAACTGGTATTTTATTATTTATTTATTATTGAATTTATATACCTCCCTGTTTATTGCTGAAGGGAAAGTTAGCAGTGCGGGAGCAAACTATTATTATATACAATCATGAAATTGTAGAGTTGGAAGGGACCTTGAAGATCTCCTAGTCCAGCCCTCTGCAATGCAGGGATATGCAGGTGTCCCATATGGGGATGAAAGTTTCAACCTTGGCATTATCAGCACTGCTCTTTAACCGACTGAGCTTTGCAGGCTGAGCTGACTAAACTATAAACTGCCCAGGGTAGAGATGTGAACCAAGTTCAAGTCTTTCTAAATTACAAAATATCATGTAATTCACTATTTTGTGCCCTCATTGAAGTGAGCACACACTGAGTGAGATTTTGCAAGCACTTGCTGGGTTATGATGCCCTGGACCAAGCCATTTTCATTTTTTTAAACCCCCATTTTTTGTAACATTAAATCTTCATCTTTTCCATATGCATATATACAGTCGTACCTCTGGATACGGAATCTTCCGGTTACGGCCATGGCAAACCCGGAAGTGTATACTTCTGGGTTTCGCCGCATGTACAGAAGTGCTCTGTGTGCCTTGCACATGTGCAGAAGCACTCAATCATGCCACGCGCATGTGTGGAAGCACACCTCTTTACATATTTTCAGGGTGTGAACGGACCCCCGGAATGAATTAAGTTCATATCCGGAGGGTCCAGTGTATTACAAGTCTGTAGTAAAAGTATGTAAAATTAGGCAACCCAAAATGTGTTATCAGTTACAGTGGTACCTCGGGTTAAATACGCTTCAGGTTACATACGCTTCAGGTTACAGACTCCGCTAACCCAGAAATAGTACCTCGGGTTAAGAACTTTGCTTCAGGATGAGAACAGAAATCGTGCTCCAGCGGCACGCCGGCAGCAGGAGGCCCTATTAGCTAAAGTGGTGCTTTAGGTTAAGAACAGTTTCAGGTTAAGGACGGACCTCCGGAACGAATTAAGTACTTAACCTGAGGTACCACTGTACTGTTATTATTATTATTAGTAATGCAGCAAAGCCTGCAGAAAGCTTAGGTCCAAGGTGTCTGCAAGACCAGATTCCCTCATACAGACCTGCCTGGGTTATGAGATCTTGAGCGGAGCTTCTCTTGGTCCCACCACTCTCCCAGACATGCTTGGTGGAGATATGGGAGAGGGATAGGGCCTTCATGGAGGCTGCTCCCAGACTTCCTCCCTAGAGAAGCTAGACTGGCTTTCTCGTTGCCCTTATGCCAGCAGGCCTTTGGAAATTGACTGCTTTTAATTAAAAAGCTGGCATAGTGCTGGTTTTATTGTAATTATTGGTATGTTTTAAACAGATGTTATATATGTATATAGTTTTCATTCTTTAATTGTATTTTCATGATTGATTTTTCTATATTTGTAGTAGTTCTTGTTTTTAGCTGTAAGCTGCCTTGAGTCCTGTTAGGGAAAAAGAATAATAATAATACAGATTGAACTCTCACACATCAGCTGATGGAAGGAGGTTTCAACCCTCAAGGAGCTCAAAGCAGAAAGCCGAAAGCAAGATTTAAACACAACTTTGTCCATCAGCTGACTATCTCATTAAGATGCAAGATGACTGGCAGGTAGATGGCCCCTCCCACTAGTGACAATAGGGTGGTGGAGACCTGGTCCACTGGACCAGAAATGTTCCTTACCTGTGCTCTAAAAAAAGCTGCCAGTACTCCATGCCAGAATGTATAGTCAGAAAAAGCACTGAGAGTAAATATACATATATAAGGGAGCGATTGTGGATAAGCCTGTTGGCTCCACCGCTCCCCACGTGTTCCTACCTCTGTTCCTGAGGCCTCCCAGGCACAGCCAGTCTGAAAAAATGCTTCAGATGGAAGATGCTATGTGTTTTGGGACTTGTTTTTCCTACCACTACCACTACTACCACCCTTCTCATTCCTACTGATTTATTGACATTATTTTGACAGAAAAGTGTGACTGGGCCAGAGAGGATTGCCCAATACGCCAGTACATTCCCCCTATGGCAGCCTCATAAAGGTGGATCTGATGATGCAATTAACAAAGCTTTTCTGGCAGCCTGGGTTCCCATGCCAGCCATATCAATATTCACAGTTGATTTTTATTTCCTCTTGCCTCCTTGTTTTTGGGGTAACCTGTCCATAACACACTATTAACGCTTTCAGCTATTCCCGCAAGAAAAGGATTTCCTGTTCAATATTTTCATAGGCTCCCTCCCTCCTGTTGTTTTCTGAAGTGATCTTATAATATTCTTTGTTGACTCTGTGTTATATCTCCCTTCTCTGTAGATCTTTCTACAGCCACAGAAGGAAATATTTCATGTCCTTTCCTCAGTATTTACAGTGTTCTTGCTCCTGTCAGTATTACTTCTAGTTATAAGATCAGACAAATCATATCTCTGGCTTTGCCTTTACAGCATTTCTTTATAGCTCTGAAGATGGGCTCATTGCTTCATGTTTATGTACATTCATTGCCCCCCATATATTCCCTTTCTGATGTGTATGTAGAGGTCTATGCCAAACTGAAGGGCAAACAATAAAGGTGCCAACAAAATTAAGAATTGCCCAATCATTCTTTTGCCAAAGTCTGTAGAAAACCCACTGCTGAAAATGTTGGGGAGTTTCCTATAACTTTCCTATCTAAGCTGCTGCAACATTTTGGAGTGATATAATAGCTAGAGGTTGCTATTCAGCCTGTAAATCAGAATGGCACACCTTTTTTTGTGGAAACACAAAATGGGAACCCCGTTCCATTGATTTCCTTAACTGAATCCCAAAGTCCTGCCGTGATATGAATTCTGTGGCATTGCACAACACATTCGGCTATTGGTCCTGAACCACAGTCCTTTTTACGTGTGAGTTTGGATTGTCTTTTTAAATACGCTGCAGAGAAAAGGAAAATTTTGAGTTCCTGCCATTTAGGAATGCTGTTTATTTATTTAGGATATTTGCCCCAAGGTGGTTTGCTCCTTTAAAGTACTATAACAAGCAAACATCACAAATTATTGAACAACAGAAGCCTTCTTCAGATTATGCATATACAATACAGCATATATGGGGGGAGGGCATTGTGCAGCAGGGACAAGCCTGATACCCCTGTCCCCTCCATCAATGTTTCTGTCACCTTCCTACTCCTAGATTTCCCAAGGTGCTACGGCTTCCTTCTTCATGTGATGGTGACAGGGGCAAGTGAGTGGCAGGTTGAGGCAAGCAAGCATGGGGCCAAGTGCATTCAAATCCCTGCTCCTACTGCCTCAGGCACTTATTTTATTTATTATACAAAGGTATAAGCCACTACGCAGCTTGAAGTACCACATATTTAAAAAATGAAGTAAAAATAAACTTTTAAAAGCAACAACACAATTTCTACAAAATCTAACAAAAAACCCCAAAGCAATTTCTACTGATGTGCAACTAATCATAGATTTTAGTTGTGCACCTTTATAATCACCAGTATTTATGTCCCTTCTCTGCACACACATTAGCAACACACTGCAGATCTATCTGAGTCCCTTGTGGACAAAGGTGCATATATTGAATGAATGGAGAAGCCCACATGTATGAGAGTTTATATGCCTATCTGAGTGACCATGGAACTTTGGATCAGCGTGATATATTTTCCCCCTTTCCATTTTATGTACATTACATAAGTGTCAGCAGTTGGTTGGGTTCCCCTCCTTTCATGCCATAGAAGTACAAATAATGGTTTTCAAACATCAGCAGGTTAAAATGTATACTGCAAGATGCCACTAGCAGGAGCAATTGATAAAATTTAGGTAGCATGTCAGGGGTTTTGTGCACACAGTTTGCATCTGCTAGATCATGAGGATTTGTTGGACATGTGGGAACAATGAGAGCTACATACTGTGATCTGATTTTTTTTTATTCAAGGGTATTTGCATAGCAGTTGGAGGTGCAAAGACACTGGGCATTGGAAGACTGAGATGCTTACTCCTAAATAAATCATGATTTATTTAACATGTATTTTAAGTAGTGCTGCAACCAGCTGTTTAGCAGAGATTCAAACTCTGGGATACAAACTCCTTTAGGCTTGCAAGCTTCAATGCCATGCCCATCATATCTAGAATAATAATAATAATAAAGCCCAGTAATCTAGCTGCCACTGGTTGTACGTTTATTTCAGCTTTTTGAAAATCTAAAATTGGGATGTGCTGCAAAAAGACACTGATCTTGCAAAACCAGGAAAAAAATGCTACTCATTTTGGAGCCGTGTGATTAGATCCACCATGCATACATTTAGCATTCTTCTTACCTTGAATTTCATGGAAGTCAACGGCAGACAGATCTGTTGGTAATGCATAATGGTAACTTCAGATATGCATTCTTCATGCTGCATTTGTATATGCAAGGTGTATTCTATTCTTCCTCTAATTCGTTACCTTTGAAACAGTGAGGCACATGGAATAGTATGTTGCTTCTAGTAATACACCAAAGGTGTTTTCAAAGAACAGATGCAGGGCTGGGGTGTTTTTTAAGAGTGGGGAAAAGGAGGCTGAACTGCATGAAAAATGTTAATCTTTATCTGGAGCCCCACCCTTTCTTTCCACTGCTTAGCTGATCAGTGGAGGGCATTTGGGGGGGGTATGTACAATTTGGCAGTGGGCCAGAAGTAGCCTGGAGGGCACACACTGAACACCCCTGAAGTGATGTGTGTGTGTGTTTTAAGAGCATGTTTCTTGGAAACTATGCATACTGACTGGAAAATATTCACATTGGCCAGAAAATGTACAAAATCAACGGGGATTTGCACATTCCCTGAAGTCCACTGGAGGTTATGTATCATGACAACCAAACATGCTAAATTCAAGTGATACATGCACATATGCCAGGCCTGTTGGAAATTATGTATATTGATGGGGAAATGTGCACAATTCCCACTTTATGGACAGATTACATGCACATTTTTCATCAGTCCTAGTGCATGTGCACATCTCGTTTGAACTGGTTTTTATATACAGTATATTAACTGTTCCCTGATGTTGGGAAAGATGGAGGGCACAAGGAGAAGGGGACGACAGAGGACGAGATGGTTGGACAGTGTTCTCGAAGCTACCAGCATGAGTTTGACCAAACTGTGGGGAGGCAGTGGAAGACAGGAGTGCCTGGCATGCTCTGGTCCATTCGGTCACAAAGAGTCAGACACGACTAAATGACTAAACAACAACAACAAAACAACATATTAACTGTTCAACTTACATTGCAGAGAGAGAGCATATTATATAGAGCATTTTATCGATTGTGTTCCTTTTTCTATCTCATTTTTGTATGTTACTTTATTTGGATATAAACCATTCTAACAGCTGTTCTCTGAAGTGGCACAGAAACGTAAGAAATAAAAAATGCTTAAGCTTCTAATGGGAAGTGTTTAAATACAGCCCCTCCCAAAATCTTGCAACAATCTTCAATGAACTCCAGCTAGATCAATGATATTTTAATCATGAATCTATCTCACTTTACAACTTTGCATTATGCAACCAAACCGAAATTAATAAATCCTCAGCTCTATGGCCCTCACATTAATCCATATTGATATTTTCCATGCTTATTATTTCTGCTTTTTCTAGCACAAGATATCCAATACTTACAGCAGTGGCAATTGACAGTTACATTTGCTGTCTAATAAGATCGTGTATTGATATATGACCAGCCAACTGAATAATAAAAGGATTTCTTCAGAGGATACATGGGAAGCAAGGAAGATTACTTATTTGCCTCATTTAATTCTATTGATAAAAACTGGTCAAGAAGTATACTTGAATAAAAGCTATTCTGTATGCAGGGCAAGATACAAGTTGTATGTGTAATGCCATTGGCACATCTAACCCAGTACTGTCTACTCTGGCTGGCAGCAGCTGACCATGATCTCAGATCTCCAGGGTTTCAGGAGTCCTTGCTTCTCCTGCTACCTGACTGAAGATGCCAGGGAATTAACCAGTGATTGTATGCTGCACCACTGAGCTGTTGCTGTTTCATTGTAAGGGCATGAGAAGAGCCCTTCTGGATCAAGCCAATGACCCACCTAGATGCCCATGGGAAACTCACAAACAAGACCATGCGCAAAAGCACTATCCCCTCCTGTGGCTTCCAGCAACTTTATTTAAGACTAGCAGTGAGGGTTGAGTCAGCTCCTTTAAAAAGTCCTGTTGACTCATAACAAGCGAAAAGCAAAAGCAAAATTAAGTCGTTGTTTCATTGTAAAACTGCTGTTTACCTGAACCCCAGGGTATATCACAGACAGTAACAAATCATATCTGGATTCATTTAAGCTCATTCTTTCCTCTTCCATTTTCATTATTTTCCTCATTGTTTTAAGACTGTAACCCTCTCTGAAAGTCCATGATTTTTAGATTTCAAATGGGGCAGGTTATGTAGGGGAGGGAGATTCTTTCTGCATGTTTTAACGAATCTCTCTAGACACTGGTGGAGGAAGAGGGGTCCCCTGGCAGCGTGATCCCCAGGGTGCCATTGTGGCTGCCTGCCCCCACTGGGTGCCCCGCCCCTGCAGGTGGCGTGCCACGCCCCTAGGACGCGCACCAGCCCCATCCCCGCCTGCTCTCTGCCCCCCCCATGAAGCTCCACCACTGTCTCTAGATCAGCCTTTCTCAACCTTGGATCCCTATCTGTTGTTGGGCTGCAACTCCTGTTATCCCTACCTATTAGGACCAGTGGTCATGGATGAAGAGAGTTGTAGCCCAATCACACCTGGGGAGCCAAGGTTGAGAAAGTCTGCTCTACAGTTAAAAAATATTCAAACCCCTAATGGCTCTGAAGCAGGAACAGAGCATCTTTAGAATCACTTACACCTAGGAGTTAAGATCGGTATCAGAGGCCCCCTGTTATGTCCCATCAGCATCAGAGGTGCAAAAGATGAGGAGGCGAAAGATACTAGGTTATCTCCATGGTGATGCCTAGATTGTGGAAAGCCCTTTCTGAAAAATAGCTGCCTTCTTTTGCTAACTCTTTGGTGCACAGCTAGTATCTTTTTGTTCCTGCAAGCTTTTAATCGCTGAACTCTGTGGCTCTGTAATGATATTGATTTCAGGCTCTGTTTTAATTGCCATTTTACTGTTGTTGTTGTTGTTGTTGATGATGATGATGTTGTTTTTGTTTTATCCTAGTGTTTGTCCCGAACAACATCTGAGTTTGTAGTGGTGGCCCACCATTCACATACTGTATAGAAGTGATCAGGTTTGGCCACGTTTCTTGATTCATTTTGATTCATTAATCAGTTTTTCTAATCAGGTCCCCAACCCATACATAGGCACAGCATAGCTCTAAGCAGCAAACATCAGAGTTCTGACATTTGTGGAGGTTGAGTAATCTGGAAGGAAATCATCTCCAGTGTTGAACAACTTCTCTGAATCCCAACTAATGCTGTAATTTGACTGATTTTATTAGCTGCAGCCTTCTCTCCACACACACAAACCCCACCATAAAATCTCCTTGGGAGGGAGGGTACATCATCACATTGTTCCAAGAAATGCTTGCAGTTCTACTTTCAGTGCATACGGCAGCTGCTCTTGCCTGTTAAAAAGGAAATAAAATAAAATAAAGCAGTCTTTGGGTCACCTCGTAACTTCAACTACCTTTTGGGGTGTGTGTAAGAATTCTCAGAATTCTTTGGGGTTTTTTGAAAGTCCATGAAGTAATGAAGGAGAAGGGCAGAACATACTTCAAAAGGAACACATCTGAAAGTGACATGAACTGGAATTTTAATGATTTGCCCATCAGTGCTAACCATAGTTGGCCATGACATCCAAACCAACAAACTATGGTTTATGTTTGCTCTTCAAATCAGAATTGGAGGCTCACGGGGAGAATTGTTACTTGGAGGCCAATTACTTCAGCGCTTACTGGTGATAACAATGGAACTAAGTAGTGCTTATCTCATTTGTAAACTGTCCTATTAGAGCATAATTACACAACAGACTTCAACCAGTTTAGCAGTCATCCTCTTGCCAGAGGGAACAATAGGAACTGAAGATCTGTGAAGGGGTAGGGGGCTAGTGATTTTCAACAAGTAATTCTCAACATCTTTTGCAAACTCAGTTACCTGGAAGCCATGAAAGTTAAGCGTATATAAACAATATAGATAAATACGTAGTGCGAATAGGTCACTAAAAATTAAATTCTGATAATTTGAAGAGACCTTAACTTCAAGTATATTTACAACCATAGTTGTAATGGATAAAGGCTACATGATATACAGGAATTTATTGTAAACCAGAAAACTCTCAATCTTATAGGATGCAAGCTCATTTTTCTAATAAATAATTTTTTGAAGAAATTTTTCCTATTGTTGGGCAGAAAGCATCATGGGAGACAGAAGTATTCCGACACAGGTGAAACATTTAGCAGACTCTAGAAAGTAGTAGTTTGCAAAGTGCTGTCTAAGGTCACTAGCTGACAAGGTCAAGCATTGGATTTAATCAAATTAATTTTGCAGCAGGAGGTTTAGCCGCAGTTGTAAGACAGAGCAGTCATATCAGGTAAGGAATGCTAAAAAAAATAATAAAAGCAGCAATATGTCTTCAGCATAAAGTGAAATATATTGCTCACAACCATATTCATCTTTAAGGGAATTATGAAAAGCTTTAGGAAGTATTATTTTTAAGTGCACCTTCCAATGTCACTGGGTGGTAATGCAAAGCAGTTTGTGATGTAGCTTAGTCTGAGTGCAATCTCTGGTAACAGTTTAAGGTGATTATATCAGTGATATGCTGATGCAGCTAACATGAAAGGCTCAGAACTTTGGCTCTGTATTTCTATTTAGAAGTTTTTCTCTTGTTGGTCTAAGTTGACTGTGGCCTGTTTCAGGTTTCCTTGAAGTTAATGGCACCTTGCTTTTGGTGTCAGGGAGCACTAGGAGGCAGGACTAGAACTCTGACATTTGCTTTGCTATTTCTAGCCATGGAACTTGGAAGACAATTATGTGTTGGTGACCTTTTCATCTGCAGTGATAAACAATCAAAGGCTTGAGATGAGAATGGACTAGAGCCTAGCAGAATACTGGCTATTTCAGAACAAGATACGAACTTTACTTTTCCTTCCATCTCCTTGCCATCTGTACCTTTCCTTTCTGCTCATTCTCTCTTACCTGGATTTGCTTCACCTGTCTTCTCTGGATTGTTGTCCTAATTCTGTTTGGCCACTCCCTCTTCAAACTTTTCTTTCATGGCCCCCCTCCATCTGGTCCACATCTCCCTAACTACCCCCTTCTAGGGCCCTGTTCATTTGCCTCCCTGCCTGTGCTGTCTGCTGAGCAGTGGGCACTACAGCTAAGCCAAGAATGCAACACTTAAAAACCAATGGACAAACAACTGGGACTATCCCTAGTAAGCAAAAACAGTTTGAGCATTTGTGATATATATACTGTGGTATGGTATGTATTTGAAAGAATGATGAAGGTACATTGTATGAGTGGATTATCTGTACACAAGAATGTACAGATATATTGAATAGAAGCATAGTATTGTAGAGCTGGAAATGACCCTGAAGACCATCTAGTCCATGGGCAACTTAAGGCCCGGGGGCAGGATGCAGCCCAATTGCCTTCTCAACCCAGCAAGTACAGTGTACCTCGGGTTAAGAACTTAATTCTTTCTGGAGGTCCGTTCTTAACCTGAAACTGTTCTTAACTTGAGGTACCACTTTAGCTAATGGGGCCTCCCACTGCAGCTGCCACGCGATTTCTGTTCTCACCCTGAAGCAAAGTTCTTAACCCGAAATACTGTTTCTGGGTTAGCGGTGTCTGGGTTAGCGGAGTCCAATGAAAATAGAGACATCCCATTCCATAATGATAATTTTACTATTTACACCCCACACATCTTACTGGGTTGACCCAGCCACTCTGAGCAGCTTCCAACATATATAAAACATAATAAAACATTAAACATTAAAAAAAATCTTCCCTATACAGGATTGCATTCAGACAGCTCAGAAGTCAAATAACTCCATACCCTCCAACATTTTCCCAATTAAAATAGGGATGTCCTAAGGAAAAGCGTGACATTCTGGGATCAAATCAGAAATTGGGATGGCTTCTCTAAATCAGGGACATCCCTAGAAAATGGGGACACTTGGAGGGTCTGCAACTGAGCTCTCTCCTCTTTGTCCAAGTTAATGCAGATTTTTATTCTTATGAGTGTTAAAGTCATGCCTAATTTAACAACTAAATGTACATGGTGTATTTAAACATAATTTTTGTTTTAACTTTTTCTTCAGCTGAAATGACTTCCTAATTGTGTTTTTTAATTTTATTGCTTGTTTACCTTTCCAGACACCTAAGGCAGTCACAATCAGATTGAAATTATTATTTGCCATTATGAAGCTGAAATTTTTGTTTTAACTAGGGTAAATTAAGAATGGATTATTTGTTTTTGCTCTTCAGTTTTCAAAAGACAACTTCAGCGTCAAAAGTTTAATAAAAGAATTGAGCATTAAAATCATACCTAGTTTCCATATAAAAAACAGAAATGTTGGGATGTACAGGAAAAATAACAGTTGTTGCAAATTATTATTTTAGCTTATAGCACAAAAAGTTATCTTAATATTTAGAATTTATATAATGAATTTCAGGTGTTCAGTGTGAATAAACTATAGTTTCTCAGTGATTCATGAGAACCTTGTAAGGAAGGCCAATATACAAAGAGCATGCTAGATGCTGTGAATCTAATTTTAAATGTTGTTTACATAATTATATTAATTTTTCAATTAATAAACATATATTTGTGCATTTTTTTATTTTTACCTGAAGGGATGAAAACACATTTAGAAGCTCATTTTCAGCATAAATGTTCCTCAAAACCTTGCACATGCATACATTAAGCTTGATTTATATGAATGTTCTTTTTGTCAGATAGTTTGGGAAGAGGAAAAAATAATCCAATAAGAATACAGAAGCTGCCCCATATGATTTCAGAATTTATATAGATTCATATAATGAATGTTGATAGTGGCAAGCTAGTGAATGACCCTCAAGTTAAATGCTTCTCTTAAGAAAAAAAAATTGAGTAGCAGATAAATTTGATGAGGCTCATAACCTATTCATAGATAATTTATACCAGAATGAAAGCTTTTAAATAAACTATGCACAACAAATAACTTGAGTCTCTGGAATCTGTGTGTGCTTAAAAGTGGTGAGTTCTAGATTTTACTATATTGTGCAGCATTCTAGATGACTAATAAAATGCCTATTATCTGAATGGGTGAACTGTGCACAGGGGCAAGTATTTATATTGCTGGGTATCTCTATGTGCTCTGTTGCAAAGTTTAAAGTAGGGAAATGAAATGGACAACCTACTGTTTCTTATTGTTCAGTTGGCTACTATTGGTTTCTCTCTGCATTCACCTGCAGTTTCTTCTGCACCGCCCTTGTAGAGGGAGAAACCTGGACTCGCACCATCCATTAATCAGAAGCCTCATCAGCCAGCCCCTAAATCCACCTGTGGCCTTGTGCAGGCTTAGATTGTGAGGCTTTGGCCAGCGGCTTTGTGAGGCTTCGCTTTTTGAATTCTGTGCAAAGTACTTTGATTCTTTGAAATGCTAGAGAAATAAACACTGGGTTCCTTTAATACTTACTGGGGGAAAGGGTATAATATTGCAAGTAAACCTTCCCCAGTATATGCTCCATCCCCTGCTCAATGAAGGGCTTCTCAAAAGTAAGCTGTGCATGGTGGAACTGTCCCCTTGTCTCACTGAAACTATTAGAATAGAATCGTTAGTGAATTTACAAGGTACAAGCATAAAGACTCTTTCTTAAAAGAGTCATCCAATGAAATGAAATGAAATAATAATAATAATAATAATAATAATAATAATAATAATAATATCTTTATTGTCATTGCCCCCTCTCGGGGACAAGCAGGGTAGTAGAATTTTCTTTTCTTAATTGCAGTGCAATAAATTCATATAAATTAGTACATAGTACATAGACAAATCTATCTATGAAGGCATGGTCTTTTGAATTATTACTTCACATGTTCCAAGGTGGAGCAGGTTTCAGAGAGAAACTTTTGTGAGACTGCCTTAAACAAGGGGGGGGGGTATAATTGAGGGCTCCGATAATTCTGCCACTCAGAATAAGGACATTTTCACACAACATGAGTGCATCTTATTCTTGTTTACAAAAGCTCAAAAGTTTATGAAGTTGACATCATTGTTTGATTTTTTGCCAAAACTGGGGAAAGTCATAACAAGGATTGCAGACAATCTTCTGCACTCTTTATTAGAAACAGTGTTCTCCCCCCCCCACCGGGGGGGTACGCATACACCTAAACATTTTGTGAATCTTCGTACTTTTGTCCATTTACTGTATTTATTTCCCCCGATTTGAACTATAAAATAGTGATATTCTTGAGTCAAAATGAGAGTACCACTAAACATTTTTTTTTGGGGGGGGGAGCACTGATTAGAGAGTAAGCCCTCCTGGATAGTGCTCTTACTACTCTATTTGCAAAAGTACAATGGAATACTTTCCAGGAAGTATGTTTTAGACTTGGGTTGTCAAAGTGCCTTTAAACATTTCTGGCTCTGCGTTGTGAACGCAGTCCCTACATTGGCTGCAATGGTTCTTTTCCGCTTTCTCTGTCCCGAATCAACATTCCCACGTGAACACCAACAGCATGGCTCCAAGGTGCTCCCCACTATATTGCGGGAAAGTACCCTTCTATTATCAGGATATGTACTTAACTTCCGTGAGGGGTGCAAGGTCCTATGGTTCTAAGGGGTACCAGTTGCTGCTGTTTTGAGGGCGGGGGCTATGCATATAGTAAAAAAAGAAAGAAGAAACACACACAAACACTGAGGGCAACAGGAGGAGGAAGTGGAGGGTGTTTTGCCAACTCTGAGGGGAAGCCTCTTTCCTTATAAGCGGGGTCTCGTGCGCATTTGGCGGACAAAACTCCCCCATGCCAAGCGCTCCTCCCCCCCCCAGACTAAACCGGCTACTAGGCTAGTAGTACCAGCCACGACGGCTAGACCCAGACCTCCTCCAGCACCCGAAGGCAGCGTTTGCCACTGAAATGCCATCTGGGGAAGGGCAGCGGGAGAAAGAAAGAGAGAAGGGGGGGGGCGGTCGCCAGTTGCCCTCGTGTCCTGCCCGCGGTTGTGCCCCTGTGGGAAACAGGATGCTGGGCTAGATAGGCCTCGGGGCTCCCCTCGCGCTCTCTCCAGCCAACCCCCCCACCCCACCCCTCGCGCAGCCGGTCAGTCTGAGGGGAGCGCTGCTCGGAGAGCGACACCGGCGGCAGCATCTGCACAGGGAAAGACGCCACAGAGAGAGAGAGGGAGAGAGAGAGGCGGGCGAGGAGGGGGGGGGGAGACTGAGCTCCCTCCTTTTTCCTCCTCTCCCCCACCTCCCCAATCTCTCTTCTCCTTCCGTCCTGCCTTTCTTCCCTCTCTTCTCTTGCCTCCCCCCTCCCAGTTCTTTCTGTTCTTTTCCCTCATTCACTTAACGCCCCCCCCCACTACACAATATACCGGACACGCCAAATCTCCCTTTCTTTCTGTCTTTCCAACCCCCCCCCCAGCCCTCTTCCCCTCGCGCGCACAAGCGCGCGCCCGGGCACCACACACACTCACACACGTGCGCGCGCGCGCGCCTGCCTAGCTTGGGCTCTAGCCTCCCTCTCCGCTTCTCTTTTTTCCTGTCATCTCCCATCAGCTCCTGTCTCTTATGAACCCGGCACGTTGACTTGCTTCGCTCTCCCTTCTCTCTCTCTCTCTCCTCTCTCTTTCTTTCTCTTTCGCCCTCTTCCACCCCCTCACACCTTCCTCCTTTCCTCCCCTCTTCCCACCCCGCCCCGCACCTACTTACCTTACACCCCCTTTTCACACTCTCAGTGCACCTGAAACTAGAACAGCGGCGGCGGCGGCGGCGGCAACAACAACAACAACAGCCGCCACCACCAGCACCACCACCAATACCGGCGAGCAGCATGTCCCGAAGGAAACAGAGCAAGCCCAGGCAGATTAAACGTAAGTTTCCCTCAAGAGTGCGGGGGGGGGGGGACGGAAACGCGACGAGGCTTGTCCCCAAAGGGTGCTGCTGCTGTTGTGCGTGTGTGTGTGTGTGAACATAAAAATGAACCGAAAAATTAATAACTTCGGGATGGGGGCAACCAGGTCGAGGAGAAGTGGCAGCGCCCTGCGGTGGAGTTTCGGACGGCGCCTACTTGTGTTTTCGAGGGCTGGGGGGGGGTTGTCGCCTTTAAAACAATAAAAAGAGCTCTGCTTTTGGACTCCTTAGCCGAGGAGGTTTTCCCTGCAGAAAAGTTGGCGTTGAACTTAGCGCGAAAGGAGTTGTTGGGCGGGGAAGGGGAGAGGGAGAGGGAGAGAGAGAGGAAAGGGGCTTTGCTTTTCTCTCTCTTTCAGGTAACTTGTTTTCTTTCGCTCTCTCGAAGAGGCAGTGGCGCTGGCCGGGCATGCCTCTGGCAACCGCGCTGGAGCCTGCAGGCGGTGCTTGAGGGAGAACTTTGGAGGGGCAGAGCGAAGGGAACCGCGGTGGCGGAGCGCGTGCAGAGTTCCAAGCCCCTAAAAAAACAAAAGGGGGGAGCCGATCTGCGGGAGCTCTTCTGCTGATTGTGGAGGCCATAAACTTCGCGCGCGGTTTCTCTGGGGGATTTTTGCAGTCTCCAGCTGGGCGAGAGAAAAAGCAACAACCAGCCGCCCGTCTCTTGCAAACAAACAGAATTCTATAAATCCGTTTCTTTTCAAAGAGACGAAACGGTGCAAACTCTTTCCAGGGAAGCGATGGCTTCTAAACGCTGGCAGGCAAAGCTATCCCATGCTCGGATCTTTAGGAATCGCCCAGTACAAATGGGAGTTTTTATCAGAAAAGAAGTGTATTGAGAAGGTGGAGCTGGTGGTTGAATAATTCTACTCTTTGTAACACCCCTTCCCCGAAATCTCCCAACAAAATCAGACACATTCCCTTGTGATGTCAACTTCCTAAACTTTTCTGAGCTTTGAGATTTTTTTTTTCTTCCTTATGCTGTACAAGGCAGTTGGTCGCCTCTTGAAGTAGCGCTGGTTGTTTCCAGAGGATAAGAGATTCAGTGTAAAAAAACAGCGGTGGTATCCTAATAGGTTTGCATAGACTAGCCTGTTCCCCAAGCGCCTTTCAAAACGCAATGTCATGTGACTTGTCCAGACTCTTTAAATAGCTGTCCTTTTTTTGCTTCCAGGTTTCAAAATGCATGTAATAATAGAACTGTAGTTCCTTTTTCTTTGTGTTCAGAACATAACTTAATTGATTCAGCAAAGAAGATAATAGGTTTCTGGTTTAAACATGGCTCCTAAATATTTGGGCTGTAGTTGCAGAAAGAATGCTCCCCCCCCCACCCCAAGTTTCTGATACAGTATTTGGCAAATACTACTTTGACAAACTTCATTCACAGCCATACGTTGTTGTAACACTCACTTCTGTATCATTTAAAGTACGTT